>NW_024508100.1:10621074-11821074 GCF_017590135.1 Pyrgilauda ruficollis | reverse complement strand
ATATGACCCAAATTCTTTTCTCATTTTTTCTGTACAGACTGGTAGAATAAATATTACTTCAATTTTTAAACCTACAGAGTATACTATACATTATGCAAGTGTTTTACATTATAAAAAAATTACCACACATATTGGATTCTGTTTTATAGCCTTGTCATTGTTTAGTCTGTACAGCTAATAGTTCTCTAATGTTTCTCTCTCACTTAATAAAAAAACTTAATCCCAAAGATTTCCTTTTATTTTTAAGCAGGACATTTCAAAATTGTATATGACACCTGAGCAAGAGCTATCCACAAAATTCCACTTCATTTTACTGTTCATAATAACCATTTTTCTAGTTGTTTTACATTCATATGCATTTAAACATATTTTTCCAACAAATGTGCTGTACTTGCAATAGTTTTTATCAGAAAGCTTCCTCACTGTACCAAATCTTACAATAAAAACAGAAGTATGACATTTAAAAATTCAAACAGGCTCCAGCTAATGGAGGCCAAATCCAAGAGCAAAATCTGTGGCTTGGTTTTTATTCACTGCTATTTGGAATCATATTAATGCAGATTTTTTCCTCCTTACATCTTTTGATTACTGAGAATTTTGCTTCCCACTGTTTCAGACAATGGAGGCTTAGAGAGCAGAAACAGTTTAAAGGGGTGGTGCACATTTAACTAACTAATTTTTCAGCCCTAAAAGCACACACTGGCTTTTCTCTTCGTTTGGACAAAAAGACAAGGAGGCTAATTGAAAACTCTTATCTTGGCCTGTTTCTACTGCTTTATCACATTTAAGTACAAAATACAGTTTAATGCAGGAACCACTTCATAAAATTCTAGTCTCTGAATACAGTTATACTTAATGACAATTCTTTGATCTGGCCTTCGAGATCTATTACTCCAGTTAAAAATGAACCCTTTAATTTGGCACACAATGAATCTTTAACTGCAGTTGTATTTTAAAAACAGAGCATTAATAGTACTTCATTCGTAACTATGCAGTTATTACGGCCTTCCTTAAAACTCCTCTTCTCCTATAACAATTCCGAATCTATAAGCTTTTGGGTGCAGAGTGACTCATTTTTCTTTCAAATTTATAATGAGTAGTCTGTGATTTACAAGATATTATTTCTGCAATGAAATCCATACTTTTTCCCTTTTTTGTGATAGTTTGATACTTTCATATGTCATTTTTCCTCCATAGTATTCCTACTAATCCCATTCTATCCTGCAAGGATGTGAGATGAATCTATTTAGAATTCAAACCAGTAGTGTAGCTCAAGCCCAAGAATAAATTCAATAGCAAGGAACAGAAGAGGTAAATTCTCCTTCCCTTGACAACATCAAGTATTTTCAAGGACATGTATGTATGAGAAGGAAAAAAATGAAGTAACTACAATCCCCTTTTTTCAGTGAATAAAATATTGCAGGTTTTCCTTTCCAATGGGCAAAGAAATTAACTTGGGTTTTTTTAGTAAATGAAAGTGAACTCACTTAATAAATTACTCATTTACAAAAATATCTAGAATTTGTTTTGAGCAGATTTTTTCTGCTACATAAAAAATTTACTAAATATTTTATTCACAGTATTGCTGTATTTATTCTTGACCAATTTTACTTTGTTGCTACTCTACAGGATACTTTGTCATGCTTAGGTAATCCTGTTGGAATAAATGGAATAAGACCTTGTGAGAAGTCAGTGCAAAAGGACATTTACTAAAATGGTAGACTGCTACTGACCCTGATACTTGTTCCAATCCTTGCTGAAGTTCAGGACTTAAACCTTCTTGTATCTTCTTGTACTTCTCCAAACTAAGAGTGTTACATACACACTCCTCCTGGACTCTGAGCTTGTCTGTGGATGCCATGAAGCTCACACCACATGAGAATTTCCCAAGTGTTAATAAAGTGCCATTGAAGCCTCCGTGCAGGATGTTAAGACTGTCCTTGATAGATGATAGGAAACAAAGCTGGCTTGTATAAATATATGCATTACTACTCAGAGGTTGTAATTGACAATAAAAGTAAATTCATCTAGGGACTCTATGTCATTTAAGACCTAATGCCAGAGAGCTAAAGAACCTTTATGACAGGAAATTCTTAAGAAAACTCAGGAAAACACATATATATAATCATGTGATATACTGCACATTATCATGAGAAATCTAGAAGTTTTTAAAATAAAATATGTGTATGAGATCATAGCTGAAAACAAGCACCAAATGCCAAGATATTTTTAGGTTAATGACTAAGTTGCGACTGAAGAAGAGCCCCTTAAAACACTCTTTTATCTTGCAAGGACTTGATTGCCACAAATACACCTGATTTTCCACAAATCAGGGCAAAAAGAGAGATTTTTCTGCATTTTTACAGAGTGTGCTGCTTTTATTCTCATGTGTTTACATGTATGTGTACCAAATAATGATGAGAAATAATATTTAGTGTTCAAAGTGTGAGTCTGGGAACTCAAAACTACAGTTTCCTTTTGAGAAATCACAGTGACTCAACTCCCAATACAAAATGGTACTTCTTCCCCCAGCAGTCATGAGGTTTGCAATAATACCTCCTAATCCTTAGTTCATTAATATCCTTTCTCTTTTCCATACTGTCATTCTTTGTGAATGACAGTGTGTCATTCTCATACTCTCCATACTCTTCCATTGTGTTCTCCTACACTCCAACATATAAATGCCCTTGTCCTCTCTCCTCCTGTACCATTCCTATCAGGTGCACCTTATTCTCAGTGCACCGTCTTACCCCTCTTGCAGATGCACAAGGAATGTTCTCTTCTCACCTGGGGCATCACTAGACTCTCAGCTGAAATCCTCAATACTGAATGTCTTAGTCTGAGCTACTTATACTATCAAGTTCCCCCAGATATTCTTTTAGTAATTAAAAAGAATAAAGATGGACCCTGACAATTAATTCAAGAATGGCAAAAGAAACAATGGGTCGGACTGATTAAAGATCTTGGGATCTTCTCCCCCTCCTTGAGTTCTTGCTCACTCAAGAGTGAATTTTTCTAAGCAAAAATACTTTATGTATGTATATAGCCTATAATACTTTCAGTGACTCTGGAGGAGAGATATGCCATTTTGATATGCAATATCACTTTAGCTGGGTTTATACAAAAGTCCAAATACACATAGTTTCCTGTAGTGTATTTACTCTGAAAGTAAGGTGGTTTTGTGAAGACTCAGGCTTATAACTCAACTCTTCTCACAAACTACTTCTTGGGGAAAAAAACCCTCAACAAAGTCTAAGAAAAGCTAAAAAGCAAAACAAACATTAAAATAGAAAAAAGTTACTGGAAGAAAAAATTAAACTGTATTCTTACAGTGAGCTTCCCAAAAACTCTTATACAAAATAGTATTAAGACAACAAATTGTAAAAAAATTCCTGACACCCAGCCTTTTAACAGAAGTAGCTTTAATACAAGACAAATCTACTGAATACTCTTAAAAACAAACAAACAAACAAAAAAACTAATGATAAACTGTTTTTCAAAACAATAATCTCTACCTCCTTTATTATTTAATGCTGGAGATGTTTGCTATTTCTGATTTTCCAAAAATAGTTCAGCTGCTCCATGATGGTTCACAGGCTAGAACTACTGTTGAGTATTTTCTGTATTAGACTGCAATTGGCACCTGTGGGTTCTTGCAGCAGTAGTGATAAATACCTTCCAAGGCTGCTAAAACTGAAATTGTGTTTCCCAACACTGAAACTCTTGTCCAACTGAAGCAGGAAAAAATATTAAGTTAATTTAGATACAGAAGTACATATGTCTACATCTCATAAATATACAGAACAAGCAGAGAAAAAAATTGTAATTTTTTAAGAATCTAACAGGATTGTTAGATTTTGCTCCACTCAGGTGCAAAGTGGTCTCAAATTTTATGTTACTTTTTCCAGTTGAGCAGAACCTGCTACATTTGACAGCCTGCTATACTATACTGATTAAGCTATCAGTTTCACAGCACCTGAAAGACCAGTTAAAAGACTTGAGTAAAGACTTTGTAAGAGTGGTTCTATCTATAGCAAAACAAAATACTATCCTGCTACTACAGTTACAGACTGAAAACACAAAAATCTACATTCAAAGTTAGCAGAATTACAGTAGGGGAAAAAAAAAATAGATGATGACCCCAAAAATCCAGAGAATGGCATTTTATCCATACACATGTACAGAAATTGCTGGTTATTCTAGTAACCTGGAGCTATGAAGCTCTGGACAATACCATTGGCACTAGATAACAAAATCCCTTTGGGATTCCTACTGACACAAAAGATGTTCTTATAAGACAGGCTCTTGATTTGAGAACTTAGCAGTATTTGCTACAACAGCCATGAATCTCATTCTGTAGCAAGAATCTGCTGTGCTTAGGGACTCCCACATGTATTATTGAATTGCATCAAGGAGGAATTGCCAGACAGTTTCCAGCATGCTGACAGAGGGACAAGTTAGCTGTGTTGTATCTTTTATAAAATGACTTTAACATTTTTAAAATGCTTTTGTTTCTATTACTCAGTTATTGGCCTAAATATGATTAGACTTTCCATGTGACTATGTAAACTTGGGGGTTTAAGAGCCCGAACTCACAACCCTTATTCTATTAAGTAAAATGGAAAGAAACAAGCACATCCTAAATCTAGTTATCTCTTTCATTTTACACAGTGCTTATAAGCAGACTAGGACGTCTCAGAGCCCCTCTGCTCTCATTCATATCCTAGAGAACTGTTATTATTTCAGTCCAACCTGCTACCTTAAGTTTACAACTGGCCTAAAACCTTTTGGGAAAAGACACAATTGCTTTGGTTCTGTGAACTAATTAAAAAATTTGGGTGCAAATGAAAAGAGGCAGTACATATAATTTGTCCTTTAGTGCCAGTCCTTCAAGTATAATTCATTCATTTTTTTATATCTTCAGAACTCAATGAACAGCATCATGCAGTGCTCATAAAAGTTTAAGGGATGCATAAAAAATAAACATTTGTCAGTTATATCAGTAACAGTTTAGTATTAAGAGGAATGGAGAAGGCTGGGTGTCAGGAAAAAGAGAAAGGCACAGGGCAAATACATTCCAAGGAAACCCAAATATCCTGGGGTGTGTGCCAGCATGACATTACACATAAAATCTCATGGAGCCAAGTCAGCAGTGATATCCCAATACACAGGAAAATGTATAATGTAATACTTAAATTATTATCTCAAAGTAGTGGCAGAGAGAATCAGAATATTTCTATCAGAATAGAAAGCAGATTAAATTATCATGTAGCAACCTTTTTCCCCTCACAGATTTTTAGTTCGTGCTACTTGGAGAACAGTGATGGCAATATTCAATTCCCCAGCAAGAAAATACAATACCAGCCAATGTTTCACATCACATTACAGCAGACTGTTTGTGTCCTTTGTATTAAGGAAATATCTACAACCAAGAAGGCATCAATCTCAGCACTTCTCATATACATAAATAACATGGTTTATAAACCAACTGAAAAGATTTAGCATACTAGCTGCTCAAAAGAGTAATTGGTTTAACATTAACAGACAAAGAAGCAGGATTGTTTAGGTCACTTATTTGTGGACCAAACTAAATTATATAAATAAGCATGGGATTTGATTTATCCTGTTCACCAGCTTGCTCAAGCTAATAATGACTGATTCACTCTGAAATGCTTATCAAATACAATTGATTTGCTTGCTGCAATGTGAGCAAAGGAAACAGCATGATAAAAGGAAGCGCATGCTAGGGAAAACCTAGGCATATCGAGCATCAGGTTTGCTTAGAATTGATCACATGGCATGTGAGAAGAACCAGCACAGCATAACTTAAAGGTAATCTGTTTCTCAATGGTTTAACCTAAAGCAGAACATAACAACTAGTTAGGCCTTTTCCTTAGTCCAGGATTTTTAAAATCACCAGGTAACTGCTTTTGTGGATGACATTACCTCTTGGCTAGTGTAGTGTTTGTTTTTTAGCCAGATAGTCGTGCATGCTACAGTGCTGCATTTAAGAGGTCATTGGTTTAGCATCAAAAAGGTCACAAAAAGCAACCACATTGACTGTGATCCTCCTCTGAATCCCTAAGCACTCAACTGGTAGGACTTGGGAGGTAAAGGAAAATGATTGGAAGGTTTTACTCAGTAGAGGGTTTCCAAGCAACCTTGCACAGTTGAGCAACCTCAAGCAATGGGAACAATGGCTATCTTTGGCAAGGATCCATTAAAGGGAAGCCTGCAGCAACACCATTGTATTCCCACCACCAGGAGCTATAAATGCAGACTACATTAAATAGGATAAGAAATAAAATAAAAACAAACCTGGAAATGGGGTGAGCAGAGGGCTGATTAATTTTTGCATTGCTTTAACTCCAGTTTTGGCAGAATACAGTAAAAGGATTAAGAACCTTTGCTTAAAGCACTAAACTTTGTACTGTGGTATTTCTAATACATTTGTCGTTCTGGTCTAGGCACAGTCCTGACATACAGCAAAGATAACAAGGTGTGGGAGATTGCTAGTCACTCACAGCTCGTAACCAGTTCAACCCCTTGAAGATATAATTTAGATCCCTGTTGGGATAGTTTAAGGTAGGTCAAGCTTGCTCTTTTTCACATTCTTATCTCATGCTTACAGAGGATTTTCTCAAAACCTAAGAATTCCAGCCCACTCATCTGAGTGACTTGGTGGTGGTTCTAAGGAGACACAACTTGGATGCCAGACAGCTACTCAGTGGTTTTTCAATTGCAAGATAGGTAAAAAAAATAAGAATATGGTGAAATATTTTTTGTTATTTCTTACAGCCATGTTTTTAATGAAACTGCTAAAAAAGCATTTTCTTTTGAATAATGCATCCAAATGATTCATGTTATATAGGGCGACCAGAAATGAATTTGCACAATTTTCTGCCATTAGCATTTATGACCCATTTGCATAAGCCTTAAAGCTTGTCTCTTTCTTTTTAAAAAGAAGCCTGATGTTTTAATTAAAGTGTTTGTAAAGGAAATTCAGTATGTACAGAAATAATTTAGTAGATTTCATTAAATAAATTAATCTGACTGGACTTCCTTTGAACTCTCACAGCTTCTGTGCAAGTGATTTTCTGTTCAGCAAATAAGCAACCATAATTAAGGTTTTTTTTGAGCTTTGCAGAAACACACAATCTTGTAATACCAAACAAATAACTGAAAATTCACAGTATGTTTGGTACTACCAGGAGTTACATATTTAGCACTAAACACCCTAGTTTATTCCCTAGAATATCAATAGAATTACATTTCCAAGAATAAATCATCAAGTACTTGTCCTATTTTCAGCAGATATTTTTGTAATACCTCTAACTACAGCAGCAAAATACCTTGGGGGGTAAAAAAAACCATTGTAAGGGTGGAGATCATAAAACGAAAGATATAACAGATTCACCTTTGAAAATAAAATACTGGACTGATAGACTTGGAAAAGGAACAAATTACTCAACTGCTGTGCAGTAAAAATAATCTATAGATAAGCAGGCAAATATACAAGCCAGACTCAAAGCATTGTTCTTGTACCAGGAGGTGTATAATCTAACATTCATTCAGCTAAAACAAATTAAGATGTACAATGCTGAATACTTACACCTGTTGCCATACCATTTTTTGAAAGTTCAATATTCTGCTTTTAAAAATTAAGAACAGGAAAAAAACCAAATAATTTAGCAACTGTTTCCTTATTTTAATATATCAAAATAATAATAAATTAAATATATCTTAGATCTTTAGAACTGTAATAATAAAGAACATAATTTCTGATTAAGTTTTCCATTATGCAAACAAGTTCTCCTTATATGTATATACATTTAAAATGTAATATAGTGAAGTTTTTCCATTTTTTCAAATAAAGGTAGAATATATCTTTGTCTAACTCTCCATTATCCTGCTACAGCAGATGGTGATGATGCATAATCAGATTTCAGAGTCTCATTCAGATCAATTTCTGTATTTTCTACCATCGTTTAACCACTTGGATTGTTTGCAAACTCTCTTCAATATACAGAAAAAAAAACTTTTACATCAAGCTGTGCTCATTCAGTGACACACAGAAAAGCTTTACACCAAGTGAAGTTATTGTACAGACAGCTAGTAAGTTATACATGAAAACTTAACTTGCCTAAGTTTTTACATGTACAGAATCTTCAGTCTAAACGTAGGATACAGGGCTTTGCTCAGTGTCTTTCATCAGTGCAAATGGTTATTTTGCACTTGGGTTTTTCCCCCGCTTTGTGCTCTTACCATCTAATCAGCCCAGGACCCAGATTAGGACTGTCACATTGCATCAGGAGTTTACAGTGAGTGCTCACTAGACTGCCTTTAATCCTCCAAGGTTTACTCAAATGTCACAACCATCTGGAGGAAAAGGCGACTCCTTGCTGGGTCCTGCTGACCACAGATTATTTGTAAGGAGCAAAAAAAAAAAGACAATAGAAAGCAAAATGTTAAGTATTTTCTCCCCTCCCTGTTAAACACAGCTACAGAAGTGCTTTTGATATCATGAGCAAAATCAGGAATAACTTCACAACTTCACTTTAACTTCTAAAAATTATTAGATGCCTAAGACCTTTGTCACAGGTCCAGAAGAGCAAATAACACAACATAATGAAAATATGCCAATGAGAAGTTATCTTATGAGTTTGTAATCAATTTTACAATAAACAGACGACTTGTTTGGACTAGAGCTCCATTATATCACATTCTTTGTCAAACATACTAGTAACATTCCATATTGGGAAAAATTTATACATTCTTTACTCCAGATTCTTTATTCCTTTGTAACTCAGAGATATTCATAAAATGTCTGTGACAAACTCAATATATGTTAAGTAGTGAGAAAATCATATTGTCTTAAGTGAATTACAGTAATATAATGGCATCTTTGCCACAGTTTTTATTAGAAATCTGGCACAGAATAAAAATATATGGCATTATAGCTTTGCTCAAAGCTTTTACTTCAGAGCAATGAGGAGGAGTGCAATGAAAGTTTTTGCTTCTTGTAAGAAAAAAGTCTGTGTCTAGTTTTAATTTTGAGAAGATGCATTCCTAATCCTCTCCTCCAAGAAAAGCCACTTCCTAATAGCATGGACAAGACTAGGAAAGCAGCTGCATGCCCATCTTTAAATAGCTGCATTCGCCACTGTATTTACTTCCCATTCACCACCTAGAAGAGTTTACCCGTGTTTACTGTTAGTCATACATTTAAAAATTATGAAAACCAGGAAAGAAATAGGCATTGTAGGTACTTTAGCTCCACATCTTCTATATACTTGTCAAAATAGCATTCCTGCCCTTTCTGCTTGTTCTCTGCATAGTATTTCAGCTAAAAAGTTAAGGGGGTGTGAAAACACAGAAGTGTGGAGCTTCCCATAGCCATCATCTAAACAGAAAGAGCTTTTTGCAGTGAACAAGGCACAGTCCAGACTTAGCCTGATCAGCCTAATCAGTTACTTAAAAAAATTCAGAAGTAAAACCTTTATTGCTTGCATAGGGTATATGAACAGCATCTTTGACTATTGATTTTCTGTAAGCTCACTTTCATGTCTGCACACTTTCATGTTTGCTGATTTAGATGCCAGGGTATTGTTTTATATCCAGAACTGATTAGCTAAATATTAGAGTTGATTACTCAAAGTGTCACTGGATGACTTGTAATTGCAATGAAGTGCCTTTGTTTCCTATTAATATATCTATCTGGCAAAATTTCAGCCAAATTTTATACCTACTTCCAAGACATTAATCTACAGTGTTACTCACTTCAGTGAACCCTTGATGTCCAGTATTTGCATTCATAAACTTGTAAATACCTCAGTAAAAGCTGGAGGAAAAATCACTCTTATTTCAGAAATACTGCTCACTAAGTCTTATCACTTTTAAGTTTGCTTTTGCTTTGCAAGCTGTAGGCTCCACTTGAAATTAATTTCTGATACTTCATGATGAACAGTCCTTATGTGCTGTGTAAGGCAGAAAGCTCTATTCCTTTTCATGCAGATACATGACATGTTCAGCTCTCATTATAAAAGAAAACATGACATTTTAATTTTTGTCCATAGTCGATTACTTTATTTACTCATAAGGAAGTACTACCTTCAGCACTGAATTTGATTTAATCATTAAAGCCAAAAAAAGTTTTGTTGTAAGAAACATGAAAATGTCAGCTGAATTCAGAACACAAGAAAAACAAATCTAATGTCTTCAGTGCTTCGCTTTGAACTGAATATGGCAAGATGACAATTCCATCCTTAGATCCTTCAAAATAAATAGAGCAGAGGTTTGCTTTGAGTTTTAAATCCCATTTTGCAAATATCAGTTTTATTTATATTCCTTATTCTTTTCCCAGAAGAGAATTGTAGTCTTCACTCCCTTGCCTTATATCCTCCCACCAAACATCAGGAAGCCAACTCAACCTAAGGAGTAAGACGTGCTAGGTTATCAAAATAATTCAGAAATCTAAAGCTCTGCAAATGCATAAAATAATATTTTCTCTGAACTTTTTATAAAAGAGAAAACAGTTTTTCTTGTGAAAAACGTCTTTCCTGCTACTGTGCTTCATGTACCTGACAGCATGTGTCATTGGTTTGCAGAAGGTACTCAAGGCCAGTCGAAACTCAGAGTCAAGTAATGAGAACTAATTGAGACTTAGCTCTCAAAATTACTTTCTAATACTGAGTAAGTATTTTGAAAAGATTCCATAGTTCTCAGAATTAAATAAAGATATTAGATGTTATCAGAAAGCTTCTAAATAACATTAAAACACAGAAACGGTTTAAGCTTATAATTTGTGGGAACCATTTAAAGAACAGCAAATCATATTTTTCTAATTTGTTGTATTTATATAGCACAAAATCCTTAGGCACAATAGCTACAACTCATTTTACAAACTAACAAAATCACATACCTCTTTTAAACTTTTACCTAGTAGAGTTGTGACTACCTCTATGAACAGTAAAAAATGTCATCAGAAAAGAAATATGCATTAAATAACTCTTAATCCACGGAACATGTAAATGCAATGTGGAGGAAAAAAAAAAAAATCTTTCTCCTACATTCTGAGCAGGAACCAGACAGATGCAGCAGAAAAAGAACAAAACAATCTACAGTAATATGTTTTTCAGATTTGTGAACTCACAGTAAGTACCAATCACTATGCCACACTAATTCAATCAAGCACCAAAAGCTGGAAGGAAATTGATAGAGAACAAGTAAATAAAAATCTCACACAGTTATCATTCTATGTTGTGTCAGCAGCAACGGGAAGACCAGTCAGCAAACATGGACAGATGTTATATCCTTTAGATTTTGTACAGAAATTAAAGATATGAGCAATACAAAAGTGATAGCACAACATAATGATCGATATCACTGTCATGCTCTCAAAGTAACATGTTCTCTGTAATGAATAAGATTCAGAAGCTTCTTGACTGGCTATGTCAACATAGAAAATTAATCATCTTTTCTCCAAAACCTATTGAGAGTAATGTCACTAGTAAGATGTGCTATAATCCAAACAGCATAGACAGAAATTAAATCAAAAATGATTTTTTTTTTAGTAAGGTACTTTGCATATATAATACAAACACTGATTACAGAGATCTCAGGGCAAAGTCATTATCTGCCTCACTGATGCTTTACCAGAACAAGGCAAGGCTTTGGGCTACCTGTGTGTGACAGGGTTCAGGTGACAGCAAAGCCTCATCTCACAAACTTCTAGTCATTCATTCATGCACTGAGCCCACAAACAGGCAGTTAGAAAATAAAAACCCCATCCTACATCATGTCCAAATTGTTATGCTTCAGTACCAGCTTAGGTACTTGAAAGGTAATGTTGTGTATGCACTCACAAAAAAGAAAACTACAAGCAACAAATATTGCAGTTATTTTTCACAGGATAAATGACATTGTGTTCTGCCTTAAAGCAAATTTAAAATTTCAAAACAGAGGGATGGGACAGATGAAACACAGACTGACCTTGTCTGTAGAAGTCAGAAAGGAAAACTGCCAAGGAGCTATTAATACAATTCAGTAAGATTAAAGAGTATGCTTTTCAACCAGTCTCCATTTGGAAATAACCATTAATAATAACTGAAATTTTAAGATGCTTTAAAGCACAAATAATGTTTAGGGCCTCCAGTAATCAAGGTTTGTTCTATATGCTACACTGATAAAGGGTGTGCATTCCACAAATGTACCAACCACAGGAGGAATGATTACTGCTCAAAAGCTTCATGGCCTGAACAGAAAAAGACAAAGCAATCAAGAAATTTAAAGGCATGTACTAAATCCTCAAGAAACTCTGCTGGATGAATAAGAGGGGACTCAATTTAATTTCTCGATATAATTTAAGAAGATTTATAATATTTCCTTGAACAGTTGACTGGCAGGCATGCACTGTTCCTACCATACTTTACACTAATATAATTCAACTTTCAAAATCTGTTCCAGTCATTGCATTTACCAACATGTTCCTACTGCAAATTTCTAGCATTTCTTAACTTCACCAGTTGTTTTTTGGACTACTTATTTGCTTAATTTCTTGAGAATAAATTATAAATATTTTATGATTAGGCCTTTATTTCTCCATACACTCAAAGAACTTGATAAAAGCACAAAAGAGTGTTTGCACATCTTAAAGATAATTAATGCACAATATTGAACTATGTTTTTATAAAATACTACATGTCAGAAATGTTTAAACATTTTGCTTATGCATCCTCTTAACTTTGAAAAGGAAATAATCCCAGATGTTTATTTTTTGGTAATCCACTCTGACATAAATTAAGTCATCTTAAATATGATATTTCCATATGAATGGCATAATTAGAAATTTGTATAAACCTCATGAAAAGAAACAGATCAACAGTCACATCATCAATCAGATTCAGATTACTACAGCATGAATATTTTATATCTGTTTAGTCACCAGATTCATCATACAACTTATTTGTTTCTTCAAGTGTAGAACAAATGCTTTAATCATATTAGCCCCAATAATATGCAGAGCTCCCCCCACAGGTGTCTGACCTTCTATATAGTGAGCAAATACACCAACACACCCATATAATCAACTGTTCACAGAAAGCAGTGTAGGATTTGAAAATTCTTATATGTTTTCCACACTACAATGAAAAAAAGGAAGCCACTAGCAAAGACTTACTGTTTCTCTGGTAAAATGAAAATATACTGAGAGTCCTCTTAAAATAGGTTCTATAGACATTTCTTATTTCCATCCCATTTATATGCAAAATAAATTTGTGGAATGTGTAAAGCTTCTTTTAAAAAGATTTTTTTTTAAAAAAAGAAAGATCAAAATGCTTACAAAAATAGGTTGGTTATCTAAAAAGAACCCCAAAAAACTAGTCCAAGAACACTGAACAAAGAGATTCAAGATTACTTGTTCAGCCACTCAAGAGATGTCAGCTGGGGGTACACTTTGGAGAAAAAAAAAATTCTATGCTAAGTTTCTCCCAGAAAGAGTTGTCTGCTCTTCATTAGGTGTTAACACGCACTGTCAGTCATCTCTACCTATTTAAACTGAAAGACAGCTGAAAAATAAAGGAAAAGCTTATATAAGTTTTCTTTATTTCAGCTTTTTAATGTAAGTTAAATCATATTACTTATATGTACATTTTCATTTATCAAAGATTTCAAATGTGGGGAAGAAAAACCTTATGGTCTAGGTAAGACAGCGGGGTGGTTTGACCCCAGCTGGATACCAGGCACTCACCAGAGCCACTCTATCCCTCCCCTCCTCAGTTGCACAGGGGAGAGAAAATACAACAGTCTCTGGGTCGAGGTAAGGGTAGGGGAGATCAATCATCAATTACTGTCATGGGCAAAACAGACTCAACGTGGGGAAATTAGTTTAATTTATTACCAATCGAATCAGAGGAAGATAATGACAAATCAAATCAAATCTTGGAACACTTTCCTCCCATTCCTCCACAGGCTGAATTTCACTCTGAAATTCCAGTTCCTCCTCTCTCTCCACGACACAGGGGAACAGGGCATGGAGGCTGGGGTCAGTTCATCATATGCTGTCTCTGCTGCTGCTTTTCTACTCATTCAGAGGATTCCTTCCCCTGCTGCAGCACGGGGTCCCTCTCATGGAAAAGTCCTTCATTAACTTCTCCAACCTGAGTCCTTTTCATGGACTGCAGCTCTCCATGAGCTGCTCCAGTGGGGATCCCTTCCACTGGGTGCAGTCCTTCAGGAACACTGCAGGTCCCCCATGGAGGTCTCAGGTTTTGCCACCAAAGCTGCTCCAGAGTGGGTTTCTCTCTCCTCAGGGTCCTGCCAGGAGCCTGCTCCAGCACAGGTTCCTCACAGGACACTGATGGGCTTGGCTCTGGCCAGCAGCAGGTCCATCCTGGGCAGTCTGGCACTGGCTCAACCAGACACGGCAGAAGCTTCTGGCAGCTTCTAGCAGAAGCCACCCCTGCAGCCCTGCTTTCCCCCTCACTACCAAAACCTGGCCACCAAACCCCATACAGACAAAACTGCCATCCAACAATTCCAAATTACATCTATCCATTACCAAATCATCAGGAATTACTTCTGTTGTGCAATGGGAACCAATCAGAAGAAGGGGTGATTTATTTTATCATTTTTGAGCCTGTGATAAGTCTGTGAATTAAGGGATATGTAAATACATATATGTTTAAATGTCTTTGCTTCAAAATGCAACTTGGCTTACTGAATTTGTGTGTCTGTGAAAAGCTTCTTTTGTAATGTAGTGGGCCTCTTTTTATAACATTTCATCTATTCTCTAGTAAAATAGAACTTTCACAGAACAGAAAAACACCCTTCAAAAAGTAAAATACAAAAATGTACAGAGACAATGGATTTAGCTTCATGCAAAGAAAGGAGCTTTGTTTTCTTAGTTATGTTACACAAGAAGTGAATTCTGGCTCCTTTAAATTACTTCTACTGACTGTTAAATCATTGTGCTTGGGCTTTTTCTTGATCTTAACTATTACTTTATTGCAACAACAACAGCAAGTAATGGATTCACTAATGTTACCTCCTTCTGGAATCACTTCACAGGTGTTAAATTCCTTGCACATTTTGGTTTCAGGAAAGAGAGACTGACAGCAAAGAGCACACCAGCCAAAAGACACATTATGCTGGACTAAAATTAAGACAGCCCAGATGGGTAAACACTATCAACACAAAAGACTACAACAGGTACTCATAAATCATGCAACAGAAACCAAATATTGGTTGGAAAAAGGAGAAGGAACAGAATAATGACACAGTTGGTTTTGATTAAAATGGAAAAAAGCCTGAAAACTCTGGGTGTTCAACACATATGCATAATTTCAGAAATCTATGTGACATCAGTTGCTACAAACCATATTGGTTGCCCAGAGAGTATCAGATTCTACTAGGAACTTCAATTTTATTTTTAGACTATTACAATACAAAGAGGGTCCAATTTTTGCAACAACAATCAGCAAACCTTTATTTTATGCAGCATGGCAGAAAGAAACAATATGCCTTCTCTAAATATAATTACTAACCCCGTCAAGTTAATACAATCAGTAGTGTTCCGCTAGATTAAACTTTCAGCTGGATGAAAACAGCTCATTCTATCCACTTGCTATTCTACTGAAGTTAATTCCTGTCTAAATAAAGAATGGAAATACTGAGGCCACTTCTAATTTTCCAAACTTGTGCAAAGAATTATATTAAATTACAAAGAAATTCTAACAAAGGAGGTAATAATCAATTGGAGAAAAGTTCACAGTGATAAATCTGAAGGTAAAAATAAATTATAATTGGTAATATAGTGTTGGGAGTAAGTTAAAGATTTGAAAGTAGGAAAAAATATGCAAGATAGATAAAAAAAACAGTTATAAGTGGCATCCCTCAAGGTTCTGTGTTGGAAGCAACATCCTCAGAGAGTTGGGAGATGACCTGAAGTTTAGCAGTGCAGTTAATACAATTGAAGGACAAGATGCCAGCCAGAAGGACCTGGGAAAACCAGGTGGGTCTATTAGAGTCTCATGAAATTTACAGCAAGTCCAAGTGCAACGCACGGCAGCTGGGTCACAGCACTCCCAGACAGGGGTATAGACTGAGAGAGAAAAAGTCATTGGCAGAGCCCTGTGGAGAAGCGCATGAAGGGTCTGGCAGATGAAAAACTGGACATGGACCAGCCTGTGTGTGTGCTTGCAGCCCAGAAGGCCAAATGCATCCTGGGCTGCATCAAAACCGGCATAGTCAGCAGGTCAAAAGAGGGGATTCTCCACCCTGGTGAGATCCCACCTGGAGCACTGCATCCAGTTCTGGGGTCCTCAGCACAGAAAGGACATGGATTTATTGGAGCAAGTCCAGAGGAGGGCATGAAGATAATCAGAGGGATGGTACATCCCTCCTATGAAGATGGGCTGAGCAAGTGGGGCCTTTTCAGGCTGGAGGAGAGAATAAAGACCTCACTGCAGCCTTTTCAGTACTTGAAGAGAGCTTAAAAAAGGAGGGAGTTTTTTACATGGGAACATAGTGTTGGGAAAAGGAGGGAGAGAAGAAATTTAGATTAGCTAATAGGAAGAAATACTTCCCTGTAAAAGTGGTGAGGTACTAGAACAGGGTGCCCAGAGGAGTTATGGATACCCTATCCCTGGAAATGTTCAAGGCCTCTCTGGACAGGGCTTTGAACAATCTGATCTAGTGAAAGACATCCCTTTACGTGACAGGAGGGATAAACCTAAATCAGCGTTCACTTCCATAGCAAATCACTCCATTATTTACTATTCAGATTTTGAATGTGTTGCTTTAGGAGTATAAGCTATAAATACAGTATTAAAATTAATTTCAATAAAATGTTATTTGAAGGCAGACAGTAAGAAGAGTTGAGATGGATATGTCCTTACTCCCTTGTATATATCTATATATATGTATATTTACAATATTAAAGTATTAAAGTACCTGGCACTCTAGACTGATAGTATGTATCTACTTCTCTGTAGTAATTATTATGAGAATAAAACAGTTCTGAGACCAGTAATGCTAAAACCTGCTTTGTAAGTAAAAATGGCTGACAGTGAACACTTTCAAATGTTCTGTGAGATAGAGCATTGAACATCATCTACATGAAAAAATTAAAACAGAGCAGTATTAAGTTATAAAAGTCAATAGTTTCCATGGGAAGTAAAGAGATTAAGTTGAATGGTACCCTTTCAGAAGGTGTCCATAAGTTGTTTAAAACAGTGTTTGGGAAAAAGAAACTTTTGAAAGCAATCAACCAAAAACTTTCAGAATTAGTGGGATAGAACTAGATGCAAAAATGAGCTATTTTCATCCCAGGTACTCTGCCAAATCACTGCATGCAATTGCTTAAGACTTATTTATCCTGTTTATTTATTATATATTTAATTGCATTTTGAAGGCACAGATCTGGTTTACATGGTGAATTCCCCTGCAAAATTCCCAAAAAACTTATCTTGTAGAAATAGCTCTGCTCTAAATTGTGTTACTAGGCAGCCATGCTGCAAGTTGATGAAAGTTTGAAAGCGTGTGTTACCAATACATAAAAAGAGACTGTTGGCTCAGCTAAGAATTCTGCCCATTTTCCATACCATCTTTTCCAAGCAATAGGCTGTGATGATGGTGAACATGAGAATAACACCCAGCATTCACAGATCAAAAGCCCCATTTAATTCCCTGTCCCATACTTTTATCCATATATGGATATTTTTGCACCACCTCTGTGATTTGTCATATAAACACTGTAAGCCAACTTCCAGAAACATTTCTTTTGCTTAAAAAAAAGCAAACCCATTGATTTATTGAAAAATCTAGGCTTGAATGTTTTGCTGCCATAAGATGAATCAATGAGTCAATAATGAGCACTTGATCAAAGAGGAAAAAACTAATGTAGTTCCAACTGAATCAAGGGAAATATTAAACTCATTAGGAGAGCCTTATCCTCCTCTCAAGGTAGGTGATTTTATAAAGTAAGAGTGCAAATGAAAGTTGTTAAAAGAAAACATGTAACATGTTCCCAAACAGCTGGGTAGAAAATTGACACAGTTTGTCTAAGACTAAGAAGACCATAGGGAAAATTATAAACTTAGCACCTGCTACTAGCAACCTCCAAATAAATGCAATCACGAAGCAGAAATGGCTCTACTAGCACTTACTTGATTTAAACAGCAGTGGTGTTTGTCTGTCTCCAGACATCAACTTCAAAAGGCTACCTTAACAATATAACCCAGATTCTGAGACAGACCATTACTTCCACCACCTAACCATTGTTCATCCTTCAAAAAATGCAAGCGTTTAGATCCATGGCAAATTTACCTATTAGGGACAGCATTGCTAATTGCAGAGATGAATATAAACTCAAAAGACAATTACAATTTTTCTTTAATCTGATCATTTAAGAGGGTTAATTATGACATATAGTGCCTTTCTATCAGAACTGCTTCTTCAGGACCCCCTTAAGAAAAAAAAAATTTAAAAACTTCCAGTATTTCTTTTCTTCTTGTAATAAAGACTGACCACCAATACTTTTTCATTAAAGTTTACAGCAAACTACTCAAATATAAAACCCTTATTGAAGATGTACACTGATCAAGCATAACTTGTCAAGAAGGATATGCTATAAAAAACACAAATGCTTTAGTCAAAATTTCAAAAGTAGATGCCATACCTCAGTTGTAACTGTCAGGATTTTGGTTGTTTACTATTGTGAACATTTCATTAATCATCTTTCAAAACAGAAAGAAGGATACCCAAGAAATGTCTTCACTTTAAGAATTACTAATTACTGAATATTATATAAAACTATTGTTTGTATCAGATGAAAAGCTGTTCTAAGAACCAAAACATCGTTTTACAGAGGGTAGGTTTTTTCATGCCCTGGTTGCTTCACTGGTTTTAAATTGAGGGAATTTTGACATACCAATACTTATAAAAACAAGTCTAAGGAAATAATAAAGTCCACCCATAGCACTGAAAGCATATTTCACCTAAGCAAATCCAAAGTTCCTCAGATTGCTGTGATACCCAACATGAACATCAGCCTAAATTGGATATTAAAGACTAACATGACTAAGTGACGGACAAGAAAATATGACTATTTAAATGTTACATAAAAGTACAGTAATTCTAATAAACAGTAATGTTTGATATTAGCTTTTTCACATCTTGTATTGAAGAGAGCACTAGGATTCTTTTTTTTTTTCTTTTTTTTTTTTTTTTTTGGCCTGGAATGTAAGGAGAATGGGAGATTAGGTTAAATTATTTCCTGAATAATTTGCTAAATGCTAGATCCAAGAAGATAATCAGGAAGAAGATAAAAAATCAGAGCTTCCTTCCTACACAAAAATATACAGTAATAGAGAGAGAAGAAAAGAAGACAACCAACATGTATCATAAAAGAAAAACATTATGTAAAAAAAAGATAAGTGACAGAGTGAAAAAATAATAATGGAGTTGAGGATTCAGACCTATGTTCCTAACCTGGAGAGTTCGTATCAAAGAAAAAAACAAACCAGAAACTGTAATCACAAAAAAATGGAAGAAAAATAACTTCATTAGGGGTACTTACTGTTAATAATATCTACATCCCACAAACTCAGTCATTGAGACTTTATCATCTGTGGGATACTAAAATCAGGGCCCTGTAAAATGATGTGATAAGAACACAGTATTTCAAACATGCCAAACACCTAGAGAATCCCTCTGAGCTGGGTAGTTTTGGTTGGTTGGGTTTGTTTACTTATTTTTACTTAACCTACGTACTTGCTACACCCAGAATTTTATCACTTTAACTCAAGGCATGGGCCTAAATATATTTTTGACAAATATCAAGCCAACTTAACCAATCTACTTCAAGTCAATAACATTTCTTCAACATGCAATAGAGAGCAATAGATGTTGCTACTACTGGTTTACAAAAGATCTCAAAACAAGAAGCATGCAAAAAGATATTAAAATCTCAGAACACAGCTATATCCTAAACTGCATTTCAAAACAAAGACTGAAATTATTACTATGACAAAACCAAAGTATCTCAGTTTCTATGGAGAGTAAGAAACAAGAACTGAGAAGTAACTTTTCGACTACCATCCAGGTCTCGTGAAAACCAATGAATTCTCACCCCAAAATCACCGTCTCCTTGAAGGAAATACAGTTCGTCAACTTTTAAAAATATGCACAATTTTTGTGTGTAGTTTTATTTTTTTTTCTTTTTCAGACACTGAAATTTCATCTTGTCAGCAGAACTGCATTATTTTCAGCCTGAAAACCTGACTCCACAGTAGAAAACTGTGAAGAACATGAGTACTTCTGACCAGCATGAATGAGCAGCATGACAGCAGATCAACATGTTTCCCTGTGCCCTACTTCCAATATTATCTATGCATGCACTGTATGGCTGCCAAGTGCTTAGAAAAGTGGATTTCTCTAAAAACCCACTGGCGTCTAAAGCATAATACAAATAATATAGTAATGACTTGTGCTTAAAAGAGAGGAAAAAACTGGGTTGCATTCTTGCAGTGCAAGAGGAGATTTATTCCCAGTATCTCCAGATAAATTGCATCTGACAAAGCAGTACTTATGGAAATACAAGTCACCAACACATAGTCTCTTCTGGAATGCCACTAAGACACAAAAATTTTTGAATCATGTCCAAATCATCCAGCTATTATAGTTGGGGGGGGGGTCACAGACTTTCTTTGGAAAGTCTACTCACCAGCTCTACAGTTTCACCCCTACTTTTTGAGACAGTAAAGATGGAGATTATACACTTTGTCTAGCAATGCACTGCTGAAATTCTTCTGCACCTCACACTAACATGTAATTGCCTCATAGAAAACTTATATTATCAAAAGAACATCACAACACTGTTTTGAAAATGCAAGGTAAAAATTTTGTTTTCAGTAATTTTTTCACCTCACATTCATGTTTACTGATACATGTAGACCAGACAAGGGGATCAGAGGAATAAAGCACACTAAATAGGTTACTGTCTTACAGGTCTATACTTCCTAATAAACACTCACAGTGTAGCGAGTTTCAAATGGTTTTTAATATTTATAAATGAGCAAAATGCCCTAAATAAGTAACTGTTCTTTTTCAAGCCCTGATATACAATTACCCCCATAAATTAACTCTTCTCCGTGGCAGATGCAAGAACTAATGCACATTTATGATATTAATTCTCTCTTCTAATTATTCTGAAACATCAGGTACAAATGCTATCAATCTGATAAGGTTTTTTCCTATTTGTGTGCCTAGAAAATCTGCTTGACACTTCTGACATGAAAATGATTAATTAATAGGGAATGCTGGGAGAAACTGTATAAACATTGCTACCCTCTAGTTTACTAGTATTTGCTTCTTCTTTAAGAAAAATCATAACATACATCATCTGACTTTGAATTTATCTTAGTATGTATTTCTTAGTGAAGACTTAACTCTCCTCTATGCGTTCATAGGGTCATTCATAATACTCTGCTGTATTAGGTCACTGCTTCATCAGCTGCATTGATGCTTTGTATAAAATTAGCTGGTTTGGTTTGGACAGAGATTAGAGAAATTATCAAGAACAGTTCCCGATGGATGAAAAATGAAGATGGAATGATTTGGAACTTTTCCAATTTCTAATAAATAAGAAGTGTTAAAATAGGCACTTTCCAACTTTAGCAGAAGTTTCCTGAACTACTTTTTATTCAGATACTATGAATTGAAATGATGATCAAGCTTCTTACTGGGCTTCTGGTTGACAGGTATAGAAAGCCCATTTTATAAATTTAATTACATTTATTATGTTGTAATTTCTCAATATTGCTAATGCAAAATACTTCAGCACAGGAATATACAGAAAAGGTGCCTTTTTTTTTTTTTTTTTTTTTAAAGCTCTGACAATCTGTATGATGTATAATAAAAACGAGTGCAAAAAACAGAGACAAGACTTTTCCATGTATTAACACTTTCTCCAATCTGAGCTAAGGACACCCATAAACAAGAGTTCTGACTATAATGCTTTACTAAAATCAAGAACCTCCCACATACCCATTCCATGCCATTCATTGCCCTCTCAAGATAAACAATGGCAAGTGAAACCAACCAGAAATTTGCCAGCTTTTGACACAGAACTGTGCTAGAATAGTACTGAATAAGCTTGTTTATATATATATATATATATATATATACATATATACACACATATTTATACATCTATATTTAGCTAACACAATTTTATCTGGTCCATTTGTAATTTAACTTTGTACAAAGATGCTGGATATACTATGCT
Organism: Pyrgilauda ruficollis; assembly: GCF_017590135.1. Lineage (NCBI taxonomy): Eukaryota > Metazoa > Chordata > Aves > Passeriformes > Passeridae > Pyrgilauda > Pyrgilauda ruficollis. The sequence goes on along the minus strand of NW_024508100.1, from coordinate 11,798,789 downwards.
ACACAAATGGCACATCAATACTTCCAACCAAGCTCAGCTTCTATCAGTGGCATATCAGGATGGGCACCTATTTTGAACTGCTACAATTCTCTATCCTTTCTACTGGAATATCGATCTTTACAGCATGTGAAGAAAAAATCTATATGCAGTTAATGAACAGAGTAGTGCCACAGAATACACAGGATTTATATAAATTTACCAGCAGCTGTACTTCAAAGAAAGCTTGATAAAAAGGAGAGTGATAGCAGATAGGATCTCATGGTAGCCAGACTAAAGCAACAACAGGAAGAAAAGAAACATTTTAAAATTGTAGTTTAAGAGGAAAAAGAAGGAAAAAGTTATAAAATCTAAGGATGAAACATCCAACCCATTATTTGTCCTGATGATTCCATTTCCCTCAAAAAGGTTCAATATCATCGCATGGGTACCCACATAATCTTTGAAACTCCAACTATTCTTTGAGAAAATAAATTCTTATACTTCAAGAAGGAAATCTTAAAGGCACAGGAGCAGGCTGTACTGTTCTGAAAGACAAGCTAGTGGGAAAGAATGGTCTGGCAGAAACTTAAAGAAAAAAGGAGAATTTGTGACCTTTAGAAGAAGGGGCAGGCCTACAAGGATTTGTGAGGCTGTGCAGGGAGAAAATTACAAGGGGCAAAGCCCAACCCAAACAATCTGGCTACTGCTGCAAAAGGCAAAAAAAAAAAAAAATCTTTCTGTTACTACATCAGCAACAAAAGGAGGCTAAGTGGAAGGAAACAGTGACAAAGGATGAGGAAAAGGCGGAGGTACTTAATGCCTTCTTCACCTCTCTGCTAGGTTAACAGACTCAGTGATCTCGAAGGCCTTTTCCAACCTAAATGATTCTTTCATTCTATTCCTCTGCTGCTTTTTTCTAGTACTTCATTTGGAAAAAAAGGAAGGGCACTGTAGATCAGCAGTCACTTTCAACCAGTCTGTGGACCTCTAGATCATGCAGCTAGGAACAGTTCACAATAAGTATGCCAAGCTCCCAGCTGGAAAAACACCAATGATGTTGAATCCATATGTTCTGTAACAGAAAGCTTTGCAAATATTTCTAATACCATAATTCTTCTTCAGTGGTAACTAAGAAGGCCTCTTTCCAATTTTCTTCAAAACCTTTCATATTCTTCCTGTGCAATATCTTTAAAATTCATTCTTTACTGCACATAATAAATAGCCATATAATTAAAAATCGTAATTTGAAATCCTTACTACAACAACATCCTACTGTATGACTCCTAAGATATAATGCAGTACATACAATATGCAAATAAAGGATTTGGAAGGAACTAAAGAGCATCCCAGCATATCTTACCCATTCTACAGACCAGCCATTTCTAAAGTCTCCAGTAATTTTTGACCTTATGCAACCCCAGATCATCACTTTCAAGTAATCAGATTTCCTCCACAGTAATCCTTTGTTTGTGTGGGATGGCAATTAAGCAGAGTTATGTGTCTAGCCAGTAACTAGCAAATCATACAAGGTTGAATCCACATAATTAAGCTCATCACACTTTAACAATTTCTATTATTAGCTTTGGACAACAGCTGTTAGGAACACAATAAAGAGTGAATATTCATAAAAAGCAGAAAAGTAATGTATTTATTTGTATTCTCCCTTACACACAGAATTTCTAATGAATATACATAAAAAAAAAAATCAGAAACAATTGACTACTCATCACCCTTGGCTATAATTTCCAGAAACATCCCTATCTTCTGCAACCTTCACCAAAGACTGCAGCAACTTGGAAGACTTTAAGGAACTGAAATCTATTTTGAGTGGCGCTACATAAATCTTTACTCAGAATACACAGATTTCAGACACTGCATGAAGCATCAACGGACAAAAAATGTACAATACCCATGTTTATAGGAACAGTAAATTCAGAAATCCTATCATACATATTCACACAGACCCAAAAATTCCAAGGTTCAATCTTTCTCATATTTAAGTTGTTTTGGACCAGTGTCACCCAGGTCTGAAGTTCTTTAGTATTTTCAACTACTGTCAATTTTCCATAACATATGTCCTTTCAGGTTGTGTTGCAAAACAGGCATGGCATCTTTATCTTAACTGGCACTCAAATTGCACCTGTTTTCAAAAATAAAATCATAAAGTATTAACAGCAGCAAAATTCTTAACTATTCTCTTGTTTTCTGAAATTAAATCATGAGATTCAAACAACTCAGAATTGCCTGACATTAATAATCCTTCTTGGCTAATACAACAAAATTTATAGAATTAATGAACATATATTATTTGGATTGTTTTATTTGTCTTCTTGGGACTAAAATTTAAAGAAAAAATTATTTACCGATATTTACACTGTAAGGATTGTTTCTTTCCCATAATCATCAGAATGCTCAAATTTCACTTAAATGTGAAAGTATACATGGTACATGGTCCTAAACAGAACTGACTTTGGGGGGAGTGAGTGTGTGGAATCTTTCATTAAATCCTAATTGGTTTCCATTAAATTTAACTTTTGAAAATTCACTTGCCATGGGCATAACCTCCTGACAACAACATAATGCAGTAGCATTTTCATTAAACACACAAAGAAGTGGTTTTTTAATATATTTTCAGCTTCTACAGTGTAGAAGTAACTGTAAAATTATTCTGCCCAGGTATCTGAAAAAATTAATTCTATCTTGACATTTTTTAGTATGTTGTGGAACTAGTTTTAAAAGCTGTTTAAATGTAATGCACGTATCCATCAGACAGTTTTTGCTTTCCAACTTGGTGTCTGAAAATGCTGCTTCAAAGTGATGAGCCACTATTGCTTCTTTTTGAAAAAATAATTCTCTCTTCTTAGAATACCGACTCACTGTAGTCAGAAGCCAGAAATTGTATGTGTTAGCATACAGTTATTGCTAATTGTGTTCTTGGCTGATTATTGCACATTTCCTCTAAGATCCCTCTGCATCCATTTATCTTTTGCAGTCTATCTTAGTAAATCCAGATCTTTTAGTACCTTAATATAAAATGTTTACTCTTTTTTGTAAATGTTATTTTTATTTGACTACATTAATAAAAAACTAAGTGGTTACTACGATAACATACAAAATGAACACATTTCAGAAAAATACAGTTACTGCAATACTGTTTATTCCACAGTCCAATGATTCCTTCAAACCAATCCACACACAAGACCCTGCAATCAGCACATGAAATCACTTTTCTTAGAGGTGAAATAAACTCTCCTTGTTTTGGTTCATTGCAGAGTTAAGTATTTTGTTTATGATCACAGCATTGAAGTTAGAAGGGACCTTTAGAGGTGATCTAGTCAGCCCACCTCAAAACAAAGTCAACCAGAGGACATCACTTAGCACTGGGTCCAGTCAGGCATTGAACTTCCAAGGATGGAGACCCCAGTGCCTCCCCAGGTGACCTGTTCCACAGCTTATCCCACTTACCTTATTGTAAAGAACTTTATACTCTCTAAATGGACTTTCTTCTATTCTGATTCATGTCTTTTAAAGAAGTATTTTTTTTGATCTAAAGTTTAGACAAAATTATATTAGTCATTATGCAATAATGGAAAAGGAAAACCTTTTCAAAGTACCTATGCTTTGGCACCCACACGTCATTTTGGTTTTTTGTTTTGACAATTTCTCAGTTCCACATTTTATTATTTCCTTAAACTGAGTGACAGAATATTATTAAACATTACACAAACATTTAGGATCTAAAACCTAAACAATCCATTGGATTTAGGAAGCAAAATGCACTTGTAATGTTCAATTTATCACTACAAAACAAAAAATTTCAAAACATTCAAGCAAGGCTCAAAAAACCTTGCCCAAAAACATTCAATATGCTTGGGTAGAAAATATTTTCTTTTAAAAGTAACATTTGACACTGGTCCTCAAACATATCTTCAGAGCAAATAACAACACCAGAACTTCTAAATTAATTCTACCTAGCTCTGTAATGGAACTTGAGTTTTCTATAACTGCAAGTAGCAAATATTCAAGTAATTTCATGTAGACCTAGCTATGGAAGGAGAAAAACTTATTGCTCACCCAGGCAGTAATCTTCAACTGGTGAATACTCCTGTATTATGGAAAATTTTGACAGAATTCCCTTTTTCTGGCCTCAGCTGTTCAATTCCCATCTACTATAAAATAAAACCTATTCATTAACGCTATTGCAGATTCCTTGATTGTTCGATTATTTCATGATTGTCCTTTTTGGAGCAGTCTGTTTGGGGAAGAAGTCCCATTCCTAGCATATCTTACATGTCTTCTCAACTGTCCAGCTGGTTTCAGGTGCTGTAACACCAGAGCTCCTCAGGCTGGCATTGTCCTTGGAAGATTTTATACTCGTTTCTAAAAACACTACAATAATGCTTTTTCTTATATTTTTTTGAAGGTGCATGTTTTCTTGAGTTGTTCTTTTAGGTGAGACGACAGTAAAAGTCTGCACTACGTAACTTTATGTTCCTTGATGAATCAATCCCCCTATTGCACTACTCCTGATCTATTGCTTTTACCTTCCAAAACATAAAAAACATACTAAATTGTGATGTTCAACAAAGCCAGGTGGTTTGGGGTTTTTTTTTCATTGTGGTATCAACTCAAAAAACTGAGTTACTAATTTTGCAGAGAGGATGTTAGCTAAGTGACTGACATTGTTAATAATCCTTCAGCGATTCCTCATAAAACCTTGGTTTCATTAAACATGAAGTAGTTTTCACACAGTGCACTAAAACAGAAGAGAGCTCTTCATCTTAGTGACACACAAGAGATATCCAACATACTCCAAGGGGAGACAGAAAACACAGATTAACTTTGATGGCTCTTTGCAATGGGACTATTGACACACAGTGCAGTAATTCTGATTGCTAAGACACAGAATTCAATCATCCATGTTCTTTTTTTATAATAAAGGTCATACACACTGTAATCACATCAATTTGTACTTGGCCTATCAGTTTTCTCAAAAAAGAACAGAGGTAGATAAGGAGAACAGTCAGTAGGTAAGAATAAAACAATGGAGCAAAATGATGATTTAAAAAATTGCATTAGGTGCAAAGAAAAACTATTTTATCTGCTGCTAAGATATAACAGAACTAATTAAAGGAAAAGGAATGCCATAAATAGTTGTCCTATTTTAGACAAAAAAATGTTCTCGAACAGCTTAATGAATAAAAGCATGACTGAATAGTTCTAACAACAGCGGGTTTTTAGCAGGTTATGCTACCTAGTTTAAAGAGAAAAACCTAAGCAGTTTGAGAAAAGTCTACTACTGACAAAAATAATTTAAATAGCAAACAAAAGCAAGGGACAGAAGAATCTTCAAGTAGCATTTAATTGCAAAGGACATTTCAAGGATTTTTTTTTATATTTTCCCAAAGAAATTCTTTGCAAAGTCGTATTTCAGCATCAACTTCACAATCAACTATTTTATATTGAATACAGTACCAATCAAGTTCAACATCAGCTCAGCAATTCACTGTGGCTAGACTAAGGAATGTAAATGCCATTAAGTGTCCTTCAAGTCTCATGTTAAGCTTGAGCACCAAATGCCTTTGTAGTTCTCCTAGGGTATTACCATTAGTATAGAAGGGTTAATAGCAAAGGCTGATGATTGTTTAAAAATTCACATTACCAAAGTGGATTACATTGCATCTACTGAGGGGATCAACAACGTAAGCCTACACTAAGCCATTATTGCAGAAACAAAGCTTGCATTTTAATCCTTTGGAAACAAGCATAAAATGGACAAAAGAAAAAATTCTTCTGATGTAAGAACAAGGCAAACACTACATGCTTTTCATACAGACTCACATTTTCAGAGGCATAGAGAATACATGAAAATGGTCAAATAGTCTCCCCTAAAAGCTCATCATGAACTCCTGACAAGATCAGCAAACTTGAAGAAAAGGACAAAATGGATAACTGTAAGTGATCAAATGGTATAAAGGAAGTCTTGTCTTTGCTTTTATTCTAGACACAACAAAATTAATTATCTTGAATTTAGGAATGACTACTAGAAGAATCAAGTATGCTTGTTAAAAGCTGAGGCTTTAGATCCTTAGTTCAATGCTTGATGTTCAAAGGCACTAAGAGCTGCAAATTTCTGTTAAGGACAGTGGAATCTGAGGTTTCTCAACACATTCATTTATCTGGTCAGTTATAATTCAAACCTCATTCATTTAAGTTTCAAAATACTCACAGAATCCTTTGGCCTTTTCTCCACACTTCCTCTTATGCTCTCTGAATCTATCACTAAAATTTATATTATCATACAAAATTAAAAATGAACAACTTTTTTTAAAAAATAAAAATTAACAAATCCCAGGTTGAGCATGCTTTGTTATCTAAAATACTACCCCACCTAGTTTCTAAATACCTCTTTTCAAACACTCTTCTATGGATGATGATGCTTATTGTTGTTTCCAGTTTTAAATATAAGAGTTCAAGTTTTCTGACACAGTACTAAGCAGAGTAAAACACTCTAATGTTATGAAAGTAAATTAATAGGATATATTTAGGAGTATATCACTGCATATGCTATCTATATTACAGAAAACACCCTAACTTTTTTCAGAAACCCTATTCTTCAGCAGAGAAGATTATTTTATATTAATGCATCAAACAGCTTATTTTAAACCCCAATGCTAAGCTTCTTCAGAACCCAACTAAACAGGAAAGCTTTACTCAACATTTCCACAATTTAGATTTCTAAATATAGCTTGGTTTTGTTTTAATTCTGTCATGATGAACTGAAATTGGATCAGCTACTGAAAAGCTGTGCAGATCTAATACTTAACGTTAATCATACTTGAAGCAGACTACTGCAGACAGGTTCTGTTTTCTGAAATGTTTTTAAACTGTTAACAAGAACAGGATTTATGACATTTGCCTTCTATGTTTACTTTAAAAAGAGCATCATTATTTAAATTATCCTTTTTATGACTACGGAAGTTCACATATAAGTATAATAAAGTTCACACATGGAACAATAATTTTCCTAGCACAGGAAAAATGAATTCAGTCAATTTTATTACTTCTTAGAGGTTTATCTGCAAGACTCAGACTGAGTACTGCCAACTATTTTCTAAACTTGGCAATTAACTTAAACAATGGTAGAAGATCTTTATACCAACTTCATTTCCAAAGCTCTTAAAATTAGGATGATCTTGGTATCTCCTGTAACATTTTGCACCTCTGGCTTTGGATCCTCTCAAGGACGGACAGAAGACAACAGAACTGAATTCCTTCCACATTGTCACCAGAGTTTTATGTTCCAGCAAGCTGGAACAGGGACAAGTTTCTCAACATTTTTCCTCCTCCCATCCATGATAAGGCGTCTTAGCCACATTTTCTCCTTCCCCCAGTTTAAAAGCTGATCTTCATCTTGTATTTTCAACATATATAACCAGGTTTGTCCTTTTTCTGCCTGATATCTTTTTTTCTTTAAGGGAGGGGAATGGATACAGTTGCATTTTGTGGATAAGTCCACCTTTCTCTCATTCAGGGTGCTGCAATATTTTCTTAAAATATGTTAGCTCTTCCTGAATTTAAAAAACACACTTATCAGAACAGCAAAAATACTAACAGTAAAAAGAAGGAAAAAAACTCTTATGCAGGAAGATCATATTAATTTATGTAAAGTACATTGCGCACCTAGCTACCTTTTCATCTACTGATGAGATAAATATTAACTGTGAGAATAAAGTACTTAAGAAAATGGGAAGGGCAGAATATAACCTCTTTGATTTAGTTTCATTCCATAGGCTTAGAATTCATGGCTTAGAACAGTCTCACACTTGAAGTACACAGAAGACAAATTTATTAAAAAAGAAAAGAAAAGGAAAAGAGAGAAAAAAAGGGATTTCTTAAAAGCCAGTAAGTTTTTGGCAAATGATAGGAGAAAATTTGTCTACACTCTACCATTTTTCCTTTGTTCTTGCTACATTTTCTAAAAAACTGAACAGAAAAGAGGAAACTGGTTGCAGTAGCCAACAGCATATTTTCTCACACAGAATCAATTTGTTGCCCTATGAACCACTGTGACATCTCATATGTAGTAAACATATAAATAGACCAAGATGGGTCATTGACACTGACCTGATATCCTCATTTTTCTGATTACAGATATACTCTATGTTGTAAAGCTAGTCAGAAATTTTTGCAAGCAAAAAACTCAAAATGGAAACAAGGAAACAGAAATAATAAAGTGTCTATATTCCAATAAGTAGGAGCTGAGAAGCAGAAACACCATATTGCTCCAAAAGAATAATAGCTGAGCTTGGTTTTCAAGGACACGTTTTGGACACAGTCCTGCATAACACTAAAGAGATAGTACAGTTACCTAGCATCTTTTGGCATTAATGTGCTAATAAACATAATTCCCTTCACGACAATTTTTCATATGCCGCTTAAGAGGCTTAAAAGCTTACACCCAGGGATCTTCAGTGGTCCCATTCTGAGCGTCCCTCTGAACAGGATGCACTAGGACCAGTGGCAAGGGACAGCAAGAGGCTCTGGAGGGAGGAACTGCCTGCCTCTGATACTCCCCTTTATATTATTCCTCTTCAATAAACCTGAGGATTCCTGTTCTTTTGTCTTTAAGCAGCATATTAACTTTCTCCAAGTAACACAGAAAATGCCAAAATACATGTACTGATAAAACCCTAAAACATTCCTGTAATTATTTTAAGATTCGCTAACTCTTTTCCCTCCTTGCCTCAATTCCATTGCATTCACTTTTAGTTATTTAACATAAAAAATCAATTTTATTAAAATTAAAAATACCACTAAAATGTCATTTTCTACTAGAGCAATTTCCATTCATCTGACATTAAAACACCATTGTGTTAGGATGCTTTTTTCCTGAAAGTGTTCCTACCATTCTTTAAAATTATTTTCTACAATGCTTGTATGAATAAACATACTTCTCTTTCCTAATCTCTTTTAAGCAGAAGTAGAACTGGCATGTACGAGTAATATGGATTCCTCTTTTGCACCTCAATGAAATAATTAATTTCTTACAAGGGCAAGAAGAAAGACCCAAACTATTTTCAACAATAGCAAGAGGAAGCAAAATTAAACCTTCATTCATGTTAGGGAAGTGTGACTGAATTTAATATGCTCATCTCTGAAGAAGTGTGGGTGAGTATACATCTTGCATACCAGAAAGAGAGATGAAGCACACTTCTGTGGGAAAATGCATATACTGTCTATTTTTCAGGTATTTATCAAGTATCTCCCATTATTCCTCTGAACTAGAGAATGTTCCATCTGCTGAACTGGCAATAGTGTGAAAAGGAACCTACTGGGCTTTGTTAATGCTCAGCACACCAGCTGACTTCTGATAGCTGGAAAAAGAGCAACAAGCTCCTCCACAGGCCTCGGCACAGAGAAATAGAAGTCCTACATGACAAAACTGTCTTTGAAATGAAAAAAATGAATTGTGGAGATTGTAAATATTACAGACAAAAATCAATCAAGACACATGGCAAGGCAGAAGAACAAAAAATCCTTGTATTGCTGACAGATCCCTTGGCACAAGGCACTGAACTAACTCAAAGATAATGAACAGAAACAATTCCAGCATGACTCTTTCTGGTACCTACAGATCAAACTGGCAAGTTGGTAGCAAACAGAATGAGATAGAAATAACCACAGTATATTTAAGTCTAAGGAGTTTCACCTGTTGATCCCAATTGGCACCTGACCATGAATACAAACTGGAATATGCACTGTCCTGTGGGATAAAGGGAAGTCAGGGAAGCAAAGCGTATCCCATCAGCTAAAAACACCTTCCTACTCTAAGTTCAGAATCTGGTGAAAAGAAGACTCCAGCCCCATCCTGTTTACCGTGTCCGGGCCAAAAATCTAAAGAAGCATTCATTAAATAGAGGTTTTCCATACTGCCTCATCTCAAATTCTGCCTAGAGATGTATGAGTTTAGGACTTTGGTTCATAGTACACACATGTATCAAAAGAACCATGCACCAAAGTGATACAATAAATACAACTGGCAAGTAGACACTGAAGAAAATAGAACCAGTGCTAGTACATTTAATCACTGGTAAGAAACCCAACCACACCTGCAGCAAATTTCAATTATTTTATTTCAATATACAGCAAAAAAAAATCTGACCAAAAAGGCAAAAATCTTCTCAGTTCATAAGAACTTTGAACTTTATCAGAACTCAAGTAGGAGTCCACAGTGTTAAAAAAAAACCTCAAGTCATGCTGTTCCAAACCAAAGAATAGAAAAACAGCAGGAGAAAAAAATCTGAATGGTTTTCACCCTCTTCAATTCAAGCTGATTAAACTCTATTTCAAACAGAGTGATATTTTGATCAAGAAATACAGGATTCATGATAGAGACATATCATGTCAAGGGGAGGAAAGACATGCCCTGATCATGCCACAGAACTTAATTTTACTGAATTATTACAAAGGGTAACAAAACAGACATTAATAGCTTGGCAGAAGAAATTAGGACAAATTCTGAAGAGGGTATGTAATTCATGCACTTGAACTTTCAGTGAATAAGCAGTCTCTTTAAAGTCTGTATGGACATTGTCTCTGGGAATGAGGCTGGTGAAGCACTGGTTGCCCATAAAGGTTCTCAGCTCCTGGGCACAGCCTTGAGGAAACTGCTTCAAATTCAGTGCTGCTCTGCTATAAGCAAAAGGCCCCTCTGATTTATCCTACAAGTTCTCTGACCGCTTTACATTTGTGGGCAGGATTCAACAAAATTTAATAAACCTAAACTTTCTTGGTTTGAATTTTATATTCTGCAATTAAATCTTAAATTATCAAATACTTACAGGAAACAATTTCCACTAAAGTAACACAAAGTATTACTCCTGATATATGGTTCCAGTCTGAACAACAATGGTAGACACTCCAAAGACATGGTGAAGAAATAGTTACTCTGCTTGTTATTTTGCCTTCATAAAACAAGTCTTTATTACAAACACACTTTATAATGACATTTTATAAGCAATAAATAAAATGTGATTGAACTTGACAAAAATGTAAACATTTAATTAAAATAGATGAGTTAATCACAAAACAAGATTACTTATCATGTAATGTAAAAAGATAAAGTAAATGATTAGACTATAAATAAATTTACATAACACATGTTCACACATGCTATTCCCAGTGCTTCCCTTTTAATACTCATGCTAGGATTGCCAGTTCACAAGGACTGATTCAATTAAAAAAAAAAATTCTTCCATCTTCAAATTTTACTGCTTTAAGATATTACACAAAGTAAAATGAATAGATTAACATGTTGAAGCTTCCTCTTGCTCACACTGAAACGCCTTCAATTCAAAACTATTCTAATTAGGCACCTACTGTTTAACATAAAAGAATCTCTGAACTTCAAACAGAGGCATCTGCCAAAAAAAATTGGATAGTGCTTAAAAAACCAAGCCACCTTCAAGTATTAGTGTTTCTACAGTAGTCCTTAGATGGTTTTAATCAAAATTCTCGCATCAGACTGAAAATGTGATTATTTTTAATATGTATATAGTAGAGCTAACAATTTTTTATTTTCTTCTCTTTTCAACCTTTATATTTTTCCCCTAATTGTTTCTGAGCTGCTTAGCCTTTGCCCATGAAGTGTGTTGTCAAAAACTCCCTGCTTCCCTTCGTGTGTTCTCTTCAGTTTTATCCTATAATAACTGAACATAAATTGGCTTGTGACAGTATATCCAGTCATGAGTACTCCTGAAAGTTTCAGTCACATGTTAACTGACTCGAATGTGAAAAAGGAACATAAAGCCACACTTAAGTGTTCAGAGATGCTGTGTTTCCTGAAATACACTGAACACTGTGTTTGGATAAATACACATTTCTACATACGTTTGTAAAGGCAATATTTTGATTGTAATAGTGATTTTAGTCATGCAATGAACATTACAACTATCTTTTAAGTTCTTAGCCTTGTAAGAACAACTATCTGCCTCTTTCAAGTAATTATACACTCCAACAGAGTCAATGCATTACCTGGCTGCTGGCCACAAATGCCAAGAGAAAGACTCCTATTCCAAAGTTACAGTAATTACTATACATCTCTCAATATTTCAGTGCACCGGCATATTTGAAGTTTTGATCTGCAGACTGTGCAAATTCCTGCACTTGGTGGAGGCAGCCCCCAGTATCAATACAGACTGAGGGATAAAGGGATTGAGAGCAGCCCTGCAGAGAAGGACGTGGGGTACTGGTGGGTAAAAAGCTGGATATGACCCAGCAATGTGCACTTGCAGCCCAGAAAAGCAACAGCAAAAGTAGCAGGACTGAGTTTGAGGAGGCAATTCTGCCCCTCTGCTCCATTCTGGTGAGACCCCATCTGGAGTACTACATCTGGAGTCCTCACTACAGGAAAAACAGACCTGTTAGAGCAGGTCCAGATAGGAGGGCAATAAAATCCATCAGAGGAATGAACACCTCTCCAATGATGCCAGGCTGAGGGAGTTGGGGCTTTTCAGCCTGGAAAAGGCTGCAGGCAGACATGATTGCTTCTTTTCAGTTCTTCAAGAGAGCTTGTATGAAAGATGAAGACCGACTTTTTAGTAGTGCCTTCAGAAACAGGACAAGGGTAATGGTTTTAAACTGAAAGACTATAAATTCAGAGTAGGTAGAAGGAAGAAATTTTTACAGTGAAAATGGGATGCCCAGAGAGGTAGATTCTGGAAATGTTTCAGATCAGGCTGGACAGGGCTCTGAGAAATCTGATCTAGTTGAAGATGTCCTGATCACTGCAGGGGGGGTTCGACTAGATGACCTTTGAAGGTCCCTTTCAACCCAAACCATTCTGTTATTCTACAATGGACAGAGCTAAAAGTATTCAAGCCACATAGATCCAACAAAAGCCTGTCCCTCTGTAAACCAATGACAAATTGCATTCATGTTTCAGGCACGCAAATTACTGCAGGTCAAAAGTAAATTTCTGTGTTACATCTCCACAAGAATTCCACCTGATAAAAACTGAATTTGTCAGTTAAGAACACTGAATCTCAGAGTCATTTAGGTTAGGAAAAATTTCTAAGATCATCGAGTCAAACATTTGACTGATCACCACACTGTCAACTAGAGCATGGCAGGAAGTGGCACCTCCAGCCACTAAGCGCACAGAGAACGCCATCCTCCTCCTCTTCTGGGTTCCCACTGCCCAGACAGAGCTGCACTATCCATGACTGCACAATCAAAACCACTATAAGGAACTGTAATCACAAGAACAATCTGTTGAAGAAAAAGACAGGAATAAACGAGAAAATTAATCACTATGTTTATCTAGACAGTATTTACACATTTTTTCTTTTTATTTAAAGAACATAAACCGCCTTATCAATTTGACACACAACACTACATAGCCCAAAGATACATACCCATTTACAGGTTTCAGCAATAAAAAATAAAACACCCAAATCTGTACTCATGCCCATAGAAAAAATGCATTCTCATGTAAACCAGAAAAAAGTAAAATTTTGCAAAAAGAATGACAGTTCCTTTTTTCATTCCCTTAAAACCTTCTAAAAATCCAGATTACTCTTCATGTATGTTATTTGATTTGTTATCTCTACAGCACTACACAAGTGAAGATTTTCAATCAGCATAATTTGAAGGCAGCACTTTTTAAAGAAAACTGCATTTAAAATGAAAAAAAGAATGAAAATTTCTTCAAATAGGTATATAAAATCTCGAGCATGAGGCAGAGAAGGCTTGACACCAGACATATAACCTGCTCTCAAAAGGCTTAAAGACTGGTATTATTCATCTTGCTCATCCAAACCAACAGATGTAGATCAAAGATTCACCTGGCAGAAAAATGGCAAGTATTTACTGAGATCTGCAAATATTCATCTATTTCTGCAGTTTCAACAATCTCAAATAATTTAATGGGAGACACATTTAACTATGAGAAAATAGTCATATTACAAGTAAGTGTTTCTATAATTTCTCTGAATTCCACAAATTATTTCTTTAACTACACCAAAACTTTACAGCAAAGCCTCAAGTACATACACTTTTTCACTGGCAAATAAAAGTGAAAGTGATCTCTGAAAAATATGTGTATTTCTTGTAATATTTCCATGAGACCAGGCTCCATCATGTCATGCTGAAGAGTTACAATTACCTGAAAATAATTTTGATGGCATTTCTGAATAAAATAAATAGTATCAACATTTCTGAGTTAATTTAGGAAAAGAAAGAAAGATGAGCTCTCAGACCAAAGCCACTCATCTTTGACTACAACCAAACATGTTTTCTCATGTGGTGGTCTCTGTGCATCTTAGTGAGTTTGAATCACACCTTTTCCACCTGTTGTACTTCTATATTTGAACTCATTTTACACCAAAATGCTCTGGCTATTGTGGCATTTGGGGTTTTCACTTTTTTGGGGGTTTTTTGAGGTTTTGTTGTAAGAGGGAGTCTTGCAGAGAATAACATGCCTTTTTTTGATCTTATGCCCCAGAGAAGGAAACAGAATGAGCCCAAATAACTACATCCTATCAGCATATAATTTCAATTTGTTCCTACTGAAAAAGATGCAAAGGGTCAGTTTGCAATGCAGTTCCAACTAGGATAAACACTTTATTTAAGCCACAACTTCACAAGAAAATATCACACCATATAATACCTGAGGATGCCTAACTGGAAGGACACCATGCTGAAAAGGCACTGTTCTCAGCCTGTCAACTCAAATATCTTAAAATGTGCAACTAATCTATATTCTCATGGCACTAAGTGGGGAATATCATTAAGAGTGACATTTACTACACAACTCCGCTGGCATGAGGATATCCAAACAGTACCAGAATGTACACCCACATAATTTGGATTACACCTAAAATTTTTGTATTAAGATACCAAAATATGTTCAGTTCAAGTCAATGTAATTTATCCAGAAATACCTGTTCCAAAATACTACCATCTAATCTAGAAAGCTGGACTAAATTAATTCTGAATTTTCAAGTGTGGCCCTAAGCACCATCTATTCACATAAAACCTCTTTTTTAGTAGAGGAGAATCAATACTATGACAAGTTACCATTTGTCAAGTCCTGCTAGATGTATCCATTTTCCAGGCATGAATCTACTGGGACTGCTTGTTAACCATGGCAACTCTGGTGGTCTAAGCAGGCAACATGTCAACTTGCTTGCCACTTAAATACGTTTCTGTTTTTTTACAAATGTTTCCAACTAACAAAAAATAGATAAAGTCAATGCATCTGTGTGTAGCTAAAAAAATTTTCCTAACAGTGGAAGTTCAATATTTGAGAAGCAGAGATACCCTGAAGTTAGCTTGGTAACACAAAAAGAGATACAGTCAGACAGCCTTCCAAAGGGCCCAAATCCTTTTTTGAAGGATTTTTTGAATGAAGTTGTTATATTATATAAATATTCTGTCACCTATAAATTGATATATATATACTGTTTTATTATGGATATTACATATTATACAGTATATATTATAATATATAATTATATTACAATTATATTTTATAATTATATATTATGTTATATAGATTGAAGCTGAGAATATCTGTGTGAAGTTCTTGATCAGATGCTCAAGTCTTTATACTTTGGTCAAGCCCATTTACCTACTTCACAAAAGTAAGTAAACAGGCCTCAAAGTGATTTATTACTGTTACCTACATCAATAAGATGGATGCTGTGAGGCTAATGTTGCTTCTACGCTTGAAAATCCAGGGATGAAAGGCACAGCATAAGTGCAAAGTAGTAGTAGCATAATTAAGTGTTCAATGTAAAAGCTATCCTGGTCTTTGAAAAACTACCTTTTGCTTTGAAACGTGTGAATATCAACTCATTTCTGTATTAACTGGCTCTGTACAGTTATCCCACACCACCATAAAAATTCCAGATGTGATACAGTACTTATATTTAGAAACGCTACCCTTGGTCATGATAATGGTATTTCCAATTTTGGGAGTAAAACTTACTTTGATATAACATGAATAGGACTGCTTATATTAAGAGAGTGATTACATATGAAGGTACACACATAATGGTCTAAACTCAATTCATGTGAACACAATGAACTGCAATTTAAATACAAAACTTGTCAGCTAGTGCTGAGTGACGATGGGAGCTGTTGCCTACTTTTGAAGTTAGCACAAATCAAGTGTCAGGATTGGTCTCTGCATCTCTGATTTCTGTCCTTTTTTCAGTGATGCTATTTAAAGAGCATTAAAACGTTTTGAAGGGAGAAGAGAAACACTGCACCTTTTCTGTAAATCCTTAGGCATTATAAAAAACTTCAGACACCTAATTTCATATAAAATCCCAGATATTTAGCTATTTCTTATACATATTAAAAAAACACCAACCCTTTCAATTCCTAAAAAAATACTGTACGACACTCTACCTAGTGGTTCTATTTCTAACACTGCATCACAGATATTACATTTTGGCTTGACTATAACAAATTTCTCCTCATAAAATTCAAGATGGCCTTCTTCCAAAACTAGTTTAAAAAAAAAAAAGACAAAAAAAAAAGCAGCAATCTCTTAATAAATCTAGCACCTGAAAGCTCTGTCAAATTCCAGTATTTTATTAGTAGTATTAAAAACACAGAGTGAACTGTTATTATACATAAGTTCTATATGAGAAATATTCTCATTAAATATGGGGGGAAAATGCCTATTAAAAAAAAAAACAAAAAAAAAAAAACAAAAAAACAACAACCTGGATCTAAATTATTAGATCATGAGATTGTTCTTTTAAAATATATTCTTCCAAAAAACGATGAATGGTTTGGTATGTCATTAATTCCATAGACACCAATACCATTCTATTCAAGAAATGAAACATGAGTAAGACAGAAATCTGGTATCTTAAAGCTATCATATATTAAGATGGCATCATCTTTCAGGTAAGCTATTTAAATCTTTTAACATGACAAACAGTAAAAGCTTTTTTAATGTTAATAATGAAGACTCCTAGGTACAAAAGACTCCAAGTACTGGGCTTTAAAAAATAATGTCAATTAGTAAGAAACACCAGGTGCTAAATCCACAAAATTAGTTCCAGGTACCAACATCAGATGTCACTGATATCCTCAAATTTCCCACTCAACTGCAACCTAATCCTTTACACAACTAAAACCTCCACAACAAGGGTGTTTATGTACAGGACCACCTAAGTTCTAACATTCAGACACTTGCACCCACACTAATGCCTTATAAAATGAAGAAACTTCCTCCCCAGACTACCAGTTTGGGGCAAAATATAGGCATAAGAAGATCACTGTTTAAAGGATGCAGTCATTTTCACATTGCTGCTTTCAAAAAGTTATTTAAATTTAGATGTTCTTCATCCCAGGAGGTTGCCCTAACCACCAGGCTGCTTCTGAGCTAAATTTCTCCTTTTCTACCAACTACTCTCTAGGAACAACCAAATACACACTATAAGGAATGAGGAAAAAGAAAAGGGAGTCACCAATGGTATTGCAATGTCAGAAAGCAGCATTAAAACCACTCTGCAGCCACAGGTACTTTTTTTCCTGAGAAGCAGAACTTTTACAAAACTGAACGTGACCACAACTTAGAGTCCAAACCATTGAGTAAGTGAGTAGAACTTTGTGCACACCCTGTGTGTCTCTGCCAAGATACAGGAGTACCTATAAAGAAATCTCCAGTGGCAATGTCCTATTTGTCTTGTGAGTAAATCTAAGGCATCTCTCCTGTTAAGAAAACTTTTGTTTAGCTTTCTCTTATTTCTCTTAACAAAAGCCTGGCTATCCAAATATCAAAAGAAAGTATACCAGTAAGAAAGCCAAGGAGAACCGCCTAATTATCTGTGGGGAGAGAAAACAAACTGGGCTGCTGGCCTCAGCATTTCCTACTGTCTTTCTTAATTCAATCCCTGACAGATTGCAAGTTCCTAGGAAACATGGGGACCTGGGCACCAACTCAAGACCTGTGAGAAGTTACATGCATAAAATTACAGGATTTCCAGAAAAAGTCTTGTAGGTGCAAACTGCAAACCTTAATGATTCTCAGCTGGCACTTCCAACTTTGTAGGCATCACATTCCCTGTAATAAAACATGCAATGACACTCCTGCCTTTATTCATGTCAGAGTCATCCCAACTTTGAAAAAGCTGAGGAGCAAGGACCCAATCTTGCACACTACACACTAAAATATGAATCCTTCATTTCTGCTACATAATTTCTGGTTTATTTACTCCATATCAACCCATGATCACAAATTCTCTCTCACTTTCACATTTCACTTCAGGAATGAAGTCAAATCACAGAAATATACTGTAAATATGTTTTAGCAATAGCCAGCTAATTAACTAACCACAACCCCTCCCATCATAACTCTCACACAGAAAATAAAAACAATTATTGCTAAAGCAATGTGGCAGAGAGATTATTTTATCTTCCCAGGTATTATGGAGAGTAAATGTAAAGATGAGATAATAACCCAAAATAATTAAGAAGTTAAAACAGAAGAATTGATTTCTGGCTAGCACAAAAGATATCAGGATCACAATGCAATTACAACATCATAAGCAAAGCTCTATGTTACACCATGTTTGCTGTAAAAAAACGTTACTTAAAGCCCACAAGACAGGTACCATGCACCTCTCTTTCAGAATCCTAAGCTTAAAATCTCAGGCTCAGACAAGGAAACTAATAAGGAAAGAAGAAAATGCATTCTTCTTTGTTAATGATGTTTCCTCTGTCAAAAGCAGGAGCTTGATAAACGGGTTGAAAAGCCACCTAATTTCACCGTTGCTGCTGGAACACTAACTTTAGCCTTGTCAAAAGCCATTCTATAGCATTTCATAGTAATTTTCAATGAAAGAAATGTTCCACCTACTAAACTGATGATTATTTTGTGAAGGTAGAAGTTCATTTATTCACCAAAAAAATTAAAATATGACAAACCAGAGCTCTTAAGACAGTGACGCTGTAACTTATATCCAGATCAAAAATGAATAGCCATTAAGGGAAGAAATGTTGGTGAAGACTTTTTAAAAGCTCAAGAAATACATTTGTGTTCTTCTGTTCCATTATTAACAAGAGCAATAAGAATGAAGTCACAATAATATAAATAATTTAGTTTTTTCTGTAACCTAGTTTGTAGCTTAGCAGGCTGAAACTAAAGAAGAAAAAATGGTTTATAATCCAAAATATTTCAATGGGAATTAACTGAATTTCTTACAGAAAGCATTTCACATTATGATGAAATATCATTTCATATCTAATATGGAAACATAATTATTAAAATTACCAAATTCTTCTAATAACTACAAAAAAAAATGTTGACAAGACCTTTCTAAATGCTTAGCTTGTGAAAGCATCACTGAGTCAGAATCAGTTTACACAGCTAAATAATCCCCTACCAGATGTTATCAACTCAGTCTTTAAAATATCCATTGAAGTTCATTTTCCAAAAGCCTTGTTAGCCTTTCACTAATTCAGACAACAGAATGTTTCCTAGTTTGCAAATTAAACTCGTCACTCCAAATGAAGCTGCTGGAGAGAAGTGAAAAAAAAAACAATCAGTTGCTAATAACTCTTTAACATTCTTCTCCTACCATCCAGTCCTCTCCCCTCTAGCATAAGCAAACTCAACTATTTCAAGGTTTTGGGGAGCTACATTTCCTAAACTCTGTAAACCTCATTTATAACTCTTTAAGGCTTGTTCTTCTATGAAGTTCCCATAATTCTATAATCATCTATAAAAAAAGTTTCCCAAAGTAGACACAGATAAGCATCAAACAGAAGATGACCCAGCCTTATTATAGCGGGAGCTTTAGTAGGTCAGAGAGACTAAATGCCTTTTCTGCAACAGAACTATGACTTAACATTATCCTGTGACCTCCAAAACCACTCACAAGTTGTATTTTGCCATGCTATCTTGTGTATGCTTTCTGCGGTAATTTCTCCTTCTCAACACTGATCTCCACTGTATTTTATGAGTGGATTTCAGACCACCTATCTAATACATTTCAGACATCTTGAACCCCAATGTCAGCCAAGGTGTCTGCAGCATCCACTCACGTACCCCAACCCCATGTGTTACGAAGGCAGGCTAACTCCAATACCTGGGTAGTGAGAGCATAAGTAGACCTAGGACTGCACTTGTGACACCTTCTCAGCCTAACAATGAATTGGCTGATAAGCATTCCCAAGAGAGCAGTTTCAGCTAGGAAGATACATAAAGATTTATCTAATCCTATTTCCTTGTATCATTTACAAGAACACAGTAGAAAATAGAATAATAACACAAGATACACAGGTCATATTCATTGTTCAACATTTATCCTCAAGGCTAGATTCCTTGTCTCATTCCCACACAACACACACTTAAAAGTAGGGCATGAACCAAGGGCTGTGCACTGATGTCCTAGAGTGCAACATGGCCCTGCAGTGTTAAGACAAACATGTGAAAAACATTAAGCTGCATCACCCCGGGGAGAAAAACTCAGTAGCAACACAGGCTCTCTGCAGCCTTATCCTCATTCTGACTGCCCTACTGAGCTTCCAGCAGAAATACACAGTTACGTAGAAACATCAGCAGACTCGAGCTACCAAACTCATTTGAACTATTTGAGTTCCATGATTTATTTCAAAAATGTCACCACCATTTAGACAGATGGTGGCAAAGTCAGCTTGACCAAAGTAATATACTGTAAGGGATAGCTCATTTATCTTGGCTTCCATCTCCTTAAATGCCTTTAAAGAGTCAAAAGGAAGCTTTTATGACATGATCCTTCCAGCCTTGCCCTTTTCATCTGGATCTCTGAGAAGAGATTTCTCAAATACACAAGGAAAATAGTTTCAGTCAGTTACCGAATTCAAAGCACAGGCTGGCAGAAGTGGTGGCTCAGGAGGACAGGAGAAAGGAAAGCTAAATTTAGAGCGGCGTACAAAGATTTTTTTGCTGTCAGGATACCCCTAAACTTTCAGAAGCCCTTGGAGTAGCCAAAATTAAATGGGAGACTATGAAGACAGAAGAAAAGTGTAAAAAATAACTTTTTTAACCTTCTGCCCCACCCCCTTCTAACTATGCTGTTCCTACAGTGATAACTGCAAAAATTTGCTTTATGCTCCACCTCTCCATGGATTTCAGGACATTTTTCTCCAAACAAGAAATTTTTGAAAGCTCCACTAAAAAAAAAAAAAAAAAAAAAAGGCAGTTTTAAAGGCATGTTTTATTAAAGGTAATTTTACAGCACAAAGAATAAACTAACAGAAGAATAACACAACTTATCAGACAATTAAATACGATTGTAATCAGAGCTACCGTCTCACCAAGCACTTCAAACTACACAACAATAAAACTTTTATTAGAAATAAGGCAGATATTTACATGAACATGAAAAGACAACAGTTTTACATTGATTTCCCTAATTGACAGAACTGGTGATATAGAAAACAATTTTTTTTTTTTAAGAACTGAACACCAGTTGCTACCTATTAGACCTTTTCCACAGGCAAAAGTACAGACTAAAAGAATAAGAACATTTAACGAGGAACACAGTTCTGAGGAATACTTTTTGGCTTACAAATTCTAGAACTAAAATATTTTCTAATCTAAAAGAAATTTTAAAAAAAGATCACTTAGGAAACAGCTTCTGTTGAGATGATTTATCATCTAGGCAAATCGATTCTACTAACTCAGATAAAATAGTTTCTGCGAATATTTTTTAAATTTCATCCAGTTTGTGAATTTTAGATTTATTTACCAATTAAATGCCCAACTTAACCAATGCAATCAACCAAATCATGTCAAGAATTACTAGCATTTCCAGCATTGTTTTGAAATGTAGGAAATTACTCATACTAATTCCATCTTCTACATGCACATACATTTTTCAAAATTTTGCTAGTTCCTGTTTCTTTGTTGCACATTATGTATAATTTTGGTTACATGGCTTAAAACCTTTTGAAAACTTTCCATATTAAATTATGTATTTGGATAATAGAGGCATTAAAGCACATAATGCAGAAAAAAACCATACAAAATCCTTCTGGAGGTCCAGGTTATTAGAGGAAGCATAATAATTTTGTCAATCAAATACTGGGAATCTTTTATGAAAAATTTAACAATGCTTGAATAAAAATTCTCCTAATATCTACTGCCAAAGTAAAGTATTCCAGATGCCGAGGCTATTGCTAAACCATAAAAAATATACCCAGAAGTTACCTGCCATATGTATTCTCAATTCAGGAATTTCCTCTTGTAGTTTGATTGGTCTCTTCTATTTCCTGTCTCTTATAAAAATCCCTCATCCTACGATGAGCTCATTTATTTCAGCCACTCTATTCTTCATTTCCACAACCTTTCTCTTCCAGTTTCTAGAAGCAGCCTTGCTTCCTCAGGAACGAAAAAGGCCTGAATGCTTGTGCATTTCTTTGCTTTCTACTTGAAACCCTCACCCCCCAGAGAGCTCCAGACACTTTGGTTCTGTTCAGCAGTTTCCTGATAATGGGCAGAACAAGCCTGACCCAATTCTATAGGTGTTGCCAATGCTTAACACATTAACACCCAGGCAAGGTAACAGGTCCAGCTGAAGACAGTAGAACATACTGTGTTAAGAAAAAAATTTATTTCACTCTCAAAATACAATTTATCCATTTCCACAACACATTTTGCTGCTATTAGTCCTGCACTATACTCAGAGCTCTCCAGTCTATGCTGAATCATTTATCACAACCACAAAAGCTATAATTTTTAGGACAAAGTCCACTATGGAGGTGGAAATGTCTTAAATTATATGGCAAGGTTACAGAAGCACACTGACATTTTAGGAAGAAGTAAGGTGAAATCACTATATTTAATACAGAGGTAAAAAAAACTAAAGATACTGGGTTTTGTTTTAAAAAATCAGTAGCATCTTAAGAAGGTTCTAGTCACTTGACTTTACTGCACTAAAAATAGGATGAAAGAAGTTTTCATCCTGACTACAGGGTCTCTTATCACAGACTTACCACAGTTTAACACAGTTGGCCATATTCCATTTGTTTCACATTCAACTGGAGAAGAAAAGTAAGTTGACAAACTGGGTGAAATCTCCAGGCAGCATGGAAAAAGAGGGCTACTTGTCTGAAAGGAGAGCCTAGTCTAAGAACAGATAAGGAGCCTGTTTCACAGCAAAAGATCCAGTCAGCAAGGTAGCAGCATGAACCACCCCAACCCGAGATGTGAATTATTTAATACATGTGCCTGTGTGACCCACATGGGACACCTCAAGACTAAGTTGCAGCACCGTGCGAAAATTTACACTAGCTCTCTTTGATCTCCCAATAAAAAAAACATAGGCATTATGTTAAAGCTGCAAAGTTTTCAAAAATTTTGTGATTTATCTTTCTTTACTCAATTATCAATAATTGTCTTCAGCTAAAAAACTAAATATTTGTCATTATAGTCCTTGTGTCCTCAAATCTATCAATATTGTCTTGATGCTACAAAAAAAGATCTTCAAAGAAGTTGAAGTTCTTCTTCAAAGAACTTCAATGAAGTTATCTGTCTTTCCAGAGGGTTTTTCAGTTTTTTTCTTTCTTTGGTGCAATGCAGAGAGCAGGTGGCAGGGAAAATGGGAAGGTAAGAGAAGGCAAAACTGTGTCTCTGTTGGTGAATATTAAGAGCTACACAGAATTAATGTTCATTTTCTAGGTGGATCTTATTTTTGAAGGAAGAGGTGTTATTCTACAGCATCACACCAAACAAAGCTTTTGTCATTTAAAGATTATTCACAATTCAAAAATAATAAAAAGTTATGGAAAACATGGGAGAAAGAACAATGTCAACTTCCTTTTGCCAGCACTGTATTTTACTAATACAAACAAATATATCGCTCTTGAGTTATGTCACAATAAAGTTTTATAGGAATGCAAGATATCAATGAAGCTTTCTAAAGAAAGAAAGAAAAAGACAACACTGGCACATTTAGTTTCCCAATTAACAATAATGTCAAGATACATTACCACTAAAGTTTAATAAAAATTGGATTGCAGCTACTTCCTGAGGCTTATGAGGTGTCTGTAGCATTGCACCACAGCATAGCATATCAGAACACAGTGAGACTGTTTACCCTGTCAATCACTTGTCAATCTATCCAGCTTTCTACAAATACCCCTTGTATTTGGAAGCAGTTTAACAAACCTCAGTAATTAAAATTTTTAACACAATAATAGACACATTTAGCAAATCTATCAAACTAAAGCAACTAGCATGCACAGGGAACAAAATGTAATGTCATGGTTACCTTTAGGCAATTAGATAGGTACAAAAATCCCATACAGCTCTTTGAAATACATGTTCATTTCTCAGGTACTATTTTCTTTTGTCTTGGGGTATTTTTTTAATATTTTATTGATAAGCACGTGTGAGTGTGTGTGAATTCAAAGTAAGGTGTGAGTGTGTGTGAATTCAAAGTAAGGAAGTAATTTGTTTTTCTCCTGCACTGCATGCATCCCGTTGGAGAAATAAAAAAAGACTGTCTTTAACACGAAGCATCTTACAATCATTTATCATAAAGAAAGCTAGACTAACTAGATTTTTCATTAAGAATGCAAAAGTGAGTTTTCAGGAGAAAATGTTCTATTCTCCAGAAAACACAGTATGTCTATCAGCTGATCTCACAGTAAATGTCACCAACAAGCAAGATCATGCTGAGGTTCAGGACAGTGATGAGAAATAACATACTAAAGATATTAAGAAGACAAAAAGCTTTCACTGCACCTAAGAATTGGATGAATTTGATAACAGAAGTATGGAAGAAGCATAACTAGACATGCTATCCCCTGGTACCTGACAAGTTATACAAGAAGAACAAGCATCATCAGAAATCATTGCTGGTATTTTATCTATGAAATGATCCTCTATTTCTTTGCACACAATTTTTTTTTTCATTGATCCATGTGTAAAAAGGGGATTTCACCAGCATAAAGCTCCTCCTGACTGCCCAGGAAAGTTAATCTGGCACTGTCAAATTACAGGTTTGATTGCAATATGCACTCAGTGTCTGTATTGGTGAGGAAATAATTTCTGTACTGAATTACCCCATCCTGTGACTCCAGGGTCAGGTTTGGCAAGTTTACATTTCCCAAAGAAACAAAACCCCCTGCAGCTGGCCAAACAAAATATTGGTCCACAAAAGCAGGAGAAGCAGGTCCACGAAAGCAGGAGAAATCTTTATGCCAATATATATCTAATGATGGTTTTGTAATAGCCATCTTAATTCAGACATGCAAGGTGATTTCTTCATTTTATACATAAAGCCCATATCCAGGAATTATAATCTGTATTTTCAAGCCACCATATACAAAAAGGTAGTTAGACAATTTCCCAAATTTCTTGGTCCTGACTGATGATCTGGTGAAACTGCACCATGAACAGTCTGTGACTTCCTTCTTAGAGTCATTTTACCCATTTCACACTGAGAAAATTACTGAAATCAGCAAAAAACTCAGGGATTGAGAATAATCTGAGAACAAATAACTAGCTCTGTCAGCCAGGAAACCATATATACATTATAACAGTACTAGCTAATAATGGAATCTGGAAGGACCAGAAGGTTTCTGAATTTCAAAAAAGCATATTCCAACAAGACTGTCATTCACTTTAGAGATAATGTCAACTACTAGGACACTAATAAAGTCATCAGACAAATTAATTGTAGGCCATTAAAAAATCTTCAGGGCTAGAGCTGGTACTGATGGAAGTGGAAGAGTGAGGAAGATTGAGTCTGTGATGAAAAACACACATCTTCCATCTACAGACACATCGCTATTTTTCAAGATTCACATGCAATTGGCAATATTGTTTCCTACATTTTTCATATGCTTCCTTTGGCACCAGATTTCATTAAGATGCTGGCAGTGCCATCTGCAGCTCCAAAAGCACCTCCTCTGTCAACAGCTTGATCTCAGATGAGTCATTCAGCCTGGGCTAGTGAGCAAGCAGAAAAGCCTCTTAAGCCTGTGTAAATAAGTCTACTCAATGAGCTGCATTAAACACCTTGCAAGAAACAGGCAGTCAAGTGAAGAGGGTAAAAGAAATTGCCTTTACCACAGTTTGAAATTCTAACCTTGAAATTTTGAATTTTAAATTCCAAAATTCCAAAACGTGCCACAGCCCACATTCCATTGCAAAGTCCTGCACCATCATGCAAGACAAAACAAAGACACCTCATTCCATCCAGCAGTACAGCTGTCCCTGATCGTTGGTAGTTACCTGGAGAATTTGATGGAAATAATCTCTCAGTATTAATAGAAATAATCTTGCCAGTGCTGATGCTCACAGTGGCATCAGAATCCTATGTTACACATCCACTATTGGACATAATTTCATTTAGCAGAGAAGCTAAGCAGAACATTTAGAAAAAGCTAACAGAAAAAGTTTATATGGAAATTGCTTTTATCAAAAAGCAGCAGCAGAGGTTGCATCAAAAACAGGATTCACAAAAAAGTTAAGACCTTTCTGTTCTAACAATAATTTTCCTACTCTCAAACCTTCTTTCTGAGTTAAGACTTTTCAGGTCAGTCTGACTTGAAAATTATGTGAGGATAACAAAAAAAAAAAAAAAAAAAAAAAAAAAAGAAAAATCACCTTCGGAATTGTATACAGATACTAACTTAAGAAAAACCCATGTGGAATGATAGGTTAAGTTAGCACAGGGCTAGGAAGCTGACGGAAGCCGGCAGCAGCTGGCTCAGCATCCACAAGGGGGAGCCTGCCCCAGGGACAAACGTGAACTCTTGCTCCTCGTCAGACAGCTCACGGCTGTCGGACAGCTCACCAGCCCACAGTCTGGTACAGAACATTTTCCGCAAGTTTTAGACTTTAATCAGGGCTGATGTTTGCATAAGAGGAGAGTCACAGAGAGGGAAAGCAGGAAGGAAGCTGAAACAAATCAAGAAATGGGAAAGTGACCTTTACAAAGGGAATATATATAACCTGTCTAAATACACTGATTTTTAAAAGGAAGAACCAGCCCAGGGAAACAGGAATGGAACATATGCACATAAAAGATATATTTTTTATTTATCTTGGTTCCTATAGTATGTCTATTTCCACTTCTAATCTGCTTGGAAATGACTAAATATTTGTTAGTATTTCCATTTTGGAACTATTTATCTTCATAGCCATAGTAATACATTCACATAAAGGCATCAGAGCTGCCAAATTCCTTCATTACAATTTGGATCGTGGTGTAGAGGCTGGGGCGTTGGCACTTGCATCTCATTGGACCCATAACAGCAGACACTCATCATCATCAAGTCATTATCACATTTTCCCTTTGTGGCTGTGTTTATTTTAAGAAATTCCCCTGTGTTCAAACACTACCTAGGCTTATTTCAGGGTACAAATTCTATATAAAACTTCAGCACAAACAAGCATTTCTTTACTTTTCCTTTACAGTTCATACCTTCTGGAGCAGTTCCTACAGATTCTAATCTTCAACAAAACATCCAAAAACAAAACAAAAAGCAGAAAACAGACAGAAAACAGTATTTATCATGAATGTTTTAACCACAACCACTCCTCTCCCCCCCACCCCCAGGTTACTAAGTTTCCTTTTAAAACTAGTTAATTCACACCACATTTTCTCTTTTTTAAAAGTCTCATATTTGGAAAGTTTTACATAGTGTAATTCTCTCTAAACATTACACAGCCCCAAAAGCACTGCTGATTAAAAACTACACACAGCAGGATATTGTTATTAAGCAAATAAAGCAAAACAAAGCATCAATAAAAATATGATTTCTGATTATAGAGTATTTTCCTCCAGTAAGGAACAGAAACCAAATTCAGGTGGTCTTTTCAGTCTTGTTCTGGACCACCCAACTGAAACAGTGAGCATAATTAAAGCTGCTTGGATTTTTTAAATTATTAGTTATAGCTTTCTATACAGTGTTTATTCTCCTTTCTACATGAAAAGAAAGATATGGGTTCTCCATATCTTTATTTAGAAAGACATTCCTAGCATACCCAGGGAAATTCATTAACCAGGACATGCCAAAATGATGACGACCTTACACTTGAGCAGTACAGATACAGAGATTATCTTCTGTTGATATCTTTCTTTAGGCATATCAAAACTACTCGCCCTTTTTAAATACTTACCAAATTTATAGGGGACCTGCACTACTGTTGTGCAGAATGAGATTACACCATTAAAGAATTTTCAGCAACATTCACATTTAGCAAACTATTTGAGACATCATCTCAAGTTCAGAAGCCAAAATAAAACACAACGAACAAACACAGTTATACAGCTGTAATTAAAAAATGCAAGTAAAGTGGACAAAACACATTAATAGCAGCAGACTTTCTTACAAAAGAATTCCACACACATCTAATCATGCAAAAAGGAGGCTCTGAATACTGTTAGAGGCATCTAGTTTAAGTTCCATTTTCAACAAAGTACACAGTTACAAAGCTGTACATTTCTAAGCAACTATAAACTGAAACTACAGCATCACGTTCTTCTTCACTATATGAAGATACTGGGCTAAGTTCCAAAGTTATGTCTCTAATTCATCAAACAATAAAGCAAAATTTAATGGATACAGATATTTTTCCTAACTATTTTCTTCTGGAGGAACAGAGAAATCTTTTCAAGACAGACATCTCCACCTTCAGTAGCATTTTCTCTTTCACCACTTCTCAAACACTGGGATTTGTTTCAATTCTTTGGGGGGTTGTTGCTTTTGTTTGTCTTAAAATGTTAGTATTTTAAACAGTAATAGTGAAGGCCTAAGAAACTCCCAGTGCTAATGCTTTTGCAGGCCCACACATCACGCACTGATGCCTTGCTGTATGCATGAAAGGCAGAGTGTTGAACACTCAAATTCCTATTCCATGGAATACACAAAACTGAGTGGTTATGCTAAATAATGCGTTACTGCAGGAAACAGACTTTGAAGTCTTTTACAGCAACAGGAACAAAACTATGTTTTTTTAATACAAAATGCTTTCTACTTTTGTTTATTCAACATGCAACAATTCTTATGCACCTCAATCTGAATTTCTCTAGAATAAGCTTGTGAAATAATACACTTTTCTGCCAGCCCTGAAAGGCTTTCTAGGCCTCAATCCTACATTACAATTATGGTAATCTGCAGCTTTTGTAAGAGAAATTCTTCCCTGGACAAAAAGACAAATCAGCAATCAGATTGCCAAGTATTTGTGACTTTCAGTTAAATGGCAGCTTTTTCATGTTTCAGAATTTACTCCCTGCTACCAACTCACTGTCTAGAGTCTGTCTAGGTATGAGAAGCACTGCTGGCCAGCAGTGCTGGATCCATCTGACTCCTTTCCACCCCCTAGTCAAACACCTCGCATGGAACACGGCACTGCAAGCTGTCACTCATACTGCAAGAATGAATTAGGCTCCTCTCCCCACTTGGCACCTTTGTGGATAAAATCATGATGAAGAGAACTTGTAACAGAATGGTTAGGAGACCAGCAATGAACAAAACAAATCACAGAAAAAGCTTTGATTTTTCAGCTACTACAGAGAAAAATCCAACACCCCTGTTACTCCTAAATGTTAAATCTTAGGAATTTATTATTATAGCAAACTGTACAGTTACATTTCTTTACTAAGAATTTCTGGATCTGGTAGTATTATTACTTTTACTTCAACGCTGAATATACACCAATCATTCTTAGGTAACCCATCTCAAAAAATTGCAACTAACTGCAGAAATCTTTTCTTGACCCATCAACTTCCTAATTCAACTACATTTCTCCCAGTTTTGCTGTTTGCTCTTCCCAATATACATCACACATTATACTGACATGATTTTGCTATTCCACTCATATAAGTAGGCTAACAGCACATACTAATTTTAAAGCCTTCCCTACAACTCAAATCCATTTCCATTTTTTTTTATTTGACTGCAGGAAAAGACAAAATGTTTTGCAACCTCATTCACAAGAACAGAAAAAACCTCAGGTTAGCCAAAAAATTAGTGAATATTTTTCATGTTGCAATAAAATGGAAAAAATATCCATTTCAAGGGAACTTCCCATGAGATTAACTAGCAAAGCAAACCACATCATCATTGGTTTTGCAAAACTCCATAACAAAGTTAGAAATATTTTCTTTTCTTTCTTCTGCAGTGTGTGTTTTGATACACACACGAAATGGGATGATGTTGTTATTCCATGCTGCACATTTACAGGTATTAAGTCTCTCACAATAGTTTTTTCCCCCAGTGATTACAATCTTTAGTTTGCCATATTTTGTATTTTCCCACATTCTCCAGTTCATATCCACAGAAGAAATAACTCCAGTATACTTTTTTAAAAATTTAAATCCCTTATTATTATTTCCTCCATCAAAATTCACTGGTGTGCTATTTAAACAGTCTAGATCAGCAATCAATAGAGTACAAAACAATGAACCAAATAAATACTTCACCCCAGTATCTAAAACTTCAGGAATATGTGGCCCAACTGGCCATGCCCCAGCAGTTTTGAACAGAGCATATGGTTTTATATGCAAGAGTTCAAAGGTAATAGTGCACTGCATGTTGCAAAACTGTTTCATCTTAATATGGCATGCTAGTTGAACAAATTTTACTAACAGTAATCTTTATTATAGATCTGAAAAACAGTTGAACAATTTTCTGATTATTTCCTAGTCGAAGACTTACAACATGGTGAAAGATTCTCTTATTTTACACAGAGCCACTGTTATCAGAACACTGAAGATGATCTGATTGGCATTTAGACCAATGTTCAAATCTGAATGTGTGGCTACCCTACTGATGAACCAAGGAAAAGCAACACTGTGGTTATGATTTTTTTATAGTTAAAATTTAAATTTGGCATCTGCTAAACTTACATACAAAACTAAAATTTTGCCACGAAACATCTCCGTACTCTGTGCCAAATGAGCGGTTTTGGCTTCTGCACCTCTGACATGAACATGGTGCTAGAGATCAAGTGGCAAAGCATTCCTCTACAGATTCAGCAGGCTGTCCACAAAAGCTCTGTTTTGTCACTTTTAGAAATTACTCAGATATAAAAAAATAATACTTTTTAAGTGGTATTTTTATTGTGTTGTAGGCACAAAAATGACGAGGATAATACTACTGCTATAACAAGTTATGGCATAAGAGAGTTACACAGAAGTATTTGTGCTATTGAATTTACAGACATTACTAAAATCTAGAAGGGAATTAAGGCTCTTGCCTTCTGCAAAGAATGCACAATTCATAAAGAACATGAAGACTATTACAGAATCAATTAATCATTGACTAGATTTCACATTTATACAGAAGCAGTAAGGACCAAATAGGAATTTTCCCCTGTCTCAGAAATGATAACTGTTTTCATGCAGTATACATATGTGTCAGAGTCTTTTTTTTTTTGAGTTTATCTAAATACCTTTCTTCAGTACTGCAAAGCCTTTCAAATTCTTTTCTCCCTCTTTTAGATGCACATTTACATTCTTTTCTCTCTAATAAGCCTGCCATAACCATGCATTCAGAGAAGCAGCTATTACAAATCCACCTTCATTATATTAGCTGTTATCCTATCTCCAGTGCAACTCTTCCCTGTGGGTCTCCATATGCAACCTTTGCAGCTTCAGGGTCAACCATCTAAATCCCTGCCAGCTATCCACCACTCTTTCAAAAAGCCATAAAAGTTGGAAAAAAGAAGAGCCTATGTTTCTCCTATCTTCCCCATGTTAAAATACCAAAAACACTGAACAACTGCCACCAAACCTCTTTGTGTACACACTGCCTTAAAAAGTAAGAGAAACTGTATGGATTACACATTCATAGCAAAAATGAAAATACCATTGAACTGTCTGGACAGAAAGAAATTAAAAGAAGCAAAGACTTTCTCTCTTGTACATGTTACCCTGAAAATCCTCAAGGAGTGCTTAGCTGAAAGGAATACGCCCCCAGTTCAGGCCCTTATTTCTTCCCCCTAAAGACTAAGGGCCCTGGAAAGAAGCCTTCAGAGCGTGGTCCTTTAAACACCCTTGAGCCAGGGAGGGCCTGCACCTGGGCTTGGCTGTAAAGATGAAAAGAGCTCTGCAAGTCGCAGCTTTATTCTCCATGAGGTGGGTCTGAACAGCCATTAGCAGAGCAGGCCTCTCAAGTGTCTGGGGGAGAGAATAAACCCCGCTCAGCATTCATAAGCAGCCTTTCCCAAGTAAAACCACCAGCCCAGGCTCCAAGTACCCTTACAACAGCTACAAGGATTGGGACAACAGCCTGGGCTGTTCATCACTGCAGCTCTGGCTTCAGTTCTTCTCCAAGTATTGCACATCGTATATTGGCATTTTCTCTACCATAATGAGAGTCCCTTTAATTAGTACTTAGATAGTGTATGTGAGCTTCCCACCAGGCCTCTGAGTCCCAAACAGTTCCGTGTAGTTTCAGCTGAAGTTCACTGGTCTGCGTGCAGAAAGTGCAGCCTAAGTCTTCCTGCATGCCTTGCTTGTCTCAATCACCCAGCAGCACAGCAAACCCACAAGCTCTACCAGGACTGAGGGGAGAGCAAGCTCTGCACAGTACAGGGTAAGCCTTTCTTATCTATCCTAGGCGTATCCTAAAGCTCCTTCATCCAACATGCCAATTAAGAAATGGATATTGCAGAATTATTTTTCAATTAAAGACACTGAAGAAAGGACTGAAATTGCAATATACTGTTTGAACTCTAAATGCTCAAATGTTTGAGACAAAAGAAAATGCAAGTCTATCTGAATATTAAATTTCTACTTAATAAATATATTCCAAGAAGTTTGAAAAACATTAAGATCCCACTGGCAGATCGAAGTCTCACTGCAGCTGTAATATTTCATCAAGTGTTAGTAGGTTTATGTCAGTTGCATGGAAAAAAAGGAACATTTACTGTATCAGCAGATTCCATCTTCGTTTTCTAACTCAGTTATTGACATGTGAGAAGGATATGATCATCAGGAAAAATGAAAAGAAAACAAAATTTGTGTATCATCAATAATTGACCTAAATAGTCCTGGGCTTTTTATTATTATTCTCTCAACATGCTTTAAAATTGTGGGGTTTATTCCCTGAGCAAAGACCAAATAATAAACAAACAACCCCCAACACAATCTCCAAACCTATATGTAATTTCAGTTTTTACTACAGTGTGTTTGTAAAAACATATCAGTTCAAAAGCATCTGTTCTTTAACAAAGAGCATTTCATCTAGCATTAGATCTAGAATGCAAAAAAACCTACTCAAACATGCTTTCTAGGGTGACATTATTGCAGAAAGCATTTGTAGATCAACACTACAACAAAAAGCATTATGAAGGACCCAGAGCAAATGAAATATTTCAGATAGCCTTGACTTTGATACAATGGAACATAGGGAAGTATATCTATGCTGGGTAAAGCGGGTAGGAAATTTTGTAGTAATGTTCTTTCCCTTGCCAATTTCCTATTCCTTTTGAACAACTCAGACAGTAGCTACTACAACCAGAACGTGATATTATGTCTGTTTCAAACTTCCTTTTTGTTTTTCTTATAGAAGCTTGTATATCTTTATCAAGAACATATAGACAAATCTGCCAAATCAACAATTTTTTTTAACTACAATAAAATTTTTGTTGATAAATTCTATATACATTAGTTATTTCCTAAGAAAAACTATGCTCTGTATAAGAATGTACACTTTGGAAAATATTTTTAAATGGAAAAATATTGTGTTGTTTGAATGCTGTGTAAGTAACTTTAAAGAAGCTTTAAAACAAATGCAATGCATTTAAAATGCTATATAAATCAACATTCAGGATGAAAGGTCAACAGGGGTTAAACTGTCTGTCCTTCTTGATTGCCTTCATAAATGTCTTTTCTAGCTGTATTATAGAAGCAACCACAGCATAACTTGGATATTAAAACCTCCACGGAAACCAACAATAAAAGCTGCTAAGAATTTCACAAGGGTTTTTTTTTTTTTTTTCCTCTTAGGTGTTAATTAAATGATCATTTAACACTGAAATGTAAACACAACATTTTCATCTGCTGACAGCACAGCCCATTATAAATCCAGGGTAATAAACGTCCTGGTGCTAATACTCTGAACCAGGTTCCCACAACACACTAAGATGCCTTGTCGTGTCTAAGGTTAAGCATCTAGACACAAAACAAAGATTGTGCCTACTCGACTTCCAGTTCAATTTTCCCATCGCCCAGTGACCTAGGTAACACTTTGAGCAATAAAGAATAAATTTAATTTCTCCAGCATTTTGTGAGGATTAGGAACAATTGTTGGCCTGCAATGACTTTTTATCCTTGGATTCTTTCTCTTCCAGAGCATTCCCCCAGTTTTAAAAGAAAATTCTGATGGTTTAAGACACAGAACAAACAGAACTTTAAATTAGGCTTTTTTCAATCAATTGGAACTCTTGGAGGGGAAGCAATCAACTTTTCTTTGGACTTTTCTCAGCTATTCAGTTACTTTAGGCTTTAATCTTCCACTTGTAGAAGAAACCTACTATCAGAGGGACAAGCCTCTATACTTTCAGATTTTCCCTTGGCTTGATTTATTCCTCTTTTCTGTTCTTTTTTTTTTAATCAAGATGACATGGCTGCACTCAAATGTCCACTCTGTGCAAGCCAAGACCTACAGATGTCCTCTTTATAACATTTCACACCACGTTTCTGCACCACATAATAATGGCAATTCCTCTGACGTGCGTTTTTACTTTTCATTACTTCTTTCACTGAGTTTCAGTTTTCTACTTAACTCCTGACTAAACAGTTTCCTGTTTCATAATTTACCAAAGCTTTCCAAGTCAACCCTCCAGGAACAATGCAGGGACTGATTCAGACTGGACATGAATATGTTTACAGGTGATCCAAAAACACCCACTTTCATTTTTGTATTCAAACACAATTCTCAGATTGAACTGCTATGATTCCTGCAAAAACACAGAAGATAATTATTTATGCTTGTTGTCAGAGTACCAAAACCACAACAGCCAAAGCAGACCTCTCAATTACACTGAGTACCACCCCACTATTTACACAGAGCTGTGGCTTGCGTAATTAATATGATTCATGTTTTCACATTAGACATATTTAAATGCCAGCAGCTAATAGCATCAAAAATTTTAAATAACAAGATATTTATGTGGGTTGAGAAGAATTGCTCGAAGTCGTATTTTTGTTTGCTTGGTGTTTAACAAATTTCCAATTAAGGTTAAAAGTGACTGAATGCTTTTGGAGTGTTTGTTCTAGAAAAAAAACCACCAAAGTTATAAGCATCAAAGAATCACAGAGTATTCTGTGATGGGAAGGACTCACGAGGATCAAAGACCAACTTGTGAATATTCCTATAGATGCTTTTTGCTGAAATTAGTTAACTATATCAATTATTGCAGCTTATATAAAGAGTTAGTGATCTGCCCAGACCAGAATTTGTTTACAGCCCCAGAAGTCCATCCAATTTTCCATTTTACCCTATAGCAAAAGAAATATCATTTGTAAAAAACCACAAAATTATGCTTTTATGATTAAAGAAATAAATGAAAATTCAACCACAATTCAAAGACGGCTTCCAATTATTTCAAAAGTTAAAAAAAAAAAATCCATATAGAGAGCATAATTTCACAATAAAATAGTTTGTTTCCAATTTTAAAAATCTCATACTATTACTTCCAGTAACAACAATTCACTTGATTTCTGTATATTTGGTACACCGTTTTTTTTTTCCTGCACAGCATCATAGCAAGTGACATGCAAATTCAAAAGAAAGCATAGCTCAGGAAAGGCCAACAGATTAAGAGATTCTATAACAAAGAGCAGGAAGAGTAACATAGTGAAGTTTGAAGTCCAATAATTGCACAGTGATAATTCATTTTACTTTTATTTTTCTAACTACATTTCAAAAGTTCATTCTGGTTTTATCAACATTTCCACTCAGCTGAATATAAGGCTGCATGCTTGCTGTTGCTAGGAGATAGCTACTGCAAGTTGTACACCAAATGCATATAAGCAATACTTGTTTCTTTGCTAAAAAAAAAAAAATCAATCAACCTGATGAATTGTAAGCATTTTTGCAACACTTCCAAAAATCTCTAAAATGCCATCCTGCCATATCAGTAATGCTTATGTCTGAAGCAAAGCTACAGCGGTGTTTTTTGTTTTATTCAGTACCTTGAGACGACAGAATTTTCAAATTTGAAACATTATAGCAGAGAATTAAAGTTTAAAGCAGAAGCAAGTGGTTGTAGGACCAGAAAAACTGTGAACATGTGAGTCAAACTGCATAAAGCATTTGAGCTCCCAATTCTCTTTTGTCTTTACATTAAAAATGAGCAGGTAACAGAAGTAACAGTGTTTACAATGTCTCACAAAACTTTATCTCCTAGTTCTTCCATGCCAGAAATAAATGCCAGAAATTAGGTATTACAAATCTAGCACAGAGGTAACGTGTTCTCAGTTACTTTAGTTTATTCTCACAGGCAATGAACCTTAACAAGCATATTTTTAATACACAATAATTCTTTTACTTTTCAGATAGGCCTGTATGTCTACCATCTGGGATTACATGAAAATAAACTCCCAGAAATGTAACTGGCAGTGGCCATGCATCCTAAGGGGCCACATTCACCCTGAAAATATTCCATACTGGGGCAATAAGAGCTCCTGTTAACAAAAATGAAGTGATGTAGGAAACCAGTAAGTGTGCTTGCACACTGCAAAAAAGATTAGCAATTACTCATATATTAAAATTTTTTTTAATTAGTGGTTTACAATACCACAAAGCCAGAACTGTATACTCATTTACACCTCTACTAATATGCTGTATGTCTTCACTAAATAATTTTGAAAGATAGTTACATTCTGAGAATTATAATCACAGTTCAAGAGTGGTGCTAGCAAAATAATGCTAGTACTTTAAAACTAACTAGCAGTAGAATAGCTATATTCTTGCCATCTTAATTGGCTAGATAAAACAATTCAAACATTCTTGTACTTGAACTAAGCAACTGTGGTAAAAAAAAAAAAAAATACAAGTCAAAACAGAAGCCAGACTGATACAATGTAGGGAAGACTTATTTGCTTCCATTTAGCCCTAGAATGATAAGACTTAATTCTATCACATGAAAAAAAACTGGAGTTGCCTCGTGTACATGATGCTAAAAAAATACCATAATAAATCATAAAAACTCAAACAAGTGAGTAAAACACACACTGTCCTGGGGAAGCTATCACAACAAGGTGACTTCATATTTCATGTTTGAATTAATGTTTCTTAAATTCTTTGTCCATCCAGCCCACCTCTGCAATAAAGTGGAGCACACTGTAATGTTATTGCAGCACAGTGGAAACCAACCCACTGCACTTACCTGAGAGCAGCTCCATTAGCAATCTACACTCAAAAGGAGAAAAATTCTCCAATATTGTCTTTTGAAAAGGGGAAAGTCATTTTTGCTCCTCATTGGATCTAACACCCAGAGCAGTTGTTTGCAGTGTGAATATTTCAGAGGCTTTTGAGATAATGAGCATTTTTCTAATGAGTGATTCCTTTGAGTTGTTAAAATCGTTTCATACTGAAGTGTCTTTTCTACAAAATTATGACTACAGTCTCACTCACTGTGATTACTGTTAAAAGAAATATGACAAAATCATAAATTATACCTTAACAATAGCGAGTCCAGCAATTAAAAATATTTTGAAGTCCTTGTTCTAGCACCTTACATGCACCACCTTACTACCTTTTTCCCTTTCTATCCGATGTGGTTTGTTTTGTGGGTTTTTTTTTGGTTTTTTCTCTCTGGGCAGAGCTAAAAGCAGCGCAAGGCTCAGCAAGTGATGCAAGCAGCACCTCCAGCAGCAGCCCCGAGAGCCAGCGGGAGAAGCTCCCGGGCCGGGCTGCCGGCCGGGATGAGTAATGATGTCGGTGCGGCCGGACAACCGTAACCCTGGCAACTGCAACCTGCAATTCCTGCCTAACCATTGTGGGATTTATTGTGGCAAGGGCCAAAGAGGCCAAGAGTAAAATGAAGCAGAGAACTATGGTGTCTGACACATCTAGTACCACACACTTTAATCATAGCTGGCAGAAATTAATTCAGGAGGAATTTTTGCAAGGGCCCCCCGTACGGCATGTTTTGTTGCTGCTGCTGCCGCTGTTGTTCTGGCCTAAGACAATTTTTTAAAGTTTTTTTGATGTTTAGGACTTTTTCTCTGCAATGATTTGCTGTTAGGAATTTTCTTAGTGACTAACAAGACATCTCAAAATTGATGTTTATTAATGAGACTACATTAAGTTTTGGAGGTTTTTCCCTTTAGAGGAGAAATATTCACAGTGTGTACCTTCAAGCAGACAAATGAAAAGAAAAACATATATAAGACAACATCCACTAAAAGGTTGCTTTTTTTTTTCTTCCCAAGGCCAACATTGCTTAACTTATGCAGATATTAGTCAGTAAAGAAACTCAACCACATTCCAAGCACAAGAAATGTAAATCAGAAGGGACAAGCTTTGTGCATGTAATTCAATAACCTTTACATGCCACTGATTAATAAAGGTATTTTTTACAACTGATTTTTCAAACAGCTTGGGTCCAAGCTGCAGCTCAGTATCCTGCAGCAAACAGCAATCAATGAACTGTGATCTAACCAGCCAAAGTAAGCAGTCAAAATCTATTTGCCTCAGATAAGCGCTCGCTAGGCTGTGGTCATTGTCTATGCTAAGGTACCATCCCTGACACGACACAGCGTAGCATACAGGTCACCAAAGAATGCTCCTCCTTGCAGCAATACTACTTGTTGAGCAAGAACTTAAATTATCATCTCAGAGGATTTCACACAGCACCTTTATTTTAATGGTACTGCATCAAAACAGAGGCTCATGTACATTGTGCTTTGAGAGACTGCTTGCAAGGTAAGATTCATATACCCTACAGCACTCTTCATACTATTTTTGGCATTAACTACTTCCTAGAGAAATATTTATGTCAAAGCACCTTTGTAGATAGCTTTTAATGGGAAAATCAGCTTCTGTTTTGACTAAAATTATCCATTTTAACTAGTTCCAGGAGATTTCTTGGAAGGCTGCTAAACTGGAAAGAAAGTAGCCTGAAAAATAATTTAACTACCTTTGAAAGTAAGTGTCTTTAGACACAGAAAATAATGCACTGTCTCTTTTAAATTCTCAACCTATTGCTTTCCTTTACTTACACTTCCCATCTGTCAACAAGTGCTTGTAATTTTATTACACTGTCCTGTAGTTTATGCAGAGTTGGTATTATTTTACAGAGTTCTGTTAATGGACTGGATAAATGGTAATGCTATTTAAACTAGTCTTCTGCTCCAGCAAACACAGCTGCAACTGTACTACTATTTCTAGGCAAACATCTTGACCTGAACACGCAGTGCTCTCTCAACCCGTCCAAAGAGAAATTGGAGCAGACAGCAAAGGGAAAGCATAGCCGGCCGCTGGCGGCAACCAACTGTGTCGAATCATAATTCATATACAATGTAACCTCCTTCTTTTATATTGCATTTAGCCTACACAACAAGCATATGTGCTTCTTCACCTGGCATCTCATTTACAGCCAAGGGTCAAATGGTAATTATTATTCACAGAAGCTCAATAGTATGTTGAAACCTTGCAGTACACACATTGTTTGATTAGCTGTTAAATGCCAAAAATAAATACTGAACCCAAAGCAAAATATATATATATATATAATTGATCATGTTTTGAGAATTTTGATTCTCCTTGGAAAACTATTTGTTTGGATGTAAATACATCTAAACCTATACAATGATACATGTAAAAAACCAAGTCACTTTATACTCTTCAAAGGGAACAAGCTACACATTATCTGGAAACGAACCACAAACATTTAACTAACATCAGTGCCTTTGCTGGCCTGGCATTTTTAATTGCAAGTTTAGTGCTAAGCAGCTGTAATTTTTTACTACCATTCATATTTTCTTTTAGACATGAATACATTATAACCAGACGTTCACTTTCATGGTCTGACCAACAATAACCCTTAGGCAGAGGAAATTTAATACTGTGAAGCCAGTGATCTCTTACTTTCCTCCATATCCACTACATATCCACTATGAGCACTTGTGTGCTTTATGTCAAAGGACATTATAGATTTAAGACTAGCATCTATCAAATACAAAATACTGAAATAAATATATTCAAATATGATTTTGACTGAAGTGTTTATCCATTTTTTGCCTGCAAATTATGGCTCATTTCTGTTATATATGTATCTAGGTAGCAACCATTGCACTGTAGGTGGAATAATAAAATGACCATAAATCCCTTTAATCTCCTTCCTGATAGAGGTAATGTCTTTATACCAGCTGATGGAAATTATAAGAGACTCAATTGTTAACATACAATACAATATTTGAATATATTATAATATTATAGTAGAGCAAAATATTTTTGTTTGTCAGGAAAAAAGCCTTCAGCAGCTTTCTAGCCTAGTC
This sequence comes from Pyrgilauda ruficollis, assembly GCF_017590135.1. Lineage (NCBI taxonomy): Eukaryota > Metazoa > Chordata > Aves > Passeriformes > Passeridae > Pyrgilauda > Pyrgilauda ruficollis. Next base: position 11,758,329 of record NW_024508100.1, on the reverse strand, counting down.
ATTTAAGAACTCATTAGATCTACAGGGAATTTCTGGAAACAAAGTATACATCTAAGGCAGTGGAATAAAACAAAATGCACAAAAATAAATGTTTACAATAATAGGAGTAATTTTCAGTTTGCTATTGTATTTTGCTATAAGGAGGGAGAAAACAACTATTATTTCATAATACTAAAATAAAACTCAACTAAAAATAAAAGCATCACATTTGTTGTCAAACATAATTCCATATACTAAAATTGAAACAAGAGGAATCCCACTTTCCTCCAACTTGACTTTTCTTTTTCCAAAGGCACAAGTGATGAAACCCAGTATTAACCAGCAATTTCAACAGCAGAAAGCTCACCTGAAGCCTGAAGAAATGCAGCAAACATATCTAAATTAAAAGAGGCTGAACTGGTACAACCTAGAAAAAGCGTACTTAAGCATGCCATGTGTTATCCCTTCCATAACACATACTGTAACTTAAAGGTATCTTACAATTTATTTTGTTCAAACATTTCAACTGCAGCAGAATTAAGTGGCTTCTTAGAAAGGACAATGGATCAAACCATGTATTTTAAAATATTGCCTAGAGTAAGACATTATCAAACAAAGTAATACAATCAAAACAAAAAAGTCATTCCTCAATTCATTGTCATTTTTATTTAAGGTAAAGCATTTAATCATTTTTTCTTCCCAGAGTTTGAGTTACTAGCTTTGTTTTCCTGTTTTGAGGGACACAGGAGAGACCTCTCTACAGATCTAGAATTTGCCAATGCCATCATTTTTCTGGCCAAGTGTGTATACCCACAAAAGCAGAACATCACAAAACCAAAGTGCTTACACAGTGCTGCATCTTCGGGCCAGAATCTCCACAAGCATTTTTTAGCTCTTTTATCACAGAAACAATTACAAAAACTCAAACAGGAGAAAATTAAAATCAAAGTATTCTTTCTGAAAAACTTCCTTATAGAAGTGGAAATAAATGACAATGTTCTCATACAAGTATTAGTGTATGACCTAGATGTAAAATAAAATTTAAAAAAAATCTTTCACAGCAGTCAAAGAAAGTACTCAGTTTAAACAACATACCAATGTTCCAAGGCACATTTTAGCCCGATGTGAGGCAAAAGATAAAAATTCTAATGCAAGACACAGTAACAAACCAAATCCAAATTTTCCCAAATAATACTTATTGAGCCATGCCTACTCACAGCCTGTATAACTTCGGAGTCCCCAGGAAGAGCAGCTCAGAAAGCAACTGGAGGTTATTTCTGTTTAGGCGCCTTTGGAAAGAAAAAGAAAAAGTTGTGTTAAATTACAAATGCTACAGCAATGCAATGCAACCACTTTGAGTTGGAATCCCAGGGCTGTAACAAGCTGATTTTAAAGACCAGAAAGGTCCATTAGCGGAGACATGGTCCAGTAGCAAATTTACCATGGACTAATTACATTTTCTGGTTTCCCCCAACAGACCATATTACCTATTTTATGAAAGATTTTGAATCTTTGCAGTGTGAACCAACCACTAAGTCAGGACTTCATCCTGCATAAACAACATGAAAGCTAAAAATGCAAAATCAGCAGTGCAAATTCAATTCCCTACCAACTCTATGCTCCTCTTAGTATAATGGAGGAGATAGACATTTGTGACCATGAAAAGTTCAAGGGAACATGTATCAAACATATACACTTTCAGTAACAAGATAACATTATGTCTAATGATCCATATAACCTATTTATATAAATTTTAAAAAGCAAAGGAAGCTGTTACAGAAATCCTGATAAAATAGAAGTTAAAAAACCCCAAGGAGTCAGAGCTTATATCTGGCATTACAAGGAGGTTTTTTTCATGCAGCTTTTTCTCTTTAACTGTAAAGTAACTGTAAAGATAGGAACGTTGAGGAAGCTAAATTAAAAAAATATAACTCAGTTATACATAAGGCAGTGTACAACAGAAAAAACTGCAACTGAAATCTGGAAGGTGCCCATTTGTCTGTGAAGATTCTCACTGAGCATGCTGACCAAGGTCACAGCTGCTCAAATTGAGGTGACAAGATCAAAGCCCTCCCTGTATTATACCCATAGACAACACAACAACCACTAGCCAAGGCAAATATATTGTCTTCATGGTTTTTTCTAAACATATGATGCAGATTATTCTTTCTACCATGTGTGACAGCCCTGGAGCATGCAGTCATCCCAGTCAAGAAGTCAAGCTCAAAACAGGTTTTTGGCCGTTTTTAACAAATGCATCCACCACATGTGCCACCTGCCATTCAAGCAAAGCAACCAACTAGAAAAAACTGTTGTGTCCCATAAAATTTATCACAGGTCACACTTTGCAATGCACGATCCCTCAATAATTCAGGGCACTGAATGGGACTATCTGATATATACATATATACACATACATATATATATATATAATCGTAACAGTGGTTACACTACAGCAATAAACTGCTATCAACACATTCCACAAGGTGAAAAAATATAGAGCATCAGTTTTGAAAAATTAAGTTTTAGAATTTCATAAAGGCTCAGATTATCCTGTTAGTCTTAAGGCTGAAGCCAAATAATTAAGATGGTTTAGCCTCTCTGGGCTAATTTCTCATAAACATTGTTCAATATAATGGTCTTTCCAGTTTAAAGGTTTTTCCCGAAATTCCCATGTAGATACATAGAGACATTCAAAATCAAATTTTACACAGCTCCATGGTTTAGTTCAGTTAGTTTTTCCTCCCTTAAATCTCAATGTGACTACTGATGAGAGTGAAATAATCTGAGAAATATTTTTATGCACAGAGGATTGCAGCCACACTTCAAATCATAAGCAAGCACATAATTCTCCAGTGTTAATTTCAGGTTCTCTTCTGTTAGTCAAGCATCAGAAATCCTGATTTCTGTAAGCAGAAGAAACCTAAATCACACATTTAGTGATTAAAAAAAAAAAAACTAAGAGTGGAAGAACCAAAAAATGTAAGACTACACTACTGGGATAAGAGAAGTGAGAGACTACGTGTTTTAATAATTAAGAAAAAAAAATCCAGCAACAACAAAAAAAAATCTGGATTGTGATCTTGCAAGTCACACGTCCAAATTGCTAGAACAAAAAATTTCCATATAAAAGAGAGCTATAATTTAATGACTAATGGAAGACTTCAGATTTGAACACTACTTAAAAAGAAAATGATCCCAACATAAATACAAGAAAGTGATACATTTTACTGTTTGTGCATATACTGCATTTTCAAAATAAAATAATTTATAAATAGACATTTTCTGACCTTTAGTAAATCAATGTATAAAAGTATATGCCAAGACCACAAAACTTAAGTAGAAGGCAATTGTTTTAAACTAAGTTATATTTGCAATCCAACAAGATTTTGAAAATGAAACAAACGAACAAAAGAGTAAATAAAAAGAGAAATGAAGTTCATTCACTGCTTCTCTTAGCTAAACAGAGACTTAAACCTCTAAGTCCATTTTTACAGATCCAAAATTACATGGAAAAGCGTGTAGGGTAAAGACTAAAGAGCGAGTTTCTAATCAGTTTCTCAGTACAAAAATCTTTGCTGATACTTCTTAATAAACCTATTAAGTTTGGACACTAGACAATAATGATGAGCTGTTATTGAAAGGGAAATGGAATTACCCAGTATCTGTATTTTGTAGAAGTTTCATATATTACATAAAAGCCTCTCTAGTACAATGACATAATATTAATTGATGATGAAGTTCATCAGGCAGGCTGTCTTTCACTAAATGCAAGAACAGTCTCACAAGGACACACAGGATCACTCAAAAGGATACTTCACAGGCAATGTACTTGCACTGCTATTTCACATCTTACACAAGGAGGTAACACCTTCAGTCAGGAGTCTGTTATTACCTGTACTTCACATACCCCACACAGCTGAGTACACCTTTAACATACTGATGCATCTGCCGCTGTACAGACTTTCAAATCTAAGTTATGGACAATAAAGTTGTATTAATTGAACTAGCAATAAACAGCACTACCCTCATGTCTCAACAGCTTATATTCCATGAGCTTGGAACTTCAAAGTAGTGTTTCACACAATTTTACTTTGCCTTTCACAAGACTAAAATATTTGTTCTTTGAGCACTACACTGATTGAAGGAATACACAAATTACTGATTCTTATGAATCCTGCATTTTATAACTTTTACTTTGAATAGCTTTATCCTACTCACTGAATATTCTTTTAGAACTAAGGTTTCTCTAACAAAAATTTGACTATTGTTATTGTTTGTGACCAAGAAGATAAAACATAACTAATTTTCAAAAAGGCAATAATGGGAAATACATCTTTTACTATATACTTCAAAAAGAGACTTCAGCTACTCTTTACACCTAACAAATTATAGCAGATGCTTTTAAAAGAATCAATTTGTTAAGTTTTCTATATGGAGATTTTATGAATTCAGACTTTAGACTTCACTGAAATACATTTTTCAAGACTACAGTAGGTAGTTCAGTCTACAAAAATAATATGAAAATCTAAGTGAATGGGGAAAAAGTATGCAGAGCAAGTCTGAAACAACAGCCTGGTATCACAGTACACAATAGTTTCCCATCCAAAAGTCACCATGTAGAGTTTCTAATCTTTGGAAAGAGCCACACAAGGAGTCCAGAAAATACATTACTATTTTAAAATGGTTCACTATTTACATGGCTCCCCAACAGTTCCACTTTTTCAGGTGACCTGATGCTTAATTTTGTCTGAAATAATACCTCTCCAGAACACACAAACATACTGAAACAAGAGTGAGTGAAAAAGATCCCCATTCTCTCGAGCTGAAACCCAAGGTAAGCACAGTGGATCATGGAATCCAAGACTGTAGGTTTTGAAGAACTACAGTTGTTTTGAATAAAAACAACCATAAACATTCTACCACACCTTCTTTCCATGTTTTCATGGTGGCAATCACTTAGCACAGTTACCTACCAGGCCATGTTGCCCTCGGGACAATGCAAGAAGAGAAATTTCATTTTCACTAACTGAACTGCTCTCCCGGAACTGACATGGAGCTCAAAGTGAAGCACTGAAGAAACAGTGATGAGATATTCCATACTGTGACTACTGAGTTTCCAACTGAGCTACAGATATTTGTGTTTCTCAAGCAGAGAGCTCAGAGGAGATGAAGCATTATTGGTGTGAGCAAGCAACACAAAATGTACTGAAGAATCTCTGCTAACATTGTAATAACTTGGACTGTAAAGTCCTTTGGTAGTGTCTAGAAATAAATGGATGAGGCACCAGTATAATTAATTCTTTCAAGATGCAATTCAAATATACTTTTTTTTATTTCTGTTGATGAATGGATCTTTAAAAGGAGATTGGGAAAACTTACACAGACATTTTTGAGCTTTCCACAATAAATTCAAGCAACGTCCACATGCTACCTAAAGTATACGAAGTATTTCAAATACTTCAGTTTAAAACTCCCAGAGGTCAGTCTTGTAGACATAGTAAAGACTAGAAAAGCAGCTGCAAAGTAAAATGATGGTACAAGTATACACAAGGATTTACGGACAAAGAAAAAATACCTTTGACAAATGAGCAGGTGAAAATACTCATCAAATGAAGCTCAATACCAACAGGCAGATAAAAAGTAAGACCTGACAAAGAATAAGTAACTCTTTGAAGCTGACAACATTAAGGTAAGCAATTAAAAAAAAAAAAAGTGGCTTGATTTGAGCTAGTGGTTCTGCACAACAGGCTATTTTAGTTGAAACTGGTATATATCTGAGTTTTACTTGTCTTCTGCATGCAGCCAGAGTACCTGTAGATGACGACAGAGGTACACTGGAGGGAGAGCACATTACGTTCCCAGTAGCAACATATCCTAACCCACTGAAGTCTGGCCATGCCACAAATCCATCCTGATGTGTCTCTCAAGTTTTCATGCCACAATAACTATGATCCAGCAGCAATCATGCACGGAGGAGGAAGGGAGGAAAAAAAATCTTGATTGCACTGTGTACAATGTAATCATCTGCAATTGCTATAATTCACGCCCATTTGTTTCAGACTTGTTACAGCCATCACTGTCACTTGTTTCTGATCCCACTGTATCAACTACATCCAGCCAGAAAAGATGTAGGAGCTGTAGAGCCTCTTTGGGAAAATAAGCTGTTCCAGTGCTTGACTGTCCTCACAGTGAAGAAGTTTTGCCCTTATGTGCAGTTACACTCCCTATGGATTTATGCTTGTTGGCTCACCACAGCAATGAGCCTGGCTTGAGGTTTTTCATAACCACCTCACAAGTACTGGAAGGCTGCTCTTTTGTCCCACCTAAGTTTCCAGTGGATTTTAGTTCAAGTAGATGCAATTCTACCATAGACCCTGTAGGACAAAAGAAGCCTTCAAAGATAACTTGAGAGCTGATCAAAATTAAAAGCTGTTTCAAGTAAGTTATAAATCAGCTGTGCTCTTTAATTAGAAACTGCCTATCCCATTGGGTGCATAGAGAATGAGAGCCTTCCAAAACCCTAAATACAGGCACAGATGCATTTTATCCCACCACCACTGCTTCAGGAAAACGGATTGCATGCTTCCAACTCACAAAGACTATTGACAGAAGAATTCATTATTTTTCATTCCTCTTTCAAAGTTAACCTAGAGAAGTAAACACACTATCTGCACATAGTAGAACACAGCACTATAGAGCTTTGAAATTGTAGTCTTCAAAGGAGCATATCCACACCTTCTGTTTGTCAGCAGAGGAAATAATTATTACACCCATTCGAAAATAGCATGTAACAACTCAGTGAAGCTCATTTGCAAAATATACATAAACTTTAAAAGCATAAAAGTCTGTTTACATTACATTTCAATTTAAAATGGAAGAACATATCAGTAATCAAACCTCTGCATGTTCACACAGGAACACTTTCTACTCACAACTGAGCCCACAAGGCTCCTTAAGTAGTTCCAAGATGTTACAGGGATATGCATCCCCTGGGAAAGCCTAACATCAGTTCAGGCTTTATGAACTCAGGAAATACAGCAGCCACCTACAAAATTATCCAAGTACTTCAAAACAGAAAACTAGTGCACACCACCTAAATCACTGCTATGGGCTGGTTTAAGTACGATGCAAAAATTTTTCTCTAATACATAGAGTGAGAATAACAGACATCAGAATAAGCTATTCCTACTGCCTCAACAGAGAAATTATAGACTTCCATCTGAAAGGAAGGCAAATCACTACTCTCCTACAAAAAACATTGTGCTATATCTGCCAGAGGCAGAAAATATTTGTGCATCCATGTCCAAAGCCACAATCTGCTGAACTTCAACACATCTGGCAACTGCTGTCTCTGAATGTGACTTGCATGTCATCAAGCGAGAGGAAAGCCCAAGAACTAAGAGCTAAGCAAAAGATTATGCCAGTTTTTCCATTAAGAATTCTCTGCAAAGACAATTTCTCTAGTCGAACTACTCATAATCCCATTAAGCCTAACAATATCAAGTTTACCAACCACATGAGTAAAAACTGGAATCTGAGAAGTTCAAGGCTGTTCTTACAGCATTTGGATGTCCAAGGTTTTCCCCAGGTCAAGAACCACTTAAACAGGACTCCACTTTTCAGTCTAAATAGCATCCAGCTAAAAAAGACATCTAAGTTATTCCCCATTTAATTTTAAATATAAGTTATATATTTGTTTCAGGAAGAAAAAATAAATTCTGAACAGTAGCAGGACACTACTGCAAACCCAGTTTCTTATTTGTGTAGGAAGCAGTGAAAGGTACTTCTCAACTATAGCACTACATTGAACTAGCGTACACTACTTGAAACCTAAGGTATTTTCTGTCCTTCATTTTCTTCTCCCATGAGTTTGATGTCAAGTCCAAAATTACCACACTTCTCTCCCAATCAATTCTCCCTACATTATGCAGAAAAGTATTTTGTCTGTCAAGAGTCTATACTTACTTTGCCTTTTTAAAGCATTTTTTTTTCACTATGAGGTAAAGACAGAAAATAAGGCTGCTGTTTCCTGTATTCCTTACTGTTTCAACAGAAAAGATATTCCTATAAATATTTAGTCATTATTCTTATTAATTCTGCCTACAGCACTAAAAAGCACAAAAACCACAGTAAAATCCAGGAAACTGCAGGCTAGGAAGCCTCATCTCAATGCCTGGGAAGGCAATTGGGCAAAATATTTCTATTTCTGTTCTAGACTCAGTAAGGACAAGATGATGACTGGGAGTGGTCAGCACAGATTTAATACTGAGAAAATGATGCCTGACCAGCCTGGTAGCCTCCAAAAATGAATAAGGAACTTGGCAGATGAGGAGAAAGCAGTAGATGTTTATCTTGACTTCAGTAAAGTTTCTGACATTGCCATTCATAATGGTTGTCCTCACAGACAAACTGATAGAGTACAGACTACAAAAGCAGATGGTGAGGTGGACTGAAAACTGACAAAAGTGCCAAGTTCAAAGAGCTGTGGTCAGGGACACGAAGTCCATTTGGAGAACAGTCACAAGTGATATACCCCAGGGGTCAGCAATGGAACCAGTACCATTCAAAACTTCATTCACAACCTGGAAGATGGGACACACTGCAGCCTCAGCATATCTGCAGATCATAAAAAACTGGAAAGAATGACTGATGCACTAGGCCCGTGCACTGCCTGAGAGTAACACAAACAGGCTGGAGAATTGCTTGAAAAAGAAACTTGGGAAGGACAAGAAAAGGGAAATGGAAAGCCCTGAACCTAGAGAAGAGTAACTCCATGCACCAGCACACACTGGAGAACCAGTTGGAAGAGTCACCACAGAGAACAGCCAAGGGTGCAGGTGAGTAATTCGAATGAAACCAGCAATGTGCCTTTGCACAGAAGGCCAATAGCATCCTGGGCTGTAATCCTAAGATTGTTGTCAGCAGGCATGTGGTCCTCCCCCTAAAGGACCTCAGCACAGGTGAGACATCTGGAGAGCTGTGCCCAGTGCTGGACTCCCCACTACAAGAGACTGGAGCAAGTCCAGGGAAGAACTGTAAAAATGATGAAGGTGGCAGACTGAAGCACCAGTCACATTGGAAGAAGTTGAGAGAGCTGGGACTCTCTCAACTCAAGCCTGAGGAAGAAAAGTCTCAGAGATATTTCAATGTGTATAAATACTTCATGTATACAAATAAGTGACGTGACTTCATCCCAAGTAAGGAAAACTGAGCCAGACTCTCCTCAGTGGTGCACAGTGAAAGGACAGGAGGCAATGGGTACAAATCAAAGTATAGGAAAACTGTACTCCAGCTTAAGTGTTTGACTGTGAGGGTGGTCCCACACTGGAACAGGCTGCCCAGGGAGGCTGCAGACTCTCCATGGCTGGAGAGATTCAAAACCTACATGGAAGCAGCCTTCAGACACCTGTTCGGATGGATGTTGAGTTAACTGGTGGTGTGGGATTAGACAATCTACAGAGACTTCTTCAAGCCTCCACAGTCTTGTGAAGCTCACTCATGGGATTCTAGTCTATAAAGCACACCACAAAGAAGGAAACAGAAGTTATAAAACATACTACATGTTTAAAACATAAAACACGTTACTCTGTAGAGTAACAGAGGTTCAAGTATCAGATGAAACAAGAATGATTTTGACAATACTTGGGATTACTTCCAAGAAAGCAAAAAAAGGCAAAGAAAGAGGGGAGGTAAAGCTGGTCTAGTAGGTAGAATTTAGCTAGGATTTGAACAGATTGTTTAGAAAGACAAGAAAGGCCTGCAGATAGTCCTGACAGGCTTGTAACTGTCTTTCTGGCATGAAGTTACCACAGCAAATTTTCACTCAAGTATTTTTCTAGTGCACCTGTACAGACATCCTGCCAAACTAAATCAGAACAGCTGGCGTGCCTTAAAAAAATGAAGGGAGACTTTGCCATGTTGCATTTGACTATCAGTCTAGACTATTATTAAAGACAAGCCAGCATAATGAACACATACTCTGAAAGAAAATAGGAAAATAAAATGTTTCTTCTGATGAAGTTTCAACCAGGCTCTTCATAGTAAATGAGGTAATATAACTATAACAGTATGAGTCATTGAAGTTGCAGCCAGATCCCTCATACATTTTGGAGTTTATCTGTAAAACTCCAGATAGAAGTGTGGTTTCTGCAATCAAAATAAGGACCGTCTTAGATAATCTTTCAAATATGCTACATTAAAATGTAATGACAAGTCACTTTTCACCTGTGGCCACCTAATATTAAATCAGCATTTTAAGAAAATATTTAACTCATGCTGCGAGAAATAAATATGATTTTTAAAGAGTAAAACTAATATGTGTAGCTTTAAGTTTAATAACAGTGCTCCATAGAATCCATTTAAAATAGCTTCTGAACAAAAAACACCATTTGAAACAAAAACTTTGGCACAATAGCACTGTAGAATCAGATTTAGTTTCACCATTTTGCAACAGTGCAAATTACCCATTTCAGATGAAGCAAGAAAGAAGAGCATCCAGCAAACAATGCCACAAAGGATGAGCACAAAACAGATGTGGGAAAAATAAACAGCCTTCCTGCCCTGGAATTTGTAAAAAGGTCTGCAAAGAGCAAACAGGACTTCTCATTGCAATTTGACTTCTAGACCTATAAAAGGAGTCCCATGAGAAAAGACACTCAGATGAATAAAATATAATAAAAATAAATAGTAGGCACTGACAAGTCTTTTAGAAGAACATTGCTCTTGGAATTAGTTTTATCAAATATTTTGTAGTGTTCTGTAATCAAAATGTAGCTACAACATTTTTTTAAAAATCCATTAGAACACTGTATCTTTTTATATACTGTCTTCAAAAACAGCCTTTGTCTATCTCTGATTCAACAGACATTTTTAAAGAAGATATTCAGTGTTGCTTTGACAAAAGTCTGTTAATAAAAAAATACCACTGTAGTTATTCTGTATTATTTTTCTTAAGAAACTCTCAATACACACGGCCAGTATAATTCATGTAATATAGTCCCACATTCCATTGGCAAGTGATTAACACTACAGGCTTCGTGGTCTCCTCCCTGTTCTAAGAGGAGGAATGGGTGGTGCATTGCTCTTAAACTATGTAAGGCTAGCTAAAAGAAGGATTTCTCACATCCATGATTAACAAGGAATAACTGCTCATCCCCTTCAGGGCTGTTCAAAACCAGGTCTCTCTACCTGAGCTCATTATTCTTCTGTTACCTATGACACATCTGTGTGAAGGAATTAACTCTTCAAATGCTCATATAACTCAGAAGCCACACAGGTGATTAAATACCAGTGCCGCAGGGAGGAGTCAAGCCTAACATCAAGCAGCCTTAAAAACCAAGCACATGAATAACCCCACAGGTTCTAGGCAATCAAAACCAGACATCCCCAGCAGCTGTAGTCAGAACTGCTCAGAATGTAGCCCAAATTAAAAAAATTAGTTCTCAGACTCCAGTAAGGAACTTGCATGCCACAATGAAGACCAGCATTCAGTGAGAAAAGAAACTTGAGACTAACTTTCAGCTAAAGAGCTAAGAACTCAATCGAAGAGCTCAGTACAACTTCTATACTATATAATACAAGGCCTTATCCCTAAAAAACTGATTTCATTGACACAATTTATAATCAAGCACAAGATGAAATATTACTTATTTATCAGCTGTGCTTTTAGGACTGATAGTGATAGAAATGATTCCTGGAATAGTGGTTGTACTGCTAACACAGCATTTTTGCCAGGGATCCTAAACCTCCATGTTAGCCTTTACACCTAAGTGTCCGTAAACTGGGGGGAAAAAAAAGTCATATTCTGCTCCAGCTAAAAAACCAAAACTGCATCATAAAAACCGATGACATTTTTTTCCACAAGTACCTGCTGCTAAATTCTGATCATATAGTTTCATAGAAGTGAAATCTAAGGTTTCCAACACTGCTCTTCTGTAACTGAAAAGACTATATACTATAAGATTCAAAACTCAGAAGTTCAGCCCAAGCCTGCTTATTCTAGGATTAATTTATTGATGCAGCTCACATTTAAACAATCACAGAAAATATTGCCATTCCTCTTTTAAAAGTATTTCCCTACTTGGAATTTTATTGATAGAGTTAGTCAATTTGGAATAAAACTGCAATCTCATGCCACACATCAATACAGAACAAAAAAAAATAGAACGTAGGTTTATTTTAATCTCTGGACAGCATGGTTTTTTTTTGGTTTGTTTTTTTTTTTTTTTTTTTCACATCAGTGATTCAGTAAGTCTGCACCCTAAGAAAGTATACATATAATAAAGCCCTTTTCTAGACTAGACAGAAAGGACAGTATTTGTTCATCTAGTCTATTCTGAAGCAGCTGTTAATACCCTTGATAAATGCCCAAGCCTGCTGGGCAGTTATGCCCAAGACAAACTGTATTTGTCTTTACCCTAGATGGAACACTTCACTTAGTCTACATGACTTTGTCAGATGAGGTGCTCTGTAAAACCCCATACATTCAGAGATCATGGTAACTCCCAAGTCAGTTTGGATTTTGTAATTTCAAAACCTACTAATGCAGTGTAATAGTTTACCATGTTAATCTCAGTTAGAGCTCAATTGGATAACTCTTACCCTGCAATACATGAATACAACTAAACCCCACTTTATTTTACTGAAACCCATTTAATATTTTTGACAAGATGATGATCTTTGTATTAAGGCTATAAGTAAGCCCATGCTGTAGCTGAAGCTGCACACAGTAATTTCACATACCAATTTGTATCCTGTAAAGAAATCCATCTAGTGCTACAGTTTGTTTACTAAGTAGAAAGAACTTTTGCTTGAAGCTATGTAGTTTAAATATACTTTTCCTTCTATGCTATGACACATCTGTAAGCTTCAAATTGTTCATCCACAGCATGTACAAAACAATACTGACTCTCAGTACTACTCAAACACTCATAAGTACACACCTAAGTAAATGCTCTCTTCATGTTAACTTTGAATAACTTGTTTTAATGTATTCATGGAGTTAGAGCCCAAATAAATAGCAAGTAGGGACAATTCCTCAGTTTGTCATTTTAGAACTGTGCTGCAAAAATTTAGAAAAAAATCAATGAACTCTAACAAAACATTTAATTCTTGAAACATTTTATGAAAATTGCAATATTGCATCAGTAGGCATTGTAAGAAACATGCAAATACAACAGGTAGATTTCAGTGTAAAAGCTACTTCATGTACCAACTTGATGTTCAGCATTCTTTTCTTGAACTCATGATTTCAGCTTACTCACATCATGTAGCTCAGGGGGAGTGGTTTTCAGGGAGGTATGGTGAGGGTATTTAGCTTAGACACCAACTCAGAAGATTAAGTTACTCCTTTGGGAGTAACATTTTGTCTACACACTAGTTTTCAGAAGAAATAGGTTTGGTGGGGGGATTGGTAGCTTATTTTTCCTTTGTGGGACTTTGGGTTGGGTTGTTGGGTTTTTTCCCCCCATAGTTTGCCTTTTTTAAGTCTACACATGTAACACTTTAGAATTGTTAGCATAACAAATGGACATTTTAAAAATAAAATTTGCTAATTCAAGTATTGGGAATAGAGAGGCTTGGCCTGGAAATTTTTTAGGCCACACAAGTAACCTTTCTCACAGGAGTAATCAGTGAGACTACTCATGCAAACCAAGTCATTCACATGGTAAATGTCTACAGAGTGAGACTCTAAATTAGCATTTTAGGGACATACTGCTCCCTCAATGGATTATCCATAAATACAGGAAGAAAACAAGTGAGTAGTTTTGAAGCTAATGCTGTAAACTCCTCCTATTCTGACATTTTTTTCCATGTCCTAGCCCTAGCATAGTAAGAGCTGGAATCCCAACTACTAGACTTAAAAAACATGTTAGGAAAAATGATTGAAAAGTTTTCCTATCGGTCTACTCTTTTTTTAATAAATGAAAATAACTGCTCTTCTCTGTAAACATGTGAAGAGTATATCTAGCCCTCAAAAACCTGACAACCCTCTATTTCTAGAGTACACAGAACTGTAAAGAAATTTTAGATTTAAGTAGCTTCTTACAGAACTGGTTCAACAGTCCATGGCAGCTGTCTTAAACAAAATCTCATACTTCCCTCCAGATGACAATAACTTGTAAAAACACTGGCATATTTTGAGAAGTATTTGCAACACTAGAGAATGAGGTGAACTTGGGAATAACAATGGCCTACTCTTACTAAAAAATATTTTTAAAGCTGTGTCTACCAGTGCTAGTTTTCATGAAGTGGAAACTTCCAGTTTATCTTCATCTTGCTGTCTTAATATACTATTTCAACTAGTATAAACATCACACACAAGATGACAGCTTTATGAAGAAAGAAGAAACAAGTATTTAATTTCACATTCTCATAAGGACTTGTTTCAAAAGGTTTTGTCCTCCATAATAAGCAGTGGTCTCTGGAAATCCATAAGTGCTGTGAAAATCCTCCATGTCTTAACCCTTTTTGTCTTCCTGCCATGAAGCATATTGAAAACCACTGCTGACACATGACTGTGGTCTCTGTAAAAGAGGTTCACAAAACCTAAGAGGCCACATCCAACCCTCTCTCTATGGCACCTGCCATTTACTGAAGAGCCATATACTCTTTAGAGGCCCTGCTCAAGAACACAGGCTCATATAAGTTATAGCTAATAAAGAAAGTCTTGCAGATGTTAAATACTGTAATTATTGCAGATGTCAAGACTGTAATTAGTCCAAGAGTCTTTAGCATTGCTTCAGGATGTACTCAAAGGTACAAGCTGTCCCAACTGAACTTCAGTGCTTACAGCCCATTTTTCAAAGAGGGTTGTTTCAGCAGACAGAGCATCTACACAACAAAACAGACCATTAAATTCTTCTGTTCAGTACCCAGTCTGTGAAAAAAATCATATTTGTGGCAGACAAGCCAGTTCAGGCAGTGCTGCACAAAACTGGCTTGGACTGGAGCCTTAAGAGCTCAGCCCTTAAGAGCCTTCAAGGCTGTCAGAGATTGGAACTAAGTGAACACTGCTGTGTATAGTCATTTATTTGACTTGAAGACTTCCCACAGAAGTGTCTATCTAAAAAGGCATACAGCAGTATCAATTTCACCAGTGTTTCTCTAGCTACTACAGTTGCCACAAACCTAAAACTTACTAAGTTGCTAATTTCCACCTTGTTTTTCCCCTCCTATTTCTTAAGCAGCAGGCATAGGTACAAAATAGTTTATTGCAAACTGAAAACTCGTACTTTAATTAAGGCTGCTGTAATACTAATCACTTTTTACAGCAGTATTTACTGTAGCCTTGCATTCCATTGCACTTCTACAATTACACTGGTGTGGCAGAAATACCCATTGTGGAGCATATTAGGTCTATAGGTCAGAAATAGTTTTGTGTAAATACTAACCTACATAGTGTACTAAAGATATGTTATTTTATTAAACTATAGGAGAAGCTGCCTGACAGATTTTTATGGATTTAATAAAATTAAAATCTTAAGCAGGTACCTTCTAAAGAGGTCAAAAGTTTTTCCTCTCTGAGATTAATTTTGCAAAGCATTTCAGGTCCTCCCTTCCATTAAAAAAAGCTGAGGATATCCAGCATTTTGAATTATCAGACCTATAAATGAGTATTCACAAGTAACTCATTAACCAACCAAACAGTTCCTTGGAAATCAGGGTTACTGGTCTAAAAAAATTTAAGTGAGACAGCAGTTAAAAACAAAAACACCCAAGAAACAAATAAAAAGCCACCACCCAAACAAACAAACCCCCATCACTTCACTTAGAGAGATGGGCATTTCTTTTTTCCCAGTGAGAAACTACTGTGAAAGCCTGTTGTTCACATTGAAGAGTACTGAAGAACAGGAAATATCTTTTAAAATAAAGCCTGTATACATTAGAACAAGATATTTCAACATAAGCAGTATTACTTGTAAACAATCTTATAAATTAAATTGAGTTCATTTAAGCTGCCCTGAAGTTCTTACACCCTCTGCTTGCATGCTAAAAGGTCTGTGTCAGGTATTCTTTGACAGCAGCTTGGCACATTACACTTGGAGTGAAAATGTGACACCCTACACTCACACATTGAAAAAATATTTAAAAGCTTTAAAGTGCTTTCTATTTAATGTATAAAAGAAAATACTTGAATGAAGTACCCACAGGTTTCCTGAGAAATCGTTTTGGGTTTCAAAATCCCAAGGAGATGAATTGGCTGTCAGATAACAATGCACCTTCATCAGATGGACTTGGCAGTTGTAAACAAGAAGAATTTTCTCAGCTTTTCCCCACAAATATGAAATATTTGCTCTTAGCCAACAGCTGGGGCAGTTTAAAGACATCCTGCATATATATTCAAATTACAAGTCACTCACACACCTAACACAAACTGAATTCCAGCAAATTAAAGAAACTGACAAGTGTTGGAGCAGATGCAATAGAACTCTCAAGACAAAACAATCTAACTTCACAGGTCTAAATAACTGAATTTTCAGATAGCATAGTTTGCCTGCTGAAGGGTGAACAAATATAACCCACAAAGTAGCCAAAAGTATCAAAATTTCTCTTCAGAACTAGTATCTTATGTAAATGGAAAATAGCTATTGTTTTCCAATTATCAAGGGAAAACCAAAGAAAAAATGAAACAATGTAATGGCAAAATACAAACACATCAGACAAGTAAGTTTTAACTACTGAAGTTCATTTTTCTCTGGTAAAACAATTCTATACTTCAGAAATATAAACAGTAAAAGCCTTGAAGTTTTTTGAAATTCGTTAATAAACCACATAGCAGCATCTTACTGTGAAATAATTAAGAAATAAGGCTGCTGATAAACTGTTTTAAAACTTTGTAAGCATTTGGTATCTCAGTGTCAAACCATATATGCAGTGAAAGTGTGGACCTCTTAATGTTTTTTCATGTTTCACATATGTGTATTTACTTTGCAACATGAACTACACTGCTGTTTAATTTTTTATCTAGACACCATAAACCAAATTTAGGAATATGCATATATTATTCCAATATAACTCTCAGCAGGAAAAGCTGCTTTAAATCCCTAAGTTTTGTACAAAGTTGAAAGCACATTGTAAAAAAGCATTGAATTAAGTGTTTAATACAACTTAGAAATGCACAACCAGTTTTTTTCCAAAGAGCAAGCGATCTCATTAAAACTTATTTTAAAAAAAGTTGCACTATATAATAATACTAATTTTTTAGGTCAAAAAGTTACTTTGGCTTATTTGAAAAAATAATTATCTCAAGTACGTAATATTTCAACTATTATAGAAATATTATAATTACACTGGTGGCTACTAATTCTCTTGAAGAGCTTTGTCTAAATGACCAACCAAACCATAATGGTTTGTGGAGGTTTTTGTTTTAAACACACCATCTGTGGGTACAAGGCAACTATAATAAGACAAACTATGTTCAGGCCAGTACTGCTTTTCAATTGAGTACAGTAGAAACACTTCTATAAAGTTAAAGCAGCAGCAAATGAAATGCTGAACAAGACCTCAGAGACATGCTTAAAAAAAGGTGATATAGTGAAAATGCAACAAGTACAATGCCTAATAATGAAGACACAAGTCAAGTTCTATAGAAACATGTATTAATACTTTCCAGGCTCCACACTATATCCAACAATCAGCATCCTGCCTTCAACAAGTCGGTTGTCCCAAGTTTCACAATACATTTAAAAATATTTTCATTTCAAGTGTAACAAAATAAGAAGGCACATACTGAAAACTAGCTTGGGAATTACTCATTTTCTAGGTCTCACTGCAGCTAAGCAGGTGCTTGTACTTCAGCTTCACCAGATAAGGTCCTCTCATCTCTGTTCCACTTTCTCTCCCCACAGTATTTTTTTTTCTTTTTTTAATCCAAATTCAAATTATTTTTAAAAACTAACAGTTCATATTTTTTCTATGCCTTTGTAAAAGCTTTCATAATATAAAAACTGGAGTAGAACTGAATCACTGCTACGTAACAATAAAATTTTTTATAGCCATTAGTTGCCTCCAATAAGGCATTGTATAAAATATCTAACACTACAGGTCAGAGAACAGCCTTATTTGGTGCATTTGAGTTCTCAAAAGTCCTTGTGTATTCAAGATTAAAGTAAAAATATTAGATAGTATTCAAACTATTTCCTACAGGACAATTGCAGTTTGCACTTTGAATCCAGACTGCTCTTGAATGCTCTCTCCCAGCAGAGTCCCCTAAACACTGCTGGAGAATTCCTTATTTCTCTTGTGTCTCAGTAAGGCTAGAAGTCACAAATGAAATTTAAAAAAAAAGTATTTTAAAAGTCTGAATACTGAGTACCTTGACACGTAACTAATTTGACCCCCCAAAAGTTGAAACTTTTAGAATTAAATATACTTACAGCCTCTCCAGTTCTTTTAAATCCTGGAATGCTCCTCTTTCAATAGTATTAATCTTGTTCTCCATGAGCTGACTGAAATATAGAAATTTTTGGATGTAAGTTTTAATATCTGAGAGACCTTGTCACATTAACAATGGTCACTTAAAGGCAGCCACATTCTTTAAAACAATCGAACAGCTATTGTAGAGTGACATCCACTTTAACCTTCTGTATCCCCGTCACCAACAATTTACATGGGCTCATATAACCAAAAGTAGGAAAATAAGCCTTGGAAAAAGAAACAGGAATCAATACTAGATTTGCTCATTTACTTAAGGAGTCACAAGTTCTAAAGCTACACACATGCCTACAGGCTGCATGCTCACATGCACACACATCACTGCCCTTCGGCAAGTTGTGAGACTCCAGTGGAACGGTACGAAGGTGATACTGGTCTCACAAGATAATAACAAAACCAAAAGTCTCAACTGTGGTGTTGGGAGAAACACCAGTGCAAGACTGCACAGAGATTGTGACCATAAGAGTATCCCTGTTTTGTAACGAAGTCAAAAATTACTATAATGTTATATTTACTTCAGAGAGAAAAGGAAAAGGATTTTACAAGACCACTCACTCAAATTAAACCTGCCTTAACAAATAAGCTAAGTAGTTAGATATTTCCTTCAGAAAACAAAGCAACAAAAACAAAAAAACCTCCACAAACTACCAAATTTTAAAACCTTGATAATGATTGAGGTTTTTTTTTTTTAAACAAAGTAGCAAAAAATCAAAAACCCACCCAAACAAACCAGCCAAACAATTCCTTCCTCAACTTCAGTGGTAAAGTTTCTTTTTTGTCCAGAAACTACAAAAGAGCAATAATAATCACCTGGGACTTGCTTTTACATTCACTAAAGAAATAACTTTTTTCTTAATTAACTCCCTTATAGTTCTGGTTAAGGGTACCCATTTTCAGTGTGAACTATAAATTTCACAGCCTTAAACTGAAGTAACTCGAATGGTTATTCAACCAATTTCAGCAACTCTTACTTGTAAGCTATGTGCTAAATTAAGTCCTCAAGTTCTCATAATCTTAAGGGGAGATAAGAAACATTTAAACAAACTTTATTTAAGGGAACTGCTCACTTGTGCATAACAGTGTATAACACATGGCAGAGCAGTTTTAGGTTCAGATACAGTAATACGGTAGCTAAAAAGTGATAACCCATCCAGCTAACGAACTGAAATGTAACTACAACCTGTAGCATCAGTCCTAGGAGTTATCAATGAGAGAAAGGGAAAACTTACAGAACTCGAAGGTGCCTTAGACCAGCAAAGTCAGTCTTCGTGATTCTCGTGATGTTATTTCCATTAAGATCCCTAAGAAGAATAATTCGTAAGCAGCAAAACTAAAACATTCAAAAGCTATTTTTAAATTGTTTTGTTTTCACGGGCACAGCATTTTCAGAACTTAGGAGATATAAATAAATGCAACAAACCATTTTTACAATTAACACCATGTGAGTTCCTAACTTCCAAGCAGCTGAAATACGATGTACCTTGAAAACAGTAGTTTGAAACTCTATAGCAGGAGAGTCTTGGAAAGTCAGTTCTGCTTGCCATTACAAAGCTCATGTTTATCTTTAACTACAATCTTTACCAATAGAAGAGTTCAAGGCTCTATGTTTGGGGTTATAACTGCATTTAGAAAAACCACAAGACTTAGTATATAGAGGTATATCTATATACATATGCTACAACCTTTGACTATTACAAACACTAAGTGACTGAAAAAAACGCCAAATTTTCACCATTTCAAGCAATTTCCAGATTTCCCAGTATGGCTAAAAAGGTGGCATAGGGCTTAAATACCAACAACAAATATTAGGTTTCAAACAAGCATTAAGGTTTCAAACTGCTGGAGTAAGTGATGGGAAATAAGATTTTACCAAAACTAAGCTCTCCACTTGCTGCACAGGAAGCTATACTGACCACAGAATGCAACGCAAGTTCAGAAGCAACAGAAACCTGTACTTAGGCCCTAGCATTTCTGATCATACTTCTATACTACTTTTTCTTCTGGAGTACATGCCTCTTTCTCATAACTTTTTGGGTTTAAGAAATAAATGTCTTTCAATTCCAATCACTACAAATAAAACCAGACTTGGCAACTCATGAGATAAATCTTTAGGAAGTGGTATTACATGGAAGCTATTCTAACAATTATAGCTCATTCCCAACGTAGCTGGGGGGGCGAGGGGGGTGTGTGGAAAGTAGTATGTTTTTGAGTGCTTTATACCACATATGGCCAAAAAACCACACGAGTCCCAGGAGGAATGTGTCCCTGATACTCCTCCTGACTGAAATTCACCACTCCACGCGCGTTCACATGCCAACATTTAACTGACTTATCAGAGAGTAAGAAATAATGCGCACACCACTTCCACTCTCAGGACCCCTCTGAAAGGCAGCCTGATATAATAACCGGACACATACAAAAACCAGCCCAGCCGCGGGCGGAGGGAGGGATCACCGTTACGGCACCGCTTAGCGCCCGGCGAGCGCGGCTATCGCACCCCGGCGTGCCCTCGCCCGCCGGCAGCGCGCCCCCGCCCGCCCCTCCGCGCCGGCCACCGCGGCTCCGCGGCGGGAGGGAGCGCTGCGCGCCCCGGGGCCTCCCTGCCCACGCCCCCGGAGCGCGGCGGGGCCGCGGCCCGGCTCTGCCCCGGGGAAGGCGAGCCCTAATAGCCAAGTTTGACGGGAAATGGGCGCCGGCGGGGGGAGAGGCCGCTCCGCCGCCGCGCCGGTGCGCCCCCCGGCCGCGGTGGTGCCCGCCCCCGCTCCCCGCGGAGGCGGGAACCGCGCTGCTCACCGCGGCTTCCCGGGATGAAAGGCAGCGGCTGGGAACAGCGCCCACCTCTTCCGTGTCTCCGCGCATCGCTGTGAAACGGGCACGGCCAGCAGCAGGAGAAGGGAACAGAAAACCCCCACCCAAAGGACGCCGGGACCCTAAACCAGGCCGGGGCCGGGGGCTACCTCAGCCCGACCTCGGCCGAAGCCCTGAAGGGAGCAGGGGGCCGAGGGGCGCTCGCCGCCGCCCCGGCCGGGTTACTTACAGCCTCTCGGTGTTGCGGGGGATGTTCCTCGGGACGCCGCGCAGCGCCAGCCCGTGACAGTCCACGGTGCTCCCCGAGCAGGAGCACTGCGCCGGGCACGGCTGCGGCGCCACCGCGCCCGCCATCGCCAGCAGCAGCCCCAGGGACAGGGTGAGCTTCCCCCAGCCGCACATCATCACCGCCCGCTGC
The DNA here is from genome assembly GCF_017590135.1 of Pyrgilauda ruficollis. NCBI lineage: Eukaryota > Metazoa > Chordata > Aves > Passeriformes > Passeridae > Pyrgilauda > Pyrgilauda ruficollis. Next base: position 11,736,686 of record NW_024508100.1, on the reverse strand, counting down.
AGCCCGGCCGGGCCCACCGGCCTCGGCCCCGGGGAGGCGCGGGGCGCGCCGCCCTCCTCCTCGCCGCGGGGAGCGCTCGGGCAACTTTCACGGTGCGGAGACAGCGAAGTCTTTTCTATCCAAAGCCAAGTCAAGAAAACAACCCCGGCAAAGTGAGGCGGGTGGCACCGGTTGGCGGCTGAAGGCAACTTCGCCAGGCGCGGGGCCGCGCCTGGGCTGTCCCTCGCAAGCCCGTCGGTGGCTGCGAGAGGCGGCACTTGGGTCTCGTCTTCACACGCTCCCTGCGATGGCGAAGCAAACCCAGGGGCGCAGGGTGCGGTGGAGTTGGGCGAGCTACTTATGTTCCTCTTCGCCCCTTTCAAAGCCGTGACTCCCCGCCGAGCCCCCGGCGAGAGGCCGCGGAGCCCCGTCCGCCCAGCAGCGCTTCCTGCGCGGCGGCCCGCGCAGCGCTGCAGCCGCTCCCACGCGCGTCCCCCGCCGCGGGCCGCTCACAGCCCCACGGGGGGCGGCGGCGGGGCTGACACCGCGCACACACCGCCCTGCCAGAGGCGCCTCAGCAAATCATACCCCTCTCGCAGGCATTCATCAAACTGTCTCACGGAAGGAGGAGGGAGGGGAAAAAAAAAGTCAAACACACAAGATGCTGTTGGGCTTGGCTCTCCACCCCCCGCGCCCCCTCCTGCTGTACGCTCCCAAGCCAAGTTTAGCAGGAAAGGGCTGGTCCTAGATCACGGTAATAATAAGCAGTCGAGAAGTGATTCGTTGCCCTGCTGGAAGGGAGTTCATCCACGACCTTCTCCTCGGTGACAGATCACAGTTATAGATCCTCCTGTGATCCCGGGAGCACGGCGAGACAGAGCAGATAACAAGCGAAGTGCGGCGAGAGCGGGAGGGGCGGGGAGGGGTGTTATTCTGCTCCCCGTGGTCTCCCGGATACGGTGGCTTTGCTGCGGCAAAGGCACCTGATGGAAGAGGTGGGAACTGCTCAGTCCTTCCAGGTGAGGCCAGTTCAGCAGCTCCTGGGTTTGCTGCAGGAAAGGGAGCAACTTTCCTCCTCTCCCGGAGCTCCCCGAGGCGCAGCACCTCAGGAAGGGTTGGCGCCTCCTTCCCCGATCCCGCCGGTGCACCTGAGCTGTCGGTGCTGGTGCCGAACAGCCCGGCCCTCGGCTCCCTGGCGGCGGCGCTCCTCCGGCGCGGAGGGAAACGGCGGAGGGGAGCGGTGGGGCGCAGGAGAATGGAGGCGACACGCCGGGCTCCTTCCCTCGCACCCCGAGTCTTTCCGCTTGAACAATGGACTAGCACCGCCGCTCGCAGGCCGGCCGGCTCTCCTCCCCGCCGCAAGGTGCCTGCCGCCGACCGCCGAAAGTGCTCCCCGAGCGCGGCCACCAGCCGAACGAGCCGCCGGCACCTCGCCGAGAGCTCCCCACGCGGCCGCCCCCTCCCTGCCCGGCGCGGCGCCCCTCGCCCGCTCCCACGGAGCCGGGTGCGCCTCCCGCGCCGCCCTATATAGGGCCGGCCTGGCGGCCCCGGCACGGCCCCGGCACGGCCGCGGGGCGGGGGGTACGCGGCGGCGCCGGCGATGAATGAAAGTTGGGGGAGCGCGGCGGCGGCGGCGGTGGTGGGGGAGGCAGGTTCCCCCAGCCCGGCAGGGGAGCGCCTCTCTACTCCTCGCCGCATGGACCGTGGTGTTGCTGCGCGGAGTTTGCCACGCAGCCCTGGCCTGCGCGTGTCAGGCGCTCCACGAGGGAGAAGGGAGAGCAGGGACCGGGACCGGGATCCTTCGCGATGCTCGTGTGGGTTTTAGCTGGAGAGGGAGGGAGCGGAAAAGCCGCTGGCTGCACTTGAAAATGTCTTGGGAGTCTCACCAAGGGTCTTCTTGTCTGGGAAAGAGGACAAGGGTTGGTAGTAGCATGTTGTTTGGTTGCAAATTTAGTGTGAAACACACCAGGATCTCTCATAGGTTACTTTCAAAAATAAAATAAAAGGGACAAGTGTTATCCCATACATTAAAATATCTCAAATAACAACGTTAATGCTGCTCCTTTAGAAAACATCTTCCATTTAAAAAAAAAAATTGTATTCTTAATAAACACAATTTTCCTAATAAATTTTCCCAATGTGTTTATTGTCAGCGCATCTTCTGCAATCCTAGGAAAATACTACGTACATCTTAATATTTTAACTCATTTTGTTCTTCCTTTCTTGTGAATTCAGTTCCATGCAATTTATAACAGCTCTCGAGACTCCAGTAATAGGTGAAAGTGATTTGTCTTTCGTTAGATGGCAAACCCCAGCGGGGATGACTAAGCCTTCAGCAAGGTGTAGTTTGGAAATGCTCAAGGGAGTCTATCGTTTCTTCCATATGGCTGGGTCCAGCTGAGTCTCTTCATCCCTGGGGTCTCTGCTGCACAATTCCTGCAAGAGGCTTACTGTGTCATTTTCCCTGTTACCAAGAGGACAAATTCTGTTCTCAGAAATGCTATTCTAGAGCCGAGTTAATCTGCTGAAGTGGAAGCCAACAAAGTTACTCCTGACTTCTCTTAGTGTAGAATGTGAGCCCAAAGGAAAATTGCTAAAGATGCACATGCCTACAAAAGCTTTATAGTTTTTGATCCATTTGTTGAGACAATGCTCAGTAAACATGATTGTTGCACTGTTTTCAAAAGCTGATAATGGCATCTTTGCCATTATACAGAGATGCAGATACTCCAGATTTTACATTGATGCAGGAAGGAGAATTCAGTGAGTGCAAGGGGGAGTACATCAGCTTCTGTGTACAAAAAGCTTTTCACTCTTTTCTCCCTTTTGGTTGTTTTAAGTCTTTACAAAGGATTTCAAAAGGAATTTGCAAGTTTCTAGCAAGCAACAGAAAAAAAAAAAAAAAAAAAAAAAAACCAACCCTTATTCTAACATATTGCTTTTATACATCTACTACAATCCTTTAAAAATGTAACTTGAGGCAGACAAAAAACAGAAATGTTAACTGTTCCATGCTTTTCATTATTTGTTTCAAGTACCAGCAATGTGCTTAGTGCTGCAGAAGACAGAAAAAGAAGAAACAGTGAATCTCTTTAATATAGTAATTCTCAGAAAATCTAAATCAATTCTTAGAGCATTAAATGTTGCTGAACTACTTTAGGCAGACCTGACTCAAAATCTGAATTGGTCTTAATTTAATATACTTTGTTTTCAAAGAGAAACATTCTAAGTATAAGCAAGATAATTTTTAATTCCTTTTGGGGTGGGGGTTTCATTGGTTTTCAACATGTCCACCTTTGAAGCATACCTTTCAGTCATTCAGATTGATTTTCCTGAGTGTCTTGCCTGCCAGCATATTGAAACTCTCTTTGTGATCTAAACATTTCCATGGGAGAGCTCCCAATGTCTGGATTTGTCTGAAGACAAGGCCTGTCAGACACTCTCTGATATCATTGCTGGAATATGAACCTGCAGAGTGCCCTGTGGCTGCAGAATTAACTGTCAACCACTTCCAAAGTTTGGAGGGAAATATTCCCATAGAGGAAGAAGCTGGGGAAAAATTTTAACTACAAGATATATTAAAAGAAAAACAGTTAGAAACATTAATCAGTGGAAGAGCAAAAATATTGCTGGAGCCATTTCAGAAAATTCTGACAGTTTTCTCCAGATTTCTTTGTACAACATTCCACTCTTTGAAGGGTAATCTAAGGGGATACTCAAAAAGCTAAGAAGATCAAAACTATTAGCATAAGGAGATCAAAGTCAATAATAATAGGTAACATCTTCAGAACAGGATCCAGAACATCAAAAAAAGAAAAGCTGCTACTCCCAGCTGAGGCTGGCAACAGTGACTGTGGCTGCGCACAGAGCTCTGTGCTCTGCAGACACATCTGACTGAGCTCGGTGAACATAATCAGCTCTGTGAACATCGCTGTAGCTTTACAAGGCCAGCATGCTTGAAAGATACTGAACCAAATGACTCATCAGTCTGTAAATAACTGAAGGTCAATAAGGTGAGAGAAAAATGGCTAACAGAGATTTATCAAGAAAAAAACATTATAAACTAATCTGTTTTCCTTCTTTGACAACGTAACTAGCTTCTGGGTAAGGGGAAAGTATGATAGATGGTGGTATTAGTAGACCATTTGCCACCATGCATGTTAACATTCTCCTAAGCAATCTACCTAAATATAGTCAAAATTCAATTACTGGAACGTGAATACTTAACTGGGTAAAAAAATTTCAAAGCCTATATCCAGGGTATGGTTGATGGTCAGTCTGAGAGTCTAAAGAAAGTACACTCTTTCAAAAAGCTGTTAAGACTGTTATGTCACTGAATTATTCCATTAGTAGTTGAAAATTAAGTACAGCTATTAACAGATGATACCAGAATGGAAAGGGATGTAAGGAGCTTGCAAAGCAGAATGACAGTTCAAAATTATTTTGATTAAACTGGAGAAAGCACGTGTAATTAGTAAATCTTAAGGAAGACATGAACATTACATTCAGAAAAGAATTTCAAATGCATAAATGCAAAATGAACAGCTGGGCAGCAGTACTCCTGAGAAGGATATGGAGATGAAAACGTATCATCTTAAACTTATGATAAAGGAGATTCCATTACAGAAAGGCAGATATCATTCTGATGAGGTATATATTGCATAAGGAAGGTAAGCATTCTTACTTTCCTACTGATTACTGAAATTTAATGTAAGCTTCTGTCGGCTTTTATGAGTAGGATAAAGTGTTCAGTTTTTGGACATCATTCCTAAAATATGCTGTAAATAAACCAGAGACACTTCAAGGAACAAAACAAAGAATATAAATTTAAGCAAACATGAACTATGAAAAGAAGTTGGAAAAAAGTGAAGTTTCCTATTTTAAAAACAAACAAACAAGCAAACAAGCAAAACACGTCACCCCAAATAAACAACAGAGGCAAAGGAAAGACATGATAATACTTTCCCAAATTAAAAGGTTTCTGTAAGAACAATGTTCAGTCAATATTTACAACCAGTAAAGGGCTTAATTTTCAGGAAGGAAGATTTATGGATCAGGAAATCTGGTAGTAAATAATGGTCTGTAAACCAAAGAATGATAATGGTAGTTTTTTCATTGTCCCTAAGTTTTTACCGAAAATTTTAGAACAGATTAAGCACACACTAAATGGGAATTATCCAGATGTGCTGTATTTAGTGTCTGAGTGAGGACATTAGATAATTGTCTTTTCACATTCTTTTTAGCTGTGATTTTTCATGAGCATAAAAGAGGTAGCAGTATTAATAATTGTTGAAATGTACATCTGGCTCTGTGTATTAGTTGTGTATTATTTATTATCACATATTTAAAATCCAGGACCATCTGATGCTTCCAGTCAGAGTTGTGCTTGGAAGTGAAGTGGTGCAACAAAGATATGCTCTCAATCCCCTGGCTTTTCATTTTTATGTAGATATGATGTATGAAAGGCAGAGGGAAAAACATAACATTTTTAAAAACTGGCAAATAGATAATTTTGTCTATCAAGCTGATGTGAAGTTCATTCATTATTTACCTGTAAGCAAGTGGAGATCTTCAGGAACAAGGAATGCAGAGACAATGCTAGCACTCAAATAAGAACAGAAGAGGAAATTGTGCTATGATAGGTGCAAAAAGAGTCATGAGTAGAACACAAAAATAATGTAGCATAGAAAAAGGATGCTGGAGAAAAGTAAACATATGCAGTGAGAACAAAAGCTAGAACTTGCAGCAAAAGAATGAGGTAACTATGTATTGTTTTGCTAAATAGACATGAAGAAACCCCCCATACTTTTCTGTAAGAATCTGTTGAAACAGACACAGAAGAATAGGTGTAATCCACTGGAAGCCCTGTTTAAATATTATTTAAATAATATTTGGCTTTTATTGCTTCCAAATATTTACCTTTTTTTTTTTTTTGGTTGGTTGGTTGGTTGGGGTTTTTTTACACTCTCCTTGGTGAATTTGAGCTTGTACTTTCCAAGTTTTAAATGTGTTGGTATTTCACAGTGGACTACAGCCTAAAGAGCAACTTAGACATTATAAGTGTACCTACACAATATTGTAGCTCATGATATTTTATTTAGTTGCTAGCAATCTTCTCTAGTTGTTATCTAGTCAAGTTTAGAACCAAAGTGTCTCCAAATTAAATAAGGATTAAAGAAAACTCAAGCTGGCAGGGAAGGGATACAGGACCATGTCTGTGTTTGTTCAACTTCTCCAAGGCAGCTAAGGATCAAACTTCATGACTTCTCTGAAACAATACCCATAATAAACATTACAACTGGTAGTAAATATTTCAGAAATGCATCCTTAATCTAAAGCTGAGAGACCTAAGGTTTATCCAATATCAAAGGGACACTATCAAATTTTTAAGATCATGGATTTCACGCATGTAAAACCTTTAGGCTCCTGTGAAGCTATCTAGAGTCACAATGCTTTACCATAAAGTATGATTGGAAATTTACTTGAAAAGTTTCCTGGCTTTTAGGAGCTGAAAATGTAAACCTTGAATCCCACCACTATCATTCTAATGGAATAGGGTGTATTTATAATTTCTCAAAGAAGTAGAATTTCAAGTACATTATGCAGGTCTGTTGTATAGCAAGACTGTCTTTAGAATTTACCCCTTCAGAGGAAACATTTACCATACCTCATGGCTTGGTATAGAAAAATCTGGGAAGGGAAGAAATGGAAGTGTCGGGGCCAGGTGAAGACAGTCATATCACAAGACTTGGACTATGGACATTTCTTTTTTCAGGTTCTGTTTGCTTCATTTGTGCTTAGATTTCACACGGCAACATGTCATTATTTCAAGATAGCTAGGCTAAATTTGTTTAGAAAATGAAGGAGTTAAATGAAAGGCTGCCCAACCACCATCTGATGACTACTACACAAATGGATAAATCTACCTCTATTAAGAAGATAAATTTCCAAACAATATTTGGAAATTTTTAAAAATGTAATACTGAAACTTAAAGGGAGAATGGAAGAAATGCTTCCAGAGAAAACCAACAGAAAACTTTGCCAATCTTTTCTCCAAGTTCTTATGCAACAAATAAATTAATTCATTTCACTATTTGTCTGAAATCCAGATTTAAGTGCTTATTTATTATGGTGCATCTTCACCTAGCAGTATGTCTCATAATTTGTGCTAGTAAAGTCTGTAACCCTTATCAGTGACCTCTCAGGTGCTATCAAATGGAGAAAATGTGATAGCTGATATATGTTCAATACTCCTATGACATAGATTAATGAACACAATATATTACTTACCTTGCATGTGATGACACAGGGGACCTCATCCACCATGCGCAGTTTAAAAACTTTCATTAAGAACTATTATTTTAGCTAAAAAATTACCTGTAATAATTTAAGAGGAATTTGTATCTGAGAATCCAAATCCTAGTTTAGTGTGCGCAAATTCTTAGGCTTCATTATACTTTAGTGTAAAAGGGATTATTCAAATTATTGAGCCTGACATTTTGCATGAGACAGCCCAGTGCAGCTGATATTTCTGCATGAAGACTGGTAATTTGTGCTAAGCAAATAACATCCTTGTAGGTTGAAGGATCTAGTCTCTTACTATGGAAAGTAACCAGTAAAACTCATTCTTTAAATGAGTTGGGTTTGGCTTCATTGCGGCTTTTTGCAAACTGAAACCTAATTTTCACAGCAAGCACAGTCATGCTACTTTATCCTCATTTGTTTCAGTGTTAATGTCTAGACTTTAAATTAAATTGCTATTTTCCTTCCCTGGGGATTGCCACCCTGATATAGTTATAAACAGACAACACATCCTTTCTCACAGCATTCGTTTTGTTAGGCTTCCTCTGTTGTAACTGAATCTGAGGATAAAATGGCTTTTCCTCTTGAGAATAACTTTTGCCTATTCCAAAAATGCAACTCCAAACTTGTTTTCACTGTCATCTAGCAGCAGAGGTAGGATACTTATTCCGGGCACAAGGGAATAAGCTGCAACTGTTTGTTTAGGTATGTTGTGGTCTGTTTTGGGCTTTTTTAATATTTTCATAACGGCCTTTCGAAGTCTTTCTCAGCTTCTCCTCAGAGTTTTGTAGAAACATATCTGCCCCAAAGTAATTGAAAAGGATTTCTCCAGGTTCACCACATGGTTAGCTAAAGGGTTTTTTCTTTCCTTTTAGGATGTATAACAATCAAATGGATGGATAGGTTAATAGTACAAAGGATATTTTTCTGCAAGTTTAGGATAAGATGAATATTTCTCTTAAAAAAAAAAAAAGTGGAAAATATTGTTAATCAGCATGGACAGACTTTGTGTCATTCCTTTTTGCCTCTCTGTAAGGGAAAATTGGTCTGTTCATTGACAACCCTTCTGTTGGCCCTACCAAAGAAAGCAGACCTGCTCTTCTTTCTGGCCTCTCTGAAGACTCAACCAAAAAAAACCAAACCAAACCAAACCAAAAAGAAAACAAAACAAAAAACAAACAAACAAACAAGAACAAACAAACAAAAACACCCACCCCAAACTCAAATAAAAATACCTCAACCAAACAAAAAAAGAAAACCAAAACTCACACCATAACCCAAAGTCCACTGGACATTTCAGAGGCAATGGTTTGGTTTCAGGGGTGGGTTAATTTTGGAGAAAGGGAGGCTTGTAAAATGTCTCGGTTGAGTACTGAGTTCTCTCAAACTTTTCTGACAATTATCCTTGAAGAAGTTGTTATAACCTGATTTTTTTTAACCATACAAAAACTTACTAGAGCATGATATTTTCATTATGTATGCATTCTTTATTTTGTTTTTTTTTTATCACCACAAAGGATGGCATAATGTACTTAAATTATATCTGGTTAGGATTGAAATTTTGTCAGTTCTAGAGAGAACATTGCTGAACTTTTGTTTTCCTTGTATTGCTTAAAATTGATATTGTGAGGACATACTTTTCCTGGGAAAAAAAACGGTTTCTTTCCACAGATAAGTTAAAAGAGATTTTTTTAGAGAAATAATATTTAGCTATAAAAGCTGGTAGGTATTTTCAGCTGGGTGTATTCTTCAGAAACAAATTTTAACTCCTCAGTCACAACCTGAATGAAGTTTAAAAAGGGCAAGTGCTGCATTCTGCGCCTGGAATGAGGCAGTCCTGGATGTAGGTTCAGACTGGGGAATGAGATGCTGGAAAGCAGTGCTGCAGAAAGGGTCCTGGTCAATGGCAAGTCGAACATGAGCCAGCAGTGCCCTGGCAGCCAGGAGGGCCAGCCCTGTCCTGGGAGCATCAGGCACAGAATGGCCAGCGGGGCAAGGGAGGGGATTGTCCTGCTCTGCTCTGAGCTGGGGTGGCCTCACCTCGAGTGCTGGGGCAGTTTTGGGCACTGCAATAAAGGATATTAAACTATTAGAGAGCATCCAGAGAACAGCAGTGAGGATGATGAAGGGTCTAGAGAGGAAGCCACGTGAGGAGCAGCTAAGGTCACTTGGCTTGCTTGTCCTGGGCAAGAGGAGACTGAGGGGAGACATTATTGCAGTTACAACTTCCTCATGAGGGAAGAGGAGGGGCAGGCACTGATCTCTGCTCTGTGGTGACAGTGACAGGACCCGAGGGCATGGCCTGAAGCTGTGGCAGGGGAGGTTTTGGTTACATATCAGGAGAAGCTTTTTACCAGAAGGACACTGGGCACTGGAACAGGCTCTCCAGGGTAGTGGTCTCAGCACCAAGCCTGTCAAAGAAGTATTTGGACAATTCTCTCAGGCACATGGTGTGATTCTTGGGGTGTCCTGTGCAGGGACAGAAATTGATCTTCAGTGATCCTTGTGGGTGCCTTTCAACTCAGAATATTCTGGGACTCTGTGATTTTGTAAATTTTGTAGAAAGTTACAATTATCCAAGAAGAACATGAAATATATTCCTGCTCATGTTGGTGACAGTGTTCTCACCAAAATATTTTTGCCTCTCCCCCTCCCATTGTTTTTGTGTACTTTGCTCTGTTCTCTAAAAGCACAACATACAAGTAACAGGGAATCAGAAAAATCAGAAAGCAAAGAGCTCACACTGACCCAAATTTTCATGTGAAACATCTTGTCCAGTTTTGATATAATCAATGAATGGAAGATTAATTAGTCATGTAAATCCAGTCTCCAGATTCCTGAGGCAGCTCTAAGCAGAACCTTTGGCTACCTGGGAGAAATATATAAAGAAGTGAACTTTTACTATGTTATTGGTGAGAGCTTTTTACAGTCACCTAAGGTGCTAGTCAGAAATAGATAAAGATCTTCAGAACTGTGAAAAAGATTGCCCCTGAAAACTGCATGGTTCTAGTACAGTTTTAAACTAATATTCTGAAGAAAGAAATATTCCTGAATGCAATAGGAGCAAATTTAATTGTGAAAAAATTCCTAAATCACCAAGTGGCTGTTTGGCTGGTATTGAATTGTTTGCAATTTTACCAAGTAATGCTAGGAATAAAATGGTCATAAGATATAATTTTAGATTGAATTATCAATTTTCTAATATTTAGATTAAGAGAAACAAAACCAACTTTTTTTTTTCTCAATTAAGGGCAAAATATTTATATAAATAGAATCAAGAACGGAGGGAGGATTGGGGTTCCAGTGAGAGTGAGGTGAAACTGAATTTCTACTAGATATACTTGAGAAAAAGACAAAGTTGTCTATGCTAGTACATAAAGCTTAGCACAGGTATGAAAATAGGCAGTTAGGTGCACATAGGAATTTAGGATATAAGAAAAAGGACCGGAATGATTGTGGAATCACAATTCAATATGCAGGTAAAAAAAAGAAACAACAAAAAGATAAGAAAGATTCAATGATACACTGAAAAAGGTAATTTGAAAAAACTCTTAACCTCCTTGACTGAACAATATTGTCTGCCTATTTCTGTATGTTAATTTCTAGGAGTAACGCAGGCGTACCTAAAGAATACTGAGTTTTGCCAAAGAGGATTACAAGTAGTTTTGTCAATGTAGGATAAAATAATGAATATTATTTCATCCACTTGAGGTGGTATTTTTTTATTAGGTTTGGGTGGTTTTTTTGTTTGTTTGTTTGTTTGTTGGGTTTGGGGATTTTTTTAGGTGAGAATGGAGGGTTCAAACACACTTATGTTTCAAAGGATAAGATGATTGTATTACTCTAAACATAGGGGAATTTTGTGGAAATTATTATTCTACTTTTTTTTTTTTTCCTGAAAATATAGACAAATCTGGTTCCTCTCATGTTGGATGAGAAATCATGGATTAATTTCACTCATCATTTGAAATACTCCAGTGTTCTGATAATGTGATCACGGTATAATTTCACTCATCATTTGAAATACTCCAGTGTTCTGATAACATGGGTACTTCTCATCAGAATTTAGTTATGCAAAACAATGTGTCTCATCTGAAATATATCACTTCCACCAGCCCAGTGGGCCTGGTACTAAAGCAGAATACTAATTCAATTCTGAGTAAGAGGCTCCTCTTTTGGCTCTCCTGCTAACATCCAGAGAATAATAAATATACATAACTTCATGTAAAGTACAAAAGAGAAGTTCAACAACTTGGAAAGAAATACTTCCATTTTCTCTTGATAAATGTATAAAACTTAACAATTGAGACCAAGTGCAGCTTAAGCACACAACTTTTTTGCAAAGAAATTCCTCTTGCCAATGCAGCACACTTTTTGTCACATCAGAGAAATTCTTAGCTCTCTATTTAACACCATGTTGAGGAATGAAAAGAACTTAACATCTACATTTCAAGCAGGAAGAAAGTTGTATGGAATACAAGATATTTTTACTGTGTATATACAGCAAATTAAACACTGTAAAATATTTGCTCCTTAATCCCATTTTTAACTATTTCTGTGAATGCTGACTTTCCCAGAACTAATCTTTTAGTATCTACAGAACAAATAATGCCTTTGAGCAGGACGTAGCTTATTAGAACAAGACAGAGTTGAGAAACTATTTTCAAACTGCTAAGAGTCCTGGGTTATTTTAGCCTGGAAGCACCATTTTATTACTCACTCTTATTTTGCAGCCTGAGCTGCTCTAAATAATTTACTCAAGCTAATAAATGGTGAGTTTATATGTCAGTCTTCACCTTGATCCTTCTCCCAGTGCAGTAACTGCTGCTCTTGCAGGGGCTTGCTGGGTTGTTGTGGTTTCTCTATCCTACTCTGGGGTTTGTGTATTTAAACATGCTGGCTTCTTGTATTATTAAATTCTCTCTGGGACAATATTATTGTACAGGAGTGTTGATTTAAAGAGAAGCTTTTCTGAACAGAAAAAATCACTGTCCGTAGCCTGCAGAAGGTAGAACAAAATATTCAACACTTTGTAGTAAATTGAATGCAATACTCTGATATTCTATCTAGCCCAGAAATCCTAAGTGGAACCTATGAATTATAGATCACCAGCACAGAGGTTAACAGCTGGAAAACTAACATACTTGCAATCAGTAAATTCTGAGTTATCACAGTTATGTTTGTTTGTTTCAAGCATAGGCAAAAACTCCAGTGCCTGTGTTTCTTCAGTCTTTAAAGTATATGCATTGTGATAACAAAAGCAAAGAGATTCTCCTCAGGACTCCATTTATTTCAGTACTCAAGATCAGTGGTATTAAGCCAATAACAGTATATTTATTTTCACATGTTGTTTGTCGCGTGGTCAGTGTTTTTTCTCAGGTTCTGTGTTGTTTTTTTGTGTACACACTGAAAACAAAATTATGAATTTTGTTCTGAGGTTTTGCATGCTGTTTGCCACTCTAAGATCTAATGCAGTTCTCCAATATTTCCAACTGTATGAGGAGATATTATTTAATCACCATTCTTCATGCACTGATACATTAGGGTCTGAAGTTTTCACTACATTTTCAGTGCCCAACCTGAGGTGCCTGTGACCTGAGGCTTTAGACATTATTATACAACTCGTGCTCCACATTGTCTGTACTTCATTACAGTCCCACACAACTCATCAACCTCTCTTTCCATTTAGAGATTCAGAATCACAGTAGACAAGATTTGTGGCAATTCAGTGCTGTCTGAGGGATAACTCCCCCCGCCCCCCCATTTTTAAAAATATTTATCACGTCTGATTCCCATCCAGATTCAGACAGAGGAAATATATTCTTGGCATGGCTCTGATAAGAACAACTCCAAGACTGAAATTCAAGATGATTCTTCAAATAATGGATGATAAAGTTTTTCTAAAGAGATCCAGTCTTACTGCCCCCCATCCTCCCAAAAAAACCAAACCAAAACAAAACCTAAAAAAAACAAGGACACCAAACCAAAACAAACAAAAAACCCAAACCAAACAAACAACCAACATGCTCTTCATCTGCTAATCATGGAATCCATCTAAATCTCATTCCTATGGAAAATTGACATACCTCATTCTCTTTTCATCCACTCATGTTTTGCTTTTACAAGCTGTCCTGGCAGACCGCTGTTGATACAGCTAAGGAGGAAAAGGGGCATCAAATTGCTGAACAGAAGTAAGTAATTAGACTTAAGAGGATATGGTGTAATAATTGTTTTTGCTTATAAATATAAGTTATGCATTTTCCCTGTAGCATCAAAAACAATGACATTAAATCCTCAGCTGTCAGGACTGATAACTAAGGAGTGACATTAGAAGGACACAAAAACAAAAATGAGAACTAAATACTGGAAGAAGATAAGGAAGACAGACCAAAGATGTAACTGGAATAGGAGATGGAAAAATATTTTTAATAGACTTTCCAGAAGAGAAAAAAACATAGGAACTCCTTGTTCAGCTCAAGAACTGACTAACATGAAAGAAGAAATAGTTGAGACAATGCAAGGTTTTAAGAAATGCTCAGAAAAGACTCTCTTGTCCATTAGCTCTCTTTTGCCTGTTCCACTTATACTTCATACTGCCCATTTCAAACCAACTGAAGTCAGCAGACCATCCAAGCAAGTACTTAGGTTAATTTTTATTCCTCATTTAATAAAGATTATGCAAGATTGAATAAATATTATGCAACATACTTCTATTTCCCATACTTCAGTGTAGTTCTTATCTTCTTGGTTTAATAGGAGTGTTTCAGGGTTATAACGTAGAAGGATGTAGACAGTCAATTCATGGCCTTATTGAGGCCAGTGGTAAAAAGAGGATTTCTTCAGAGTACTTAGCCTAACTTCTAGCAGTTGAAATTCATGTGTATTTCAGACATTTCACTAGCAGAGAAATCTATAAAACAGTTTTGTAGTAGTAAGTTTTTCACACTCCAAACCTTCATTTTAAATGGAAACTTTGTAAAAAGCTACATTAAAGACATAAAGTAAAATAAAATTAAATGAAAAATTACTTGTAAAAAGAAATACTAAAACATGGAAAAATGGTAAAGTATTTTAATAATTTAAAAACCTCGCAGAGGCTACAGCATTATTTTCAGCCAAAATATTTCTAAAACTGGCAGCCCAGAAGAACCCTGGAACACCCATGTGGAAACATGTTTTTAATTTTGGAGTAAATAGTTTTTTCTCATACACAGAAGTATTTTCTTTAAATAGCATGAGATGGCTCAAAATAGTGAGGAAGCTAAGCATTTTTGTTGTGCAGTCAGACATTAAATGTACATAGTTAGAATCAAAATTATTTCTAAGTTACATCTGAAAAGTTTAGAAAAATAAATATTTTAGAAAGCAAAGCCTTTAAACAGAGGTGTCTCTCAATGCAGTCATTAGTAGGTTAGTTTTCCAAGTACCATTCTTCTGATCATTGTGTTTGGGCACCCAGAGGTGTGAACCTGCTGACAGGGACCTTCAGATGCCATGATTACACACTCACAGACAATAAAACATGGAAACTTGTCAGTGTTCTGTGTTACCAGTGATGTCACAGGGAGCAAAGCCTCAGAGCACAACAAAGGAGGTTTTTCTCGAAGTACAAAAGGATCTGTAGAAGAATGGTTATTTTAATTGAAAGTTATAAACTGTTCCTAATCTGTGTTGCTCTTCTGCCAATGTAGCTGACAATAGGAGTGACTTTCAACACTTTGTATACTGTGGTTGAGGAGAACAAATTAGAAGCCTTAAAGACAAAAGTTTTTTCCAGAAATAAAATCCAGCATCAGAACGAGCAAAGCTAGTGAGTCTAGCAAGTCTGTTCTTTGGTTTTTTTGCTTGAAACACATCAAAGATAAGCACCTATTTCACTCACCTTTCCTGTCATTAACCTTTTGTACTCTGCACCTCTTGGGTATGAAAGGCTTCTCACAGCCCGAATACTGGCATTTTCTATCCCTGCAATGGGCAGAACAATTCAGTGGATAACATCTACCTTATCACTGAGCAGTAATATCAGTCACTGAATCTTACTTTTCATCTTTCAAATGATCTGATATCTATACCACAATTTTCCTAGAGATCAAATGATACATTTCTAATTTTTAATGTTTTTTTCTGCTCAGTTGCATATGAGATGCTATGTTGGCTTACATGATAAGAATATTGGATCACAAGCTTCCCAACTACATGCTAGAAAATATTAAGAGAAAGCTAACAGTATGAAAGAGAGTATGAAAAAATGTACATGAAGTATGGTGAAAAGATTGCCTACATAGAAAATAATGCATAAAAATTTTGTAATAAAATAGGAGAAAAATAATGAATAGTGTGAAAAAGTCATACTGTGAGCTTCTTTTCTAGCAACTAAAGTTGTCAGATTAGCAATCAATCAAAACAGCTAATTTTTATAGTACATAATTATTTGGCAGCACTATTAGTCACAGGAAGTTCCAAGAGCTGGACACTGGAGAGATGAGACGGTTTGAGAGCTGCCTGCTGGAGATATTAGAATGCCCAAGCCTCCTGGAGGGACAGGTCCAGGGTTAGATACCAGGAAGATCCATTTGCATCTGTGAGCTTGCAAGTCAGCTGCAAAGCAGCCCACGATTGACCAGAGCTGTGCACACCGAGCAGTGCCAGCCATGCCTCTGTTGAGCTGTGACCAGGCAGGTTCAACACAAGATTTCACCACAGCAGTAGAAAATGCAAAATACAGTTTTCTCCCATGATGCTCTGTATAAACACTGGCCAACAAGAAAAATATGCTGTTGATCATAATGACTGGATTTTGCTTTGTCATAAAAATATGAAACAGTCTTTTTCTTCTACTGTGTCTTTATATACTTATGTTGAGTTGTCCTTTGAATGTTACTACTTTGAACATTTTCAGTTTCATAATGATTTACTAACATGAAAAATACTATAATTGTTGCTGAAAATAAACCTGTATTTACCTCTTAGTTTTGCTTTCATTTATGATCTCTGTACTTGCCTCTGACATTCTGAATCTCTTCATGGCATAAATTAGCAATATAATTGTAAAAACTGAAAGCTGCTCTGGAGCTTTTCAGAGGAGATCACATTTACTTTACAGTTGCTTGTTAATTGCTTTAGTGCCTAAGGATGTACAACATATGTCCTGCAAAGAGACACCCATATGGTTGTACAGTGTATGTCCTGGCACTCTGTTGCCACAGACTAGAAAACAGACTTCTGTTTAAAATGCATGGCCCATTGCATGATTGAAGGTGTGACATATAAAGGATTATAACTGACAACATTGAAGCCCTACACCTGTCACAGTGCTGTGTTAGGAGGATATCTATGTTGTTTGCCTGAGAAGGGGAAAGAAGATTGCCTTCACTGTGGAAACAATTAAAAGATATTTCAGAATTTCGTACAGGAAATATTTTGTTTCTCAACTGTCTTATTTATTTCAGTCAATATAACTCAGTTACAGCTCAATTTTGATTCAAAAGCTATAAAGCTAAAGAAATTAGTAGAGTAAAAAATGTAAGGGCATTAATTGGCCACATGTAACCACATTTTGAAAGGTCATTAAAATTTAAAAGCAGCAGAGAGGTGATTAAGGATGTCTCTTACAAGTAGCTACATTTATAGAGGCCTGAACACTTCGAATAGCCTAGATTTTAGGCTTGCACTTTTCTGGTATTATGGACATACTCGAATATTTGAAAAAATGCAAGAACATGCACGGCCCTGAGAAACTCAATAGTCACTGTGGATGGCTCTCTCAAACCAAGGCAAACCTCTTCCAGCAAAGTAATTGCACTCTAGCATTTGCACTGTATGTGAGGTTCATTCCCCTAAGCTTCAGCTTTCTCAGGGAAGTACCTGCGTATGAAACTAGTCTAAGGAAATGGTTAGTCTCACCTAACTTTAGCTATTTAATGTATAGCATTACTAAAGCCTGAACTAATCATCTTGGCCTCCATTGCACAACTGCAGAGAGCTGAGCATTTCTAGAGCGTGTCTTAGAAATCTTTCCCAGAGTAGAAGGAATCATCCCGTGGAAAGACTCAGCTCTTTTCATTGGCTGACTAGATACTTGAGTAAGGGATTTCTCTCATCTACTTTCAGACAGCAAATTTACAACACTGGTGCTTCTTAAATAGTTAACAAAAAGTGAAATACATGACTTCACAGTGAGTCATCTTATCTGAAACCTGAGTCATGTTTCAGTGATGCCTTTCTTTCTTCATTGACTACAGGGGAAGCGTAGGAGTACTCCTACACTTAAATAATCTCCTACTTCAGGTGTCTAATTTAAATGGTTAGATTATGTCAGACTAATTAAGGTTTATGTGACATTTGACAGCAACCTGAGTACTTTGCTGGAGTATCTATTCTCCTGAAGGGTACAGTTCTATGTTGTGATCCTTTCTAGGCTTTTGTTCATGAAGAGAATAACAGTGACAGAGTTAATTTCTCCTGCTTAATGTTCCCCATTGGTGTAAATTTTCTGAGGTAGCTTATAACTGTAACAAATTAATCCTATTACTTTCTTATTAATATGAATTTGGGCTGGATAGCTAAAAATCATAAACAATGCAACAATAGCTAAGGGTGCAATAGTTAAGAAAGCCATTTCCAAATTCTCCACTTGATCCAGAGAAATACATTGGTTTTTTTCTCTTGTACTTTTAGTTGTACTAATTTACTAATTAGAGAGCTGGAGCACATTTGAATTAAAAAGGATCCGTGTAAGAGATTATTTTAAAATGCTGTGAATAAAACTTAATTATTCAAAAACATTTTTATCTACAGTTTCCAGAATTTTAATGATAACAAGTCTGATAAAATTCTGAGAACTGTGTCAGAAGAAACAAGTGAAATAACAGTCACTTTAGAGAGCAATGGGTTAAATCATCAACTAATTGTCTTCTTACGTCTTTCTATATAAATGTTTCTTAGAATAAACAAACTCTTCAGCTTTATTCAGAGGCTCCACATCAAAATGCATTTCTTTCTTTAAAAATGTGCTCATAACTAATAATAGGTTATATAAATGTTTTAATAGCTACACACAGAATAATAGCATGGACACTATGCTATTCTTGTCTCTGAATTTTTTCTCTTTCACACTTACAACAGAAAAAAGAACACTTCTTTATTGTTTATTGGATTTACACAGCACCTCTCTTAATTTCCTCTGGTATATAAAAGCAGTATTTTACTTCCGTGTAACCCCCCTCCCCCCCCCCCTTTTTTTTTTCCTAGATGCAGTCATTTACAGATGCAATATCTTTCTGTTCAGGATTTTTTTTCCTCATTTTTCACTTCATGTAATTTGTGAAGCCTTTCCAAGATGATGCCACTAAAATAAATTATTTAGCAGAACTCATAGGAATTCATACCAAGAACATTCCCTTGAAAATGCTCAGAGAAAGCTTCTCGTATGAGCAGATTATTCCATCACTGCATTACTGAATTCTTGCACTTCACTCTGAGCCATATGGTAATACCTACTGCTAGACATAAGGTTTCTAGGAATCTCATCTATCTCAGTTAGGATGCTAGAAGCACATGGGGTTCAATGTTTGTTGGTTCAACACTTAGCTGGTGCAAAGCAAACTATCCTCATAGCATTCCTGTTGGGCAAGCTGTTGCTACCAAAGAACCTTTGCTGGGCATTGGGCTTAAATCCTTGCAAAACTCATCTCCTTCCTTCCATCCCAATGGACACCTGCACAAAGAATTTGAAGAGATAGGTGACTTAAAGTATTTCATGCATATATTTTTTCAAAACATATTTTATTTACAATCATTTCCTGTCAAATGCAACTTAATCAAATTTACAAAGCAAGGCTGCTTTAATCCTTGCAATGAAGTTGTAATATCAGTTTTAAAGCCTCAGGATTCAGCATTTGTGATTATTTCTGTTTTAGTAGGAAAACATATTTTCAGTCCATCAGCTGTGAAAGCCCTGGCACTATTGCAGACTAACATTTTTGGCAAGGTTCACAGTAAAGAGCAAAGCAGGGTTTCACAACTGCTGGCTCCAAGGAAAACCAGCAGTAAACAAAGCAAACTTTACTTATTAATATACATTTTTAAAGATTTGAACCAAAGAACACTGAAACACAGATATGACAGAGTTTCACACATGGCAGTGACTAATTAGCTGCGTGTATGCATTCAGAACGGCAAATTTTACCTTGAAGGACACAAATAGAACATGATTTACTTGAGAAAAAAATATTATTTAATACAGGCCAGTGATTTAGTTTAAAAACTAGTCCTGGGTAGTTTTCATGGGTGAAATACTGCATAAATATTACTGCAGTGCAAGAGAAACATAAAAGAGGAACTTCTTTTGCATTCTTTTTTTTTTTCAAAGTTCTTTTGACTGATTTAAAGCAAATACACATATAAATATTTCCATATATAAATATAAATATATAGAAATATAAATATGAATAGATAAAATATATCAAAATGTAAGTATATATATATATGTTTGTGTACTTTTGCAGTCAACCAGCTTAATGCAAAAAGCACCTAAATGTCACCCACAATGTTTTTCATGCTTTTTTCCCTTCTTTAGTTTTTATTTATCAAACTAAATATATCTTGGACTATCTGTATTTTATTCTTATTTTCTAAACTTTATCTGTTTAAGTTATTCTCTTTAGGGTGTTATTAATAGATTACAGTCTACTACTTAAGTTAAAATTCACTGCTAGCCTTAATTAAATGCTAGATTTGAATGAAAAAGGATGTAAAACTATACATGATGCTTGTAGAAATTTAAATTAGCTTATAGGGAAAAATATATTGTTATCAATGAAGCTTATTAAAACTGTGTAAGTTTGCACCATTAGTCTGTGATTTGCATTTACACATAATGAATTACACTCTTTGCTATAATTTTGAGCTTTAGAAAGCTTTAATCTCTGTACAGTAGAGAGCTCAAGGAGGGAAGGGAAATAATCAACTGAGACTGGATTTTTATAAGAGCTTACCATCTTGAAATCAGACTTATTGTATTTAAAATTGGTATGTATATTTTAAGAAAATATGTTTGGAATTATTTATTAAAAAGTATAGAATTGTATTTTAAGGAATTAGCAGCAAGAAATTTTGTGATAGAAGGAAAAAAATAGTGACTTTATAGAGCAAAGCATAAAGTTGAAGGTGATGTATTTGTGATTTTGAACAAGTTTTAGTTTATAAACATGCCTAGATGTGACTTTAATTAGGTAACCTATATAAACCAATGGAACTACGTCTCTTCCTTTAAATTATGCAGGTGCTTAATCTCTGCACACAGTCTCCTAGGAATGGGAAATGTTTTAGTTGTGAAACAAAGTTAGATCCCTGCCTTATTTATATCTTGAGACATGGCCTTAATTAATTCATGGTAACCCACATGATGCTTAGGTGCAAATACCCTAAAGCCTGCTAACATTTACTCTATAACTGTAACTACATTTTTATTTATGTATTTACATGTTTCAGTTTATGGTTTCATAACTCTTCAATAAAGATTTTATATTCATTTAATCTTTTCATTCTAGTAGAATTTTTGGGGTTTTTTTTTCTGGAAAATCAAGCATAATTTTTAGCAAGTTCATTTCAGATTATGAGCTTGCAAAATAAACAGTGCCAAGACATATTGTTCCATTTTTTACCTTCATAAAGTCACCAAACAGTGGATGATGCATAATACCTCTGGAAATTATCTAGTCCCTCTGCTCAAGAATGGTCATCTAGAACAGTTAGCCTGGGAATGTGCCCACTCAGGTTTTTAATGTCTCCACAACCTTTCTGGGCAACTTGCTCCAATGTTTGACCATTGTTACAGTGAAACCAGTGAAACGGAGATATTTACCTCCATTTAAACAAGTTTTTGGTGCTTCACTTTGTGCCCATTGCTTCCTCTGCATTCACTGAGTGACCCCGTACTCTATTTTCATCCTGTGATGTATTTATACACACTGATAAAACTCCCTGAGCTTATTCTCCTCCACACTGTGCAGTTTTAGCCCTCTCATCGTCTCCTTATACAACACATGATCCAAGCCCTTAATCATTTCCATGGATCTTCTCTGGACTTGCTCCACTATGTCCACATCTCTCCTATGACAAGGAGCACTGGGTATGGCTCTCCAGAAGTGGTTAAAGTGGAAGGATCTACCTTTTCCAGCTGTCAACTCTCTTTCTTGTGGACTCCAGGATGCTGATAGACCCCTCTTGCAAAAAGACAGACTACCATTGCTGGCTCATGATCAACCTCTTGCTCTCCAGAACCCCCAGATTCTTTCCTGCAAAGCTGCTTTTGGCCAGTTGGCCACCAGCATGTAGTGCTGAAGACCTGAATTGCTTATGTTCTGAGAGCTGATTGTGTTCTGGGAATGCTCCAGCAGTTCTCAGGGTGGTCAAAGGTCCCTGTGAGGACCTGGACTTGTGAATGTGAGGCATCCTGCAGTTGTCTGAAGAAGCCTCATATGCTTCTTCCTGATCAGGCAGCAGGCAGCAGACAGCTTGCACTGACTCTGTTCTGCTGGCTAGCTCTGGTCACACTTCCACAGGCAGAACCTGATGCATCTCAGTTGCTTGCTCATGTGAAGGGTGTGCAATTGTGTAAAGGCACATCACATGGCCTCCATTCATTCAAATTTCCTGAGAAAAGTGCAGAAATATTTCCTTTGAGTGTAACATTTGGGAGGGCCCACTTTTCAGAGTAGTTTTTTTGATTAAGGGGTTTCTCTTGTCCACACTTGCACCCTTTGATAGCCAACTCTTTTCACCACTTTCTTACTGAACTGGGCATCATCATCTCTCTCTTTCATTCCCAATTTTAAACTCTCTTCACTAGGTAGACCAGTCTATTGGCAAAGACACTTTCACTTCACTTGGTCCAACAGATCCCTTCTTTTTAAAGCAGTCTTTGGTCCTCAAAGACTGCTTTAAAATTAAGTCCCTGATGTCAACATGAGTTGCACTATTCTGTAGTTATAGATCTACAGGTGAGGCAGGAGTCTCACAGAAGGGCCAATCAATTAAGCAGCTAGACTAATTAACAATAACGAGCCACAAACATCCTCCTGCATAAACTTATGGACTAGAACTCACACTGGAAGAAATAAGCACAATTTCTGTTAACTGTGCAATTGGTTCTCGGCTGAAACACCTTTGCTGTAAGATTATATTCATTTAATGATTTGTACACTGAAGCAAATGAGTGGAAGATTGCATATGTGAAACCAAAAATGTAAATCAGGTTCTTAGTTAAAAGTAGTTCCTCTTCCCAAAGTACATTATAATTTTAAACAGCTCTGCAATTTTATCACTAATGCATATTATGTTGCCCCTCCAACCCATAAAGATGTGAATAGGAAGAAACTGCCTAGATAAGACCCATAATATATAGCATCTCTTTTTTAAAATGTGTAATCAGAAAGCATGTGTATCCAAGTCCAAGTCCATAAAAATTATATTGAATAGAGTTTTATTTTGACACTATCTACCATTCTCTTCTCATATACTCTTAAAGGTGGACTACCCCTCCTTGAAGGACCTTGAAATTACAATGCACAGCAATGAATTGTTAGTGAACTACTGTTTGATGCACAGTCCTATTTCCTTTTGTATTCTAAAAGTCTAAAGCACATCATCTCATCCAGGTACAACATGTAGGGGTTTTGTTTTGTTTTTTGCTTCTTTTAAGTACTCACAGGCATACGAGTTAATGGATCTAAAATTTTTAGAAGTATCTTCACAAAAATTACTCTTCAACTAAACAAAAAATCATATACCTGCATTTTAATCAAGCAATGTTGTTGTATTCTTAGTAAAGAAGTCATGTCCTTTAGATGTAAACATTCCATCAAAAGTCACATTCATATTATACAAGATTTATTGAAATTACATTGGGTTTCCCTGTAGTGCAAATAGAAGGCAGCCGTATTAATTTTTCAGGAATTATCTTTTCAAAGATTAACTCCAGTAGAGGCACCTCCAGTCTTTTTCTGTCTACTAATCTCGCTCCACACTGTATATCAAAACAAAGGTTCCTGCTAAAGAAAAGTATAGAACAAGAATCAGTATTAATCCATTGTCATTTCTTATGGTTAAAATTTTTATTTGGTGAAGAATATTATTCATGATAATAAGAAAAAGAAGAAGATCTCTCTGGAACAACAGAGCTTCTTCTTCTGATCACTAGACAGAGAAACAAAAGTAGAATATTCAACTGTGTTTGATTAGTAACATTCCATGTGCACAACAGTCTTAAAAAATAGTATAGTTTGGACTGTATTCTGGCTCATATGCTTTTATACAGTTTTGGCTCCAGAGGTCTTAATTGCAAATTTGAATTTATTATCAAAGAAATTGTTTGCCGTACAGTAAACAGGTGTCAGGTAAAAGAAAGAGAATTTGCATTAAGCAAGTAAATGCTCTACATCCAAAGAACATTATAAAGTTGTGACAAGGGGAAAATTTCCCAAGTAAAATAGTAAAAGAATGTTTGCTCCTTCAAACCTCTGAAGGCTTGAAATTAGTAATTAGCTCAAAATTGAAAATATAAAGGAATAGGAAATCAAATAAAAAACATTTAAAAAAAGAGTTTTCCTGAAACCAAGGGGCGAACTCAGTAATCACACAGAAAAATACTTTATATTTTTTGCTACATCTAAGAATCATACTGTGGATAAAGTACTCCCTTCCTCATCTTATACAAAATTTATGGATAATCACTGAACAAATTGGGGAAAATTACTTATGGTCTAGGGAACAGTAGTTTCCCTAAACTAAATGTGAATTTTGCTGCATGGAAAAGAACAGCATAAAAGTTATCAGTCTGATGGAATTGCACTGCTTTCATATTATATATGAATAATGTATACATAACTGTGATACAGTAGAAGCTACCAAAATCTATTCAGTGTTTAGACAAACTGTTTGTCTAAGCCAAATCTTAAGAAAATTGCATGAAACAATCAGACAACCGTATCAGAGCATATGATATTGTGAACTTACAGCAAAGGCAATATGACCAATTTTCTAAAAGTAAAGCTAGCAAAGAGCAATTCCCATCTAAAAATTCCCAAGCACTTAATAATCATTTACATAACATACAACTCAAATACAAAGCCTTTGAACAAAACATTAGTGCAAAGTTTTATTTTTAGGAATAGGTCACAGGACAAATAAAGCCATATATTGAAATATTGTACATTGAAAAGGGATTTTTAAGAAATAAGCTTATAACTCCCTATATGTGCATACATTGTTCAAACCTTAATTTAAGTATTTTTCAGGGCAGCAGAGACAATACCACTCTAGGAAATAGATGAACAGCTTGACAGTGTAATTGTGACATGCACCAAGTTACAAGTGAGCATCAACCATCAAGAAGGTCTTCTCTAAGTGGCAAAACCTTCACAGGTAATAGTGATGGAAGGTAAATAAAGAATCCAGTCTGACTTTTCCAGACTGTCTTGATTTGTCTGAGTACCGGTTAAGGGAATTTCATGGTTTTCATGAAAATTTAAGTTATTTTACAAGAAAGCAGGAAGCCCAAATAAGTACTAAACTGCATAATACCATTTTTAAGCTCATGACATACATATAAATCCTCTAGTGAAAAGGTACCTCAGATCAAATGGGCAACCATTCCTCTCAAAGATATAGTTCAAGTATAGACAGACAGAGTAACACTGGCAAACACAGAAGCTGAAGATGTTCTTTCCAAGGGTGTCTGAATCCTAAAGACCACAGAGTCACTTAAAGAGATTGATCTAGTCAAGGAGCAAAGAAAGAGCTTTTGATTGCAGAAGACATTAATTTCCAGCTGAAAGAGAAGGTAATAAAATATCTTCGGTAATAATACATCTTTGGCTAGATAAAAAGCTAATTAAAACAAATAACAAAACACAAACCAACAAAAAAGTCCCTAACCATCCCCTTACAACCCACAAACTAATAATAAGATGCCTGCAAAAATTATATTAAATCCTCAAAGGCAAACCAATAATAATATTATAAAATGTAATACATATATCAAGTAAAATAATATCTGCACAGATGGACTATTGGCAGACTACATTAGTATTGATACCACGCCCCATTTTTATCAATCATTTTCATCAGTTACCTGGATGATCAAACCAAATTCATCCTATGAATTATCTTAATTTAAGGCAACAGTTTACCTGAACATTATGAGAGCCTCAGTCTAAAATTACCCTGAGAACTCTGCGGTCCACACTTATGGAAAGCCCTTGAAGTTTTTAAAGTGCTGCATTTAGCAGAGCAAATCCCATGCATCTGCACATGTTTGAGAAGTGACTGGCTAAAAAGGAGGTGCTGAAAAGGGCCTGAAGGATCAGGTGACCTCCAGGTTGGGTATCATAAAGCAAGGACACACTCTCATTGCACGTGAAGCTAATCACACACTGGGCTATATTTTAAGTTAAAAAAAATCCAAAGTTTTTTAAGGCTTACAGAAAAAGTTTTTTGCATTCAAGTTGCAAATATATAATCATTAATCTTTTGTTTTGCCATTCTGTATGACACCAAGCTTTGGAGATTTCTTTACCCAAAGCAATTTTCTGTGCTCATTTGCTCTCAGCACAGGTCTAATCCTTCACTTCCATGCAGAAGGTTCTACCCCTCCAGAGCATTACAGAGTAAAGTATCTGAAAAATTCAACAGACAACTTTCTACTTTCTAGGTGCCATCTTCAAGCATAAGAGACTTTGTAAGTGGAATAAGTGTAATCCACAACAGTATCTGAAAAACTAAATCAGATCTGATAAAAATTCAGAAAAACCTAAATATAAATAATTTTGTCTTACCTACTGTACATGTGAATGAGCATATCTAGACCCTCTCAGGTATGGACATGCACAAATCAGTGTGGATGGCTTATCTGGAATGCAAGTTGCTCCATATATACAGACATTGCTACAAAAGGACTAACTTCATGCAAAACTGTGCCATCTCCACTGAGGCTTATCAGCTCAAGTGCAGCACTGTGCAGCAACCAACCAGAGCCATCTCAGACAGTCTTCACTGGATGTTGAGACTGGGATTGAGGTCAAGCGCGGAGAAGCACTGCCATTTCTTCCACAAGTGTTGTCCCAGCTGAGTTCACAAACAGATTACAAAAAGAGTATCTCTCCTCTTCGCCATCTGTTTCTGGTATCAGCCATGCAGCAGTGACTAGCAGCTGAAAGGCAGTTAGGAACTGATGCAGATTTTTCACCATTAAAATTCATGATAAAAGTAAGCCAACCCTATGTGCCAAAAGTCTGGCCCCATGTCCAATGAGTGCTTCAAGATTATAGTGTGTGTTCAAATATGTAAAAACTTATCATGCTCTGGATCAGGTTAAACATACAATGCAGTATAAGTTGTGTATGGATTTAAGAAGCCAGATGCAGCCTGTAGTGCTGAGCCAGAGATAATATGTTGAATATATGAAACCATCAGCTGGGTGGGAGGTAAGCAGCTTGGAAATACAATGAACATATATATTACACCACCTTCTCTTTTTGTCCTGCTAGTTCTAGCAAAGCTATATTAAGATTATAAGAAGTTCAGGGACTGAATTTATTTTATTTCTTAAGGAAGTTACTGGATTTCCTGTGATATAAGCTGTATCTAACATCTTCATCATTTGCATAAGAAAAACAAGAATTCTTCAGCATACTGTGATATTGTCCTGTTATTCTCTGGATATATCAGTTTCAGTGTTGAAGATCATAGCCTTAAACCACCTCTGTTGTCTGGATAAATAAAACCATCTAGAATGCCCCTGTAAAATATCATGTCTATTATAATTTGATTATACTATTATGCAAACATTTCTGGAGAATATCTTATTCTATAATTTTCTTTCTTGATAACTAGCTTTTATTTCGAAAAGTCATGAAAACTGAATTTACTGAACCACCTTGCAGTTTACCTAGGAAAAAAAATAATTTCATCAATGTGAGTTTGATATAGAAAACATGGGGCCTTTAGATCTGTGTAATTTGAGTTATGGTAGTCTAATTTTTTCACTGCCTGATAAAAGTTTCTTTGTTATACTTTTTGAGAAGTCAAGAGGTTTGAACCAGCTGCATTTTAGTGATCTTTCTATGGGGGCTTCTCCCACTACTTCTTTTCCACAAAGAGCTTTTACCACTAGATATCTAGTCTATCTGTACAGAGCAATCTTTTAACTATTAAATTTAATCCTGCTTGAATATTTCTACTCTATTTTAGTCATATCTTTATTATTTGAATATAGAATGGTTAATGACATCTTAAAAAACAATCCTTAAAAAAAAAAGCAAAGTAATTATGCTCCCTCAAAAGAGGTAAGTGCAGAGTCCTTCAAGTTCTTTTTCCTTAATCATATTGTTAATAAGAGTTTGCTAGGGAAATGAATTAATAAGTCTGAAAGGCTTTTGCCTGCATTTAAAATATTAAGGTTATTATGTTAATGTTAGTTACTATAAGGTGCTCCACGTTACTGTGTGCTAGCAAATTTTGAAGAGAAAATAGAAGCTTCATTGTTGCTAATTTTGAATAAGAACACTTCACATAAAACTATTAAGAGATACTATCGTTCTATGGGTTTAAAATAAACTGAATACTCAACATATGAGAAAGATGAACTGGTTTTGTACATAAAAATGTATGTACTACAAATTTGTACTACAATTTTTTACTACATAACTGTGAATTTATTCAAATGCTTGGAAAAAAGCTTTATTTCATTGGAAGGTTATGAAGTACATAGATTACACGTAGTGAAAAGTGGTAGACCATTCATACCTTTCTTAATAAGGATTCTAGGTGAGTGAGAAGAAACAAGTGCCAGACTTTTCTCCTTGTGTTTCAGAGTCTTTGATCTGAATAAGTGATGTAATACTATAAATCAGAGAATAAAAAGATAGCTGATACCCACAGTTGGGAAATGGTGCTTTTTGATTACAGCAATTTTTCCTGGGTTCT
Source organism: Pyrgilauda ruficollis (assembly GCF_017590135.1). NCBI lineage: Eukaryota > Metazoa > Chordata > Aves > Passeriformes > Passeridae > Pyrgilauda > Pyrgilauda ruficollis. The sequence continues at coordinate 11,708,420 of NW_024508100.1, read as the reverse complement.
CCATAGAGTTTTTATTTACACCAAATGTCTAGAACACAACACCCTCTTGCTACTGCCCAAGTCATATTAGGCCATTCATATGCACAGATCAGCATCCCTTAGTGGCATATCTGGCTACACTTTTGACAAAATACTTGTTTATTATGGACTAAGTCCAGCTCTGACTGAAATAAGTGGAAAGACTCATGTGGATTTAAGTAAGAGTTGGTTTAGGCTCCTTCTGAGCACTAAGATTTATGGCATCCTTAACATTTCATTTCCTCAATTTTAAGCATTTGGGTTTTGTAAATGACGTGCTGGATAAATACACTGTTGTCACTTAGCAGACTTAACTGGTGTGTGAAAAGAAGTCTTTTACTTTCAGATAAACTGAGGGATGGTGGATTATGGTCTGTTACTCAGCTGGCATAAACTTGCATAGATCCATGAATCTCAACTGGCTTCCAAATATCTGATCTGCCAGTAAATGAAATTCAAGAAGAAAGTTTATATTTCTTTGAAGGCAGCATGTATGTAGATGCAAGTCAATTACCTTAGGATATACCCTGAACAAGAAAATAGTAGATTACAGGCTTTCTAGGTAAGGTACCTATTATTGGATTCAAAATTTTCCCCTCTAAAGCACAGAAATCATAGAATACACATTATAGAATAATTTTGAAAAGCTAATGAAAAACTAATGTTTATCAGAGAAACAAAAAAAGTTTTGAATTTCTGGCTAATACCTGAATGTAATGTTTCTTATAAATTGTAACATTTAAATGTTAGGGCATTATTGAAGTAGTTTCTGTGCTGCTGTTTTTTTCTTCATTCCAGAAAGACGCCTGTATTATATACACCAGAACAATAAAATTACTGTAATAATTTCCATTCAAATCTGAGTATTTTAAAGTCCTGAAGTCTAAAACTCAGTTTTGCAAGCCAGGAAGAAAATCTTCCTGGAAAAAAGTTTTCATCATAACAGTTTCAACAGCTTTTTGAGTTACAGGAGATTAAATAGTAAAAAACGCTGTCTTTATTGCATCTTTTTGCTATAAAAACCTATTTGAAAAGAAAAGGGGACGTTGCATGCAGCTTTTCCATCATCAGAACTGGGACCCTTCTGCCTCCCTTGCTAGCTGCACAAGAGAGGAATTAAAGAAGCTGATCTACCTGTCAGTGTGAAACAAAGTTAGTGTCTTGGCTCAATAAGAAAAGGTTTCTGTGACAGATTGAGTCAATCAGTGCAGAAATATTGTTACAGAAGCAGGCATTACCATTACACTTTTTGAGAGTAACTATTTGAATAATGTTTGTAGATTTTTTTTTTTTTAAGTTATTGTGCTTGTACCGTTTAGATGTAATTAAAATAACTGTGTGCTCTTAAAATATATTCAGGCAATAATTTTTACTTCATTCCAACTACTTAGCATAAGCTAGTTGTAAAATTTCATCAGCAGTGTATGCACAGTTCAGAGTATCGGATCAGCATTTTTCCTTTTAAAACAATTATTTCTGTGTTTTGTTCTCTCCTTCTTTTTAAAGAGACAGTTTCATCATAACAGAAAACTGTGAATAACAATTACCATAAGGGATAATATTAAGGGTTTGACCCTGTTTCCACAGATCTTGGCAGAAGTTTCCTTATGGACTTCAGCATAAGCAGGGACAGCTGCTAGGGTAACCACATACATTATTTTAATTTTTCATAAGGACACATCCAAAACTCACTGATTTGAGATGAGGCAGCTGCCTAACCCTTCTCAAGTTGTAGGGAAGAATGTTATCAAAACATTTACATATGGCTTTTCACCCTCAGTTTTATTACCTGTACAATCTGATAAAGCAAAGGCAGGTGAGCTAAGGCTTGGTATCATTTATCTTTTTTCACTTGAAGAAGCATGGTACACATTGTAACTATCTAATCAATTTTAAAGCTGCAGAGGATTTTCCATATAGTGGGGGGAAAATTTAGTCTATTTTGGAGTACACAGAAATGGAAGAAAGGAAAGTATTCAGCTCTTGCATATGATTAACACAGCCATCTGTTTCACCTTCCTGCATAATTGTCAGCTAATCAATTGCTAATTTCAAGTGTCCAGTTGCTTAACAGCATTGTACCTGCAATCGAAATTCTGTATCCTAAACACCTTAGAGATCTTCAGACCCTGAATTATTTATTTCCAGGAGAAAACAGTGAAAGGAAGATGTCAAAGGAAAGAAAGCAAGGAAGGGAGATACAGGTAAGAAGGGAGAAGGGTAGGAAATACAGATGTGGGTAACTGTAAGATGCAGATAGGTCTAAGATGTTTGAGAGTAAGGCACAATAACATAGACATTTTTATGATGCTTTGATGGAATATGTATGTGATAGAGAAGGTGACAGGTGGAAACTGGGAGAAGCAAACAAGCTTCTAGCAAGAGCAGGCAAAAGAGATGAAGGGTTATTGAGAGAGGAGGTAGGAACTCTGGGACAGAGGGACAAGGCTGCAGAACATGCAGTGGATGTGGTCATTGCTAGTCAGATTGTCAATGCAGTTACCATGATGGCTTCTAACAGTAATTCCTTAATTATCCTGAATTATAGATTTACTTTCTCAAAGTCTTTGGTGAATGGTTTAGCATGATATAACAATGTATTTCTCTGGTATTATAAGACCAGTGACCTTTGTGCTTCAAAAATATGAACTTGACAGGTGCATTATCTCAGAAATGTCTTGCAATGAGATTCTGATCTGTTCAAAGAAGAATTTTGAAATTTTATTCTTAAAGCAAAAGAAAGTAAAAAGTAGTGAGAATAAAAATGGAATTTAATCTCTGCTTAACTACTTAAGTGCATTATTATTTTGGAAAATATAGCTTAGGAAAGAATAATGCATCTGTGATTATTGTGGTATAATACATATGTGTATTACAAGAGATGTAATTTTCTTTACCCTACCTCCTCTCTCTCAGCAATTTACTTACATGCAAAGAAAAAGTTCATGTTAAGTTCATCAAAAAGATACTGGATGAATATTTAAAGAAAATCCATAAAGAAAGAGTTATGCTTTATATACATTGATACCAACTGATTCAACTGTACTATAATAAAAAGAAAAAGAAATTTTAGGAGAGCAATAAAAAGATGATCTTATACTCTTAACATTTTTATCAAATATTCCAATGATATTTGCATTACTTTGGAGATAATCCGTTAAATAGTCTTCTGATTCATAATTTGTTTGTACCCATTTGTATTAATATTTGTTCCATGGTAAAAGGAATGAAATAATTGTATCATATAAAAAGTCACTTCATTGACCACCTGAAGTCTAAAACAAGAGGTTGTAGACACAATGAACTGTGTCAAAAAAGTTTAATGGAATCACGGAATTATTAAAGTTGGAAAAGACTTTAAAAGTTCAAGTCCAGCTGCCAACCTAGTACCACCACCATGTTCACCACGAAGACATATCCTCAAGTACCACATCCACTCATATGACAATATTCATATGATAGGGCCTAGCCCTGCCCTGGAAGCAGTCCAGCATTTGCTAAAATTGAAAGAATTATCTCTGTTGCATATAGCATTTCATATGAGAAAATGAACAGGAGAACAGAATTAGAAAAATTTCTTTAATTTCTTGTACTTTCAAAATCTTATGTTTTAATCACAGCTGTTTCAGCATGTCTAACATTACTACATTCAGCTTCTAGGACACAGAGACATGGTATTTTACCAGGAATCCATTTCTTCAAGAATCCTTTCTTCATTACTGATTTGAAGTATATTCTGGTTTCAAATATATGTAGGACATACAGCATGAATTTGCTGTGTGGAACTAAGTAGTCTTTTCTGGACAATACTGAACACAGAAGATGTTGCAAAACATAGTCTCATAGTCTAGTTTGATTTTAGTTTTCACATTTACAGTATGCTGCACTTGATTTTGTAAAATGATGTTTGATTTCTTCCAGCTTATTTTGGTTTAGGAACATATTTGGTATTCAAGAAATTTGGTTTTGGGTACATAGAAATGGCTAAACAAATTTTGCCCCTGTACTCATTCTTGCTTCTCTTTGATTTTTTGGGGGTTTTTTAAACAAGTTTTGTGAAATCATGCTTCAGATAATTTAATAGAAGTCATTAATTACTTAATTTGCTTAAGCTTTAAAGAGTCAGTCAATGACAAAAAGTATCCTTTCCTGTGGTTCACCTAGGCTAATAAAATTTGGAAAAACTAGAAAATATGAATATCTATTTCTCATCATCTCTCTTGTTTATAGAAAATTTTTCAAAAATACACATAAGTAAATAAGTGTCAGTTGTTAATGAAGAAAGAGATTTTTGCCACACTGCAACCCCAGCAATAATCAGAAATTGCTTATACTGTTCTTCACTAAAGTGACCTTACGTTGGCACTATAATGTGTCAGAGAAATTTTATGTCTATCTGTATATTTTTCTTCTAAGTAGCTGATAAAAAACCATTAACAGTAGAACTGAGCCAGTGGTCTCAAAAACAAACAGCAGAGCTACCTGAGATATGAATAAATAAGTAAAAATTACTTGCATTACAAAATGTGTTTATTTCTGCTTCTATGTTGAAGGCAATTTTTAAAAGGATTTTATAACAGATCATAGAAAGAAAGGAACAAATCTGTAAATACAGTGTGAGAGCAGAAGTCACAAGAAGAAGAAAAGATACAAAAATGTTTCTGAACTGAGGTTCTCCTACACAACATTCAGTGTCTGAGATTTCCAGCTGCATACACATATGGACAGCTATCCCATAAACTTGGACAGCATTACCATTTCTGAGTCAGATCAGTCTCTACACAGGTAGAAATGGCTCCAAGTTTTGCCATCCTGATTCCAGAGCCCTGGAACCATTTAATATCCCCAGTATAAAGCACTGTATGTCAACTTTAATGGTCTCTGAGGCACATTTTATTGTCTTGAGTCACAGCAACAAAGCAATCCAACCACACTTCTTATATCTGTTCTTCCTTTGGATGTGTGTATATATAGAGTAATTATATGTGGGTCATTTACATTAATAACCTGCTCAGTGAGAAGTACTCCATAAAAACAACTCCAATTTTGTAAAGATATCATTGTATTCATTCCTCCATAATCTTCATGTTTCAATCATGTTCGAATTAGTTTTTGATTTTATAGCTGTATCTGTATCTCATTTTTCTCTTTCTGTAGCTCTACTTACGCCCAATAATTTTGCTATAATTTAGTATATATTTTAAAAACTACATAGATAAAAGTTATTTTATATAATATCTACTTTTACATATCTGAATAAGAAGAATGCAAGTTTATCATACTCAACAGAAAGCTCAGGTGCTGTCCAGACTAACTTGGAAGAGCTGTGAAATTTTTATTTGTTTGGATTTTTAGGTTGTTTGGTTTGTTTTGGGTTTTTTTTTAAGATGAACCTGATAATGCAAGAATTGGTTTCTAAATACAAAATGGCACCAAAAGAAAATAATCTTGACCTAATCCTAAGCATTTAATTCTTCAAACTTAAGTTTTTCTCTTTGGTCAATAGAGTAACAGAATTAACAAAACAGATCCAGAGGGCACCACTAGGGTTAGAGCTGGAATGTTTTATTTGTGTGAGTTAGATGAGAAATAGCCACCTTGAGGAAAAAAATACTTAATGTCTATTTCCCTTCTACTTTGTAGAATTGGCTATTTCCTCATGAACATTACTGACAATAATACAGTAACACCACTGAAACAGAGGAGATAAGATTCTGTATGAATTAAATAGCAACATTCAAATGAGATTAGATCAGTGGCAAGAGTTTGCAAGTTTGCTTTTTTTAAAAACAAAATTAATTACTCCCATACAAATCAGGTGAAATTACAGTAGAACAGGGCTCTCTGTATGTGTAAAACATAGCCAAAATGTCTCTCTCCAAAATATGTGACTCAGGGTATATTCATAATCCCAGATTTTATGACAATGGCAGGCCTGAGAGAGATACACCTGAAAGTCTCCACACCTTCTATTGACCTCAGAAAGATATTGAAAAATTAAGTAACTTTTTCAAGAGTTGAAATATTGATATAAGGAAATAAAATGCTAAGGGAAAATTGAGGAGGATTGCGAGGAAAAATAGGGGGAAATGAGACTGGATAAGCTTTTCTTTACAAAAGAATATAAATACGAAAAGTTTATAAGATGGACAGACAGCAACTTAAAATATTTAATGGGGGAGAGAAATTGATTTGAATGTTCTTTATCAGAAAAAAATACATAAAGTATTTCTATGACTTACAGTTTAAAACAGGCAATTTTAGACTAGGATAAAACTGTGTTTTATTATAGCACTGAGATTAATTAAGAATTGGAACAGTTTATGTATGTGCATCTCTGCCACACATTTTAAAAAACAGATTGAAGCTTTTCCTTCTAAAAACAGAGTTAGAACATCTTCAAGCTCTTGCCAAGCAATCAGAGATTATGTCAGACAGGATTATAACACAGATTTTTTTCAAGCCTTGGAATCTGTGATATATTTGAACCCTGATTGTCCTTTCTACAAACTCTTCTCTGCAACTGTCCTTCCAAATTACGTCTTTTCACATCATATTCACTGTTGTTCAAGTTTTATTTTCAGGTGTAATATTATGCAAATTCCTAAAAAAAAAAAAAAACAAAACAAAAAAAAAAAAACCAACAAAAAAAAAAAAAAACACCAAAAAAAAAAAACAAACAAAAAAAAAAAAGAAAACACCAAAAAAACAAAACAAACAAACAAACAAAAAAAAAAACCAAAAAACCAAGAAAAGCCCACCAACCAAAATGTTTATAATTTAGATAAAAAAAAGGATGGACAAAGAAAGAGACCAGAACAAGAGATAAAAATAACAAAGCAAATGGATAAACCCAACAAAAAGTTGGGGATTATGGCAGGCCAATGGCACCAACAGTCTGAAGGTCTGTCTATAAATTGGATGATTTGGTTACAGTTTTCAAGGAGGGAAAAGAAGACAGATGAATGCTAATAAAGTGATCAGAATTGAATTGAGAAGGAGAAGGATTAAAAGAGTGAGGAACAGATTGGGAAAAGCTACAGAAGGGGGAGAAGAAGGTCTCTGATGATAACAAAGGGCAATTCCCTAGTGGAAACAGATCGGGAAAAAATGTCAAGTGTTTGGGAAAAAATCCAAGATCTGTATTTTACTGATGAGATTAAGAGATCACAGTTGCTTCCTGGCTCCTGCTCATCTCTGTATGGAGTCAGGACATGAAGCCAATGGCCACAGTTATTAAGCAAGGGCTAGTAGCTTCTATGTCTGAAAGTTTCACAATCACACTTTTTCAGTTTCACCATTGGTCCATTTTCAGAATTTAACACTGGCTCAAGTTTCTTTCAGTAAAAATTTATTCCACCTGGTTGTCTGTTATACATCCTATTTTAAAGCCTTATGAGCCTTATGAGACTATTTGAGTTCAGGCATCAATCAGCATTTGGGTAAGCCTTTCTGTTAACTTCTTACCCTGGCTGAACACGTGTGTCTCTCGAACCCAAGGACCATTCCTGCTTATTTTTCCTGACATTTTATCACCAGGACTCTCCTCCCATCCCCTAAGTGCAAGTGATTCCGTGCAAATAAATGCATCTGCTGTAAGGATCTCCTCCAGTCATATCCAAGATTAGATCTCATACAAATTTGATTTCTAAGTAGTGTCAGTTGCTTGTTTTGCACCTGTAAGCAGATTCCATCAAACTAAAACAGTCAGCTGGGCCTAAATATTTCACTGTAACTGTATTACCTGTAATGGAGTTTATTTCTTTTACAGTGTTGCTTTGATGTGGTTTGGTTACAGAAGCAAACATCCTAATTAAATTAGGGATTTTAAGATAAGACATCTTCATAACCAATAGTATCTCTAACTATATACTTTTGTACCTTTTCAGGAATGCCTTAATATATTTCTGTGATGTAACTATAACCTGTCTGCCAGTTTTATCATGCTTTTAAGGCATGTGAAGTTATCTCATTCCTTTTTTGCCAAAGGGAAAAAATCCCTACAAACCCTGCATTTTTCCATTATCATTGATATGAGACAGGTGAAAAATCTATATATTTATGAAAAATGGATCAAAGCCTTCCTGTATTGATCATAGGACACTCTCATCCATCAGTGTATTTAAGCTAAAACATGTCGTAATATTTAAAAATCAGGGCTTGCCAAAAGTAAGTGAACATGCCTAGGGACATTGTGAGTCCTACACTAACCTGCAATCACTAGCATTGTCCTCTCAGACATCATGGGTCCGGGTTGACTGAAGGTTGTCAACCAGCTTCATCTTCCAGAATTTTTAGGATCCTTCTCAGAAAGCCATATGAAGTAATCAAAACTGAGACAGAAGAAAACAATTCAATCAAACAGAAACCCCAGAACCCAACAACCCACAGCTGTGGATTGCCTCGATTCCAGGTCCTGAAAGAGGTCTGGACAGCTAATTTAAACAGGGAACTGTGGGTTAACCTTGCCAAACAGCCAGATTCCCACCCAGCCATTCAGTCAGTTGCTTTGCTCACTCACTCACCCAATCACTCATCCCCTTAAGGAGGGAGGGACAGAAAACAGGGTGAGAAAGATCATTGATTCAGATAAAAACAGGGAGATTGATTACTAGCTACTACTGTGGGTGGAAGATGCTTGGCTTCAGGAAAACTAACTCAATTCATTGACACTTGAAGTGAAGACAAACATTAAAATAGGAACTTTTCTCATCTTTCTTCCAGACTCAGCTTCACTTTGGGTGCCTCTGCCCATCCCCGAGTGGTGCAGGGAGAGTGGGAGTCTGTGGGCACCATCAATCAGTTCTCCTCTGCAGATACTTCATCCTCACACTTTTAACTTGCTCTAGTGTGGGCTCTTCAGTGGCTGCAGCTCCTTCAGAAAGCATCTCCCTGCTCCAGTGGGGGGTCCTTCATGGACCATAGTGTGGATATCTATTCTAGAGTGGTCCTCTCCATGAGCTGCCGGGAAATATCTGCTCCTAAGCCTGAAGCGCAGCCTTCCTTCCTCTCATCCTGGGCCCATGCTTTTGTTTCTCCCTCTTTATTCCATCTTTCTCTCTCCCCCAATGTTTTTTGTCCTTTCTTCAGCATTTCACCTGTAGTGGGTCCAGTGCAGACCTGAGTGTGCAGTGTGGGGCTGGCCCTGGTGTCCCCTCACAAAGGCCACCCCTGCAGGCCACCACTTGCCAGCACCTCTCCACAGATGCCCATTGTGCCTGCCATGCAGGACACAGTGTCGGGATTGACAGGGGCAAAGGATCACATGAAGGAATATTAGGGGATGATACTCCATCCTAACTGAAATTTTAAAATAATGGTAATTTAAATGAGTGTCCATGTGTTTCCCTCTGTGTAGCAATGTTGATAGCTACTGCTGAGGTAGTGGTGCTGCGTGGGCCTGCAGGGAACCCCGGTGCCCCTCAGGAAATGTCCTCTCCTCCTGGTCCTTGTGCGCAAGTAGTGTGTGGTGAGGACAAGCCCCACATGGTGCTGGTGTTGAAGGCCATATCACTTGGGAATGTATGTGAAGATTATGGGCTGGCTGTCTTCACAAAGAAGCCAAATTTCTGCTGAACAACAAATGCAAGAGAAGGTCTCCAGTGGTCCTCTAACGTTTTGAGGTGGTGATGCAGCTAAAGAAGTTGAGCTGGGGATGCTTCACAGGGATGACTTCCGAGCAAGCATCTAGGCTCATCTCAAGTGTTGGCTATTGTAGTGTGGAAATCAAAAGCATTTCTTGGCTGATTTCAACTAAAAATGAGAAAATTCTTAGTGAATTCTCAAGGCTTGATGGGAAAAAAAAAAGAGTTCAGAAGGAATCAGTAGAGAAAAAATGAAAAAATATTCCTCCAATTCTGAATAAAAGCTTTATTTTTTTACTACTACAATATAACAAGACTTAGGAGGGGAAAAAAAAAAGGAGTTAAATAAAAGCTTTTAAAATTATGAATAAAGGATGATAAATATAACCTAGAAATGGAAAACAAAAGACAGAAAGAAAGAACAACTTTAAACTTAACATAAGAACATAATTTTTTTCTTGGTCTAGAATGGTGTTTGTATAATTCTTAAGATTTTAAACAAATTCCTTTGTCAGGAAATGATATTAGATACATCTGTGTAAAACATATTTTCCAGTTAAACCAGGTTAGAACAACCACATTAATTTTCTACTTCATTGCAACGTTAAGTAATGATGTAAGATGTCTTTAAACATAATGATTCAGCAGAGTTATAGGTTAACTAGCTGTTCCCTGTTACATCCCATTGCCTTTTCGAGTCTTGATACTGAATATGGCGATTAGTATAGCAACATTGTGTAGTTTCAGATAAGAACATTTTTTTCCCCTTGGTCTAGAATGGCTTTTCTCCAAAAAAGTAAAATAGATACAAACTAGAGGTAACACAATTTTGTACCCTGCACAATATCTACAAGGGAATATTAAAAGAAACCCCAACAAAACAAAACAAAAAACCTCACAATTCTTTTTTTCTTAAAGGAAAGAAAATAAAATTGAAATAGTAGTCAACTTATAATTAAATTATCTTAGTTGAAATGTTTAATCACTGGTGGAATGTTTAAAGAAAATGATAATTCCTTCACTCCCAAATTTCCCACAGAGATGATGTGAATTTTTAATCAGATAAGAGCAGAGGGTGCATCTAGAATCAATCTTATAAAGATATATACATAGAAAATAGGAAAGAAAATTATATATATGTATAATTAATCTGTGACATATATCAAGGAGTTGCTTTTAGGCTAAGCTATTCTAATATCTGAAATTATATTCCATAGGTATGTGATTTGTCACTTCCTAAGAATTTTTTTTGTCTGCAATTGTAGAACCCAGGATTTTAAAAAGTAACAAACCTGAAAATAAACTTCATTAAAAAAAGGTGCAAGTCTGTTCCACAAGTTTCCTGTTTCATCTTTGATGTTTGTTTGAGTTTCAGGAGAGACTGGAATATAGAAAAGTACTGAGTATGTTAACAGTGTTAAGTAGAGAACAGACTAAGTGAAGTGTTTTCAGTATTTCCAGTCTCAGGACTTATCTGAAATAAGTAAAATTACTAGTGATATACAAATATACAGTAAGAACAGCATTGGCACTTATTCTTATAAGTTATGACATCAGTAAACTACTCAGTCTCAGTAAATGCTTGGTGCTATGCACTCTTCCAGAAACTATTGTCTCATTTTCCATGATATTGAAACCAGATGAAACTGTTTTCCCGCATCCATCTGACCCTAAGCAACAATTCTCCTTGTCATTTTAATTGAATAATTCTGTGGTTTTCAGTTGTTTCATAAAGCTTTGGATTACTCTGAAAATTATTTCTCCAGACCAAAAAGTGTACACCAAAGTGAAGTATACATGTTTGTGTACATTTTGACCTTTTTTTGGTGTTTGACTTTGGGGTAAGAATTGATGACAGAACATAAAGTCATTATTGAATGCTGTTTATCTTATCCAAGGTCTTTCTTCAGTTAATGTATATAAAAGTAAAAGCTTTCAGTAGATATCATCATTCTATTGAATTTAATACTTCCACCTCAATCAATGAAAATATAGTTGTTTAGAAAGTCTGCAAATTGTGAAAGCTGAAATAAAAAACAAAAATAAAACCCTTCCAGATGTCAAGGGGAAAGCAACCAAGAATCACTTTGTTCTTTATATTGAGAGTATCTTTTATACTAATTAAAAATATGGTTCTGATGGCTTCATTCCAATTTGAAATTTTTCAATAAAAAGAGTATTTATTAAGATGCACATAATAAATGAATGTATTACATTCTTAAATTACAAATTTTTTTCAAAAATCATTCCCCACAGATATCCAAATTTTTCATTGTCCAAGTTCTCTGAAGTTCTTCTGAATTATGTAAAGGGAAGATCATGCTACTCCACATCAAGCAGAGCACTAAGCAGTGGTCGGCTCAACAGGAAAAATGCCTTGTTATAGAAGATCAATACCATTAGTTGTATTACAGTCACCTTCTCTGCTATCAACCTTCTTCCCTGCTTAACACACAAGATAGCTTTAGCTTGGTTCATTTCTATTGGGATTTTAGGATATATGAATGTAACTAAAGTAACACCTAAGCTAACAGAAGTGATCATACTCTTTTTGCAGTTTGTGCAGTTGTATATAGTAGCAAGAGTATTAGATTCAGTGTCACAGCTTATTTTCTGTGGAAATGCCGAGGCTCATCTAGAAAAGATGAGTCTTGAGTCATTTAGAGCTTAAAAACCTTCTCATGAAGAGGAATTATGAAAGGAGGAATTCTAACCTCCTGAAACTTCTCAGGCCCAGTGGAGGCCAGTTTCTGTGATGTAGCATTTTGTAGATTTGCAGTCTGGTAGACAATTCTTGTAAGACCTTTGGTCCTGGTTCTGTTCTCATTGCTATTTGTGTAAACCAAGAGTGACCCGAAATTATCCCTGCTTTACAGCATTTTCAAAGGGAGGAGAGATAAGGCTGTACATATCACTTACCAGGGATCTTGAAAGCAAAGAGATTGTTTGGTGCTATGAAGATGTTGTCATAGCTATTATGCATACCAATCTCAGTCTATTTTAAGTTGGCTAATTAAGGAAAAGTTGAATACAAAAGAAATGCTCTGGGGCCTCCTAATCTGAAATAATATCAGGCTGTGTTTAATCAACTCACTGGGGCCTGTTTGTGAAGATTATATGCATGCTTCTATCTGCTTTGCAGGCAGAGCTAAACCAGAGTGAGCTCTGTGAGCTGGTAGAAAAACAGTGCTAGGCTGTGTGCTTTTGGGGTGAGCTGATTCAGACTCCTCTAATACGAAAAGATCTGTTTTTATACAAATACAAGGAGAAATATAGGCTCTCAAAATTTCTGTTCCATCCCTATAGTATTTTTCTTGTAGCTGTTCCAGCTCTGTGGAGGTATCTAAGAATTTCAGATTCTTAAATATAATTTTATTAATTGTCTGTATAAGAGTAAAACTTAAGGCTCTTAGTGTATTTTCTGTTTAGCTTTCTCTCACATCTGAAATTACAGTCTTTAAGAATTTTTAAGAGCCTATAGATTTGATAAATCTGATACAGGATTTGGCTTAAAGAGGTCTTTGAAATGTAATATTTTAGGCATGGAACACATTCATATTACTTTGCTAACCTGCCAAAGGTATGATTTCATCTGGGTTTTGTTTGGATTCTGCAGAATCTCGCAGGAAGCAACTGCAGAAAACTGCTGGAGGACACCTACATTCAAAAAACGTATGCTGCTCTAAGTTCTCTGTTTCCCTATTCTTCCCCTTTAAAGCATGTACATAAATGAGAAATACATTGTCATTCAGGGCTGCCTCAACCCTACCACAAGTTCTATGACTGACATTTATGCAAAATGTTGATAGACAAATTCCGTAGTTATTTATCAACACTAAGCAGTCCCTGCAGACATCACTCAGCAGCCATATCACATCATGCAAGCATTCCTACTTCCTTTCAAGTCATTCAGCTGTATATGGGAGCTATTTAAACAAATAAACTTACCTAAATATGAAAACAGTTGCCACATTCATACATATATAAAAGGCAAACATTTAATAAAAGACTTTCATTTGGCTATATGAGAAACACCCTACAATATGCGAAGAAGAAGAGAAATAATACCTCTTTCCTATGTACATCCTTTTTCTTATACAGAGAACCAAATTAAAAAGTTCAAAAGGTAAAATTTTTAACCCATGCACATGCAGCTTCATCTCTGTGTAGGACTTATGAATAAGAAATGGACATAATGACTTGTGTTACCTATTTGCTTTTAAGAAAAACGTTTTTTATTACCATAAGTGTAGTTTTAAAGGCAAAGATCTTTCTGCTCTTTACAAATTCACTAGAAAAACCTCAACTTATTATTCTTCCTATGAGGTTTTTACAGAAACAGGAGTTTTGGGGTTTTTTTATGGGATATTAATAAGAATTTCAGATTTTATTGCAATTTTAAATACTTGGAGTATTTAAGACTGAGCAACATATCATTGTGTATCCCACCTATTTATGAAAATAAAAAATAATGTATTTTATGAAACATTTTTTAGTATCATGAATTGGCACTTACATTTGGAAAATGTTCATTTGATACTTTGATATGCTGATACCAAATGAAACAGAAAAGAAAAAAAAAAAAAAGAAACGTACAATAAAGCTTTCCTGATCAATTACTTGCAAGCAATCTGGACTCTTGTTTGTCCCCATACTTCTCCATAACAGATTAGTGTTCCTGAGTGATGATTTTGTCCATTTATTTTTTATGAGATGATTCAATTCAGAGTATATAAGGCATTCCTTCACTATCTACTTTTAAGACTCAAAAAATGCTGACCTCGATGTGAATAAGATGCACACATCGAGGAGCAGAATTAATCCCAGACAGCTATATTGGAGACCTCTTCTTCAGTTTTGGAATGTTACAACAGCAGTGGGAACTAGCCTTGCAAGAAGGGCTCTGTGTTCTTTTTTTGAATAGCAAGTGGAGGGAATTTCAGGTACTGTACTCATTTATAAGGAGTGTGTTTTAAGCACTGCCTTATGTCAGCTCAGCTCCAGCAGGCAGTAGGTGCTTGTCTGCTCCTCTCTAATGCGGGGGAAATGGCAACTGTGGGGGAATAGCTGAGATTAATCATTCCAGATGTCCTAAGTCCCTCTGTAGCCTCCTTCGTCTACACAACTATCTTGCCTCTAGTAATCAGCCCTGATATCAACATTTTCTTGAAGACCATTTTTGATCATTAGGATTAGGTGCCTAAGTACAGAAATGAACCCCTAACAGAGTTTTGGAGAATTATGAGGAAAAAGGAAGTTTAAACAACCTGACTAAAGAAAAAAACCTTAAATCCTAAAGTCTCATAAAATTCAGCTTGTAAGAAAAGGCAAGATTCAGAGCCCTAACAAATGAAGCTTTTTCTGATACCTGCAGATGGGACATCTGCAAGCAAAGGCTATCAGTGCCAGAGAAACAGTTTCATGATAGAAAATATTGGTTTGATTTTTTTAATTAATACAAAAATATATTGGGTGGTTTTACCAGTTTCATTACTTCATTGTTAAAACAGGGCACAGCCATTCTCAATTAGTTCCTTGTGATTAAAAAAAGATCTGACAATGGACAAAGGATTTATCACTTCTCTTGCTTCTGTTTCCCTGATATCTTCTTCTGTCTTGCCTTGTGATAAAAGCCTGAAGTTATACTTGGAAAATCTATACTTAGAAACCCTATTAGAGGTCTGCATCAATTTCACCACCTTATGAATTAGAAAAGGTGCTGTACATCACCATCCTAGACATGAGTTTTTATCCCTCCTCTCTCATCATCGTTCATCAGTTATAACATACAGAGCTTAGATCAAACTGGCTGAGTTAAAACAGACAAATCCTTCCACTAATATAGCAGAACAATACTTCAGTCACTTTGCCCCCTGCAAGATGTTAGGAAGCATACCAGATCATATGGTTACTCAACCACTCTATGGGATATTTATCCTCAGCTGGGTAAAATAAACATGCCCAAACAGTTAATTCTTTAGAGTGGCCAGTCAGTTAATGCAACTCTCTGTGGCTGATTAATTGGGTCCTCTTCCAAGGAGAGGAATTGTTGCCATGTTGCATTTGGGAGAATGTGATTTAGAAGGTAAATTTCCCAACAGCAAGCTAATTCTTCCGAGCTTTACCTTTAACACATGATTTAAGAAACACAAGTCACTGCCAACCTTGTGACAACATATTTAGATACAAATTTTCCCAGAAAACCTTTTTGGATGCATAAACCCCACTCTTCGTTTTGCTAGAACTTAGTAAGCCAGATTTTCTTATGCCTGCAGTTATGTTTAAAAATGAAATGGTACATGAAGTTATTCTTTTTCTCTACCTAAGCTCTTCCCACAGATAAAATCAAGTACCATAATTATGAGCCTATATACTTATGCTGCTGGAAAATATCTGATTCTCTCACACTTAAGAAATATGTGATTGATTCAAATCTCATCAGTTCATTAGAGAACATATGAATTTCACCCAGAGGGAAACAAATGATATGTTGGTAAATCCAATTATCATAATTTTGTTAGATGGACTGTCACAATGGGAAAATACCTTACTAAAAATACAATACTTTAAAACAGAAATATAAAGCCAGTCTGCTATAATGAGGCTATAAAATATGCATGTGCATTTTAAGAACCATCCATTGCCCGATGCAGTCGTGCAGTGTACTTGTTATTTCAGGAAGTTAGTGATGCATACATATGTCAGAGAAGCATGTTGTGCCATCTTCTCATTTCAGTCCACAAGAGACAAAACTAAGTCAGCACTAAGTGAAGAAAATGACGTATTCATATAGAGTGGATTTTTTATTTAGATGGTACCACAGAGTACAGTGGGTCTCTTTGCAGCTCACAGCCCAGTTATCTCACAGGCAGTAGTAGTTCTCACAGCAAACTTCCAGGTTCCACTCTGAGGAATGTTGTGCATTCATCACGGTGGTATGGAATAATGACTGCAACTGGAAGTTGGCTATTTGTTAGCACAGCTGTCAAACCTCAGTCACTTTGTGGGATGGAACAACCAGAGCCTTAAGGCAACTGCAGTTTCTGTTTTCTGCCTCTGTCACAGCTTTCCCCTGTATGGTGTGAATTCTCCTGGTGCATGAATGTCTGTGCTTGGAAAAGATTGAATAATGGTGGAAAGAAAGTTGACTGTAAACTAGAATTTACCTTATCCTCAGTCAACTTGGACTGAATATCCCCAAAACAAACTGAGAGTTTTTTGGCATTCATGTCATCATCTCCCTGTTCAGTTACAGTGTTTTACAGAGTAAAATGGAGTAAAGATTTATGGAGTAAAGATTTGATGGCAAACTTTGGTGAGAAGTTGTGAGTGCCTTTGTTGAGCTCTCGAGGCTCCCTTAATGGGGGAAAACCTCTTTTAGCAGTTCTGTGCCAGGATTGAGAGATGCACGGGACTTTTTTCGGTCTTCAGGTTGCTGTTTATTTTTATCTTATCAGAACTTTGGCACTCTGTCTGCACCAGACTTAGCACACAAGGACAGCAAAAATGGTCACAAGGTGTACAGTTTCAAGGTCTTTTAAAGCTGTTTTATCCAATTAACTCTTAAAACATACTCTATTTCTACTTTTTTACCAATAAATAATCCTTTGTCTTAATCCATGTAACCTCTGCACTGTGGCTTCCCACAACCAATCACCCTGTGCCACCAACACTGCAGAAAATGGAGTAGAAGAAGAAGAAACTCAGACAATGCCCAAAATCCTCCATCTTGTTATTTATCTACCTCCATACTAAAATCCCAAAACTCTAAATTTCTCACCCTGTCACAAATTACACTATTCTCTATTTCACACACTTGTAAACTCCAATCCATTCCAAAGTCTTGGAAGCCTTGTCCATGGGTGGAGGTTAAAGGCAGTGTTCCCTGGGGGTCTGGACCCCTCTAGACAGGCAGAGAAATATTCCCTGTGCCCTGGGTTCCAGCAAGAAGGTACAAAAATGTATCTCATCAGGTAGAAAGGTGTACAAAAACAATCATCAGAAGAAGTGCAAGAAGAATTTTAGTAAACTTAATTTTTTAATATTTTCTTTTAATTTGTCTTTGAATTAAAAAAGGTTCCCATGAAATTCAGAAAAAAAGGTATGAATTTATGTCAGTATGTCTAGTACATCTGTGTCCCATGTGGCATATTTATTATATCTCTGTTGCAAATCACAAAGAGCTTAAACTGTTGTCCCTGCTACTCAGTGCAAATTTCTCAATCGTCAGGGTTTTGATTTTCATAAGATCTCACCATCCTGCATCTGAAAGCCCTTCCTTAGAAGAGCAGTAGGCCCCTAATAAATGTTCTCAGTTTGACAAACTGCCATTTCCAATTAAGATAAAAAAATGCACTGGAAAATTTCCAGCTAGTATGCAACAGAAGTTAAAGAAAACTCTGAGTAGTTTGAAAGGGTTCCCTCCCTTCCTTCCTTCCTTCCTTCCTTCCTTCCTTCCTTCCTTCCTTCCTTCCTTCCTTCCATTAGGACTAAGTTTAAAGAAGAGTACTCAGGATCTCCATCACCCCAACAGAGCAGCATTCCTGAGCAGCTTCTTTCCAGAACAGCTCATTTGGAAAACTTGTTTTATATCAAAACAGAAGATAAAACCTTTAAGATATTTCTGAGTAAGAATCAGATATTTGTATCAAACAAGAATATGGAGTACAATCAAAATAGTTCTGGATCGAACATAGAGAAAAAATACTGTGAATTTATTTTGCCAAGTCATTGAGACCCCTTATTTATTAAAAAACAACAAAAAAAAAACCCAAACAAACAAACAAACAAACAAAAAAAAACCTCCCCTAAAACCAATAAAAAGCCAATTGCATGGAAAATGCTGGTTTTACAAAAACTGAAGGCCAATATGCCATGTATTTCAATTTTACAAAAGTACCTGCACTTCACAGTCTTTAGCTTGTCTATATAAACTAATGAGAAGTATTTGTCCATTCTACATCATTGCCATTCACCTGATACCAAATTAAAGCCATGTTAGAATATTATGATCCTCATTAATATTGATTGGCATGAAAACAATTATATTTTCTGCTTGTAGTACTGGCTGTTCCAGTATTATGTTCATAAACATGAAACTAGCTTTATGGCCTGGTTCCAGAAATTGCAAGACCATCTAAAATGACACAGGAAAAACCAAACTGAAGTAATAGAATAATGGTGGATACCATTCTTCAAATCCCTTGTCACAATGAGATTGTCTGTCACACACCCAAAGGAATTTCTGAGATCCCACAAGGGATTATGGAAATAAATTCTTCAGCATCTCAGCCCACCATATATTTCATTAATTGCAACTCTAAAGGGAGCTATGCTTTGATCTTCCAACTCCCCCACCCCCATATCTTGGAAAAATATATTTTCACTTCTATTTCTTCTTTGTAGAGACAGAAAAAAATGAAAGAATGGCATCTGACAATTTTTTCATTTGTGCTGCGCAAAACCTCTTTATACCACGTTCATAAGTGTAATAATTTGAACAGCACAAAAATAAGTCAGCAAAAAGCCAAGGAAAACTCAAGATGTGCAAATCAGACAGTGCCAATGTAGTGCTGGAAGGCAGATTCCAAGATGAATCATTTAATTTATGCAGTTTCCTTACTTGTCCAGTGAATGGACACATTGGTTAATTTCACTGAAAAAGGACCCAAATGAAACCATACTCCTTCTTTAATCAAAGATGGAGCATTATGTTGTGCTTGTCTACTAAACTAATCAGCGTCTTACAATTCAGAGTATCTACAAATTACCACAGTACTGTGCTATTCACCTTTATGGTCTATATCATCTGCTCTGTGAATATCAATGCATAATATCAATTTCCTTACCTGAACATTTTCTAACTGTCTAAATTTCCTACAGTTACAATAAGTTTTCTTCTATAAATTTATCAGTCTACCACTGAGCCTCACGTCTCCTTGGTGTCCCATTAGGTACAGATCTGGGCCAGTTGGAGTTTTTTTGAACGTTATGGCTGCCTCATTTAAAAGTCATATACCAGTTTTGCATGCTGGGTTTGAGAATGAAATTTAATTCAGTGAGATAGAGGAGATTTCAGAAACTAGCTTCAAGTCTGATCAGGTTTTAAAATTTATAATTTAAGTTGAGGAAGAAGATAACTAGTTTAGATGATTTAAATAAGTTTTATGAGCCCTTTGTACTATTTACAATTTGGATTCATTTTAACAATTGGCAGTACTGCTATTTTTTATTTCTATTAGCATTTTTGAAATCTTATTAAATATTCCAGAATGTCACATTTCTAGAAAGAACATGGTATCTATGTAATAAAAAATGGATTTTGTATATCATACATAATATATTTTCTGAAATTATTTTGGCATTCCTTTTTAACTAATTTTTGGTTCTTATTTTTTTTTTTTACCAAAAACTACCACCTATAGGTATTAATGTATATAGTGTTTTTTTATTTTAAAGTTTTTGATAATATATCCACACACTTGTACAACATACATTCCATTATATGTAAAATTTAGTATTCAGTATTTCAGTGCATAGAGTTTCTCTACTCCTGTCAGTTGCAGACATACTCCAAGTTGAGAATTCTAAAACTGAGTAAGGTGAGAAAAATACCTGTAAAGTCCATTAGAATCAAATTATAAATCAATTAGATGTATTATAAATGTAATGAGCTTGGATAGTATGAAAAATCTTGTCATAGATATTTACTTGCACATGCATTAGCTATCCCTTTTGTTTTCAAAGCTTGCTTTCATTAAATTGTATTGCTTGTCATTATGCTAAAACAAGTTACTGGAGTAAATAAAGAAGAACTGTAATGAAAATGGTCACTGGCCTACTAATATTTCTCTCCTGCTTCCCTTCATCATTGCACGGAGGTTGACCAGAGAGATCTTTTTCTATGTAATTTGATATCAGCCTGTCAGCCTGTCATCATTTTCAGGATTTTAAATAGCATGCTTATTTCACAGGATTGCTTTATAAAATGAAACTCAGTGCCAATGTTCCCTTACCTCTGCTACATCCAGAGAGAGCAGTATGAAGGGCTTAACACTGTATGGTATTTGAATCACACACAGATAAAAGCAGGAACTTCCTACAACTAGAAATATAAAAACTATTTGCAGCATTAGACTAGAAATGTCACCATATTTTATTTTCTAGAGAAGTGATAAAAGACTGCAGGGGAGGAAGAGAACTCAAATACTGTCCAGTGCAACATGGTTTAGCTCCAGCTGGCAGCTAAGCACCATGCAGCTGTCACTATTGGACAGTATTTAGATACAGTATTTCAGCAAGTCCCAAGGAGCGTGCTGTTAAATTTTCTTGTTGGAAGAGTTCAGTTTATTGCTGTTTGCTGTAGACTTCAGAATTTTACCCATTCTAAACCTGAACTCTGAGGTATATTTATGAGAGCCAATAAATACTTAAGATAATGCTGAAACAATTTTTTTTTAAATTGATGTAGTACTGACAACTTTTTTATTATCAGACTGTCAAGAATATATTTTTCTTATGTACTTACTAGAATTAGTGTGTGACTGGTATATCTAAAGATATACCTATCCCCAGCAGAGTGAGACACTTGCCTTTAATATAAGGAATTACTAGATCTTTTATGGATAAAGAGACACAGCTGATAGACTCACTTCCTGGCATGCTCTTGAGAAATGGAGGAATATTTGAACAGGATAAATATTTCATTTTCCCCTTTCTGAAGCAAAGGGCTCAGTAGGATCAGGAAATCCTCTTCCTCCTATCAGCCCTTTCTCTACTGATATCATCATAGTCACACTATCCTGAAAGCTTCCTCTAGAGGGTGAGTTCAATCGAGGCCTGAAAAAAGCCAAGTCCAATCAAGCTTTGAATATCTTCAGAGTTTCCACAACTTTCCCCAAAACTTTATTACCCTCAGTGTGAAAAAATATGTCCTTATATTTAAACAGAATTCCCATCTTGCATCTTGTGACTGCTGCCTCATGCTCCTCACTGTGCCTCTCTGAGGAGAGCAGGCTCTGCCTGCCCTACACTCAAGCCGGGAGCTTGGAGTTCACTGGCATCTTCTTGTACATATTGTGCCAATGCCTTCACCCTCTTGGGAGCTCTTGACTGCACTGACTGCAGCATGGCATGGTCCATGCAGTACTGGGGAGCCCAGAAGTGATCACAGGACTGCAGTCATCCTATAGAAGCGGGGAAGGGACTCTTCCTCCCTGTGTGGTGGCTGCACTCCTACCACTACAGCCCACTGTTCTGCTGGCCATCTTCACTGCAAAGGCAAATTGTTGACTTTCAACTGCTTTAACCACAGGATACTGGGTCAGCATAGAATACAGGATATTCTATATTGTATATGTATAACATATATGTTCTACATTCATTGTATTTTGTTTGATATTTAATTAGGTGAAGAAAAAACAGTTTGTCAATAACTGAATGGTGTATCACAATGCTTTTGCTCCATAAAACTGCATAGTATCTGAGTGGCCCAGATTGTGGCACATCCCCTGCTCTTGATGCACAAAGCTGCTTTTTGGGCTTGTGCTTTTCCCCTACTCTGTGCCTTTAAGTAGGATATGGATTTAAGGACACCCGAAGAAAAAATTCTCTGCTCCCTAATTTTAAGGAAAATAGAACCAGTCTTAATTGTTTGCAGGTCTGCAGGAGTCTTTCCATTGGATTGGGATCAAGATCTGTAAATTTAATAGGCATTTACCACAGATCTCCAGGCATAATCTGATATTAGGCTGTTACTAAATCAAACTGTTGTTGTTTGTTTATGCAGAACTTTGGAAGAAACTTGGATGAAAAACATGTATGGTTCATTCTCTCAAGGAAACAAAGGAGTTGTAGATTGCTTTGCTACTTGCCTTAGGCTTTGAAAATAGCCTGTATTATGTCTCTTCTATAGCCTAAAGAAAGTAAAACAGAATAAAGATTCTAGGCATAAGCATTAATGACATACTGATCTTTAGAAATATTTCCCAAAGGTGTGATAGGAAGAAAACCATGTCTAATGTTTTTCAAAACTATTGATGTTAGTTGAAAGTTTGGGGTTTTTTTTGTTTGCTTGGTTTTCGTTGTTGCGGGTTTTTTTTGTTGCATTTTTTCTTGGGGGAGGTTGTGGGGTTTTTTGCTTGTTTGGTTGGTTGGTTTGGTTTTGATTTTGATTTTGGTTTTGGATTCAGTTTCCCCCAGATCCATCAGATTATTTAATCTTAAAAAGAATTTGAAGACTTTTTTTTTTGTCTCAGTTTAATTCTGCTGAAAATATTGGCCACAATGCAGCAAAAGCTGGCATAGAAATAAATGCTTTGTCAGTAGCATTTTGACTTATACATGGAATAATCAGACCTATACAGTCCAAGGATGTTTCATATCAGCTGAGAATAGTCACAAATCTCTGGGAAGGCAGAGATGTGCAACAGATCAGTGCATCATCATACACTGGGGGCCACTGCCATAGAGTATGAGGAAATTCATATAGACTGATGTTGTTTAACTTTGTTCATGACACCTATCCTTGAAACACTATCTGTGCATGAAGGAGTAGCATCTGGTGTAGCCTTTACACTGTAGAAATAAGAAAAGGAAATAACAGAATATACTAGGACTGAAGCTTTTGAGGAGCTTTCTAAGAAGGGCTGTATACTTCAAAAGATATTCAAACCAGACAGCTTTTTGAAAGGAAATGGCTCACATTATACTTTTATACATAATCTGAATCAGAGCTAAAATAATTATTGTACATTTAAGTTATTGAACATCCTATAAGAGGTCAAGTGTTATTGCTTCAAATGTTGTTTTATTAATGTATCTTATTAGCCTATCCAATTTCTTGAATTTCTCCTAAATGTATATTAAATGTATTATATTTGTGGTAAGGTCTAACATGGACTGCATCATCAGTATTTTATGGATTAAGTTTCTTTCTTTCAGTGATCTCTGAAGCCTGGGATGAACTGTTGTACTGATGTGCTTTGTATATCATTAATCATATATGATCCATTCTATGTTTGCCTTAGTATAACATAATTTTGTTTATGCATTTATTTATTTATTTTAAGCACTTAACATTTTGAAAGTGACTGTTATTGTCCATTTCATCCAGTTAAAGTAAGAATTATATTATAGTGACTACTAAACACGCTCCTTACACCCACTGCTGCATATACATATGTAACAGAAGCAGCAGGCTAATGCTTTCTCACATCTGTGTCAATATACTTGTTCAGAATACCATAATCTTGCCTGAGCCCTGTGTGTGTATTGGCTTTGTGTGGAAAGGTTTTGAAAGGGGGACTTCAGAGGTGTTTCCTTGAGAAGATGCCAGAAGGTGCCCACATGTCCAGTAGAGCCAGGGCCCTCGCTGGCCAAGGCCGAGCCCTTCAGGTGGTAGCAGCTCTGGGATAACGCAAGAAGGGAAAAAGAGCTGCTGTGCAACAGCTACTGGAAGTGTGGAGTGAGAATATTTGAGGAACAGCTCTGCAGACACCAAGGTCAGTGAAGAAAGAGGGGCAAGAGGTGTTGCAGGCATTGGAGCTGAGATTCCCCTGCAGCCCATGGAGGAGTCCTGTGCTGGAGCAGGCAGATGCTGGAAGGAGACTGTGACCCCATGGGGAGTTCACACTGGAGCAGGCTCTATAGGAGGACCTGTGGAGCTGTGGGGGATCCACACTGCAGTAGTTTGTGGAGAACTGCAGTCTATGGCAAGGACCCACACTGGAAAAGTTTCTGGAGGACCATCTACCATATGCTGGAGCAGGAGAAAAGTATGAGAAGGAAGGAGTGGAGATGTGTGGTGATGTTGCTACAACTCACATTCCACATGCCTCTATGCTATTTGGGGGAGAAAGATGCAAACTCATGAGTGAAACTGAGCCTGGGAAGAAGGGAGCAGTGAGAGGAAGGTGTTTTAAGATTTGGGTTATTTCTCATTATCCTATATTGATTTGATAGTTAAGAAAGTAATTTCCCAAAATTTGGTTTGTTTTGCCTGAAATGGTAATTGCTGAGTGATGTTCCTGTCCTTATCTCAATCTATGAGTTTTCATCATTTTTTTTTCCCTCTGTCAACTGAGGAAGAGAGTGATAAAGGGTCTTGATGGCACCTGGCATCCAGCCAAGGTCAACCCACTGCAGTGTGCATTGAACTGTTGTTATTCTGAAGGTAAGTAAACAATTAATAGTTTTAAATCCGTATCCTTATATACACACCATACACATAAACTTCTAATTCTTGATAAATATATTGGTAGAATACTGTTCTACTTCAAAATATCTAAAATTCACTATATCATCATCAAAATGAGAAGAGACATGAACACCATCAACAAACAGAAAATAAAGAGAATTTATGATGTTCATGGGGAAAAATGGTAAACAATATTTTATATAGCATGCATTTGTTTGTTTGTTTCTTTGATTATCTATGAAAGAAACATTAGCAAAAAGCTCCTGAGCCTTTAATCCTGAGCTTTGTAATTTTATCCTTCCATCATCACTTTTTAAGTAACTTCTGTAGGTCTGCTACTTGCAAATCCCCCTTTCAAATTAAATAGACAAGATCTCTTACCTGCAATTAGGGTCTTGCACAGCATCATGTTCTCTGAATAATTATCAGAAAAGTACCAGGGAAGGTCAAAAGATCTGCCTTTCAAATTATCTTCTTCTGTGCTTAGTGACACAGAAAATGAAAAACCATCAGATCTTTCTGGGTTTGTAGTTTGCTGCTTGAGTCCTCAAAAATGCAAAGTATTTTCCCTCCATTACCTGCCCTGAAGAGGGAAGCTACAATACTGAAAACTCATCATGAATCTGGACAATAGCAGTACCTGCTCATGCAGCTAACCAATTTTAGAATCACTTCAATAAGCAGAGGCTTTGGAGTTGGAAACAGAATAATAAAGCCCTTCACATAAGGGAAATGTGGAATCTGTAAAGTGTTTATGTAGAAGAATAATGAGATATTTTTATTTGGATAAATATATTCAGAGAAAAGTTTGTACAGTTTGCTTCCAAGAAGTTTAAATCTGACAACAAAATTATAGGCAGTACCTTGGGTAATCAGTGATACTATAGATGGTTTTAGAGACATGCAGAGACATTCCTGGGCATGAGTCTCAAAGTCCAGGACAGCATAAAAATTTATATGGAAACTGTCCTGTTAAGAAAGAGAAGTGTTTTCTCTTAATTTTTAGGAAGATTCTTTGCTCCTCACCCCCACCAGCCTTCATCTACCTCTCCCCCCTCCCAACACACACGTTCCACACCCGAAGCAGGAGAGGAATAGTCGTTTCCTCCTCAATCTCCACCAATTTTCCTGACGTTGTAATTAAAGGGCTGACAAGGAAAGTGCAGTACTTGCTGTGAAATGAAATTGTTACACTAAAGAGCATCCTAGACAGCTCAGTGATAAGATAATTTAGATGGCAAGGGAAAGCAGCTAACATATATGTGGGTATAAATGACAAAGAGTGGAGATTCGAGCTTTTGAAAACGTGGTTCAGACATCTCAAGACGGTGGGGAAGAAGGTGCAGAGCTGTACTTTTAGGTTTCCTGCCAGTCATAGGTAGAAGCTGAGAGTTATTGAACAGGAACTGCATCTGAATGAGAAAGTAAGAGACAGCAGCAAATTGATGGCAGGTAAGTGTTGTTAAAGCAGAACATTGTAGTGAGGGAAAAAAGTAACAAGCAAGGAAAAAAACCCAACATGGTGGGTTCCTAAAGAAAGACTTTTTAATCTTTCTTTAGGAAAAAACCAGTTTTATAAATTCCTTTTAGATACAAGAAGGGATAATGAGACCACAGAAGCTGAACTGTACGTAGAAACTAAAAATCTTTATAATTAATTTTTTTAAGCAAAACAAGATGAATGATACAGAAATTACTTCTGGCTTCTTATGAAAAGAGACAATATAAAGATATGAAACCTATTATATCTTCAGGAGGACTGATGCATGAGGTATTATATGTATAAAAGGACAATATTAGAAGAAAGGAATGACATTTGCAAATTTCCTGCCAGCATAAACAATTTGCACTGCAGTGAAAGATAGAAATGCCAAGAAAATAATTGGAGGAAACTTTGAAGACTTTGTAGGACTGATTGACAATCTAAACTAGAAAGTTTAAGCACTACAATGCCCATAACAAAGGATCTCAATTACTCTGACATTTCAAAAAATATGAAAACCATGAAGGAGTTCATGGAAGGAGCTAATTTGAGTCACTGTAATATGTACTGCCTGAAGCGCCAGAAAGACCAGCAGCTTTATTTGTTTACTTCAAAGAAAGGAGTCATATAGACAAACTATTGTTATGTGAATTGACAATGGTAACGAAAAGTGAAGATACCCTAAAAGCTTACCACAGAAAATTAAATATTTGAAGTAGTAAAAATTTCAACTTTTTAAAGAGTTTAATGTGAAAATGTAGAGAACTGAATGACAGTTAAAAAACAAAGATGTATCTACAACACTCTAAAGCAAGTTAAAAAAATTTGTAAACTACTGCTTCTTTTATTTTGTTTTGCTTTTAATCAATATTTTAGTATCACGTCTTAGTGTGACCAGAATACCAGCTCACCAGCTGTAGAATCAAATTAAAGTCTGAAGGAGTATTTTCTTTATATTACAGCCAAAGTAAGAACACACACATCTTGTAAGAAAGCTTATTGCTGAGAGATTTTTCATTTATAATTGTGCTATACTGGGTTTGAACAAAGATAAAAAGAAATTCTGAGAATCTTCAAGGTCATGTCCAAGCTATGTATACAGGTTCTTAATTTACTGTAATTAAACGTGTTTACAAAAATCACCATTGAATGATGGCCTTCTTATGAAATACAGCTAAATATCAGTTTTGTACATACAAAGGATAGACCAGTAAGTGTGGGTGGATATATGCTCTAAAAATCAAGGCATTATCTGCTGAACATTCATAAAGATCTGCTGGAGAACTGAAAGACTATTAATGAACTTTCATACAGAGGATGTCTGATGTCCACAGTCTAATGAACAATGAAATGTTGAAAAAATCTGTGAATAAAGGATAAGTGAATTTCCACCAAATAATATTTTCTTGTTAATGGAATAACACTTGAGGACAGAATGGTTATTTGTTTCTTATGTTTCGTGTCTATCATTTGATAATGGCTTCAATGTCAAATTTAGTGAAATAGATTCCAAAATGCAATCTGTTCCTAATATCTTTGCATTATCACCCATCTTGCTTTTTTTAATCCTTTTTCCATTTTAAAGTCACCATGGTATTTCTTCTCATCTGACTGCTGAAATTCATTGTACTTACTTGTTTAGTGTCTGCATTATTCCTTTGTTAATGAAGTGCAATAATCTTGAAATATTTCCTCATTTTAGTCGATGGCATCAAATAAGATTACCTAACATAGCAACTGTTACCAAGAAAGTCAATATCTCAAACTATATAATCGATGTTAGCATTGTTAAATGCTTTATTTTATTTTATTTTAAAGACTCATCTAACCTTTTTTCTTCAGAGGCAAGGTTTGGCATTTTTTTCCATGTAGTTATTTGTGATCTCTTAGCAGTAAAAAAGCCCCAGTTTTGCTAAGTGAAGGACTCCATAGTTCTCATGCACTCAAACAATTCTGAACAGCAGTCAAATGAAAGCAAAATCACGTTTCTTTGCTAGGGTGTCTTGTTAATAAGCAGAGAGTTACAGAACAAACTAATTTGTAAAGTATTTACTGTGTTCATATGCAAATTTGGATAGGTGTCTGGTATGGATGGTTCTGCACCTATAAAAAAGCACCCATAAAGAAGATGGCAGAGAAAGGACTTGATTAATAAAAAAAAATGTTTCTTTTTGCCCGTCACTTTCAACACTTAAAAGTGTTGGTACTCATTCATGGTTCTGTGTAAGTTCTTTTTTCTACAATAAGCAGAAACAATATGTCGGGGTTTTTTTTTAAATCATGATCTCTAATTTTTTCCCAGTGACTAAAGATGTTAGCCCAGGGAGGTGGTGGAGTCATTGACCCTGGAGGTGTTTAAAAAAAGCCTGGATGTGGTAATTAGTGCCATGGTCTTGTTGTCAAGGTGGTGTTAGGTCATAGGTAGGACTTGATGATCTCAAAGGCATTTTCTAACTTAGTTAACTATGATTCTGTGGGTCTCTGATTCAGAATGAAGTGAAGTACACTTCATCATATGCGATGGCCTATCGAGAAATAGGGAAAGATTCAGCAGGATTCATGCTCAGGTTTCAATATCATTTGCAAAATATTTGGAGGAGGCAGTGGCTGCTTCCACACACAGCCTGTAATGTTACTGGAGCACTTATCTTCTCTGCTGAAGTGCTGGGACCAAATCACTCTTTACATTTGATTTAGAGCAGACTTGAATTTGGCTTTTCTATGTCTCAAGAGAGTATGATAACTTCTGGCTTGTAGGGTACTCTGGAATGAGTAAATATCAATATCAATCTCCTTTTGAAGAAGTTCTACTTCTTGTAACCAATATTAATTCAGGAAGAGAATATGAATGACTGCATAATGTAATCATTAGAGTACTCAGCTGGATGCAACAACCACTGGATTCCAGCCTAATTCACTGTGCTCGCTCTGTAGCCCATTGTGTTGGTTTTACTTCATTTTGTATTTACAAAATACAAAATTCCCCTATGCCTTTGTCTATTCACGAACATTTATTTAACATCCTGAAAAGAACTGGCTTGACACTTCAATTTTTCTCCATGTTTTGCTTTGCTAGAAATGTGGAAATCGTATTTGAAATTGACTGTTTCAGAGATGCAAATTTCAGCAATAAATGTGTGCTCCAAAAGGTTAGTTCTTTGGGTATTTTTTCTCATCAAAGTTGCTGAAGAGTTGAAGTACAAATCAGATTACAGATGTTTGCTATTAATTTGGCAAGAGTCATTGTTATTGTTCTTATTGTTATTTTTGTTTTTCATTCTTAAACACCTTAGCCAGTGACTATTTAGTACAAAAAGTCTGTCTGGTTTCCTCTGATGGTAGGAAAAATTAAAACCAAAGTCTTTTTAGGTTTTCTCATGCTTTAAAATTATTTGTTGTGCTTTAATTAAACACAGATTAGATTCAGACCAAAATTTTTAAACATGCCTATTTTAATTTGTTAGAAGATTAAAAATGTCCTAGATCAGGACTGGCAAGAAAAATTCCTTCCTCTTCCTCTTACAGATTTTTAGTAATCTAATGGATTTTCTTAGTGGAATTTCAAAATTTTCTAAGGTCATATGAATCAAAATAACCCCTTTCGTCCTTCAGAGTTAATGTCAATTTCTTTGGACTGTGATGTAGCACTTTATTGCTCTGAATACCACTTTCACTTTGTCTTTGGGATATAAGGAGATTATTTAAATTTATGTGACTCTCGAGTGTGCCAGTCTCTCTAAGGCTTTATATGCCTTTTGGCACATCTTCTGGCAGCTAGAGTATTAAGTATGGTAAGCAGATACAAAGATGATTAAGGATTTGGCATTTGTACAAAATATTTTTAAATGCATATTTATTTAATAGTGGTTCAAAATAGCCACTTTTATTGTATGTGGTATAGCAGTTTCAATTTGAGTGAAATGTGAAAATAAATCACTATCTATGGCAATGATTTTTTCTTTGATGGAACACTTTTGCTGAAGAGTGGAAGAAAGTAAAGGTGAAACTTTAAAGAGAG
The DNA here is from genome assembly GCF_017590135.1 of Pyrgilauda ruficollis. Lineage (NCBI taxonomy): Eukaryota > Metazoa > Chordata > Aves > Passeriformes > Passeridae > Pyrgilauda > Pyrgilauda ruficollis. The sequence goes on along the minus strand of NW_024508100.1, from coordinate 11,678,121 downwards.
TAAGGAACTTCTCACAGGAGGGTTTAATAAAGGAGCACTTAATAACCAGCTTTGTTGCTTCTCAAAGTTTCCTTTGACAGTCATAAATTCCTAATGCTAGTACATGAGAGAATATAGGGGTGATCTTCCTTAACTGTTAAATTATATTTCAAGTTTTGTTTTGTTTCTTTTTTCATCAAGTATGAACTCTCATTCCACTACTTTCTCTATTCTAACAATAGTGACTATTTGAATCAACCTTGTTTTAAGGAATTAAAAAAACCCACAATTTTTTATTGTTACCTGTTAATATTAAGAACATTGCTCAGTTACAGAAACTTTTAGATTGTTCCTTTTTTCCATATAAACTCCCAGCAACTGCTTTCACAGTGGAAGGATGTGGAATCATAAAACAAACACAAGCATTCTGTAACACTTAAATTCTACATACACAGACTTTCTGCAGACTTCAAAACCAGGGCCTATTTACAAGTGAACTGAACTCAGAGAACCCACTTGATTTTAGAAGTCTTTGATTACTTTTATATTTCCTAAGTAATTTTGGCAGTTTTCACTGGTATTAAAAAGAAGATTCACATCTCTTAACCAGAGATTTATTGTGAGTGGTCATACCACAATCACAGATTTTCATAACATCTGCTATAAAGAAATAGTAGGAAAAATAGGAGTATTCAGTAACTTGCTTTTCAGTAAAAATAAGTCACTCTTCAAAGTTAGACTTATAGGTCTGGTTTTGGGAATCATTTGACTGTCTCTAAGAGATTCATCCTTGCTCTTCTGTTATCTACAATATTTCTGACCACACTGCTTGTCCTTGCAGAGTTTTCACTGTGCTGCAGCCGAAAAGTAACTTCAGTAGTTCCAAACCAACATTTACTGAATTACATGAATTACCAACATGAATTAACATTTTCAAGAATTGTCAACATTTGCTAAATAACCCAAGTTTCAGCCTTATCCTTTGGGCTGTTTTCCTCCCAGAATCTGTTTCTTCAAAACCCTTTTTCATTCTTTCACAGTGTCTTGCTTGTGTCAGTAAGAGTGCACTGAGCATTGTTAGAGTGACAGAAGAACATTCCAGATATTTATCTTAATATAATGCTTCTCGTATGTCTAACTATTTTAATACTATTTTCTCCTACAAAGTAGTTGTATTGTGCTAATTTCAAAACCATTTTAAGCATGATATGGGTCAGGAGAGTATTTCTGGAGAAATTATTTAATTTAGAAGGTAAAACAAATGTTTCTATTGTGCATCTTTTCCATTCAGCTATGTCACCTTCTGCATGCTGATTTTCCTTTCCCAAAATCTTCACACAATTCACTTGACATTTGACAAAACTACCCTCACAAAATATGAAAAGATATAACTGAGAATAAGCAACAAAAATTAGGATTTAATCACTGTGTGGTCAGACTTCTCAAAATCTTGGTTCACATTTCCAGGATATAAAAAATTTAAAGAATTAATTTTACTATCATTAAAATTAATGGTATTTTTATTGTCAATCCCAAGTGGAACAAAATTTCCTCTGAGAACAACAACAAAAGAATTTTAAATTACCTGACCAATTTTAAAATAATTCAAGACAAGAAATTTTTAAAAAAATCTTTTACTAGTACACCCTTGATATTTCTTGATATTTATGACCTGGTTAAACATTTGTTCCCTTATTGCATAAACAGCTCTTAAAATATTTGTTATTTCATTTCTGTGAATAGAACTGTAGTAAGTACCTTAAGTCTTTAATGCTTATTCCAGTACAAAAGAAATGCTGTGTGTTTATTCCAAAGGTAGTTATAGCAGCTACCTACTTTTTAGTTACTTTCTGTACCTCTGTACAGATCTCCAAATAGCTCTCAAATGTTTGTTTGTTTGTAATATCTTCTCAAGAAAAATGGTGGAAATTTCATTAGTAATATCACCCAAAACTGTAAGACCAAATGCTAACTGGCCATTTATTGGCCAAATAATTAACTAATTTTTATAGGGAAAAATTACAAGAGATTTTGTACCACATTGTCTTTCTTCGAAAACCATTTTTAAAAATCCCTCAGACACTATTAGAAAGCTTCCTTTGCAATTTTAATGTGAAAATAGAAACGCAACATATTAAGTATTTCTAAAATTCTGAGACAGATCATGAACTATTCTTCTCAGAAACTTCTCTTTTTCGTGCCTCATTTTTGAAGAATTTCTCAATACAATCCTCTTTTCCTACATGAGAAAGTGTTTTGCTAAGTTTTTCTACTTTTTAAAATTCAAACTCATTTGTTTTAGAGTAGAATTGACTAATTAAACCTTTTTGTAATTATATATTGTGGAATTTTATTTCAACTTGTTGATAGAAGAAAGTCCAAACTAAAATTTTGTTGTGCTGAGATTTTTCACAACATTCCTCAATTTTTTTTTATTTTATTTATTTTTTTATTTTGGAAGAATGTTATGTTAAGTAAAAAAAAACAAAAAAAAACAAAAAAAAATAAATGCATTAATCTCTTTACAAGAGATATTCTTTTCCTCTGAAAGAAATGCCATTTCCCTACAGTGACCATACACCTGCATCTAAAATACCACATTTCTTTCTCATTGGTATCTCCTTTCCAGAGCATTTGTATACGCCTTTGTTTTCAGGGTCGCAAGATTTCGTTTCCCTTCCCGAATGGAAATTTCATTTTAAAATATTTTTCCACTTTTTAAAATTCAAACTCATTTGTTTTAGCGTGGAATTGACTAATTAAACCTTTTTGTAATTATACATTGTCGATTTTTATTTCAACTTTTTGATGGATGGAATTGCAAACTTTAGGTTTTTTTTGCTGAGATTTTTCACAACATTCCTCACTTTTTTTTATTGTATTTATTTTTTTATTTTGGAAGAATATTATGTTAAGTAAAAAAAAAAAAAAAATTAAATGCGTTAATCTCTTTACAAGAGTATTCGTTTCCTCTGAAATAAATGCCTTTTCCCTACATTGACCATACACCTTCATCTAAAATACCACATTTCTTTCTCAGTGCTACCTATAGGAAATAGTAATTTTGTATCAAATGCCTTTGTTTATTCATTATCAATACCATGGGCATAGAAAGATAAACAGCTCTGTTGTCACATTTTGATTGTTCATTTGAACTTCTAAGAGATATAATAGCAATAACGTATGTTTTCATATCTGAACACAATTACATAGTGGTCCTGTCCATTTTCCCCTATCTTTTTTGTTTGCTCTCTCAACTTTGCCAAAGGAATACACCCAGGATCTCACTACCTAACAGTTAATCAATTTTTTTAGACTAATGGTTTTCATGTCCTTTTGTTAGAGGCTCCCCCTCCTTTTCCTCAAGCAGCTGCTGTTTTCTCTGAACCATAGCAACCAGTCAAGCAAGCAGAATAAGTAGCTCCCGGAGAAAACAACACCAGCTCTGCTCCATAGGTGATCTAGTGAAGAGGGCTTCATGGCAACCACTCCTGTCCTCCCTTACTAGGCTTATAAATAGGATTTCTCACCAATGAGGAGTATTATCAGGAAGGGAAGTGATATCAGTAACTGTACCAGCACTTTTCTGTTGCCTGCAGGCAGATAGAGTTGAAAAAATTCGTTCAGTGGTCTTCTATGTATTTTGGATGCCAATAGCCATAAGAGTAATTATTTTTGAGCTAGGAAGAGGCCAGCTTCTAGTAGCTGAGAGCTTTGGAAAAGGCTGTACGGCTGGAAGAGGGCAGCCTAGCTGGGCTCCTCTGCTTTGGTATCTTCCAGCTGGTGGTGCAGCAGCCTAGCAGAAATGGGAGCACAAGGCAGGGATTATCAATAGCTACCTCACAGGAACTGGCACCAGCAGATATTTGCTTGGGTTTTCCACTGTCTGTTGAGGCTTACCTGTCCCACCTGGAGAGGACCACACTATCCATTGGAGGCAGTGTAAGAAGCACTGCTGAGTTTCAGATTTTCCTGCCTTGTAAGGGAACGTTGATAAAATCAAGTAACTAACTCAACAGAAGGAGTATCATTGTGTTTTGTATTTTTATGCAAAACATGATTCAAAATTTATAAGAATAATTATGTAGTCCATGTATACTGTTGACTGAATGTAAATGAATGCCACTCCTCTGGGGCAAGGCTTGTATGTCCTGTAAGATAGCTTGCATTTGCAGATTGGAAGTATAACAAAAACACCTACCTGTTTAAAAAGTTTTCAAGAATTTCCATCATTAAAAATTCAAATAACATCTGATTTAAGGTTAGAGGCAACTAATTTTTAAAGGATCAAAAAAAAAATCTTCCTCATCTGAAAGCCTGCTATTACAGCCAATGAACATCAAGTGAATGTATCAAATTACCAAAAGAAAAAAAATCTCAGAATTCCCTACGGGCAATAAAACGATGGTTTTATATGTGGAATTTTTGGCAATGTTACATTGAGGGAACATTAATAGTTCATCAAGATGAAGGGTTAGAGCAGTTCATGAGACATTTGAATTTTGTACAATTATAGTTTCCAATCTTTATTTTCTCAGGCTGAAAGCTTTTGAACACTGAATAAAATATATTATTTTACTGTCTTCAAACTTACTTTTTAGATGCGCTGCTGTATTCTGCCATTTTCAATGCAAGAGACTAATGAACCTTGTATTAGCATCTTATTTCACTGTGATATTGAAGAAAAAAAACCCCAAAAAACAAAAGAAAGGAAAAGAAGGCTATGAGACCAGCACCATGCTAAAAAAAATAAGTTATCTTTCCTAAAAATCCCTCTTCTTTGGCTAAGTCTCAAAAAAAACCAAACTTATCTGTAATTACTTTGCACAGTCTGAGGTTTCCACAGCACAGTGCAAGGGGTAATTAATTATATCAGTTGCCAGTGAGGTGTAGCTTTGCTCCTCAGTCAGCTGTTTGTGGGAATGTTGCTCCACTATTTGAAGAAACACAAGAAAGTAGTTTCCCTGTGTTACTGCAGCTGGCAAAGATACTGCCATTCACTGAGGAGCACTGTTGTAGGAAGCTTCAACAGAGTGCAGACAGACTTTCAAAGCTGAAGGGAAACTTCAGGACCTTTCAATTAATACATAAGAGGATAGCTGGAATGTGAGATAATAAGAATAAACAGTCCATTGAAGTATTTTATTCACATATGAAAATTTTCCTCCATTTACCTTAATTTTCAGAGTAAAAAGTGGCTGTTACTCTTCAGTTTTCTTTCAAGACTTTTTATTCCACTGATGTTTGTGTCCTGAGTTTAATTAAGCTTTCTCAATTCCTTACAGCTGGAAGACTTAGCAAAGGCTCAGATATGCTTTCTTGGCATGAATACTATTATTTTCAGACTGAAGGTGTTTTTAATTGGATGATGGAATAAATAGTTTATTGCAATAAGTTAAATCAAATTCATGTAGGAAGCTACTGAAATATTTACAGCATAAAGAAGAAATAAATGATCTGGTAAGATGCTACATTACTTGATGTGAATGTAAGTATTAATATGAGAGAGGGTGGTCATTAAAAAAAGAGAAGCAAAAAGGGATTTGACTAAGCCCTAGAACAGGTCTCAGTATCTCAACCATCTATACTGTGCTGTCTTTACTCAGTAAATTACGCATACCACCATGATGACATCACTGCAAGGTCCTCAATTAATCTACCCCTTTTTATGATCTTTCACACCTTTCATTGTGGCCAAGAACCTTGTGAAGGATGAAGTGGATGCTAATATTTATACAGCACTTAATGTAATTGGGTCCTGACCTGGCTAAGCACAACAGTTATATAAACACATATGGAAAAAAAAAGAGAATTGCTGCAGGGCTCTGCATGCATTTCTTCCTAGAACTCAGTTTTTGTTGGTCCTCTGAGCACAGCAAATATCAGATTATTATGACACACTGACTGTGGTCTGTCAATAAATTAATATTTAACAATCAAGAGAGATTAGGAACTGAATGTTAGCTTTAGAAGAACACTCCAAAATTCCAAACTAAGCTGCTTCCTTGAAAACAATAGACAAAGTCCAACAGAAACCAATTAACTTGAAGGGTTAAATAGACATTTGGAGAAGTGCTATACTTAAGATTTGAAAAATACAGGTTTAGGAAGCGGAGTGACCTAATATAGAAATGTTAAACACAGAGTTTGTAAAAAACACCTTGGCAGATGAATGGGGTAGTGTTGGGCTACTTTTTTCTCTCTAGATATAGACTGTAACTAGGATATTGAGAGATAAATCTTGATCTTTCTTGGGAAAAAAAAAGGAAAAATGTAGGTTAACAGATCTTCTATATAAGTTAAAGAGGTGTGAAGGTAGATCATACAAAAGTTGTTCTTTTCCTAAAATAGTTTGTTTTAAGAAAGTATGTGCCTTTTTGGGTGCTTCAAAAATGTTTTTTTCTAACTCTACAGCACCAATGTAGAAATGCATGTGTGTGAAGAACCGACAAAAAAAAGAGCCTCTCTGCCTCACTCAAAAGACTTTACAGGGTTTTTTTCTGTCTGCCAGTGAGGGATATTTAAAAAGACTGCAGCTGTCAAGTAAAAGGAGAAACTGAGAGGTAAAGGCCAAAGTTTACATGCAAAACCATCTCGAATTCAGTGCCTGAGTTGATAATTTTTTTTCTAGTAATTTAGCATTTCGTATCTCCTTATCACTGCAAATGATACATTCATCAGTACACAAGTGATTGCATTTCCCATTTCTATTCAAGAGGTTTATCCTCTAGCTGTTTTTGTGACCTTTTGTTTATATGTTTACAAAGGTAAGATTGAGTGAATGCAGAATGAAACATGAATTATTGAAAGTAGTGTAAGACTGCTAAATATCTTAGCAAGTGCTTTTCTAAACTTTCATTATTTATGGTTGTTAATTTTTATTAGAACAATGAAACTTTGTGTGTTGTATTAACTGGACCTTTGCGGAGTGCCAGCCTCAGCTCATTTTTGTCAAACTTTAATATAGGAATATAGTAGACCCAATTAGAGAATGTAGCCCAATCTAATAACATTTCAAGGTGAAAATCTGCTAATTCTCCTTTTGAGTTTAAATCAGCTTTTCTCATTTGAGATTGTTTTACACTGCTGCCAGAAAACTGGCTTAGATTTTAAAAATTATCAATCCACACTAGGGAGGATTTCAAGGCAAATTCCTCATTTAGTTAAACATTTTTTTTTTTTGTCTGGATCTTTTTTTTTATCCCTGAATAGATAGAGCACCAATTGAATTCAATAGGCTTTGTCACTTGTGGTCTATCTACAGTTAAAAAAAACCCAAACAACTACACTGAAAAGAACAGTAGAGTTTCTCACACACCACCCCAATCAGAACCAATATGAAAAAGAAAAAAAATATACCGAAGGAGAAACAAAACAGCTTTTTAAGGAAAGATACTATCCTAGATATGTTGAGATATAGTCTTTAATGTTACACCAGGGTTAAACTGTACAAGAAGTTGTAGTTTTCTGAAATACTGCAAGTGTCTGTACAGAAACATATGCAGCATGGGAAACAAGCATGAGGAACTAGAGTTCCAGAGTGACAGAATCATGACACTGAATTAGGTGGAGGGACAGCTACCCTGATTGTAGTGTTGCACTAGATGGGAAGCTCAAAGATGTGTTTCAGGTGTATTTTTGCCTTCTGCATCAATAACTAGTTTTTTATAGATATTTATATCCATATACAGTCAGATGTTGGAGGCCAGAGAACATGCATATCACATCCCCTTAGCTTCAGCCTTAAGCTGCATTATTAATCAGCAAAGTGATCTGATCCAGACTGAAAAGTTGTTCTAAGGAGCACGTGCTGTCAGGTGCATCAGAAGGATCAGCTGCCATTATCCTGATCAAATTGTTAATTATCATATTTTTCTTTGTCTTTTTAACGAAAAAAGGGGTGACATCAGTGTTTTGCATCTCTTCCTAAAGGGTGAGCTGTAACAACTAAACATTTGCTGAGAGAGCAGTTCTGAAAACATGTAAAAGGACTTGTGAGAAAATGTCTCCAAGTTCCTCCTGCAACAACTTTTGCATTGCTGGAGTGTTTGTTATGGTGTACGGTACAGGAAAGTTTAAGGGAAGCTGGAATACTGAAATGAAGCTTAAGGTAATTAAATTCCTCTACAGCATGTAGGAGCTCCTAGAATGGAGCAAGTTTGGAGAGATGGCAAATTCTGCAGTGTGGGTTTACCTACAACTTTCATGCTAAGGTCCCAGTTATTCTATTCATCTGATTTTTCAATTACCTTCAGTCATCCCCTGGCATATATACTGGCTAGATATCTTCCCCTTGTGAAGACAAATTAAGAGACAATTCAGAACAAAGCAGGAGAGCTGTGCTATCTGACAGATGAATTTTCAGTGCTGAATTCTATGAGTGAAGGCACTCAACCTTACCCATTATTTGGGTTCCTCAGGAGGGGAGTAATCATCTGGACAAAGCAAAGGGGGAAAGTTGTGCTAGCAGTAGAATCTTATTTTCTGAAAAGAATATTAGACCTGCAGAGGGCAATTTGAGACACACAGAGGAGTCTAAGCTTTAGTAAACATATTTATATAGAATCTGGCTGTGAAAATATTGCAAAGTATAGAAATCCCTAAAACAATAAATCTTCTTGTTCTTCCTGATGGAGATAGATTCTAAGGTCATCAACTATAAGGATCAGATGAGTCTCACATGAATGCTTTGGCCCCAAGCTGCACTGGTAATAAACAGGATTTTTATTACATTTCTAAGAGCTTCATGACATGTGTTAAATTACTGTAGGCTTCACAAACTGCAGCACAGAAGTATTGTGCAATTGGATAGTTCAAATGTGTTCCTTTTGTTCCATTTCAACACAGTGGCTCAGCTTCTCTTGCAGAACAAAAAAATGTTATTTGCTTGTTTTATGCACTGTCTGATCCAAAGTGTTCAACTTTTGCATGATTATAGTAAATGACATAAAGAATTTTCATGTTATTATAGAGTGAAATACTTTCTCAATTGTATTTTTTAGCTGATGGACCCTTCCATTTTATATCAGTTAGTCTGTCATTACTCTTAAGTTTGCACTTAAATTGCGGGATGTATGAGCCCATCTCAGGCTGTGATAACCAGATACATCTGAGATTTCCATCAGCCAGGATGGCGACATGCAACCACCTCCTCCTGGCTATTCTGTCCAGGCTAGATCAGGTTTTAGTGTACAGTTTGTAATTTAGATTATAAACTATTTTTTAAATCAGCGAGCCTATCTTTCACGGAGTCTCTTTATTATTTATTATTTTTCATAGGGTAACTTCAAAGCCTAGTGAATCCGTGCATGTATTTGAACCGATGTTAAGTCAGATCATTAACTCCATTTCTGTGTTTGGACATGTTTACTCCATTTCAAAAATCAAGACTGAAAGAATTATTATGATTCATTGTGAAGCAGAGCTTCCACCTCTCAATCAAGCCTCTCAAAGAAAAGATACAAAAAAATAAGTATTGTGTGTAAATTCAGTGCAAAACTGAAGTAAATGAGTTGTGGCATTTTTGTTTTATCACTGCAGGGAAAGCTATGGACATATTCAATGCTTTTAAAGAAACAAGTATGTCCAAGTTTCCTCAGAAGAGCTGAGTGCCTAGTCCTAAGCTTAATCTTCCATTTCATTAAGTACTTGAACTGAATACTGATAAAAATTAAATAAAAACAATTGCTGCATTTTTGCGTATAAATCAGATATCTAAAGGCTAAAGCAGCAATATTTAAGGGTGAATATTCCCCTAGTAAAATTAGAGGAAATTTTAAATGCAGAAACATAGTCAGTCAGTGCTTCTCCCTAAAATACTGAGAAATATTAAGTAATATTTGGTTTTATTCGTTTATTCATGGTAAACATCTACCTTCATATCTTTGCAGAAATATTCCAAAACTGTAATTTGACCTTGAGGTAGGAGGTATCTAATCCTGGACAAGATATTTTTGTGTGACAAAGAGATGAATATTGCCCTTAGTAGTTCTTTTAAGAATTCTGAAAACAAATAAAGAGGAAAGAACATCTATAATTTATATTCAGAATAGCAACTCAATAATTAAAGGTTAACAGTCTAGAAAAATTACAACAAAAAAGCCTTAGAAAATTGTTAGTGAAGTAACCCTATGCTAAAGGGAATCTTTTTATATTCAGTGCTACTTTAACAGGAGAAATTTTGGGAAGTGACTGAAAAATAACTAAAGTGAGAATTTAAGGTAAAATATTTGTCTTTAACAGCTGTTCAGATCTCTTTCTTTTTCTAGAAGCAAGCTTTTAAGCTTTGCTGGCATTATAGTTGATCAGTTAATTTGCTGTTATTTATGTCTGAAAATCTGTAATGTTACTTTTAATTTCATTCTGACAGTATTTCAATAATTATTTTGGGGGTTATTTTTACCTGCTAGTAGAGAAATTTTCTATGTGAAAATACAAAATTCTATCATGCAATTTATTATTATTTATTATTATTCAGCTTAGATTATTATTTTTTTCTTTTTAAAATATCCTTGTTTGGTAACTTCTAATTGAGCCAAATTCTTAGTTAGTATCAAACAAATTTTCTCAACTTGTTTGTAAGTATTTTTCTTTCAGGAATAAAAAAGGCAGGAAGTTTTTATGTGGTCACCATTCTGTGCTCTTTTTCCTAGCATTTTATTCTTTAAAATTAGAGCTCTACTTTTTTTTCTGAGAATCACAATAGCTTCAAGGGTGCTTCTGTCATAGTGTCCTTGGATAAATTTATTTTTTTTCTACCAAACCACCTCTCCTATATATTGTCTATTTGACAGATGGCTTCACTTGCACGGCAGTTTTCCCTTGTAGCCATATTTTGGTCATGGCTCATATTGTTTCAGCTATTTGTTTCTATTTAAGAGTACAATATCTCTGCATTTATTCTAAGAAGCTGCTATTATGCCTACTAGCTTCAAAGAGATTAAAGCCACCTATTAGCAGAAGGGGGCTTCATAACTGCAGAATTATGTTTCATTAGTCCTATCCATCAAAACATGATTGTCTGCATCATGGGGAAGTTAAGACACTGGACATATCAAGTTCTAAGGTCATGTAAATAGATTCTTCTCCTAGAGCTTGTCAGGTGCATCCAGCTGGAACACCCAAGGGTCAGGGACAATACCACACCTGTTATAGTCTGGAGAGAAATATCTACTGTTGAGTGGAGAAGGAGCATATATTTGGGAGAATAGAACATGTATTTTTGGAAAGAAGAAGAAGCAAATTGCAAAGAATTCTAAGCGCTGGATTTTGATCAAGGTAAAAGTGTTTGTCTGCTGCAGACCAAGCAGCTAGAAGCAAGCTTTTTCTTATTTATGTTATAATTTGGTCCCATATTCTGTGTAAAAATCATACAAGTTTTTTTCCTTTTGATTAGAAAAACCTTTTGTATTATCTCTATCGCAAAACAGTTTTGTAAGCCTGGGACAGGTTAATCTTGTCATCTGTGTGGAACCTCTTATTTAACGAGAAAATTTTTAAGTCATGCAATAATTCTCACAACTTTTTATTGTCCATGTTTAAAAGAAGTAAATGTCCACCAGTAACTAAAACAAAGAGAATTAACAAGATATTTCAAGCACCAAATGTCATAAAAACACTGCCAGACTAAATTTTCAAGGGCAGGCTATTAAATTGGTCTCTTGCAACCTTTTATGTGTAATTTTAACTCAGAAATAATCTCAGCAGGTAGATAAGATTAAGTGGGAAATGAACCAAACCAAAAAGGCTCAGAAGAGATGATTTTTTTTTTTTTTGGTTGCCAACTTCACACGCATCCTCTTGCCTTCCAAACAAGTAAGAGCATTTCCAGCTACCTACCATGGACAAACAGCTTATTACACAATATTACTCCTTCAGCCTCCAAGGCAGATGGAGTCTGTATTTCTGGGATATTTTTGGTCCATTTCTCATCAGTCTGGTAGTTGATAGGAACACTCTTTGATTGGAAAGAACACAGAAACGGATGATAGGTGCTTGTTTATAGTCCTCACTGTACCAGCACAGTACTGGTTCTTCATTTGGTGCTACACAGAGAGTCAATCCTCTACAAAACAAGGCACTTTTATACCACCAGGTATAGGATAGCAAGAATGAGTGAAGAAACTGCTCTGAGAGGCCAACACCAAATTCCTAGGTACTGTAAATATAGGCAGTTCTATCAGCACACTCAGAATCAGCACCAAAATCAAAAAATAAAAACCACATATGTATTTAATGCCCAAAAGCTGGTACTCAAAATAGTATTGTCCAGTGTGGTATTGTGCCCGATTTTACTGATAACATAACAGATTTCTGGTTTTCTTCTGGTTTTCTTTATTTTTGAGAGGAAACCTGGACAGACACTTCAGATGTCAATTTACTTACATAGTTCAAGTTTTTAAGGCCCACTAAGGCACTAATCTTGAAATAGTGAATGACATCTATACAAGTAAACAATAATTGTTCCCAATGGGAACAAACCTCTATTTGTATAGCAATTGATGATTCTTCTAAATACAGCCAATTCAGGGGCAAACCCCAGGGTTTTCTCAATTCCTGATCAAATAATGATATATGAAATTTTAGTTCCAAATATGTTTTCAGGGTTTAAAGGCGTACATTTCAGAAGGGCTATGTCATTGCATAATAATAAAAATAATGTTCAAATCTGGACACTTTGGCATGCAACCTCAAATATGAAATGAATCCAGGCACTGTTACATGAAAATGTGGGCTTATAAATTTGAATGATCCCCTGGTAAAAACCTAAGAAATAATTCAATATATTTATGAAATATTAGTGATAGAGCAGTCTTTGATGGTTTGTGTATTCTGATCTCTTTGAATTTGAATATGATAATCTTTCATTTTGAGTCTTGTTTATGAAATGGAACAAAATTATTCTGAGATGCATGCCAGACTCTCTTCCCATAGGACGTTTGTGAGCAGGTTTTCTGCAGAAACATGGTAATTATGCTGTATTTACTATTTTTACTGTTTATGATGCTATTTGTGGGTGGCTGTGAGTGGAATAGCTTCATGTGATAATGACTGTATTTTTTATATATGCAGCTTGTTGCAGTAGCAGGGCATCTCCCTGTTATAAAAGGATATTAAAGTTATAATCTGCCAGCTGACATTAAATTCCCATAACTCCCAGCAGCTGAATTTGTTAAAGAAGTTGATACCCCTCTAGGTCTCTGGTGAGGGCATGCTGCACCATGATACACTGCTTATCTCCAGGCATAGCTGTGCAAACAGAGGCTTTGTGAAGGATTTGCTTCTCTGACTGGGAGAACCCTGAATACAAGTTATTTTTGTTACATATTAAAGAATCTGTTATTGTTGAACACAGAGAAAAAACTGAAAAAAAAAGACCGTGTCTGGGTTCTTGTATGGTCCACAGTCTTATTGGAGTAATAAGACTATTTTAATTTGCTAGCCAAAGGAAACTTTTTTCTTCAAAAATCAATAACAACAACAACAGCAAGCCACTTTAAATAAATGCAAATGTCCTTTGTTTGGGGCTTCTCTTTATCCCCTGGTCACGGTGTTAGGACCTTTCTGCCAAATTTGCCTGCTGCAGGTGAAACCCCAGGAAAACCAGGCTGTTCCCTGTTCCAGGCTGAACACAGAAGAGCAGCTACTCATTGGGACCTCAGGCTTCTGCTCTACTCCCCTGAGGCCCTACTCCACTCTGTGCCTCTCCTCTTTTTCCCTGAATCCTGAGTTTTCTCATTTCATTGAACTTCAATGACCCTTCGATATTCCTTCTGCCAAATGATCGCCCATTACATGACCGCTGTCTGTTAAGTCCCAGGATAAGTAAAAAGAAAGCAAAATAGAACCATGCTGTCTTGAAGACTACACTGATACTATTGGTAAATTAAATATTCTATGTATTTATGCTACATCTCTTAATTAAAATGGTAACACATCTTTTCCTGGGAAGTCTACAATCTGTGCAATTTTCCCCCTAAATCCAAAGTTAAATTAAATTGAAAGCAGAAAACAGATGAACAGCTGTCAGTAATAATAGGTTTGTAAGTGTTTTAGTAGACACATCAACAGTTTTTGGTATACAGATAGGAAAATGGAACATATGGCAATATAAGAGCAATTATAACATTTTTTGAACATGCTAATAATTCATACATGTAATCAGTTTAAAGCTTCCCTTGTTTGAAGTTCTTTATCTTCAAGTTGTTTTCTACGATTACATCCTAGCAATGATGCAATATATTACCATATGAAGTGTGACTACTATTGTACCTCTTAAATGTCTATCAGAGGCAATGCTGTAATGATATAAATTACCTCAGGGTTGAAAGCATATTTTGCAATGACTCTATCTAGCTGTCAAAATCTTTATTGCTACACATAAAAAATGACGGAGTTATATTTGTAAGACCATGCCACTTATGAAGCCTTTGCAGTCTCTTCAATAGTTTCAATAATTTTTCTACATCAAATATTCATTTTATTGTCAGTTCTTACCTCATTTTCTGCCACTGCTATTAAATCTAACCATGTTAGATCTTCAGTCTTCCCTTACATTTCAGATTTCTGTACATCTAACTAAAAATGTGGCAGGAAAGTATTATGTGTGATTCAGATTTGTGTGTACTTACCAGCATTCCCACTAGACTGATTGCACATTTTTTCTTGTGATTATCTCTGTAATGTTTCCTCTTTGTGGATGCCAGATAAAAGCTTGATCCCATTTCAGAAAAGATGGGTGAAAGAGTGACGGGCTGAGTTGCCTGCACATGAATTGTCATCAGATTTGACTCTGGGAAAACTAGATTTATTGTAAGCAGAAAACAATCGTGCCCGCAACAGTATGACACACTGACTTAAGACATTATCATATTAGCCAAGCTGAATAATTGATAATATTATATGCAGTGTCATATATTTGCTGATTGTTATCCCCTTTTAAGAGCCACTTTCCTCATTGTGATCACAAAAAGAATGAAAAAGAAAATATTCTTCTTTGTAAATACATACATGTATGTTTATCTCTTATTCAAAGAGATAAACCTAGTATAAAGTGAATTTACATTATTTCAATTACAATCTGTACTAATGACAAATTATAGCAGTGATAAATATCAGTTAGAATTGGTTGCATGCATGTTAGGCAGAGGTCTCAGCAAACAGAAGAATTTCTTGCTGGATTGGGCACTGATCTAAATACAAAATCCCTTTCCCTTGCAAAGATTTTTTTAGGATCCTGAAGACTAAGGAGTTGGTGCCTGTGTGTCAAGAAAGCATGTCCATTAATTTTATATCAATATTTGATACACATGTGCCCATGCAGAGGTGGTCTTATGTGATGGAAAAGCCCTGTTGGTTTGGTAAATACTATCAAATGCTAACTAACAAATTCCTTTGCCAAAAAACTCTAAAATCTGTTCTATTTTGTACTGTGAGCCTGTGGGTGGAATAAAAGACTAGTTATGTAGGGTTATGTAGAATTACTACTCTACATTTGCAGAGCTCTGTTTCAACAGAACACTCCACCTTCCTATAGAAAACTGCATTTGAGGGTAGGGAGGGGAAATGGCACTCTATTTAATTCAAGAAAATTTTAGGAAAAGGTAAAGTGAGGAAAGAAAATATTTTTTCCATGTTAATTTATATGGTTTCTATGTGATATTTAAGATAGTATGAGAGTTTAAAAAAAAAAAAACACCAATGAAAACTACTTCTTAAATAAAATACAGTCTGAAAGATGACTGAAGCATGTAAAGAACCACAGTATTACCAAAAATAAAATGAAGGAGTGTTGCTGGTGCTTTGACAATTTTACATACATCTAGTAACTTTAAAAATTTGGAAATATCTTCAGGTAGGAGAACACAAAAGTAACTCAACAGATCACAAAATCATTATAAAAAAAAAAGAAGTTATAAACTCCTACATTGTGATGCATTAGCAATTTTCACAAGTTGTTTTGTAAGTGCTTCACAGAATAATTAGAGACAATTGTCCAGAATAGTAGGAGACAAGAAGTTATGTTCCCTGGGTAGGAAAACAAGGTAAAGAGCCCACATTTTTTTCATTGTCAAAAAAGGACCACTGTTTAAAACATATTTTAAAAGCATGTAATATTATTTTTTTAACTGAATCCTCAGCCATTTGAGATATAGCATATTTGAGATATAGCAAAGTGGACTAATCAAGATTCTGTTTATCTCTGAAAGGTTTTATATAAAAACATTAATGAAAAATCATGATCATCATGGTTTCCTATAACTGGAAAGAAATGGCCTGGTTAAACCTTTATTTAAAGAAGGTACAAACAAAATCTACAAATATGTCTACATCAGAAATTATACTGTTTCTACCACCAGTTGAAAACAAAATTCTATTGAGTGCTAAAAAGGAACTTGATGAGCCCCTCAATATTGGCCATATTCAATGAAAGCTGAGGGGAATCAATATCTTCAAAAAGTTATATTTTCCTAATAGGTAATGTAAAAATTCCTTGCCAATTAGAAGGCCTATAGCTGATTTTGTTATTTTCACTCTGACAGTACTCATAATTGAGTGTCCCCACTGAGATTCTCCGAAAGAAGACACTGCTTGCTTGCTTCCCCCTTCCCAGCTTCCCTCCCCGTCCAGCAAGACGGAGTTGAGAACTGGAAGCACAAAAGTTGCCTCACAATCAATCACAGATTGAGATAAGAACAATTTACTGAAAACAGTGATGACATAAGAAAAAGGAACTGTAACAGCAGCAATATCAGTAACAGAAGGCATAAGATAAAGAAACATTTGCAAGGAAAGACCATGACAAATACCAACTGCTTTCTCCCATCAGAACACAGGGCTTCTTCCTCTCCAAGGTATGAGCATCCCTTTCCCAGTGCCCAACAACGAGGTGAGGGGGTATGGCCCCCTCATCGCCTTTACCCCCTCATCGCTACTTCAAAAAATTAACTCTGCTCTGGATGAAAGTAGGAGAAACCCCAAATCAACCTTTTTGCTGGAGGAAAAATTACTAAACAAATGATACAGACTATAAGGTGTCTTATCCAGCTATGAAGGTGGCATTAGATGTGCAATTGCAGGAATAGAAAATGAACCTTTTTCATCCAAAAACTATTCTACGTATATATTGTTGAAAATATTTTTTTCTGAATTCCCATCTGTCTTTGGTCTCTTAAAATGTTCTACTCCAAATTACTATATTTGTAATTTTTAATCATGCAAACCAGCTATTATTTCATAAATAACTACATCTGTGTTTATGATTAATAATCATGGTAATTTGAAATTCAAATACGATCATGCGGTTTCCTTACATTATAATTGTTATACACATCCCAGACAGTGAAGGTGAGAATCTATTCTAGGAAGATAGCAAGGAAAGAAACAAATGCAGAAGTGAAGGATAGCATTTACAAAACTATAGCAGTAACAGTTGAGTGCTGGTGAAAAAATTTTAATATCTTTTCTGGAGGAGCACTGGATTAATGACAGCTGAGTGAAAGACTTGTCCATTTATAATATGAGGTCAGAACAATAATAGCTAATGGAATGGTGGCATGAAGAGCAGGCAGATTCTGTTAGGGGTTAAAACCTATAATCAGCTACACATCCGAATGACTTGGTTAAGAAAGAAAGGAGGTATTGTAGAAATCCTGCAGTATAAGTGCCCCAAGCTACTAATGTCTGCAGAACTATAGAATTTTTAGAGACTGTATAGAGAAAAATGAAGCTATTACTTTGTAGGATTCAACTTCAGAAAGTAACAAAGTCAAGCTTTGACACTTTAAAGCATTGTGCAGGCAAAAATGGAAAAATTTAGTTTAAATAGCTTAAAAAAATATGCTGGTGATTGAGACTGAAAGGACGCTAAAACAAACATGGGGTAATTATTTTTGACTAAGGGTATCAGAGAGCTGCAACAGCATCACAGAGCCTCTGCAGAAGAAATATTCTTTCACCAGAAACGATATAGTTGAATGTCAGGCGTGGTTTAATAATATATATAGATCAAGACCAAAATAACGAAAAATAAGGGGAAATAAATTATGCAACTGTCTGCAAAATGTAACTACTTACATTGTAACTAATTGTCCCTTGAAACAATCCTGGAGATCTGTAGATTCATCATTTTGCAAATGACAAAACATGATTTCCAAACAATTATTTATTAATTGGAAGGAATATTTTGGCTGTCTCTATTGGCTCTGGGTGGCTGTACTTAAGGCCCACTCAAGTGTGTTGGAGTTTTATTGGCCTTGAGAAACAGATGACTTAATTAATTCTATAGAGTGAGTTTGAACAGGTCCGTAAGTAGCTTGAATAGCTATGGACATTTTGTTTAAATCCCAGCATGCTGGTACAAACACAAGATTAATGTACAGAGATGTTATTCCATCACTTAGAGCAGTCAGTATTTTTTTACATCTGGCTGTAACCTTTAGCTCCATCTTGTCATTTAGAAAATCTCTTAAATACAAAAGTCCCAGTGAGAACAACTTCTTTTGCTTTCCTGCTTATGGAAGAAAAACTATAACGGTTCTGGAGGAAAACAGCTTGTGCACTTTGATCTCACAGAAGCATGGAATCATGAAGGTTGGAGAAGATCTTTAATATCATTGAGTTCAACCGTTAACCCAGTGCTGCCAAGTCCACCACTAAACCATACCCTAAGTGCCACAATTACCTGTCTTCTATATGGCTCCAGAGATGGTGATTCCACCACTTCCCTAGTCAGCCTGTTTTTGTCTTTGACTACACTTTCAGGAAAGAAAGTTTTACTAATATTCCATCTAAACTTCTTCTGGAGCAACTTGAGGCCATTTCCTCTTGTCCTCCTACTTGTTATTTGGGATCATGAACAATCCAGAATATAGGCTCACAGTAGAAGATCATTGTGAAAATGTATGCTCAGACAAGTATTCTGAACCAGTGTTTGAGGAGGAATTTAAGATGAAACTGCGTATAACACATGGAATTGTTATTTTATCTGGAATGTAGATAATATGCTTATGTCTTCACTTTCTGAGAATATAAGATGAGTAAAATCCAGGAACATCTGGTTCCTGCAATCTGCATATCCTCAGACATCTAAACTATTGATTTTGATGATAGTGCTCACTGTAGGACACTCACTGTTCTGAAGGAGGATTTCTTCAGTGGTGTAGATACGAATCATGCATACCAGGCTGTCATCGTTTTATCTATTGTCTTCAATAAAATTGTCACATGTGCTACCACATGAAGATTGTTTAGAATGAATGAAATTGATTCATCATTTTTTGTTCAACAATTTTGTACTTACTCCTTGCCAGAATCTTTGCTAAGATTTGATCAGAAGCTGATCAGAAATTTGTCTCACACAAAATTTTTATACAACAGGACTGAGACATGTTCCAGGCATATTAATGCACATGTAAGATAAAATTATTGTATGAGAATTTATAAGAATTTTTTACAAAATTTTTATAGAGAAATTCATCTTATTCTGTATATGATGATGGTCT
Source organism: Pyrgilauda ruficollis (assembly GCF_017590135.1). Lineage (NCBI taxonomy): Eukaryota > Metazoa > Chordata > Aves > Passeriformes > Passeridae > Pyrgilauda > Pyrgilauda ruficollis. The sequence continues at coordinate 11,658,640 of NW_024508100.1, read as the reverse complement.
TGCATGTGGCATTCTCACTTCAGTGTCTCTTGGGAGTATGTATTTTCTATTTTTACTATAAGTTACTGAAATTTAGGTTTTTGCATTCTGCATATAGGATGTCTTTTCAGATTATTTTTGGCTCTTTAGCGTCACTAGGGATGTCTTTCATAAAAAAAAAGAAGGGAACTGTAGCTTCTGAGAACTGCCCAGGAATACAACTGCTGATCTTATGAGCACATGGAGCAACCAGCAAAACATAGTGCCTGCTTCTATACCTCCAGCTCAAAGTCCTGATAATTAGTTCTCAAGCTGAACATAATCCCATGATCCCAGTATCTCAGAGACTGGTCCTTTCTGTTGACACACTAGGACTGTCAGGATTAAAAGGAATTCTTTAACTAAATTCCTGTTGCTGAACAGGAAACAAAGGTATGTATGTAATCTAAATATTTGTCACATTGCATTGCTCTGTCCACACGGGCGAGGGCAGGCAGCAATTGCAAGGGGGGTGGCATGGAAGAAATGTGGGTGATGGGTCTTAGGTGGAAAATCCAAGGGTCCTTTATTCTTCTGCTGCAGTAACAGGAGCGCTCCTGAATACAGCCAAACACTGAGACCTCCAACAAGGGGCGATCCCAAGTTACATACACTAACACGGAACATTCTAGCAACATTCCAACCAACCATAAGGGGCACTGGACCCATATTAGCATGGTAACTCCCATGATCCCATTGGAACAAACTTTAACTCTCCTTAATTTAACAGTGTCCCCAAACTTAGGGTGTGGCTTTCCACAGCTTCAGGTTGATCTCAGCTATGGCTGGTTTGCTGGCCAGGTCAGGCCACTGGACTTCCACAATATGTAAACTAAGAATTTCATATTTTCTTTCCCTTTCAAACCATATTTTTTCAGGTTAATGTAAGCAACATTTTTACGTGGCATAAGTTGCTATCTTTTTTTAGAAAATATTTTTGGTCCTTTTGTTTTTAGAGAAATATGTGTGATAAAATTCTCATTCTCTATTAAACTTCTTTAAAATAATGGATGATTAATAAATATATTTTAATTCAATTTTATTGGATATCTCTAATTTCAGTCAACTTTATTCTCTAGAATTCTTATTAGACTACCTTTTTAAAATGAAAGTATGTCCCTAAATACAGTGTCATAGGAATCAAAGAGTAGTTCACAATTCTGCATCTGAGCATTGCCTTCCTACATCTTTGGATTGGGTTTCAAATATTTTGCGCATTTTAGTTCAGTTTCCACTGTTCGTCAGGAGAGTAAGAGTGAAATACAAATTACTACAGTGTTCACTAATAAATATGATAAATTACTTTTTCCTTCTAGAAAAATATATGCTGTAATATTTGAGAAAATTATTTTACAAAGCACAAGCTATTTCATAGCAGACATTTGCGTAGTATTTTCATATGTCTTTTTTTCATTGATTATGTAAATAAAAGAAACAAAACTAAAAAAGTCACTGTGTATTTCTGATTTGCCACTGTCTTCCAATTCCATTATATATATGTATATATATATATTTATATATATAATATCTGTGAAAACACTTTAGTCTGTTCTGTTCAGTTTCTTGAGTTATATAAAAATATATATCCACTTGTCCTTCATGCTAGGTGTTCTGATCAGCATGAATGTATTCATGGTCCATAAATTTCTTTAGTAGAGGGTTTTATTCAAGCAGTAATAGAGATTAAAATAAAATATTTTATTCCTCATCTTTATTCACTCTTCAGCATTTGAGGGCTTATTGATTAAGGTGCTGAACTTACAGTCCTGAGAGAAAATCCCTCTTTTCATCTGCACAGATTTATAAATTTTTCCATATTGTTTTGGGTAGGACCTAAATCTAGAGAATCGCTTTAAATTTAGAGCAGTCTCTTCTCAAGTAGATTATTTACATGCCTAAAATTCAGCAGTATAATGAGGGGCTTCAGGTTTCAATTGTAACAGTCTAAGTATAGCAGGTGTGGAAATGCAGAGATAGTTTAACTGCAAATTCTCTATTACAGGAATTGGATTTTCATCAGAGTAGCTGCACACTCCTTAATGAAAGCAGTGACACTGAGGTCAGATTCACTGACCACTCTGCCACCAACATCAACTTCACAGGCATATGTAACAATTAGGAGAACAGTATAGGGAGGTGTGAAAGAACTGAGTACACATTAGAAAACCAAGTAATCCTGGGAATTTATGTTATGCATTTTCTTTGCCATTGTTTACTACAGATTTTGCAGGGATCTGGAAAGAAATTTGAAAAAGAATTCAAAGCTCTTTTTCTTCAAAGTAAAACTGTTTGTTATGCAACTATTTTGTGACTGATCTAATATAATCAATATCTAGTGCATATTAATAGTTCACATCTGTGAGCCATTTGACCATTGTTTCATGTAAGTAGGGAAGGCACTGCAGCCTCTGAGATGTCCTATCCTCTGCTTTGTTTCATATTCTATCCCAAACAGAGCTAACACCAGGTCTGACCCTGTCCCACACATCATCTGTGTGTGTATATCTGTCTGTCCTCAAATAAATAGACAAAAATCTACATAAATTTGTGTGTGCATGTATACATATATATATTTACATGGAGACATTTACTGGGGAATACTTTCCTTTCAATTAACTAAAAGGGCATCAAAACTGGCCCAGTGTACAAAGACTTTCATGTCATTCCCTAGAAATCACAAGACATAATTAGCACAGTGGAAGCACCCTTTTCGTCTTCTTTTCCACCTATTGTGTGAAGAGATTTTTTTTCATTTTAATGAAAAAATGAAAAAGACTTTTTTAGATAATTGCCTTTAGTGAATATTAAATCCATCTGAAACACATTCCCATGGTCAAAGCCTAAAAATATTTGCTGCTTATAACTAAACTACAGGAACTAACATGTGAGCTTTGTTATGAGTCTAGACTGGAAAGTCTTGCTTGACTTTAGGCTGACATTCTGACTGGGAAATGTTGTGGGGAAACTAAATTTATTGATGCAATTGAAAGATTCAAAAACTTTATAGAAATTTTTTCCTTTCAGAATGTGGGACAGATACATTTACAAGAAGTATAGTAATCACATATATTTTTTAAAAAATTGTCTGATCTACATTTTTAAGAGTAAGCAGTACTGAAAACTTAATGACTCTTGAATGATGATGATCCCCTTTCTCTTTCTTAGTTGTATTTTACATTCACAGAGTATTATTAATTATTATTATGATTATACATTTTTTTCTGCAACAAGAAAATTCTTGCTTTCCATATATTTTTCTTTCAGGTTCCATATATCTGCCTTTCATATATATAAATATAGAGCTACAACACATTTGCTTTTGATTGTCACTTTAGTATTCTTTTCACTAGAAAGCTAATCCAGGTTAACCAAGAAACTCTAATTTTGGTTAGCCTGGGCTAACATTAGCATGCCAGTAAATACCACGTGAACTGTACTTGCATGGTTTTTTTAGCTTTCGGAATTTACTGCGAAGGTTTCTATTATTTCCAGATGACAAGACATGGTGATGAAAAGTATGGGAAAATATGGTTAAATTAATGGGCTTCCTGAAAACTAAATCATTCTGAATCATTGAACGTGGCTTCTGCATTACTGCATTGTTGTTTGAAAGCAAAAAGGCAAATTACAGTGCTGGAATTTCCTTAAAAAGATTATCTGACTAACTGATTCCTGCAGAGGTGGATAAATGTCATATATTCTTGGGCTTGATGTACATACCTTCTCCAGAAGATCTTTATATCTGTGACAAAGTCCCAGGCAGTGAATTTATATTCCCTCTGGTTATGCTACCATTATCATAATACATGTGTGTAGAGATTCTATCTAGGCTGAATGTTGTTCAGCTTTCTTCATTTTAAAGAGTTCAGATATTCTACAGTAGATTAAAGTTCAAAATCAGAATACCATTAGAAAGAGAGGTTTATTTTCTTCATACAGGAAATTAAGACTGGATATTATTAATTTTCAGATATCAGAAGGATGCAAGAAAAAACAGACAGGAACTTGTTAATTATTAGATCTTAGCAGTGTACTCACTAAATGGTAGCCTGTAACAGATTTATTAAAAAATTATTTAAAATACGTTTTTCATTATTTGAATACTTGAGGGATATATTTCTCCTAACTGTGATAGATGAGTGGATCTTTTCTGTTAGCTTTGGCATGCAAATCTGTTTTTAAAAGAAAGGCAAACATATTCCTGTAATTTTTTTCTTCTCATATTTCTGCAGTGCTAAAACTCTCTGGTGTTCTAGTGCCTTTAAAAGGTGCTTTGAGAAGATTATTGAGATGCCAAAGAAAATGCATGCTGTGCCCATAGGAACATCCTGTCTATACCTGGATTGACCAGGAAATCCTGCATTGCTGCAGGTTTTTCCCACTCTTTCATCTCTACATCGTTCTGTCTTCAAATTTTGTATGGACCCTTGTACCTGTGTGAAATTACCCAGCAAGGGTGTTGTGCTTGGTGCTTGCAGGTACATTGCAGAATCCTAAATGTAAATCCAAATTTTGAGCAAATACTGAAGGCATCATCTGCTGAAACCTACCGACACCGGCTGCAGGGTGTCTCCTTATCAGCACTCTCCCTCTGCAGAAGGTTTTTACAGAAGGGATGAAGTATACTTTAGAGCTGCCAGGAAGGAGCGGTGAGAGAGTGGAGCATATGGTTATCCTGTCATGCATTCCTGCATCTCAGCTGGATTCTCACATAGGAGAATCCAAATATGCATTTGCCTCTTAGCTGCTGAAGGCGGCTGCAATAGCTTGTGTGTAGACATAAAATCATGAGATTGGAGGCATGAAACCACAGAACACCTTTCAGCCCATTGATGTGTCCAAGGTAGAATTATGTAGGTCAGTGATGACAAACTTGTTCAGACTGAAGGCACTTTCAGATGAAAATGGAAAGATACAAACTTCCCAGACAAATTAAATTTAAATGCTTTTGCTATGCATAACTGTCTAAATCTCTTTTACATTAAGTCCTTTTCTATTTAAAATGAACAACAAATACTGTCAAATCTGCTGCTCCCTACAGCAAACCTAAAAATGGTTGCAAACAGTTATTTACTGCTACTGCCTAGGTGGTGTTTTCCTCTTGCATTAATACCTAGGACTTGTCTTTCAAATGACTCCTTGCACTTAGTCTTGATTGTTTTGTGTTCTTGGTATATCCTCAGCTATACTGGCAATCTTCCCACCCATGTACGATCTACACATTTAATAAATCTAAGCCTCATAACTAATGAGAACCCTAACTCGGGACAGACCCCAGCAGAATTTCACAATTGCATTGCTTTGTTTTGACACAGGGCTCATCATAACTGCTTTCAGAATTTGGTACAACTAGCTTTGTATCTTTCTTCACATATTTTCATTGAGGCCATTCTTTTCTCCTTAAGATTTTACTAGTGCTGAGAATTTGCTGAAGTCAAGCTATGTATCAGCTGGTTTTCTTCTAACCATATAGTTTGCTAGCCTGTGGGAGAGAGATATTAAATTGATTTGGTATCATTTCTGGTTGATAATGTGCCAGCTGTTATTCATTTTTGTGTTTCTGTCTGGGCTTTAAAAAAAATTTAAATAGCGCTTCCAGTACTTTTCCAGAGGCTGATGTTAAGCTGGTTAGTCTGTTATTTTCTGCCTTCTTCTTTTTGCATTTCCATTTCTTCAAACTATGTTTGCCTGTCTCTCCATTCTGATTTCTCAGAGATAACAACTAATGATACCAGGATTTCATCAGCCAGCTTTTTAATTGCACTACAGTGACAGCCAGCTGCTTCAACTGTTTTGAAAATATTTACATATTGTTTGACCTGTTCCTTCCTTATTAGAGAAAGACGTCTTACCCTCTTATAATTGCATTAATTATGACTGCCCTATGACATTTTCAGGAATAATTTGCAAGAAAATTAATAACTCCTCACTTCCCTGAATCAGCCTGAAATAACACCACACTACAACAGCTAGTCAACAAGTAGTCAACCAGTCTTTCCTCTTCTGGAAGGATTTATTGATAAAATTTAGCTTCCTAGTTAAAGGTTTTCAGTTTTGTGTTGTATCTTCTTCTTGCTCTCTCCCTATGCACTTATTTTGCTTTTTGTATTTGACCTTAGTAACCAAACCTAGTTTCCACTTTCTTTTTACATTTGAAATTCACAAAAAGCCCACGATTCCATCAAGCCCATCTCTTACTACATCTTTAATCTTTTTTTCTGTTATAGTATATTTTGCATGGATGACCTTAATATTATTTCTTTGTGGAACTGACAGTTCACTTTAATTTCTTTTTACTATCCTAGGACCACTTGTTTCCCAGTTCTATGAATTTAGAGAAGCCCACTTTCTAGAAATGCCTCGTTTTTGTTTTGTTATAGTCCCTCTTTTTCCTAAGGATCATGAACTCCATAATTTGACTCTCTCGATAGATATTTTTGATTTAGGTGTTATTAACCATTGGCTGCACTTTCTTTCCATTGGTGTCTCCTATTATATTTAGAAGTTGTTAAAATGTATATGAGTCAACCAACTAAGTTTGCCCCTTTGCTATGTTCTTTTTCATAGAGTGAATGTTTCTATTGAGTCTGACTGAGTTAATTTTCCCATAGCAGCCCTTACAGTGCTGTGCTTTGCAATGGTATTGGGTTTGTGTGGCCAATAACTCCCCTCCTACCAGAAATGTGACCTCACAGCGTGAGCAATTTGGAGGACAGCCTGAGTGCATACAAATCTGAGTTTGCATGCTGAAGTTTTATATTGTAGGAGTGTAGGTGTGGCTAGGGGTGAAGAAAAGAGGGAAGACACAAGGGAAGGTTTATAATGGGAATAACTGAGCACGTTAAATGTGTTATCCTTACTGTGTGTGGGTGAAGGAGAGTTTTGAGTGATTTGTTTACTGGAGTTGTGCCAGCCTCACTTCTTATCTTCACGAAATCTACAATAGGGCTTTTACTGGAGGGCATAGGGAGTGTAAAGTAGGGGACAAAAGGAACAATGTGTTCTAACTACCCAATTTTTAGCCTCTGCATTTTTGTTTCAGTGTCACCTTTTGCATCTGTTTGATTTTCCATGAATGTAAGACTAATAGGTGGTTAAAGGTGGAGATGATGGTGCTAAGGGTTACCCATATTTCACACAAAAACTGGGAGTGACCAACCACTAGCTCACTTGTACCTGGCTTTAATGAAAGACTCCATCATGTATCCCACAAACCTTTTGTGATTAAAGATTTTATGAACATAGTTTTGCTTATTTTTTTTATTTGTTTGATCTCTTTATGACAAATATATTTAATCAAAAAGATTCTTCTTAACTCCAAGGAGAACTGTTACTATTCCATTTACTCATAAGAACAGATTGCCACAGGCTTTATATACTAAGAGAACAATGGGAGACTGGTATTGCACATCAGATGAGCAGGTCTGAGCATGTTTGTAATAATCAAAATTTTGAATACTCTCAGACACATCTATTTAACAATGTGTATGTTAAAAGGTTCTATTTTAAACTCCCCCAGAGGTCAATAACATCCGTAATTAGTAATATAGTATAAAGATATGTGTAACAGAGACAGGTGAAACTGTCATTAGATTTTGTCCCCTTCCTTCTGTCTCTAAGTTTGAGCTTCTGCCATAATATTTAATTTAAATTTCTTATGAAATTGCAATTGAATTGCTATTTTAAAATAAATTTTTAAGTCTTCTGAGAACAAATTGTGTATAAAAGAGACTATATAAATATACAGGTGGGACTATATTGCTTTTTATTCTTTTTCTCCATTAAGACAAAAACCTTTACTCAGCTTCTACTCAAGCCTCTACTTCTGGCTCAAAATTAGACATATGTCTGCTGCTTTAAGTCATGGAAGTATTTACTGCTAATTTACATTGAGATCATAGGCAAGTGACAAATCCTAATGATTTATATTAACTCATTCCTCCTACAGTTTAAATAAATAAAAAATTTGGGATGTTTTTGGTTTTTCACTTCCTAATGAGATCCAGTAACATCTACTGCCACCTGAAACTTAAGAGACACCCAGAAAGAAATGTTTCTGTTCTAAAATACTGTTTCATAAGTGATGGTAGATGATTACATGGAGATGTTAGAACACTTGAATACTGGTTAACCAACACTAGCCCTTTCAGAACAGACTAAAATATTTCATTATAGAATGTAGAAAGTGGAACAAGGGGAAGTGATATCAAGTTCCTGTTTCTCAAACATGATTTTGCAAGCAAGAATTTAAAAAAGAAAAATCCTCTTTATTTCAGATTTTTTTTTTTTTTTGCAAGCCTAGTACAGGAAATCTCACAGAACTCAGCAGAGGTTCCACATTTTTTCTCCTCCATGTTCTCTTGGTAGCTTTACTGAACATTCTGTGCTAAGCACCATAAACTTGTTTTTCTGAATGTATATGAACTTGTCTATTCCATAAAACAGCTTTACCAGCTCAAAGCCATTTGCAATTCTAAGAGGATGTCTTCCTCCAGAATGAGGGCAGGGAACAGGAGAATGTGGCTGGGAACCTTGTCTATTGTCCCTCTATTTAAAAGACTTCAAGACAACAATAATTAGAAACATCCTCTAGAAGACGATTCCTAAGCTGGTAATGATGCAGAAGCCTGCTCTGCAGAGCAGCATGAAAGAACTGTCATTCAAGAGTCTTTATGGGAATTTGTAAGATCAGCAACAGGGACTGTTAGAAGATATGTTGATACCAAGAAGAAAACTTTATATTGTAATGCTTTTAAGCGCAAAATGATGAGTCTACCTACACAATCTTCACAGGACATGCAAGCAGTGTTTCCATTTTTTTGTTTGTACCAGTAGCTGTGATTTTCTGTCTTCCTCCTGAGCTGAGATCTGCTCTGTCTCTTGTCAAGGGCTGTGTTACAATCTGCAGCAGTAAAACTACGTAAATCAACATATGGAAATAGTTTAGTTAACACGCTTTCAACAACAGAAAAGCACCATCTGTGTTACTAAAACCTACTTACATGCTAGAACAATTGCTTCACTTGCTAGTTTCTCTTCCGTTACGAACTATCTATCAATCTATCTGTCCATCTATCTACCTATCTAGCCAGTCTTAGGGACTGGATTCAGATATTGTTTGTATAAAACAATGTCATATCATTTATGAAGGTGAAAACATTTCTATCTGTGGTAATGCTGCATCCAAAACTGCTTACTTCATACTAATATAGGCCCATACTAAATATGCTGTTGCTCTTTCCTTGTAATTGTGTCAGCTGTTTAAAAACCCATACCTGTAAGTGTTTAACCTCCACTAATTCATTTATATCTATCTGTATATATATACATATCCTTGAAATAAGGTGAAAGATGTTCAATATATGCTATTTATAAAATCAAAATGTAATTTAGAAATTAATGTTACTAATTTACTTATTATTTTGCAAAACTTTTAATTTTATTAAAATTAAGGTTAAAATATTCTCTTATCTCTGCTAGAATGGTCATTAAACTGTCTCACAGTTCTAAAGTGAAATGTTCAATGGTCAAATGAGGTATGTAGAGCCATGAAATTGTGTTTATATACATATAGATCTCAAAGATTACTTTTGCTTTTCTTTTTATTTTGGATGATTTAGTTCTAACTAGCTGCTTGCAACTGAATCATAGTTAAAGTTATCATTTAAAGTTGTTTGTTTGGTTTTGTTTTCTTCGTTTGAGTTGGGATCTGTGAATGTTATGACATCACATGACTTTAAATATTGAAAATTTTAAGTACAGGTGTTTGTTGTAATCATTACTTTTTGAAAGCAAGTGGTTAAAATTAAATAAATTTGACAAAAGCTTTAGAGTTGAGAACACCACTCATCAAAAAGATGCTCTGCAAATTTTTCCTTTTTAATGGATATTGTGTGTTGTACCTTTGCAAGAAAATATTTTTTCTTCTAGTTTGGCTTTCCAGGAGATACGTGAGATTTTCTGAAGATATAAAGCTTAAATAATCTTCTCAGGGTGTCTAAAACAATGTCCTTTTCTCTTCTTGCCCTGAGATTTAGCTGTGGCTTTATTGCAAGCAAGTCTACTGCCAATGAACTCTAAACTGTCTTTTCATTCACCCTGCTTAGCAAACCTGTCTGGCCAATTCTCAAATTCAGCATGTCTCAGGTTCTCAGGTGGAGGCAATCTTCCTTTCTGCCAGAATGGCTCACCTGATCATAAGTGCAGAAGCCCAGGTCCCCTAGTCAGTCAGCTTTTCTTATTGCTGCTCAACACATCCTTCTTTTACAAAGCATAAAAAGCTACTGCTATGTAGAAAACTGTGTACTATAAAAAGAATTTTATTGTCCAGAATGGCCACTCAGTTTTGGTTATTCTTGTCCTGGCTTGTAACTGTAGCATGCAAAAATAGAGAACTACTTGACTCCAGGCATAAGAGTTGTACATCTCGTAGACAGAGAAAAAAAAAGTTGTATTTATATCTGACCTAGTCTTTGCTACCTTCCTGTGAATTCTTACTGCTCCTAAAGTAGAGAGGAGCTGTTCCCACAAACCTTGCCTCTACTCTGATGTTCCTCCTTCCATTGAAACTCCATATCCAGACAGCCATTCCAAATTATCTGGGAGAGGCATTCTCTGAGCAGATGGGAAGCCCTGTATTCAACAGTCACCATGCCTGCCTGACACTTGGACTGTGAGCAGCACTGCAGAACAGAGTTTGTGTGAGGTGGGTTCCTCAAAGCTCTCCTGAGAAGTACACCTTGGCTACGATAGGCAGTCTCCAGTAATTCAATGAGTTGTCTGTTTCTGAATAAGGATGGCAAAAAAACCATTCAGAGAGCAAAATTACTGAGCGGCCTTTTAGACAGAGTCAATATCCATATAATGTTTATGTATCCTCTCACACTGAGATGCTCCGGGGTTTGACTTGAAGGGGTAGAAACATTTGTTACAGCAAGGCTCAGTGATAAAATGTGGGTCATGAGTTAGTAAGCCAGGTCTTGTTTTCATTCTAGCACTTGTTCATCCTAAAGTGGGGGGCTTAGAGGTTTTGAGCAATCATGGCTGTCTGCAGCATGACTCTGAAGAGAGAGTGTGCGTGGCTGTCTGTGCTCCAGTCTTGTCAGCTCCAAAATTCAAGAAGGCATGTCTGTGTGCTCAGGTCACTGAGCCTGGACCTTATCAATTTAATGTATAGGAATACACACATCCTTTCTCACTTACTTGCTTTTGTTCTCATAGCCAGACTATCAACAGAGCCATTGAATACATGATTCCTCTGCAACCTGCAAGTTAATGCCTGTGGAAGAAGAAATCTGATAAAAGCTCAAAATGTGGTCTATTTACTACATAGAATTCATTGCTTTAGGGTAAACATCTTTTGACCTCAGTTTCCCAACTCATTTAGTGTGAAGTTAATTCAGAATTTAAAACAATAGTATTGTAATTTTAAAAATGTATTTTTTTTCCTAAATATAAATATGTAGTAGAAATATATATTAACATTTTTTCAGATAGAAGGAAAATAACTTTAATTAAAAGTTTAGCCTTAGCAGGATATTTAGCAAGTCTCTGCAATCTCAGCAAGTCTATTTATGTAAGGAACATATGTATGTATGTGTAGTTATTATATATATTCCACTGCTGAGTTTGTGACAGCAGTGAATATAATAAATATCACAAGTTTTAAGGTATTGAGAGAATATTTCTATCATTAAGCTGCTGAAGCATGCACACATACATCCTTAAATCTTTCATGACACAGTATTCCTCAAGCATTCTATATTTAACTTTTCAACAAGCTTCAACCCTTCTGTAACATTTATGATTTCTTGAAAAGTCACACTTCTTTGTGAGAAAGTGACTGAATCAGACGATTTTTTTTTTTTTAATCAAGACATGAAGTCAGGTATTTGGATTATAATATGTATATTGACTGCAAATTCCTTATATCTTTCTCCTGTGACATTGCACATCCTTAATTTAGTAGTTGTACTTATTAATAAGTTGCACTTATTTACTACTTATTAATAGTATTTTTAGTGTTTCCCTTTTCTGAAAAAATAGTGATATACATTTCAGTGCATTCAATATGATATGATTTTCACTTTTTTTTTTATTATAAAAAACAGGCTGTTTAATGAAATACTAAACCCTGAAAATGTTTCTCTAGCTCTCCAATTTTGTCGTGCATAAGGAATCCAAAGCTGCAGATGAGAAATCCTAAAAAAGTAGTTTTAATAGCTGGAAAATATTTTAGGATCCTTTAATCTGTAAAATACAGAACCGTTCTGCATTTCCATATAAGCATGAAAAAATGCAATATAATTCTCCAACTTTTTGGCATTTGAAGCAAGGAGAAGAAAACTATTTTCCTTTATCTTCAGACCAATTGATGATACAGCTGTAGCATATTCTCCTTTACTAGGCATCCTAAGGAACTTTTCATGCATTGCAGTGCTCTTGTGAAGATAAGCTGACAATAGATTATTCCCCACTCAGTAGTCCTGTAAGGAATAGCTAGCAAAATATGGTTTTAAACTATTATTTGAGGTCTCAGCAACCACAGAAAAAAAATCTATCATTTCTGTCTAGAGGATATATCGTGTCTGATAGTTTGGTGGGGGATACTTGGAGAAACAGTTTAATTGCAGGGACACAAGGAGCTGTAGTATCTGTGTGCTCCCAAAGGTCATGAAGTTTATGAAGTGGAAGCAAAAAGAATAATAAAACAGTTTGTGCTCTTAATTGGAAACTCTTCACTAACAAAGAAATCTGTGCTATTATTTGGAAAGTTGATATCTTTAGATAGTTTACCTTGATTCTGCAAAAAGAGTGTGAACATTGGAAATTAAGCATGACTCTCCTTCTGAAGCAACTCCTGCCCTGTTCCTCTGCTGAATATGGTATTCCAAAACTATTTATTGATTTTAAATATATACTTGGAAGTAGTATATATTCTGAGTAGGGGTAATGTTTTTCATCTCTTTAGATATATGATAGGATTATCATTGGGACTGATGACACGCCTATCTATATGAAGCTTTTAAAACTACAAATTCTAGAAAAATACTTCATGATTAGTGAGGAAATCCTCAGCTCAATTAAATAATAGAGATTAAGAAGGAGTACTTTTTGCATTGCTTTGGGAGCTAACATTTTTTATTCTAAGAACCCTGTAATGAAGTCCCTTCACTCTCCTCCCTTTGTCTGTTCTTAACATGGCTTCACCTGTCTTTGGGATTATCATCAGCAGTGAAATGCTAAATTGTATCTTCCTGACTACAGCTGCTGACATGAATACAACTGCTAACAGTGCAATCACTGATGGAGTCTGGTGACTTGGGATCATAACAGCATAGTCCACAGGTACTGAGTTTATGTTCATGCAAATCTACTGTTAACACAGCTGAAGAGAGGGGAAAGAATACCATTTCCCAAATGGTAAATCTTTTGGAAAGGGCAACATTACAATTTCTGAATTGTAGATCTAGATATACAAAGCAATACAAGCCAGATTGCACTTGGAATATAGAAGTTCTGAGTTGGAGTGGAAATGGTGATGAAAAAAGGGGTAGTGGGTGGTGGAATGGCTCAGGAACATCACCTGGGAAAATACACAATCACCATATATTTAGGAGCCAGATAAATGCTTGCTTTCTTCATTCTGTTTACTATCGCCAGCCAGGGGCTATGTACAAATCACAAACAGGACGGGACTGCTAGGAACATGCCTTGAGCAGTTTTATTTTACAGCATCAGTCTCATTACACGGTTATGACAATGGGAAGATGCCAGCAGCTCACATCCCAGGCAGCAGATCAAGAACTTAATGTTACAACTTACTTTATAAGTTTTTTGACCAATCACACAAAGCAAAAGGATATTGACAGTAGTTCCATCCAACCACTATAAGCACACTATAAAACAATGCCTGCTTATTTTGAGTAAAATACCTTCTTGTAAGCCTTAAAACACAATGCACAGAGCTCCATTATTAAGCTTAGAACTTCCTAATATCTCACTAGATATACTTTTCTGCAGCTTATGGAGTTCTTCTAGCCAAGTGTTAATACAGAGACCATTGTTCCATTTGTCCTTACTTTTCTACTTTTTACATAATTTTTCTGCTGACTTATTTTATGGCTACTGCTTAGCTCTAATCACAGTTCTGCTGTCTCTGAGGCCTGCCTTTCACAGCTTTCCCAAAATCCTCTGATTTCATGGATTCCCACATTTACCATCTTGATGCTAACCAGAATGAGGCTACAAATCCTCTGCTGCCAGGAGCTTCTGATCTTACTCTGACTGGCTATACAACACTGTGAGTGCACACCCCTCATGAAAATGTCCCTGAGGTTAAAACTTTTCTGACCATACTGTTATTTACAGTCTGCTGTGCTCTAGTTGGTGTCTCATGGTTAATGCTTATCAAATGTCAATAAAATATCATTAACATTCAGTTAAATTAATTCCATGTAAGCTCATGGCAGACTATTTTGCTAAAGTGGACACTGTAGTCCTGTGACATTCTTCTCATGGAATGGAGAAAGAATAAAGGTTTATGGAATCAACCACACCACTTAGATTTTTTGCTCTTTTATCAAGCATTCTGGGACTGGAATGCACAATCGGTTTACAGCCATTTTTACTCCAAGTGCTTAGAATGTTTTACTTTGTCTTTACTGCAAGCCATTCCATAAATGTGATTTTAACATGTTCCTTAAATTCATTGCTTATTGGATTTTTTTCACAATTACCTGGGATGTTCCCTGAAGTGGCATTAAATTCACATCTAAATCTCTCTCTCTAAATGGATTGATAGTGAGAATTTGGAGCACTGAACTGTAGAACAGATTAATTTAGTAACATGTTTTACTAAATTTTTAGTTTTCTGATATCAAACATAAAAGCTTAGTGACTTGCTAGAGATCAAATTCAGTTCACTCTTTGAGAAGTGTGATTATGGGAGTGGATAGTATCAAAGACAGCACACTGTCTTTGAAATGTCAGAAAACTTTGCTTTGATTTAGTCTTTAAACAGTATTATTTTCCAGAAATGACCTATCAGTCCATTTCTCTGACAAGTTTTATTATTAGAATATTTGGTTGTTGTTTTATTTTAGCTCCTGGGAGAGCAAGGAAGAGGACAGCATGAATTTGAAGTAAAACAGAATATGTGCTTGTGAAACTCACACTTTCAAAAGCAATGAGATATATAAATATTTGTTATGTTAATCTAAAAAATTACTTTTATTATTTGACCCATATGGCTATGTGAATACCAGTGCATTTAATTCAATCATGTATCCCAGTGTTACAAAAATGCAGCCTTAGAACTTAAACACATTTTTCTCTTGTGTCAAAGGTGAATCATTTCCTTATGTCTGAGATATCAGGATATGAAGGAAGATTACTTTCACAGACAAACAAGGGACAGCTGCCCTTGATAACATATGATTTATTCTTAACATTCTTTTCAAAGGGTCCATTTATGTCCAAATTTTCATAATGAAACAGAGCTTCAAAACTGTAAGATAGGCAAAGCAAGGCAAGAGTATAATCTTTTTGTTCTCACTTTTGGTGGACTGAAATTTGCTCATCATGAAGTGAATTCAGATACATGTAGTAATACAGACAAATGTAATAGAGAGTTTACAAAGGGAAAATTAAGTTTCTCAGTTTAGGAGTACAGTATCTGCCTGCTGAATAAGCACTAAAGGTATATGTACACACAAATTCAATTTTACAAAACATTAATTGAAGTTTGTAGGGTGATAATCATCCTGCAGGAATTTTGGTCAAGTGGACACAAGAAATCTGTGTCAGATTTATTTATGTAGATGTGTAACGTATAGCAGAAGTCCGTATCTTCTAAGTCACAGAGAATGAAATGGAAGGTTTGCATATTGTGTCTGGTTACTCAATGATATTTGAATTCTGTATATAAAGAAATCAGTCCTTACCTCTCAAGAGCACACTGTGATGAGAAAGATCTGGAAACAGACCTGAATGATTTATGTCTCTTTTGAGCTTTTACATGAGAATAATGAAAGCTTGAGGAGTTGAAAAATTATTCTAATAGAAGTATTGTGCCATAGGATGTCTGTGTAGTAATTTGTTTGCTAGCTGCATGTGATTAGTCTGTGGTCAGTTTATGTATAACCATGTAACAATTTATAACTAAAGCAACTATAATTATATGTAATTAAATATGCATTGGTTTTGTGAATATGACTATCAAATAAACTTTTAAAATTCTGTTCTGACTGTTTACCAGGTTCTGCTCTTATCTGACAACCCAACACTGTCTCTGGATTTGAGATGTCTGCACATTGTCCCCAAGAGCTTATTATGGCTGTGTTCTGTGGAGCTCACAAATGGAAATGTGACTGTACTGACATGCATCTTAGTGTTGTTCTGAACTTTAAACTATTTTATTTATTCTAAGCACCTTTCATTTCATTATCATAGTCAAAAGCCATTCGTGTTTTATTGCCTAGAAGAAGCCACTTTAGCTAAATATCTTAACAGTCCTATGATTAAGATTACTAAAGGCATTTATGTGTTGTACCATCCTCATCACTATTGATGGTTTCTCTCATTCCTCGTTACCACAATGGGACAACTGACTGCCTTATTAATGTTCTTTTCATGTTATTGTTTACATCTTTATCATTCTAATATTGATAGCACCTTTTAGATATACCTTTGGTTAAAAGTATACTTTAATTATAAAACAAAAAATCCTCCTCTTTAGTCATATCTGTTTCATTTTGGTGAGGATATTTACGAGATTTTGCTTTTTAAGAAGTCATGAGATGAGAAAGAATATAGCGGCAAGTAAAAATAGTTCTAAATATGCTCAGTTTAAAATGTAGGAAATGAAGAGTGGAAATAAAGTGGTAGTTTTCATAGAGGAGAGAATGAAGTCCCACAGGGACTTCATCTGTTCAATGAATATGCCCTTCTACATGTGGAAAAAGGAAAGAAAAATGAGTTAAATGTTTTTGCTAGAAATATCAAGTCATCAAGGTAATAAATTGAGGTGTTATCAAAAAAATTGCAGAAGATGTATACAAATTTCAATGTGTCCAAAAATGTAAAAAAAATTTTTTAATAACTTTATATGCAAAAGAATGGATGAAAATTTCAAATTTATGTACACAATAGGCTCAGATCTGATCTATAATTCAAGAATTAAATACTAGATATATTTGGTTCCACTAAATGGTTCCACGAAAAATTAGTAAGAATTACAAAAATGGCAAAAAAACCACAGAATAGTAAACATTGCAATTCCACTGGGTACAGGCATCATTACCTGCACATCTTCCATACTGTGTACAGTTTTCATTCTGCATCTCAAAAATATGAGTCTGAGAATTGAAAAAGTCTGGACAAGGAAAATAAGAAAAGCAGCAAAGAAACGCTGACTGGATTCTATTTAGATTTCCTGGATCTCCTATTTTAGAATGAAAAGAAATAATCAGTGAAGAATTTCACATATTTATCAAAAACAAAGTAACATAGAGAAAAGGCCAAGGGAAGGACTGCTCCTTTTGCCCTTAACTACTAGAGTTAAGGAGGCATCAAGTGAATTCAGTAAAGCACAGTTTAAAGCAAATCAAAGTTAAGAATGAGGTACCTTTTTACATTAATTTAACTAATGGGCATGACATATGTTAATAAGTTAGTATGAGTTGAAAAAGTGACCTAATATTTTATGGAAGAGCTATTCTTTGGCATCTACCTTGGGTCTCTAATTCACTGGGAAAAAGCTCTGGGAACTTGTCCAGTTCTTTTGATCTTCCATATGCATCCTTCACCAGTCATCTGTACGATGTGCTTTGGGTTTGGTGTGATACCAAAATGTTCCAATAATTTTCTCAAACATTTATGGGATATAGTTAAGCTTTCATCCCAGTGTAAAATAAAGTGCAGAAGGAAAGACCTTTGGCCAAGGTCTCCCAGCTAAGGTCTGGAACAAAGAATCACCTGATGTCCACCGGGACAAGTATTGTTGCACATTTTCAGTGTTTCACCCTTCACATGGCCTCAGATGTACTTCTGCCTCTTACCTTCAAAGTTTAATGTTAAGTCATTCATGTTTTTCCTGTGGGCATGTTGGCTCTGCAGACTGTAGCATATTTTACACATAATAAGAAATGGTTTAGCCAAGGCAGCAAAGAACTCATTATTGGCTGATTTGTTCTGCTTCTCCTATGGGCTGGGCTGGACAGTCCGTGTTGCCTCAGCACTCCTGCTTCTGGTGCGTCAGCTAATTTGAAGGAGGTTTAGCAGTATTCCTGCATCACTGTCAGCAGCACAGATGTAATGTGTGTGTCTACTTTTCTTTAAAACTTCTATCCCAACCCCAAAAGAACCAGTTTAAACTTCACTGGTTTGCTTGTCTTGAACACCTATATGCTCTGAGAAGGAAATTGACTGTTTCTCTGGGACTGTAATTTCGAGCTGCAGTCATGGCTACACCCACTGTTTGGACCTAGGGAGCCATAAACCTGTGTTTTGGAGACAAACCAATGGAACTCTAGCTGGTGTTTTCAGAAATCACTCAGAGCTGATGAAGTTACATTAATTTGAATTCAAAGCTTTTCATCTTTTTTGTAATATCTCTCAAATTTTCCTGTGAAAGCAAGAAAAGTATTAGAAGAGAGAAAAAAATTACCACCTGCAGTTTTTCTTCATTTTATGAAGTACTTGAAAGAAGTAACTCCACTGTGGGGAAGTTGAAATGACCCTGCTAGCAGCAGGAGGGAGCTTGAGGGCAAAAGATCCAGCGACTGTTTTGACTACAAATTTCCCTGCATCCACTGGATCATCCTCTGTTAGCCATATTAAGATAATAAGTTTTTTGTACAGAATTATTGTTGATTTAGAGTTCTATTACACTGAATTTTCAGATTAGGTTTGAAAAATCAGAATACCATGCTGTCCCTTTATCCTCTTTAAAGTAGTTAGCTCCTGTATGGGTTGTCTGATCTCGAACATGTAACATTGGTTCTGTGGCTGGGTAAGGGCTTCTACTGCAGTGCATCCTGTACCTCCTATGAAGTTAAAATATGATCCATATTCATAACTGGGACTGTTTTTTCACTGTTTGCTACTATAAGGATGAGCAAAAATAACAAAAACTAATTCTTCTCTTCTCATGGTTTATTGTCCAGTCCAGTCTGATTTGCAAGTTCTTGTCACACTCTTAGTCTTATTGAAAATATACATAAAAAAAAAGTTATATTGAAAATATACATAAAAGACAGAGATAAAGAATTCAGCCTGGTTTATCAGCAAAGAATGTTTCTAAGTTGGTGCTTAGTTTTTTGGGGGTTTTTTTGTAAATACATTTAAATGATAAAATATTCAGCGAGTGACATCATAAAAAAATTTCAATATGGTATCAATATTTCAATATTTCAATCACTCTTTTGATATTTAATTTCTCCCTCAAATATCCTTTAATGAAATGGTGATAAAAAATGTCTGGCACAATAAATTATTGGCTCCAATTCACTGCCAGTACCATGTTTGTAGGTTTACTGCTGTTATTTTTGTTATCCAATCTAGACTGTAATTACTATGTAACAAGAACTCAGTTTGAAGAATTTCCTATAACATAATTACTATAATTGTCAGCAGTTTCTTTGTGATATATTCTAATTTATTGTCATTATTTCTAGCTATGCACTCTTCAGTTATAAAATACACATTTAATCAAAGTTAATAATTTCTTTCACTCTACAGTGATTACAAATGTAAAATATTTGCAGTCTGTTATCATACTCTTCATTAACATATTGCTTGGCTTCAGGCTATTCAGACTATTAGTTCTGTGCTGTAGATTGCCTCACTGCCTCTAGAAAAATCCTTATTCATTTTGAGTGAAGATGCCAGAATGTGGCCTTTTAAATCTTTCTTGTGTCATATTTTAATGTCAAATAACCAGTTTAGCAAATTGGATTGCCACAATACACAATATAAATAACATTCTTGTTTGGGCTGAATGGTGACTGCAAATCTTGTCATGCCTTTGAATGTTTTGTTCTTTGACAGATTTAAAGAATCAATTTACCTGTAACTGGAAACAGCTTACACTTCTGTTTATTCTCTTCTGCATTGGCCTGATCAATAGGTCTGCAGTGAAGGGGGCATGATGAATGGCTGTAAAAGGCTGCTGTTCATACACAGCTCAGAAAAGTAACTCGCAGCTCCAATGTACATCTTTGGTGATTTTTTCCATCTACAATGTACATGGCATTTCAGTGTTTGTCTTTCAGTCACAAAGAAACTACACGGGACAGTAAATGGCATTCTAGAGACAGGAGTGGTGAGGAATGACATTGCCATCACTGATCATCACTGAGTTCCAGTAGACTCAGAAAAAACAATTTTTCAGACCACTATTTCAGCTTCGTACTCACAAAACACTTATTTAATAAATGCTAAAAGATTGTATTGAGGGTGCAGTTGAAATATATCTCAATTTTACTTTCTGCAGATGCCATGCAGGAAAATTTAGTCTATTTGAAGCATTTTTTTTTCTTTCTTAAATCATTCTAGTTGAATGAAAGGAGGAAATAGATGTCAGTGTTTTATATGAAATGGGAAGAGCTCTGGAAATGTATTCTATGCTAATGGTTTACTATGCTATAATTTTGAGCTCTGTATCTCCCTCACACCAGTTTCCTGGCTTCTAATAACTTCAAGAAAAAAACATTGCCAAATGATATTCTGCTGTGCATCACAATTTTAATAAAAAGGTTTCAATAAAAAATTATTCAATTTTTTATGTTAATTTAGAAAAACTATATTATTCTTTTTCCCAGACAGAGCTGAAATGATGAAGCATGATTATGTTTCTATTTGCTGATATCTGAATTTCTGAGCTCAGTGAGCAATATTTAACGTCTCATAACTGGTCTTTAGCTAAAAGATATATTTTTTCCTCTTTTCATTTATATTTTAAAACAAATTTTCAATAATTGTCTCATCTGCAGATAAAAAGATTGTGTTTAAATTTTATTATTCCTTGATAATAGCAGAGGCATGAAGTGAGAGTTTGATCAAGTGCACTGTCAAATGGCACTGTAAATGCCCACTCAGTGGCAATGCATGAGGGAACATGCCAGGGTACATGGGATGACTTTTAAAGAAATCAGCCTAATTTTTCCACAGAATTCTGAATAATTGCAATATGATCAAAAACACTACAGATCAGAAATAACACCAAATGTTTTAGTCAAATAGCAATTACTAAATTCTTATCTAATTACAATTTCTACTATTTTTTGTCCTAAATTATATTTTTAAAATTCCATATTCTTAAAAATATACAAACAAACAAACAAACAAACAAAAAAACCCCAAAAAACCCCAAACCAAGGCACCCTGATAAGGGCTGAACAATGCAATACATGTAGAAAAAAAAATTTTCTTCACACATTTTCTATTGGAAGAATGGAACAGACAATGTGTCTGTTAAAATGAGATTTTCACCCTAACCGTGGGATTCAAGAAAGCAGCCGTCTTCCTAAGGTTAGAAATATTTTAATCTTTTTCTTCCTCAGGATGGAAAACTATCACAATACATCAAACTTCTTGTGTAGGTGTACAGAGCCAGTCTGCAACGCAGATGGTCCATAAAGGGAAGGTGTACTGTGTATGATAGTTCCACTGCCATGTTATAGGATGTCACAGCCCTCTGCAAGTGAGTGTTGCAGCCTGTTATTTTGTTCTTCATACAAATCCTGGAATACATAAATGTTTTTTATTTATAAAACCTAAATCTGTAAGAAACTGCCTTAACAGAGGCTGAAACATAAATCCAAGGTTATGTCCATATTTTGACTTTATTTTTGTTCACATCTTTTGACTTCAGGACATTTCTTAAATAGGAAGGAAGACATCAGTAGATGAATTTTGGAAATTTTCTTTCAGCAGATGAATATTTTCTGGAGCAGTAATGATTTATATTAAATACTATCCTTTCAACAGAATAATTTGAGGGAACCAGAACTATTGAGAATCTAAGAGACTTTCAGGGTGGTTTCCCTACTTTGGTGAAAGTTAGACAACATATCAGAGGGTGGTTACTGGCCTTGGAGAGGAAGGAGCTCCTAAATTTGTCAAGGCAAAGATGAAAGACAATGCTGACTTATCTGGAGGAGAGCTTACTTGTGCCAGGCTAGAAAAAAGCTCTTGCTGCCTCCGGTGTCCATAGGAAAAAAAAAAAGTTGTGGTGAAGGTTATCACAATTGTCCTTCTGTGGTGGATGATTACAGTGGAGTACTTGTAGAAAATCTCATTGCTAGGTTATGTCTATTAGCTAAGACAAAAGGCCAGCACTGTCCTCGTGCCTCCCATAGGTTCTCACAGGGTGGACATTCACAGCTGTGTCATGGAGTGGAATTTCAAAGGTGTTTTTACTCTTCTTGAAAGAGATATTACACATTTACATTTCAAAGAATTGGTGTTGCAGTGTTAGACAAGCATGGCAGTGTGCAGAACCTCCCCCTTGTCCTTCCTCAGGTATACAGTACATATCTGTTGCTTTACTCAAAACCCTCCTTGGTTTCATCTTCATTGGCATAAAGATCTGTCTGGACATCACCAACAAACACCACCAACTTGAGTAATGGCAATTTTGACAAAAGCTAATAGGAACTGCAAGTGCTTTATAAATGAAGCCAATGTCAGAACTGATATATAACTGCAGCCATCTAGGAGGAAAATAGTACAGACTTGTAATTTTTAATAGATGTTTTTTTCCTACATTTTAAAGAATGGATTTAAAGCCAAGAATTCCCACAAGATTTAGGTTGCCAAAGCACTGCTATTTAGCTGTTGGTATTTACACTAATGATTTCACTCTGCTTGGAATGCTCTTTCTTCATGGCCCTATTGCTTGAAGATCTGTGTATGCTTGTTTTCCCCCTGTTAGAGTACATCACTGATTCTATAGTTCTTTGAAGCATCTGGTATGTCACCTTCTACATTAAAAAACTTGCTTTCTAATAGGAAGAGTAAGAATTGTCATTATAGTTTGCTCATGTGAATTTTTGCTCATAATAAGGAGTTATACCAACTAGGGTCCACAGGAGGCAATGAAAAAACAGGGAAATTGCCTCTTATTTCTCCACAAGTACCATGAGATTTCTGAGTTATTTGTGGACAGTGGTTACCTTCAGTGTGAATGAGAAGCTGCTACTCTTATTCTAGCCATTTGAAGGGAATTGCCCTTTCTTAAACTGAAAAAAAATTAGGCTCAGAAACAGGCATAAATGCTGTGACTAGGACTAGGACACAGCCTTGCTGTATGATACCATGCAAACATTTTATTTTTCTGTCTATGCTTTTTTGTTTACAATAGAACTGCTTCTTTCTTAGTTTCTTTACTGTCTCACTCTTTTCCTAGTTATTGCAGTTCTGGGTTCCTTTAAAAGTCTGTAGGATCTGTGTTATAACATTCTTCTTTAAACCCACTTTTAGATATTTTCTAGTAAGAAAATCACTCTTGGTCGATTTTTTTTTTTAATTGCTTCAGAAAAGATCCTGTGAAAACAGGTAGAAGGTTTAGGATGAGGGATTTGGTATCCCGATGATGTTAGTTTTGAATTATTCATGGGCATTTTGATTCACTAAATAATTCACTAGCCATGCTGTACAATGACATTAAAAAATCAGGAACTCCTTGTACTATTATTCTGACAAGTTTCTTATGGATAACTTCAGTGCTTGAAGACGCCACATGAATACTCTTTTTCTTTTTCAAACCAAATGATATATGTATTCACATTCTTTTTTAGTGTATTTATTAGAACTGAATTTTAATTTGCACTGGAGCACATACACAAAAATTACTTTTTCACCATGAGTTGATGAAATGAATTTTGGTTTACATTATCTACATCTAGAAACATTGCTTTAATTATAAGGCTCTTAGCTGGGGAAACCAACTGGAGCTCAGCAAGCTAGCTTTTCTTACTGGATTTTTTGGTTCTTGTGATCTGCAAAAACAAAGTAGGATTCTGTCAGAGATCGGTTTAGATCAGTGTTTCCAGATTCAATCCTCAAATTTCCTTTGTCCTGCCTTATCAATCTCAGAAGCTGCAATCCTTAGAATTGTGCACGCCTCAGTAAAATGAAGAATGTAAAATCAAATAAATACCCAGGTGGTAAAAACCATGTTTTGATGGTCATGGTTTCATTATTTGGGAAATGGCATTTTTTTTCCTTAAAAAAATACATAAACAACTCTGAAAAACATAAAACATTGAGATCACAAATAAATTCTATGCTTTCTGTTGTGTTTTTGGTTGGAAGAGATGATGCATTACTGAAGCTTCGATAATGGGACAGGTTTAGCATGACTTACAACAAGTTAAGAAATGCTTTGTTATTTTTTAGACAACAAGATTAATGTTTACTCGATCAGAAATATCTATCTCAGCAGAAATAACTTTTGGGAAATTTAGCTTCATATGATGCAGTAGGAACTGTTGGATGCTGCAGCTGTATAACCTAGCTATGAACATTGCATGGCCGTGGCTCTGGTCCTGCCAGAATCACTCTGGTAACTCTAGTATGGCTCTGAAGAATAAAAGTGAGCAACCTAGAAGTCCTGGTTATTGAAATGTTTACTTAAACTTTCCTTCTTCTGTGGTGTTTGTCTAGAATGATCCACTATCTTGTTGTTCCTTGCTCCTTTTGGAGATATTCCAAATGTAAACTTTTATTTCAAGGATGAGTGTATAGGCTGGTGAATTATAGAAAGCATGGCAAGCATCCCAGTGCTGTCTGTCTGCAATCTGAATACATCTGGAATCCCAGTTAAGAGACTGGGAATATGGGAGGCAACTGTGGGATAGACTCTGTGACATTTTGCTTACTTATAAACTACAATCCATAGTGCAAGCTAAAGGCACGTGGAAATCTCTGTCTTCTTTTGCAGAAGGACCTGGAGGTTAAAAGGTTTGGGCAAGGTCTTATAAGATTTTCACAGTTAATCAACCACATAGAAGATGTGGTTCTATGACAGCAAAGTCATGGGGTAGGCCTTGAATGATTAATATTTTTCAACTAACAAACTTTTTTTGATTCAAGAACAAGCCACTTTGATGTTTTCAACTAATAACAATAATTTAAAAAATCGTGGATCCAAATTAAAATTTGTGGATCCTCCTATAAATGTTTTATCCCTACTGCTAACTGAATAATTGTTGGAAATCTGGTCTCTTGTGGTTCTAAATATATTGAATTTCTACTTTCTTTCAGACTATTCCTTCAGGCAAAAAATGAAGATCAAGTCCTCACAGGGAACCTGGCAGCAACCATCTGAGGACTTCTGAAGGTTTTGTTCATTACACAGTATACTTATTTGGTACGCTGCTCTCTACAGGTCTAGCTCAAACTCATTGGACGGTATCACTCAGTGGAGTATATTAACTTATGAACTATAATGTCACATTGAGTTATGTCATATATGACAAAACATGACCCTAAAAAATATGATGGATAGTGATGAGCAGAAAAGGACATTTCAAAAACTTCTGTCAAAGTAAATTTTTTATTATTATTTTTAAAGCTGGCCTTGAAAAGAGCCGTATTTAAAAAACAAGATTTTATTAGGAGGCAGGGATTTGCCCACAGTGTAATCAGATACAAGTCATTAGTGAAAAAGCCAATATTTCCCATCATGTAATATATTCCACCCACAAAAGGTAGAACTTCTATGACTATACATGTCCAGCTGTGCTGTCTGCTAGAGGAAACCAACTTCCCTTCAGTCTGATGTGTGAGGTTTTTTACAAATCTGGAGAGATTATGCTAGATATATATCATGTGCTCCCTCTAGCTGAGATTGTTTTATACATATACATGTATGCTTTCTCTTAAATTCCCTTCTTCAAATTGATGGCTCCCTAGTGGGCTTTTTAACACTTATGTGGTGTTTATCATATTTAAAAGATCTTTTAAATATATGTGATTGTACTTAGCTTCATGAGGTGAGAGTGAACTGAATGGACAACAGATCTGTCAATGCTGTTTAAGGTTAGTTTTACAGGTCTCAATTTTTGATTATGCAGTGAAACTTCCTGCATGTTAACATCTGATATAAATCCCATGACACGTGTTTCAGGGTCATGCTGCTGGATGATATAAGTGCTGTGTATGGAATCAATGGCTCTGAGAGAAGTAATGCTTGTGGCTGTGCAATTGTTGCTCATAGTGCCAAAGACTGAAAGGTGATTCATGTTGCTATGAGCGAGTTAAAATGTATTTATTATTACGAAAATTGACTTTCTGCAGTTCACCCTTCTGCTCTTGCCTCCTCAAGACATTGTTTAACTTCCATATAATACAAATCCAGCAATTCATTAATTTGTTTTTCCGTTGGCAAGTAGGTTCCACTTCCTATCCAGTTTGTCTCTATATCAGATACACCTTCAGAAAATTAAATTACTGTAAGATTTAATTGCCTTGGAAAAAAACTCTATGGCTTAAGATATTTAACATATTTTGTAAGTCTGAGGCTTTTTTGTGACTTAAACATTTATGTTGTTTTTTGCTATCAATAACCAATGAAAGCTAAGTCAGGGGTCAATGCAGTGTGCTGGTTTTTGTTGCCTCCTTCTTAAACAGGCATTGTGATTTAGCATTTAGTAATAGGAAAAAACCTGCTTTCCTCATACAAAATTATGAATGTGTCTTTCAGAATTAGAAATGTTATATTTGACTTCCGTAAGTTTTGGACCATATTAAAAAAAAACCCTAAAAAAATGTAGTTCACATAACTTCTAAAGGGAGGTAGGGATTGTTTTTTAAGATGTCATGGGTTTTAGTATGAAGGGAGAACATTTCTTCAAAGCTTGGAGGTTTCAGTATCCTAAAACTAGTAATGTCCTCTGATGTTTTAGTATACAGTCTGTATGCTGTGGGTATATTTTCCTCCTGGAAGGGAGGTCAAAAATCCCCACATAACTTGATTGACATCTGTAGTGAAATTGGCATTGCTCATTCTAGTTCTGGGGTTAAAAAATATGAGTTTTGGGAAGCAAATGTGTATTTTGGGCTTTGGGCTTAAATATCCTCAAAGGAATCCTCACAATTTGAATCTGAAATAATTTGTCAAATTAGCGCATGACTGACATTGCATGAAACAAATTCTGACATTATGCAATGTGGAGTACAACAGAGTCATTGAATTGAATTACTACTGCTAGGTGAGGCATGAAAAGGTTTGAACAGCATTGCATGAGTGTGAAGTTGCAAACCCAATAGTAGAACATGAAGCAATTGATTCAAGGGTGCTTTTTTAATAAGAGAAAAGGGATTGAATTGTCATTAAATTATAGCAAATTTTATGAAGTATTGTTCTCACATGTATACTTAAAAGATCAAAGGCGTATGGAAATTATGAAGGATGGTTTTAACCAACTGTTTCCTCTTTTAGAGTACAAATACAGTACCAGTTTACCTTGCACAGAAAAAGAATTTAGGCATCCTTTGTTTTAGTGTTTGTGTTACCAGATCCGATGCTTGCACTAGCAGATTCAGTACTCAAGGCAAATGTATGCTTTAACCTGACTGCCACAAACTGTATATAGGAGAATTTTTTTTTGTTTTCCTTAATTTTTTTTTTGAGAAATGCATGTCAATGGCGCCCTTCCATGCCTTTTTAATCTGCTCAACTACTGAGATTTGAAGTGTTCTTTTTTTTTTTTTTTTCTGAAGAAAGATGGTTGATAAACAATGGCTACTCTAATGAAAATCATCATGTAGTAATCAAATCACTTTCCCTATACACTCTATGTTGATATGCTAAAACATTAAACAGGTTTTGGCCACAGGGGATGAAATATGTTGAAGAATCCAGGCTTAGTAGCAACTAAAGAACAGAAGAGTTGACAACAAGCATTAATGCTTCCCAAGGTGGGCAGAAGTAAGTTCTGGCTCTTTTAGCCTTGGGGAGATTTTAGCCTTGGGGAGGTTGTTTCCACTGCAGGAGATGCATGAAAGTTCTGGTACTTCTTTCTGGTTTAATCTGAGATAATAGGTTTTGAATCTAATAAATATAAATATATTTCCCAAACACCTGGAAGAGGGACCAAATTTCTTGCAAATTCAAGGACAAAACCCCATTAGTGAGGCTCTTCTTTCAATCCAATAGCAGCTCTGACAGTCTCCTGTAAATATTAAAATTGAGTCTCTTCTCACACTAGAGTATTACCTCCAGACCACTACACTTGATACCAAAATAGGTAGTCAGGTTTACATCTTCCACTTAATTTGTGATTCATCTGTCAGATGACAAAACACATCACTGGTTCTGTGAAGGGGTTTAAGATCATTTGGACCCATAGTACTGAACACTGAAAGCTGTTACTCTGGGCTAAGTGGAGTTTTCTGTCCAAGTGAATGATGTCTTTAAGCAAGGTGTGCAACAAAACCAGGTCCATAAGGATGGATTCCAGGCAAAGGAGATTGCAAGTTTACCTAACTTTTACTGTCTTAAGTTAAACAAGTCTAATAATTTAAATACACATATTAAAAGTCACATCCATAATGTATTAAAAATTAAGGCTAGATTAAACTCAGGCACAGGTCCTGCAGCAATCACCATTCTATATACCCTAGTGGAGAAGTATATATTTAACCTCATGTCCACATTTTCAAAACTTCATAGCAACACCCTTCAAAGCTCAAACTTCAGATGACCCAGTATCCATTTCAAGTTCAAATGAAGAAGTTTGGCTGCCAAAAAATGTGTAATGACTTTAAGTATTAGTCTTCCTAAAATCTGACCTTAAGTATGTGTATTGTACATGTCTAAATCTGTCTTTCAGTGATGGCAATGAACTGTCTTGAAACTACACACTAATGAGATTGAGAATTATTACTTATCTTGCAGGTAACCAGCACATATGTGCTCTAAAGGCAAGCACCTGGTAATGTTTTCAAAACCACTATTTTGTTATAAATTTTATGCAAAGTGCTCCCTTTGAGTGAATGTGTTAGCTGTTATACAGTAATGACCAAAAATTGAAAAGAAAGGTGAAAATATTTTATTCACATTGATGAATAGTTACTTACATAAACAACTGCATTAGAAATCAAAATAGATGTCTAAATGCATAAAGTATCTTGTGATGCCTGTACACATTATTAGCTGATAAATATTCTGAAATTTTTTCACAACCCTCAATTTCAAAAAACTGAGATTGGATGACATCTTTTCCCTTTTTAAGTCACCCTTTTTTGTGTGTTTGTTTGACAAGATTTCATCAGTGCTGAGTAAATGTTTAATTTAGGTGTCCTCCTTAGTGTTGTAATCTTTCTGGTCCATTTGGTCCTAAATATTTCATGTATGTACTCCAGTTCCTCGCACAGATCTCTAGTGAATGTAAAAACGGAAACACTGAAAGTGGATGTTCTTTAAAGAACTAAATATGCAGCTAACATAGAAAAAAATCCATATTTGACTGAATTCTGAGAGGCACTGTCCTGAAAGTTTAATGTGTTTATCACGCATCATCCAAAATAAATTGTCCTCCTTTAATGCAGATTTCTTAAAATATACATTAGTAGTTTTAGGGATCAAATGGACACCGTCAGATAGGTAACCATCCAGTATTTTACTAATGTGTTTCTTTTATTTTTTTGTGGATTCAAGTGCATTTTCTGAAGAGGTTTTTTTATTGGAGAATATTATATTATTTTATTATTATTGGTGAATATTATTCTATTTATTAGAGAGGTTTTTTTCACTACAGTTACTACACGAATACCCCTGCTAAGTTAATTACCCTTCTAAACCTACTGAATGCAGCTCTGGGGAAAATGGTTAAATATATAGGGTATAGCCTAAGTTGAATCATCAGCCTGAAGATATTACAGATACCAGTTAAAAGCCTGTCCTATAATTCTTTACTAGCCAGAGTTAACTGAGACAAGAGAAGTACTGACCAGGTATTTCTGATAAAAACCTTCAGAAAATTACTGTTTCCATTTGCACACCTGTGCAGGTGCTGCTTATGCAGACAATGAACTAGCCAAAGAATGTCAAAGCAATAACAAAAAATTCTGCAAGTTTTATTTAAGACAAATAGGCTTGCAGCTATTATTCTTTGCTACAGGTCTACTGCAGACACAGAAGGGTCAAGCCATGAAAAGTCACAGCCAAAAAATCACACCTTGTTCCTCAGTGCTTTTTTCATATCAGTGTCACCTGGAAATTCTCCTCCTGAATTTCAATTGAAATTTGACTACTATTGGTGTGCGAAATTACTGCCCACTTTCTGAAGGGAATTAAGCAAAGTTAGCTTTCCAGAATGGAACAAATAGGGAAATGTTGTTACTGTATGCATGGAAAGCACATGAAGACCATTACGGGTTATCACTTAGGTTTAGAAATCTTAGTTTAAATCAAACAGAATTGCCCCCTAAAAGAAATAACATAAAAATATTTTGTTTTCCAGGCAAGAAAAGCTTTATTACACTGTTTATGTGATGTTGAACACATAAGAAAAGCAGTCAATTAATTCTGAGATTTCCTTGCAGTAGAATTTAGCCAAGAAACTGAAAAAGCCCCAACCTGGGCAAAATTATTGCTGTTACACTATGAGTTATTTTTGGTAAGGAAAACAAGTGGACTCAAGGGATCACAGACGTGTAAATTGCATTGTTGTACTGAGCAGGCTGAATGATTAATACTCCAGTAGTTGTCAGTCTGTAAGCAATTAAAGGACATGTTGATCAGTTCTAGGCACAGTGGATTTATGAAAAAAAAAATACAAACATAAGTGTGCCTCTTCTAACCAGATCTGTTCTAGAATTGAATAAGCATCTATACTTTAAGAAATGGACATTTGGGTACAGAATAGATTTTAAGCGCAAATTTGTGTAGAGTTTAACAAGTAGGATCTATGCTTGAAGGTGATAAAATGGTTACATTTTATCTCAAATCATTACTGGATGTGGGAAATGTATCAACATGTTGAATTACTTGAAAAGTTCATGTATGTCACATGCCCAGAAGGCAGTGATGTGTTGACAGGAAACCAAAAGGGGTCAAATAATTTTATCTTGATTTAAATTTCAACCAGGTTAAATTTTCACAGCTTATTGGGGCAAATTCCCACCATTTACAATTTTTTTCCTAGTGTTACATGGTTAATTGTGTTAGCATCTACTGATATAAACCACTGAAGAAATAAAAAACGCAGTTTAGAGGCCCTTCTCCATTTAACAAAACACTTCCTGGCACTTTTGTGCTTCTTATACTCTGTAAGAGAACATGAACTATTTTTCCCTTTCCGTGTTCCTCATTTATGAGAATAGTTTTCTCTTCTCCCCACTCCTGCCTGTGGGATAGCTAAAGGAATTTTGCTCCTAATCTGCTTCTCATTGTACAGTCTGTAAAATCTACTGGTTTATGTACACCATGAAACATGGGAAACTTTTGCTGCAAAGAGCTTTTACTTAGTCTGTTCTCAGTGCCAGCCATTCTCAGATTGATTTACTATTCCCAGTTCTTGTGACTTACTTGTGACATTTATCTCTTTCTGTAAGTAACTTGGAAATATGCTGCATCTGAATTTCAGTACTGAACTGGAGAAGCCTAAAGACATTGTTCATACTGTGGTTTATTATTATCACCTTTTATTGGCACTGTTAGATGTAACATGTAGATTGCATGATGTAAGAAGTATTTTTTTTCAAAAGAAATATGATTACATGGTTGGACACATTAAAAATCAATGCTGGGAATGATTTAGGAATTTATTTTCTTGTTTAATTGCAGTCATAAAATCAACTGGTACAGGGTAAATTTATCATGAATCATTGTTAATTTATCTTTGGTGAGTATTAGATTGCTGAAGCTTAAAATTTAGTTTTGCCAGTAAATTCAGTCACTAACATTTTAATTGCAAGTAGAGTGGAAAAGTCTGTGAACATGAACAAATTTGATGGTTTTGAAATTCGAATATGTATGCATAGGAAATGTTAATTTCTACTTTTCCAGGAGTACCATTTGCACAGTTCTGCCACAGTTCTGCCACAGTTCAGGGTGGAATGAGGAGGTTTGGCTTTTTATAGAGCTACTGACAGCACAGATATTGACAACAGCACTGGAAACAAAATGATGAAGAATGATTTCCTGAGTCAGAGACATTCTTTATATAAATTCTATCAGCATAGGCCTATACACATCAGAGGACTTGGGCAGGGGTTCATAATGTAGTGAGTGAACCTCTAAAGATCTCTTCCAATCTAAAAAATTCTGCAAATTTTGAGAAAGAGCTCAGTCTTTTATGCAAGTCACACTGTTAGAGCAAGACCAGCTCAATATTAGAGGCTGTGGTCATTTAAATGGAAAGCTGATTTTTTTAGATGCTTTAGCATGAGTGGTAGAGGTTGCCAGGCTCACATAAACATTTACCTTTATTTAGTGATAAGCCTATGGTTGGGAAGCTTGTGGGTATTTATATTTGGCTGTGGCAGTCTCGTAATTATGTAATAAGGCACACTAAAGATAAGGTTATCATGATATAAGTGCCTGTAATCCCTCTGGGGTGTAATTGCCTCATGATAACCTCATCCCTTGAAGTTGTCTCTATTGCTAATATGAAAAATGTTTGTTTTCAGTGGGAACATATATTTTGTGACGGAACAGCATTAAACTGTCAGATCAAAAACTTAAATAGCATTTGGACTGAGCAGAAGGGTTCAGATGGATTAACTCAGCCCTTATAGATGGTTGACCAGAGGAACTGAAATAATCCAAAACCATTTTAAACAAGTGAGGTTTTAAGTCTGGAAG
Organism: Pyrgilauda ruficollis; assembly: GCF_017590135.1. Classification (NCBI taxonomy): domain Eukaryota; kingdom Metazoa; phylum Chordata; class Aves; order Passeriformes; family Passeridae; genus Pyrgilauda; species Pyrgilauda ruficollis. The sequence goes on along the minus strand of NW_024508100.1, from coordinate 11,625,804 downwards.
CATCTGAAGAGAAATAGCTGTTTTCCCAGAAACATGTTTTAGGTTTCTTAGCCTCTACTAGTGAACCTTGGGATTCATAAGAATCAGGAAATATGTTTCAAAAGACATAGTTGCGTGGGTTTTTTAGGACAAGTTGGTTTGTTCTGGTTTTTTTTTTTCTTCTCCTTTATTTTTGGTTTTGTTTTGTTTTGTTGTTTGGTTATTTTTGGTTTTGTCTTTTTTTTTTTTTTTTTTTGATAATGTTAATGTCTGTAACTTTTCTTCAAAATTCAGCATTTCCAATAGTTGACCAGCCATTCAGTAACATATTGTGTATGGCATTGTAAATCATGAGATAAGCTTTAATAAAATGCACATGCTTCACAAATAGGTCTTGGAGGACAGCTGTTATACTTACTGCTACAAGGAGTTTTCAAAACACAGAAGTACATTAACTCACTTGAAATGTACCACCTGAAAACTAGGTGAGTCTGTCATGAAGACCCCAGCATATACAAATAGCACTTTCCACAAGACTAGAGAAGTGTATGGATAAGAGCACTCCCTAGAGAGGCAGAGACATACAGTTCCTGAAGGACACAAGTTCAGGTCAGGGACTCTGCTTTTCTCTTGCTTCAGGCATCAGCTGACATAAATTTGCACCTCTGAGCAGTTGCTCACAGATGAGTGCATGACAGGCATGCACATTTTGTGTCCCATTTTGCTTTCATAAGAAGCCCTGTGGCCTGCTTCTGCAAGCTGCTATGTACATTCTTGTGACAAATTCACTGTGAGGTCCAGCAGACAGTCACCCCCTGCAGCTCCAGAGGCTGGAGGGACTGCATGGAGAAACCTTTCCCATCACATGAAGGGTGTTACAAATGGGAGGTCAGCATGGCAGGCTCAGTGTTTAGATTTCTGCACTTTTTATATGCTCTGGCTAGTTGTGTGCCTGAAGATGGAAAATATTTGGAAGTAAACCAAAAAATTCAAAACTAACCTTTTATTTCCTTGGGATTTTTGGCATCAGTGCCTCTTTTGGCTGCGTCTGAGTGGAATAAGCTGTGTCTTTGAGTTTAGTACATTATACAGTAACATATTACACTTCTCTATTTTTTGTGCCTGGGAATTTCACCTCATCCATCTTTCACAATGTTCAGCAGAGACTTTTAAAAATCCCTGAGCCAGCTTTACTCAATTAATTGGAGACAGAGCCAAACCCTAGATCCTGATTTCAAATCTAAATCCTTGTTCCGCTTGAATCTGATGCTGTGCCGGGCCTAAATTAAACACAGAATCAAAACACGGAACATCTAACAAAATTTGAATTTAAATGTTATTTGCTTGGCTAAGACGGAATAGCCTTAGTGCAAATTTTGGCCATTCAATACCTACGCTTCAAACAAATCTTAAGCTCAATAGCAAAAGAATTAGTGAGTAAAAATGGCATGCTTTAAACTATTTCATCTCAGTTAAAGCTATGTCTCATTTTAATGTTTAAAGCATTGAAGCATTTGAAGGTATATTTCATTCAAAGATTTAACTATTATTTTGGTTTGTCATTGGTTAAAACTCTTCAAATATCTCATATGTGTATCTGGATCCCTTGGTCTTCCCTCTTTCCAGTTGTTGAAGTGTTGACTACAGTCTATTTTTTATTCCCCTAGAAGAACTAGACAGTTTTTGTTTACACAGAAGTGAATGTCTCAGGGAAATATATGGGCAATAATTGTTTTCTTATTCTATATTGCCTATTATTTTTGTTACTTAGATATATATTTATGATATTTATATATACATATTATGCTATTTAAAATAATAATGAGGGTTTATTATGATTTTATCTTTTTTTATATTTCCATTTTAGCTGTATTATTCTAAGTCAAAACATTAACAGCCCATGTTAGCTCATAGCTTTCATTTTTCCATCTGAGTGTAAGCCACACTCAAATTTGTAGGCAGAAGTGTGTGAGACCTATAATTAATCTAAAATTAATTAACTGTTTCTCAAAGTGGGACAGTGACGTTTGGGCAGTTTCCCTTGAGTACTAGTGTTGCTTTGGAGCCCTCTCCTGGAAGCTCTACTTGTGAATTGGGAAGCAATTAATGAGTTGTATTTCGTTTGGAACTTGCTTTAAGAGTATGAATTGGAAGGTTTACAGCTGTGTAAATAGTGGAACAAAAGACATTTTTTTTCCCTCAAGTTTGACTATTTTCTTATCTCTTTATAATTAATAGTGGGAAGCCAGTGGTAAAGTAATGATTGTTAGTGATGTTGACTGTACAGTTCCTTTCTTGATGCTTGGCTCACTCCTTTCAAGTGCCCTGATCTGCCCAGAGAGACTTCAGGAATCTCAATTCTGGTAGATCTTTTAGCCTGATTAATTTCAACTTCTAACACTATATCCTGACTTGAAAGACAGTAAATAAAACAGCTCATTTTATAACATTTTTCGTCTGGTATTTCCAGTATTTGTTTTATTCTGTTTCATCCTACTTGAGTGTTTCTGTAACTGATCAGGTAATATATTACTATTTTACTCTAGGCTTAAGATTCATTCTGTAGACAAGATTTATTACCGATATCAGTTTACTCAGTGTTTAACCTGATTGCATATTTTCCCACACATGAAAACAACAGGGATTTTGAAAGGCAAATATAGCGAAACTTCAAAAAAACCAACAAACCCACACAGCATTGTGTGCTACCTGTCAGTGATTGTTAAAGAATTTGTGATTTATCTTTCTTTCTAAGCTAAATGAGATAGCTTAATTCGGCAAAATTCACCAAACTTTCAGATTTGAAATTAACAATTCTTGAGGCTTCCAGAAAGACAAGATTCATGAGTTCATGTGGAGAGGATGTAATTAATCCTGTCATCGTCTTCTGTTTCATTGCCATGTACAGAGTAGTCACTGTGCTGCTTCTGCATCTCTCAAGCCATAATGTCTGCTTATCCTGTGTCATAGCATCTCTTTCCAGTCTCAATGAAAACAGGGGAGGGTTAATTATTTTATCCATTTTCTTGCTTTCTTCAGGTCAAAACTGAGCAGAAACATAGCTCTCATCAGGAAAATATGAACTGATTAGTGTTCCATCTGTGGCATGCCTTGACTGCCAATGGATTTTTTAATTATATTAAAATGATGGACTTTGTACTTTGATATAAGAAGTGAAATAGGAAACTAGTTTCTAATAATTGCTTTAAAATGTACTTTGGAGGAAATATGGAAATATTAGCATTACCAGTAATACAATCTGAATGAGCTAAATGGGAGGTGTAATGAAAAGTTCAAGGCAGGAGGGAGCAGAATATTGAAAATGTCATTGTATGCTGGCTGAGGTATCATTTCCCAAATGATACTTTGGCCTGCCCCTGCTGTATCTGAATACCAAAGAAATGGCTCAGCAGTGAGTGTGCTGATACTGATTTACTCATTGCCATTGCTTCTGGTGCATAGCCATATCCTCCATGTGTGTTTACAGATGATACCCACAGCTTAATTTTATTAATGTCTAAATTAAAATTGACTTTTCCATGCCTGTTCTACCTTCCAAGATAGTTCTTTGCTTTCTTTCATGTTGGAACTTCACTGAAATCTACAGTGCATAGCCTTTGTTATATTGTTCTAAACAGCCAAAGTCACTGGAAAAATACAGCTTAATTAGCATTTTTGACAATATGCTACAACAAGAAAAAGGAAGAAATATTTTTTGATCTTTGGGATTAAGTCTTCCAGCCTTAGGACAAGAGCTGTACATCTGAGAGCCATAGGAGACTGCTTTGGTTGCACCTTCAGTATTTTCCCTTTTCAGCATTTTAACTTTTTCAGATTTTAATTTTTATTTGAATGCGCCTTGGTAAAAAAAAACAAGAAAGTGTACCTGTTGTCCTTCATTATGTTTACTATGATCTTTACTATAAAAAGTACTGCAAATAGCTAAAAACATTATTTTAGCTCTTTAAAGAATGCTATTCAAAGGACTGATTTAGAAAACACAAAAGTGAATTTTGTATAGTAACAATACAACATAATGAATTAAAATTAGGGTCAGACATCGAAGAACAAATGTGTGTGATCAGATCTTAAGGTTGACAGTTATGAGATTTGTGCTGTTTGCATGATTTTGTGTTGTGTGTAGGATTAAATTCATTAAAGTATTTTGTGTTCCATGAACTCAGATAGTTTATCAGACAGAAAGATTCTATTTGGGAGAAAACTGCTGTGAACATCAAACCTTGTGAGACAATGGATAATACATATATAGGATATAAACCTGCAGGAAATTTTGTTAGCTTTGTTGCTTGTGAAAATACTGGAAATTTTTACAAACTGTTCAAGTTTATAATCAAGCTGTTTCTAGCTGTATGAATTTTTAGTTTTCTGAAAACTGGATTTCTTTGATTTCAATGAAAGTCAGATTTAAGACAAAATCAATGCTCTGAAATGGAGTTTAAGAAATAGCTGCATTAAAAAAGCTTACAACTACAATAGTTTTAATATTTAATACCTCTAGTACCACTTCAAGTCCTATTACTTTGGGTAAAAAAATGCATCTCCAAGAACCTACTTTCTTTTTATTTATACATCATTTTGATTAAAGTCCCAGTCCCAATTTTTCTGGCAAAGTCTATATCCACTTTCAGAGTTATTGACATCTTTAATACAGGTCTGCTTTTGTCAGCCTAAAATTTAAAATCCATTACTTTTTCAGAGGAATACTTGAAATTGAAGTAACTAATTGACATAAAAACAAGACATATATAGCATCTAGCTTCAAATGTCAAGAGAAAACTTCAACACACCATAGCTGTCCCAAATTTTCTGTTCATTTTCTAAAAATGGATAGTAAGCAGTGCAGAACATAGACTTGTTTGTAGTGTTATTAGCCTTTGAGTCCCTATAGTCCTGACTGGCCCATAGCCAATCTGAAGCCCCAATTAAGCAAGCACAGAATTCCATTCATGCTTAAAATTCATAAAACATACAGTACATATGTTGAAACTCTACAAAAATAGTGTGGCTTGCTTTTATTACACCCTGATCTCTTGTTTTCCACCTTCTATTACTGTCACTTACTGCTTTTATGGGTAAGTGACTTAATGATACTTTATCTGCAAACAGTTCTCTTGTGTCTTGTTTTATTTTTTACTAACATAAACCTTTCTGTAACTGTGGCTTTCTGTTTTAGCAAACACAACCCTACAGCACTGTCTCATTATATGACCTCATAATGCTGAAAAATTTTAGGGAGTAAGTTTGATTGTAAAGAGACTGTGAAGGATCTGTTTTATTTTATAAACATGGTGAAATCCATATTAGTGAGATTCTCTATTTTATTGCTTGCTCTAGTATCTATGTCATCACTGACATCAGCATTAAATGTGATCTGGGTGCTTTCACAGGGATTGAATTACTTTAAATAAGACTAAAATCTGAAGAATCAACAAACAACCTTAAAATATAATTACATATTGCATAAAAGATAAAATTATGGCATTGTGCATTTTCAGTAAGAGATTCAAAAATATATGTTGTGAGAAAACAATTGAGGATGTTGTTTCTTCCTTAGTTTAGGGTTTTCCTCTAAGGTTATGTCTCAGACCTCTACCAGGCTCTCCAGAACGGCTGGGTATCCTGTGGGGCCCATGGCCTATCTGCCAGTTCTTTGCAGATATTCTGGATACACTAGAGGGTAAAAGTGGCATGAGGTGCCTGCATTTAGGCAACTGAATCCCACCCTTGATGAAGTCCATTAACATGATTTGATCTTGGGTCAACATTCCCCATATAAAATTATCTGAGCGAATGCCAGAAAATTGGCAACATGTAGCAGGAAGCCAAAAATTGACCCCCCCCCCCAAAAAAAAAAAAAAAAAAAACCCAAAAAAAAAACAACAACAAAAAAAAACAAACAGAAGAATAAGGAAACACTCATACCGTCAACTCACAGTAGTCATTGTATGGAAAGACAGAATTATGTGTAAGGAATCTTTTGGAGAATGGTGGTGAAAGGATACAATTAAAATATGCTTTTCAAATGTTGGTCTCAACATTTGAGAGTGTTGAGATTTTCAATCTATGCAGAAATTCTCTATGGAGTTAGTAAATTGATACCTTCTGAAAGAAAGCATTAGTCAAAGGAACACTTTCTCATCTATTGCATGTTATTGATGGAGCAGTTTGCTCTAAGAAAAGTCTAGAAAATAGGGATAAAAGATTCTCAGAAAACAGCCTAAGCTGCAAAGTTGTGAAAACAATACAAGATTTACAGGAAAAAAAAAAGTTTACATTATATAGAGCCAACAGAAATTCTCTTGGTGAAACAAATACAAACATATCTCAGGTATAACAAACTGAAACCTAATTCAGCTTAATTCAGCTTTCAACCCTTTCAAAAACTAGCTGTGGGCAACCTTACCAATGAAGATATTACATGAAAATGAAATGACAAAATGACATTTTTTGACAGACATTCTTCTTTTAGCCTAAATTATTTAATAATTTTTATGTAAATCTATTAGTGATTTGGGCTGACTGAAAGCTGCAGGTCTTGCATTAACTCAGGTACAATCAAGTTAGCATTTCTGTTTCACAGCATGAGAAAGGGTACTCTTTTTGAAGGCAAAAGGCCATGGCTATTTTTCAGCCAATCGTACAATGTAAACATTTTTTCCAACTCATTAATATGTCTTGGGAACAAAGATGAATATTTGTAAATAATTATTTCAACAGAAATTAATGTGTTCACTGTTGCATATCTTTGTATATATTGCCTCACCAAGTTAATTACATTTATTAATAATGTTTTTCTCTGGGGAGACTTATATCAACCACTGAAGTGATTTAGACTATGTTTTGGCAGTGAGTGTTTCACAAATTTAAAAATATTGTTCCATATTTTAAGATGTTTGCTCAAAAGGGTAGCTACAGGTGACAGTCTTTTGACAGGGTGATGAGGAAGTTTTAAAATCTCGAAACTGGTAAAATGTTCTATATTTGTAATTTTACCATGGGCACCTCAAAAACCAGATGAGAATCTTGAGAAAGGAACATCAAACAGGAAGATTTCTAAGTACTCATCTTTTGTCATAGGTTGCTGGGTTAGAGTTATGTTACTAGTGCAGTGTAAATTAATTTCTAGCAAATGAAATAATCCTGTACCTATATTAAAATTGATAAGAAAGGTACTCCAGAGATGTCCCATTTTTAATTTCTGGCTAAATTTAAACCTTTTTATATGTGTGTACTGCTAAAAAGGCACCTACATTCTGTGTGTGATTGTATAAGTTTATGAAAGTGTAAATATGTGTAAATATAAAGCATGTATAGGAACTGAACACTGGAAACAAAATTGTATTAAAAAGTTTTTATAAAAATATTATCCCAAGATTTTCAAGATGAAAGATGTTCACAAGAGGGTGATTGTAACCCTAATGTATCTTTTCACCTAATTACTGCAAACAATTGTAATCCTAATGCATCGTTTCTCAATTGCTGTTCTGAGCAGTTGGGAGAAGAGCTTCATTCCTGAAGTACAAGGTTGCTGAAAGGACAACCCACAATCCCCTGCTGTGAAAAACAGTTGAAAATAACACCAAAGTTTTTAGGGGGAATTCAATAGCACATCTCAGATTTGTAAGGGCATTAATAGATGGCAAAAAAATTGTGTGAATATTTCGTTTACTATTTTTCCCATTTTATTCTACTCATGTCCCAGATGAACTGTTAAAAGTTCAGTTGGGGGCTCAACACCAAACTGACCATCTCAATGCATCATTTCATTGACAGCAAAACTAAACTGTAGAGAAGACGAGGCATTTTTTCCAGAAATGGTGAGTGACCACATCCCAGATGAAGTCACTGGGATCCCTGGACACTCACCTTTCAGGAATTGCAAATCACCCATGGGTAGTGAAGAACTCAGTGCCCAGACCAAAAATAAAAAACACTTTTCCTGTGTTGCAGGTTTACATTAAAACCACGAGTCCCTTCCTTGTATTTATCTGCCAAACCACAACTGTAGTGATTTCTCATTGTAATGTCTTAAATTACAGAGTAAAGCAGAAGTAGATAATTTTGGTTTTGCTAAATGGTTTTTATATAGATTGTCAGATTGGACAGACAATTCATGTCTTATTTAGATGGAACCTGCTTTTTGCAGAGTTCCTGTGGATGCTACATTTAAGGTTACTAATTGACCCAAAGGACACTTATTTTGAACAAAAATATATGTAAGATCAATTAAGCTCTTCTGTGGCTATTTCACTTGTTTATATAGCAAGGGGGTTATTTCAGGTTAAAATGTATTTCTTTTAACAAATTCAGAGATTCTTACCAGGAAAATGATGTCATCATAGCTGAAACAAGAGCTTCTGATAAACATAGTTAAGATTCAAATGGAGACAAATGAGTTTAAAATATGAAAAGTGGTGGCAGACATATCACAGTTGTACTAACATTACTCAAAAATATTGTTGGTTTTGTATGCAATCCACTGTACAGCTCTCAATGAATATGCCATCCACCTACTCCTGAGAATATTCATGACACTGCTGCTAGACTGTATAAAGTCACTGTCACTAGACTACAAAGGGGAACAAAGAAGGTTGACATTCTCACGTGCAGCTCTGCAAATCACATCATATTTGACACAGACTTCAGCTGATACAATCATTTATACTTTGAGTCCAACACAGTATTTAACTCTTTCCCTGCCTGATAGAATGTTTATTGTGCCTTCAGTAGATTTCTAAAGGTATTTACCCAGTAAATACCAACAATAACAAAGGAGTGATTTCAGATCTTATCCATAGACAGAGTATACAAAGTCCAAGAAGGATGACAGCTGAGCAATTTTTTATTTTGAAATTAGAATAATGATGCAGCCTCATAGTATCATATCATATCATATCATATCATATCATGTCATGTAACACCATATCATATCAATCATCATACCATATCATATCATATCCCCTGACACTATGGTGCATTTTAATAGGCATTCTAATAATGAAGGTTCTAACAAGATCCTTTTCTTAAAGCCATTTTACCTAGTGCTTCTTTCCAGGCAGACCTCAATCTTTGTGCCAAGCAGATCCTTGTTGGGGTGGCAGTCTGCACGGAAGATCCCCCAGTGCGGAAGTGAAGGCCTGCACAGCACAGGGTGCCAGGGGGATGGGAAGAAGCTGTGACTGAAGGCCCCTCTGCTGAGGGACACCTTGCAAACTCTTGCTGGTGTAAGCAAAGTTCCAGAGGGTGATACTAACTTTTCACTGAACTGTTTCTCTCAATCAAAAGCATTTCTCTTTTTTTCTGTTTGTTTGCTTGCTTTGTTCAGATTTAATTAGGATTCAACCATAGTGTCAAACAGAGGCATAGGAATTAATTTGTCAAGCGCTGGCATGGAAATTAATTATACCTTGAAAAAAAACTGCGTCTTTGATGGGTTTTCAGGTAACATTTATGTACAATAGCAATTTAAATGGTGTAGCTGTATTTAAATGGGAATACTAATGAGGAAATATATGTCTCTCTTGAAATTTGACTTTGAATTTTCACTTTGCCTTTGCCTACATTTCAAAATACTGGTAATAATTGAAAAAACTCCTCCTCTACACCCCCCCCGCCCCCAAAAAACAAAAAAAAAAAGAGAAGGAAAAAAAAAAAGGAAAAGCAAGCACTAATCTCTGGATCTGGATCCCTGAGTTGAAGTGAATTATCTTTCACCATGTCACACCTTTGGAGAACTAAATTTGTCTTGTATGATCATCTCTGTCTGAAATTTAACTCTACTGTAATTGGTAGGGCAACTGAGAGATGTCTCTCATCTTTGAAACTCAAGAAATATTTATCAGAATATGTGTATTTAGATTAGCTTGTTCTTGGATTCTTATAATCATTGTGAAAATGGTACAAAATCTCTGAATGTAGGATTAGTACTAATGTCTGGTCATCCAGTATAGTCTTAAAAATAATTGTGTATCACCAAACTTTCATGTGAAGAAGACAACAGAAGTAGAGGAAGTCAATACATAAGAAAATAGAATTAGTATAAAAAATGTCAATCTCCAAGTTCTGGGTCTGTGAGAGAAACTGATCTTTTTGAAGAGCCAGAGAGAAAGAAAAGTAGGAAGAAAATATGATTCATGCAGTCTTGTCTGGACTGCAGAATAAGCTTAGAATCTGTGCATAAGAAGTCTGTCTAGAAAACATTTTCCTACATTCTACTGATCAAAGTGCCACAGTCAATCAGATGCAAAAAACCCCAAACTGGATTGGTAGAGACAGAATATTTTAAATTAGTGCCCTATGTTGTTCTTAGCATCAGCTGAGACATAGCACAATATGGCTTTAATTTGCAGAGAATTTCAGAGATTATTACCTTATTGTTTCAAAAATGTGTTTTCTTTTGTGCATTCAAAAAAAAGGACTAAATTTTTATCTGACAAATAATAGGAAAAAGTTGCTAATATAATTTATTCTTGAGCTGTATCAATCCAGGAAACATCTAATGACAAAAGACCCAATCTTTAGCTGTGTAAATTGAGCATTGAAGACTTGGGACCTCATTGGACGCCATTAATCATGTGCTCTAACCTCTTTTCCAACCTGGTAATGTTGTTGTTTTTCCAGCAAAGAGCAAGCAAGAAAGATTTTATTATATATCTCTTCTTTTAAAGACTCTTTGAAAAACATTTGTGTTTCAGTAGGAAACTTAGGACAGGGACAGGATTCATCCCACTTAACTCTTAAGCACTCAACTGAGGCAGCTGGAGTTACTTCCAGTTATCCGAGGTTCTGTGAAAAAGATAGGCATCTCCAAAGGGCAAGTCAGCTAACTTAGGATCTCTTTCTCAAGTTCCACTGTTATTATAATGTTTTAAAATGTTACATAATATTTATGTCTGTTTACATAAATTATCCAGATTGTTCTCTATAGAGTTGGGTACCAAGCCCTAATTACTGTGAACTGGTCTGAAGCCACAGCCTGGGAAAAACAGAATGAATGTTGATGACTTTTCAGAGTTTTAAAAGGAAATGAGATATGAATTTTTTTTAAAAACAAATATTATTAAGACTGCAAGTTTTAAAATAAAATATAGGATCTGGGAGAAGGATAAAGAGGATTTGTTAACAGCAAAAGAAGAAAAATAGAAGAAATGGAAAATCATCTGCTGTGTAAAAAACAGAAGTTGATCCCATTGGCACAAAGAAGTGAAGAAATCTGTGGCCTTTTGTTTTCTTTCTTGTTATAATGAGGAAAAGTCTAAGACTAAAATTTTAAGTCTCTCATATATAGCAATAAGATCTAGAGATTTTTCTTTTCTTTTCCACTTTGTCAGCGCAATCTAAACTCCAGAAAGTCTGGTGAAAATGAGTTGCATTCACATCTTTCAAGTGAGAAACGAAAAAAGTCGTACTTTCTGGTAAAATAACTAGTGTGTTTGGGCATTCTGTTTTTCTTGTTCAATTTGCTTCCATATATATTTTTGTCAATATTCTGGAAATAATTAAGAGTCCTTGGAACCCTTTAAATGTCAGGTTAAAATCTCTGGGACAGCATCTTCCCAGTAAGCAGTGTAAGTAAATTACAGAGCTCAGTATGTGGTTTATGGTTAAAGATTCCCATAAAACAGCCTGCAGCTTCTAGCTTCAGAAACAGTCAGGTCTTTTGTGTGTTATTTAATTTCACCTTCCAAATCATGGGAAGAGAAACTGGAACTATGGCAAAATTACTGTTTTGGTTGTTGGGCTTTTTTTGTTTTTGTTTTCGTTGGTGATTGTTGTTGTTTGGGGTTTTGTGTGTGTTTTTGTTTGTTTGTTTTGTTGTTAGTTGGTTTAGTTTGGTTTTTTGTTTGATTTGAATTTGTGTCTTTGTTGTTTTTTTAATTGTTGGTAATGTACAAACATAATTACCTCATTCTGTGTCAATGCTGTGATAAAGTCAGCATGTACAAACACCAGTCATGCTGACTAGGTCAGAGTGACAAGTGAATCATATATCAAGATAGGTTAAAAATATCTCTTAAAAAAAAAAAAAATCTTCAAATAAAATAGCGAATAGCATATCTTAGCTCAGATAGCAAATCTATAGAGTTTTGCTGCGGATTGTGGAGAATGAGCAACTTATGTCAGTTATTATTTATTTTACAAGGTGTTAGTGAACAGAAGGCATGGATGCCTTGTGAAAACAAAATCATGGATGATGATATAACCATCACCTTTTGTAGGATGTACTGTTGACCTGGGAACCTAAGAAAAGGGAAGATCTATTTTCCCTACATAAGCAACGTATTAAAAGATATGTGGCATACGCTTTTCAGGAACAAGCATCCTTAAAGGCTAAGCATATTTTTTTTTTACACTAACAGTTCAGGCAGTCTTGTCTGAGTCACAAGAGGTGTGAGGATAGACACTGAATGTGAGCTATTCACTGCTGTGTAAAGAGAATGAAAAAGAAAACCAAGCAAAGCCCCATGGGACTCCTACTGGTTCTTGGGCTGTTATTGTAGCTCTACATGAACATCTGCAGCTTGCTAAGACTAATGAGATGTTAGAGGGGCATCTGCAGATGAACTCCTAGAAGTTCAATGGAGCTTATTTCCTCATGCTTGTTCCTAACCTAACATTTGTGGATTGGATTGTTTACACTTTATTTCAGTGTGGCATGTGAACATGATTTCATAAGTAGATGAGTTTTGGGACACCATCATGCCTGTGTGTTTGAAACTGTTGACAGATTTAAACAAAAATTGACAGACAAGAGTTTCAGATGTATTAGGTTTCTGCAAGTTTCATAAAAACTTGATTAGATGGAGGAGGGAGACTTTAGGGCATGATTTACTTGCCTGAGCATGGACTGTACTAATATTTGTGGTATCCTAGAGCCATAACAGAAGGGCCCTCTCTGACTGTATCAGGTTTAAGGATATCCCAGAGAGCATTAGATGCCTGTGTTTAGGTGTACTCTAAATCTCCAAGACAACTCTCCAAACTGATGCAAAACTGGCTTTATAACTCAAGTATTATTAAAAACTAGAGAATCTACACAGAACTGACTGCTGCAACTCAAGTGCTGCAACTAGCCAGAAGACTTCTGGTTAGAATTTGCAGCTGCCTGGTTTTAACATGTAAAGGAAATCCTGCTTCCAGCTTAATATAGAATTTTAATAAGGAGATTATTAAATTTTAAAATATTATCTGGTTTAAAAAACAGGATTATCAAATATCACAAAATTTCCAGATTCATAAATATATCTTGGGACTTTCCCATTAAAAAGCTGACATTTATTTTCTTTTAATTTATTGCATACAACTCTTCATTACTTGTTGCTTTTAACTAGCTGAATTTCTTCAATACAACCTCTTTTTGGATTTGCTGTTTTCATGTTTTTTTGTTTGTTTGTTATTTACAGGCAGCTTCCTATATTTATATTTTTATTCTGAGTAGAGATTGCCTTGTTTAAGGACCACCTTTTGTAAATTGTTCTAAACACACACCCCCACACATACGAGTAGTGAAGCTTGCTGGGAAGACTTGCAGTGTGAATTCATTTGAGAGGAAGGTCAGGTTTTTCCATAGTATGCATCATGAAGATATGTTTTAGACAAGTCCCTCTATTCTAAGTTGAATTAAAACCAGCTTGCATAAAGCTGTCCAATACAGAACATTTTAATAAATATTAGGGAACTTTTCCAATTTTTGCAGCATTCTGTAAGATGTGGTGATTTTTAATAAAGTAGAAAAATAAATACTCTAGAGAAAGGTTTAAATGAGAAGATTTTGGGGTAGGGGGTGGGTTTCTAAGTTAGTATTATTTATAAAATATTTATTAAATGCTTATTACATTATGTGGCTGTTACTGCAACAGTTCTATGGAGACACTCCTGTACCAATTTGTGCCACAGCACAGGGGTTTGATACTGGTTTTACTCTGATGCCAGAGAACACCTTTGGTGTTGCTACCACCTTCAAGAAAATGAAACAAAATTTTGCTGAAATGCCAGATCCTGAGGAATCTTGGGGGAATTTCTATTAGATGAATCACTATTTTCTTAGTAAATAGATTTTTCTTCATATCTGATGACTAAATTTTCCTCAATGGAGTATTTACACCTGGGTTCTCTATTGTGTGTTTTTCTATATGGAAATAAGATTATATATGCTTTTTTCCTCCTGGTAAATTTAATGTGCTCTATACCAGACATGTAGGCTTAGTTAAGGCTTGCATTGTAGTGATTTTTCATCCTTTCTAGAGGTTGCTTTTGTTATGGTACAAGAAAGGGGTTGTTTTCCTTGTATGTTTCAATGTTCATGTAGCTGCTTTTAGGGAAAAGGGGAAGAACAGGATCTGTCCTACCTGGAACTCAATGAAAAAGCAGGCAAAGATGGGAACCTAAAGCAGACTGATGATAATGTGACAGATTTAAGACTAAAAGGCACTCTACTCAGTTTTTAATCCTTTGAAGTTCCTCAGATATGCAGATTGCATTGGCACCACTGACACCACCAAGTTTCAAGAGAGGGATGCTTGCAACTCGCATTGCTTTTTGGTTTTGTTCACAGCAACAAAGCAGACAGAGAGCAGAGGCGCTCTCTCTTGCTTGCAAACCAGATGAATTTGGTAGATTTAATTTTAGGCTTACCAATCTCTTCCATATTTATAATGCTGGTACAAGTTAGGGCAAGTTAAAGAAAAAAAGATTGAGTGGAAATTTGTCCATCAAGCTGAGCTGGAAATAGTGTTTTTTTTGTAATCTGTATCTTAAGGGATAGGACAAGGTTGTAGCACGGTCATATCCAGGAATTCTTGCAGAGTGGTAATGCTGTGACAAGAAGCAAGAATTATTAACAGGACCTGTGAAAGCTGGTATCTTTCCAGCTATCTGTACTTTAATCTTCTGTCTATTAACTGCTGCAAATGCTACATTGGCATATTAACAGCCACATGTTAATTGCTCATTTCTCTCTAGCAGCATCCCCAATGGAGTATAATACAATATTGCTATTTTACCTGGCTGTTACATGTGAAAAGATAGATCATACCCTTCAGTTGCTTGAAATTCCCAAAAAGGTTGAGGAAAATAACATCAGTCATTCATTGGTAAAGTATCCATGAAGAGGAAGCAGATTGGTTTGTTACACTGGGTTACTTCTGGTTTAGTAAAGAACAAAAAAGTACCTCAAGGATTCAGATTTGGTCTCTTTAGTTATGTTTTGTGCAGAACATCTCCAGTGTGAGCTGGCAAATGAAACACCATTACTAGAAAAAAAATCGCATGCTCTACAACTTGATCTTAATGAAGCACAGATTTCTGGTGAAGTAGTGAATTGTACGGCTAAAAGACAAAACAGTATGTCTTTCTTAGATTGCCTAATGAACTAGACTCTTTCCTTATTTATTTGAAGAATAAGATAAAGCCAGAATTGAATTAATTATCTAGACCTTAGTAATTTAAATAATAAAACAATTTGGTTTTTTTTCCCTCTAAATCTTTTCACTGAATGAAACTTTCAGGTAATATTGGTATAAATTCAGCATTTCACTCAACTGATCTCTTCCTTTTACAGGTTAAAATTAGACAAGCATTTCTGGGATACTCTCACAGTGCAGTGTGCTTATGAAAAAAAGTTACAGTTGCACACTCATTGAAGGAAAGGTGCTAGGAGCCATAAGAACATTCACATGCCTATTTTGGATGTCTAATATTATTCATAATAAATATGACAGGATTCAGATAATGCTGTCTAATTATGTAATATAATGAAGTGGTTTGAGAGAAGATTTGTGTCATACTGGTTTTTGATAATGATTTCAGACAGACATTGTTCAGACTTGACAGGGAAGGATCCAAAATTGGTGTCTAGAGGCTAGAGATGATGATCAGGTATTTTCTGGGGAATGGGAAAAAGCTTCTATGTGTGTTTATCTATCTATATACATGCTTATATGTGCACACACACATAAACATATAAATTGTCTTGCTCCCCATATAGCATAGCAGTTATGTGGACATGATAATGTAAATTATATTATCCTTCAAGAAATCAAGGTATGATTCATATGGGATTTTTATGAGCTATAATGTATCTGATGGAGCTATTTATTAATAAATACCCTAATTCTGTGGGCCTCCTGAGTAACACAAGTAATATTTTAAATATATTATTATGGATACTGTCAAAGTAAATCTATATATATGTCGAAGTTGGAGAGAGTTGAATATTTCATATCTGGTGTTGCATAGCTGTGACAGCAAAGTATTCTAATCCTGTTGAGGAGTAGTGGAAGTTAAAACTTCAAATATGCCAGCTGGGTTCTTTATGAGTCTAGTTTAGGATGATGTTTCAAAGGAACAGATGAGGGTGTAGCAGGGGAGAATGAAGACATTAAAGAAATCAGCAGCACTATATGAGTCGTGGAAGACAATGAGGGGTGCAAGAGTTATGAATGAAATTGAATACCATTGACTAAATATCAGTCCTGCTGTCCTTTCCCCTTGAAATTCCAGCATTTGTAGAATCAGATAGCTCTCATTCTAGAAGTTTCATTTTTAACCTGCCAGAAATTCACAGAAGTTGTATCTTAGGAAAGCCTTCCACTTGGGTTCATCATCTTTATTTCAATTTTCTTCTGAAGGCAAAGTCCATATCTTTTTACTACGGACATTCATTGCCTCAAGCATATAGAAGCAGCATCTCTAGACAATAAAAAACAAAAGCAATAAGTGCAATGATAATACTAACAAAATTACAAATGTGTACTTCAACGTCTTGGTGGAAAGAAAAACAGATGCACAAACACAAACTGAAATCCTCCAGTTTATGTTTAATTGCACTCTTTGGAAAGATATTAAACATCTATTACCCAAAAATTAATTAATTAATGATTAATAAATTAATAAGCAACATTTCGGTTAAAAGGAGGGAAGTAATTAATTCCACCACGATAAATTATTACTTTTTGATTTCAATAGCCTGGAGGAAGCCTTTTAACCACAAGACATTTCTTCTTTTTTTCTATTACATTTGAACATTTTATAATGAGCATTTATGTCTCCACAGCCAGCATACTAATATGCTCTCTATTGTTTTTTCCCAGTTAGTAATTAAAGACACAGATGTGTTTCTTAGATCAGTGATGTTTCACTCAAATAACTGCATTGGGTTTGGGCCGAGTGGCCAAAGCCTGCTGCCAGGCTGGGTAACCCTCCTCCTCCCAGTGCTGTTATCATTCAGAGAATGGCAGCATGCCTTGGGGAAGTCAGCAGTCCTGCCACTCCTGCCTGCCATGCTCAGGAGTACAACAGCTCTTTACCCCAAGAATTCTTTTCATTCATTCTGTCAGGCTTTTGAGGACTGAAAATTAAATTTGTTTTTGTACTCTGTGCATCTGTAAGAATAATGGGAGGATCCAGGATGGCACAGAAGGGTCACTGAAGTTTCCATTTGGAATAGAGTTGGGCTTAGGGTCAAACTCCAAGGCCGAGTTTGAATCTAAATATCTAAATGTTCCCCTGAGTGCTCAGGACAATCACTGTCGTGTGGATTAGAACATTAAAAAACAACAACAACTACAACAACAACAACAACAACAAAAAAAAAAAAAAACACACACACACACAAAAAAACCCCAAAACAAAACAAAAAAAACCAGAAGAACTAAAAAACTATGTTTTATCTGTCGTTCAGATTACTATTTTCTAATTTTCTTCCTGTCTTCCTTTCTTCTGTTAATGGTTTTCTTTTTTAGCCTACTCCTTCACCTGCCCTTCAGGGTAGCTTTACAATGCCGCGTAGCATTACAGTAGTAATCTTTTCAATGAGATATAGGTGAATATAGTGAATTGTAAACTTTCTTGCCAGAAGTTTTGAATTTAACCAAGGATATGGAATTTTTTTTTTGGTGGCTAAAATGATTCAGAAGAGAAAGGCAGCAAAGAAATTAATATAAGTGAAGACCTCCCTGAACTCGGGACAATGGCGAGTTACCAGGATTCATCTTCATATTCTTCAAAGACTAAAAGCCACGAAAAAATTATTACCTAGAAAACTTAGAAACTTCTTCTGGTCAGAGAAAGAAAAGCAACACCTTAATTTTGCTACCAAGATTTAACTGATCTAGAAAGATTAATGCAGGTGATCTTGTTTTTCCAGTGCTGTGCTTTAAATACTCCTATTACTTCACTTTGTTAAAACCAAAGGCATAAATTTTGGTCCCTTCCAAGGTATTAATATTGTGCTGGGAAAGAACAAAATTAAGACGTGGGAAAAAAAGCTTAAATTAATGCAGGTTGACTACCTCTTGTGAGTCATTGGGGGTGTTATTTCAGAAAAAAATTATATTCAACCCAAACCTGTTCTATGAGTGATAAGGTAAAAACGTAAACCCCAGTGCTTTTCCAAAATTAATAGATATTTCCTTTGGGCTTACTATGATACAAATAAGAAATATATATATTTTTAAAGCATATTTTGTCATACTGAAAGCTGTGTAAAAAAATCAATTTATCAGAAGAAATAAAAGTATTAAAGTAGCACTTGAACTTCTCATATTTTCCTTAGGGTGACAAAGTTTGCTATGTGAGCATTTTTGCTTTTTATTTCAGCCCATCATTTTCACTTAGTGTCTTGC
Source organism: Pyrgilauda ruficollis (assembly GCF_017590135.1). Classification (NCBI taxonomy): domain Eukaryota; kingdom Metazoa; phylum Chordata; class Aves; order Passeriformes; family Passeridae; genus Pyrgilauda; species Pyrgilauda ruficollis. The sequence continues at coordinate 11,607,181 of NW_024508100.1, read as the reverse complement.
CATACCTATCCTGATATTCTAGCTAAGGAGAATTTATACCATCCTTTATAGATAAAAACTTCTGGGTCCATGAAAATACCTTTTCTAATGAAGATGTCTAGATTTTAATTAAAAATGTATATATTTTATCTTTATGCCTCATGGAAAAACACAAATTTTCAGGCTCTACTAAGTACAAAATAAAATATATTGAATTTACTCTCATGTACTGTTGCAAATTTGGGTCCAAGTGTCCATTCACCTAAATAGATAACAGTTCTCTCATTTATTTCACATAGTGAAGGATCTTCCTGCTGTGGAAAATTACCTTTGATCGCCATGTTTTTTTTTCCAGAAGCACTTAAACTTTTTTGACCACTATTTAAACAAAAAATTATGTGTCTTTAGGTAAAACCAAGGGTTAAATAAAATACAAGTATGGATTTTGTAAATGGAAAAAGGTATTTCCATACCAAAGTATTTCCATACCAAAGTATGGAAAAAGGTTCTTTTTACTATGCCACAAGTGTGAATTTCTATTTTAGGAAAAGCATATTTAGGACAATTGTACGGTGGAATGTTTACTATTCCACTGTACAATTAACAGTCTATTGAATGCTTTTGATGAACACTGGCATGTGAAAACTGTGCAAGGTTTGTTATGTATATAATGTTTAACAGCTTCATGGCCTTTGGTCTGCCCAGCTTCAGGAAAAAACACAAACCCACAACACTTAGGAGTTTCAAAAATCAGTCATATCTGAGCTGAAATTTGAAGGGGGTTGGCCTTGGCTTGCTGCCACATGCCCAACCAGCTGCTCTCTCACTCCCCATCCTCAACAGGACATGGGGAGAAAATAACACGAAAAAATGTGCATGAGGATAAAGACAGGGAGATCCTCTGCCAATTACTCTCATGGGCAAAACAGATTTGCCTTATTAATTAACTTTATTGCCATTTCAAATAGAAGAAAAAATAATGAGAAACAAAAGGCAAGCTTTAAAGCACCTTCCACCATCCTTTGCTTTATTTTCTAGGCTTGACTTCACTCCTTCATTCCCAACTCCACTACTTCCCTGAGCAAAGCAGGGACACAGGTAATTTCATGTCATAAATTAGATTAGAAGGCAGATAATGTCTTCTAAAGGACAGATCTATAGCACTGGTCTCAGAGAATTTCAAACGGTTGACAAGACTAAGTGTTATGCTTGAGCAGGCCTGAGACCAGTGATGCACATGCTCACAAATTCAGTAATTACTGTGTAGCTGTTTGAGTGCTCCTGCTGGGTAGTAGACATCTGAAGCAGAGTTTTTTTATGAACACCAAATATTTCCCTTTGTAAATCTGTGCTTATAAACAAACAAACAAAAAACTTTGAAAAGTTTAAACAAAGTTTAGTTGATAACAGATTTTTATGCTTTTTTTATTTGGTTTGTTTGGTTATTTTGGTTTGTCGGTTTGTTTTTGCGGGGCATTGTATTGTGTTTGAAAAGTACTGTGAGGGCTGCCAAGGATATTTGTGGGGTTTTTTTTATGACTGCTAACCTTTAAAGATGTATACACTTTATTTATCCTTTGTACTAGTATAAAATGGAATATTTTAGGAACAAAAAGGAAATTCAGAAAGTGTAAGTAAAGTTTTTTTTTCCATTTCTGCATAGCATTACAGAGAGATATTTACTTCTGTGAATGCCTCTCTAGCCATAAGGATGTATTTTTTCCCTTTTGGCTTCTATCTTCACAGATATTCTGACTGGAATGTTAAGTTCAACTAAGAAAAACATATTTCCTTATCTGTATGTAAATGTTGGCAAGGAGTGTTCAATGAAATTAATAGCTTCTATCTCTCAGAGATGATTTACCTTCCATGTATTTAAATATGTAACTATACTGAGTGATTACAGCATTTTTTAAATTATTTAGACTATGAGTAAAATCATCTGTTATCCTTAAACTCCAAAATCTACTTGTCCCTTAGGTAACAACTGGGTAAGTCTTTCCAAAGAGACATCTATTCTGGGAAACCTGAAGAAACCCAAAAGTTGAACTAGGCAATATCTCACAAAAGTACCACTTTTTCAACTGCTTGTGCTCACTTTTTTTTTTTTTTTTAGAAATTAAAATACTGTATTAGGCTCTTATTCCATATGTAGTAAAGAGAATTAATGATACTTCCTCTCATCTCCTCAGTACTACATTAAAAATAATAATAATGTCTATAAAGTATTATATTGATGAGTACTTAATAAATCTGGGATAAATAGATTATATTTTTATTTCATATGTAAGTTCCTTTTATCTGGGAAGCAATTCCTTCACATGACACTATTTTTGATAGATGATGAACATTATGGAGTTGATGAACTTTGGTGGCAAAGAACACAAGAGAGAACCTGCATTAAAGGACTTATCAGGCATAGGCAACAACAGTAAAATATGTCTAACTTAGAAAGAATTAAAAAAATCTCTATTTCACTTAGCATCAAACAAGAGTGGCCATGAAGCATGGCTGAATATCCTATAACACATTTAAACCTGCAATAAAAGACCAAAGTCACAACTCTAATGTATCATAGGAAGACAGAGTAGATGACAGTTGTAATTTATGTTCTAGATCCCAAAAAAGATGAAGAATTTGCTAACATGCCTTGCAGACTAACTGATGAAGTAGACTATGCTTTACACTCAGGTTTATACCATTTTCTAATATTTCTTGACTGTGGCACCAATGTCCCATACTTCAAATCAAAACCCTTGACTTAGATTTGCTGTCTGAAAACTGACTCTGTACACTTTATTTCTTACCTCTTTTCATCCTTTTCATAAGCATATAAAACTTTGTCTTGACCTCATTAAGATTTTTCTTATATAATTGAAACCCTTACTTTTCACATTGTTGGCAACTGTCTTACACTTTTTCATAAAAATGTATTCACAACTAATTCATAATGTTTTTGATCTTGTGCTGGTGTTATTTTGTAACCCAAGTTGTTCATCTGCATTTTGGTATTTCTCCTCTAAAATTGTTTGAAATGTTATCATATTCTCTTCTTACGAGAAGCAAGCCCATGGAAGCCTCTAAACGTCCCTCCAAAAAATGGAAAAAATGCACGTCTTTTCACTTTGTATTATTAAATTTCATTCTATTTTGCAGTGTTCAACACTCTCATTTAATTCATCCTACACAATGATCCTGTCATTTTCGTTATTAGAGGAAAGTCCTCACCACTATGGTCCAAAATTACAAAAACTCTCACTTATTTCCTTCTTTGTTTTGTAGCACTCCTATAAATCCTGACTTTTTACTTGAAATAAGAACCTCCTATGGAGCACTAATTTCTGTACCTAAATTTAAATAGATTGATTCCACAGCATTAAGCTATCTAACACATCTTATCAGAGAAAGTTACGCTATTTGATACAATATAGACTCCATAAATTCATGTTGAAAATGTGTCATACTCTATTTACTATTGTATTCTAAATTATTCTTTACATAAAAATTCATGAAGTCAAGAAAACAGCTTAATAACTTGGAGCACCATTTTTTGCACTCTGTTTATGAGTAGAGGTATTGCTCTTCTTCCACCATAGAATATTTACAGATCAGTTTAAAAATCATGCAACTCTGGCAGTTTGATCCTGGCCAACATCCACTCAGCTGCACCAAGCAACTCTTCTTTGGGAACAGGAGGAAACAGAAGGTAGAAGAAGAGATTTGTGCATTGAGACAAAAAAGTTCATTTGAATATTTGTGTTAACTTCATTCTTTTGACAACAAATAGAAAACACAGCACCACAGAAAGTGCTGTGATGGAGATTAGCTCAATCCCAGCCACACAAGTTGCATAGAGGCAATTCTCCAGAAAGCACAGCCCTGAGAACAGGAGGACTTGTGTCAGCAACCTTAGAAATCGACTGCTTGAACTAATCACATATTCTGCACTTAATAATAGACAGATGATTGTTCATATAAATGTTCATTGTTCTTAAGAAAAATATTATTTCCTGTCACCTTTGAGTAGATGGAATTCAAAGCTTATGGTCAGTAGTAGAAATTTTAAAATTGGTAAGAAAAGGACCTAATCTTTATAAAGAGTATTGCAAGTGCAAGTTTATTAGAAAATGTAGTGCAGCAAGTGATATGCAGCCCTTGTAACTGAGGATATTTTAAATGGGTTCCTATCTTCCTCATCTTAGGCAGAAACATGTAACAATTGTATTTATACTTCATATTAATCATTTAAGGTGGAAACCAGTCATAGTTTATGTTCAATTTTATATTATTTTTTTTTATTTTATATGAGGTATACAAGGGAGTACATTCTACTACAGTTGTTCCCACAGAAATGTAACAAATAAATACCATGTATGAATAAATGTGTTCTCATTTATAGATGATTTTTGGAAACCAAATCTTTTGCAGAAATGTAACTTGTAATAAAGGATGAGAACTTGTTTATAGTGAATATCTCATGAAACTAAATACATTAAAACAAAAGTAATTTTCACCTTTGTTATTCAGAGGAACACTTACCAAATTTTTTTTTACTCTGCACTTGACTGACTTCTGTTAAACATTATTTCACAAATAAATTATTTTTAACTCTGGTTTGGCTTCTACTCTTTTCATGTTACATCTGTGTTTTTGTAAAAAGTGTTAATTTGTATGTTAAATTCCCTTGTTTTAAGGAAATTTGCACTCTAAATAGCTCTACAGTTATACAAAAAAAATTTTAAAACTGCTTGAACATATTGTTTCTTTCAAGAAGAGTAATTTAAATCTTGTCTTTCTTTGCTTGTAAAATTTCCGGACCCGACTGGTTACACATACATCTTTCTGGATTTAATGGGCTTTACTTTCCTTCAGCTAAAACCTTCTTTGAATTACTTTCCTTCAGCTAAAAACTCCTTCCGCAATAAAGAAATTGCTGCAGATTTTTGCAGATTTCTCTAGCATTAAGACATATAAATTTTATTTTCTTTATAACTTTTATTGCACAGCTTTAGGAATAGTAACACTATTTAACTAAATTTGTGTCTCCAGGTTAGCGAAGTTCTAGATTTCTAAAGGCAAGTTCCTCATTCTGGCTCATTTCATAGCTTCTGTCTGAACCAAGAATTTCTGTGATTTGTATTAGAAATATTAAATTGGAAGTGAGCATGACAGTGCTAGATCAACACTGTCTACTTGACAATAATGTTTCTGCAGTAGATTATTATGAATAATACATAGTTAACTTATTCTGCATAGTTTGAAAAGTTATGCAAATCACATTAATAAATTGCCTACAATTTCAGTTGTTTTGACAGAGAAGGTAAACTGTCTTGCCTGATACTGCACAAAATTGATGTGCAGGTTGCTCACACAAAACCTTTCTGATTATTTTTAATTAAAAGATCTGGATCTTCCTTATTGAAAGCTATTTTCATATACAATATGTATACAGTTGGAAACCTCATGCTCTTAGCAGTATTTTATCAGTGAATCAAAAAAACAGTGAATCAGGCTATCTAAACCTTCTGTTACCTGGAAATCAGAACTGTGGCAGGGATGGGAAATGCAAACTTACATTATGGACATTTGCAATGTGCTCAGCATTCAGGCCAGCAAGCTAAGCATGACCTAGCTACTTGCTCACACCCCCAGCCTCACTGGGATAGGAAGAGCAAATAGAGGAAGTCAAGATAAAGATAGTTCAATACATGAAGGAAAGAGGAAAGAAAAAAATGTTGTGCAAAAGTAGTCACCTCCATAGGCAGACTGACACACAGAGAGCCTCCCAGCAATTTTTACCTATCTCGAAACCACCTCCCCTCAGTGTTTATTGCTGAGCATGACAGAATATGACATGGAATACTTTGTCCAATTTAGTTCAGATCTCCAGGTTGTGTCCCCTCTGAACATTTTGTCACTCTTGGCCTACTCTCTGGGATGACAGTGTGGGAAAAAGGGAAGCCTTTTTTGCTGTACAAGTACTGCTCAACAATAACCAAAACACCAGTGGCTTGTTAAGACTGTTTTGGACACATACCCAAAACACAGAAAACAACAGTGTCTTGGGCTGCTTGATGAAGGAAATTGTCAGCAGGCTGAGGGAAGTGATCTGCTCAGCATTGCTGAAAAACATCTGTAGTGCTGTGCCCATCTCTGGGGTCCTCAGGACAAGAAAGGCTTGACTGCAGTCCAGGGCAGGGCTGCTAATGTGGTTTAGGACTGAAGTATTTGTCAGATAAGGAGAGGCTGAGAAAATGGGGTCTGATACTGGGACTGGTTGAGAGTATGGAGAGTTCAGCCTGGACTCCTCTCAGTCATATCCACTGATGGGACAAGTAGCAAGAAACACAAATTAAAACATGAAATTCCACTGTGCACTAGGATTTTTTTTTTAAATTGAGTGGGCTGTTACCACTAGCACAAGTTGTCCAGAGATGTTGTGGAGTTTCCATCCATGGAGATATTTGTACTTGATCTGGACACACTCCTGGACATCCTGCATTAGTTTTCTTTGCTTGGACAGCAGAAGGTTTGGACTACATGAACTCAAGAGGTACCTACAAATCTAAATGGCTGTCTGACTCTATAAATTCAGATACTAGTAGGAGTTACCATAGACATGCAATTGTTGCTCATTACAGTAATAGAGAACATAATTTTTATTTCATAAATTAATATTTAAATTTAATATTTATATTGCTGTTAATGTTGTTCTCTAAAATCAAAAACTTGAAAATATTGTCCAAGCTTTATTAGATTAAGGTGTTAGAAAACTTGCACATATATCCTATGTGTAAATGATTTCTCTGTTTAACTAATCTGAAGTCAATTGCAGGTATGAAAAAGTTACTTTAAAAAAAAAAAAAAAGGAAAGAAAGACAAAATGAAAAGAAAGATGCTTACTTTTGTTAGCAAGAAGGAAAAATGACCGCAGTGTTTTGCAAAACATATTGTTAGAAATATCTCCTGCTACAACTCATTTAATGCTATTACTTGTGGAAAAGAAAACCATAGGCTGAAATCACCTTTATTCTTGTTTACAGAAAGAACTATTTTAAGTGGTGTTGAAATAAGCATAACCAGCTGCTGTGCCAAGTATTACAGCAGTGAATTTGGCATATAGAGTTATTGCATGTGATATGTAATCTAACAAATTTCCAAACAAACATTCTGGAAACAATTACAAGTAAGCAAGTAACCCTGAGCAAAGACCATTGAAGTTTTAAATTGCATTTTGGTCACCCATGACCATGTTAAAAAATGTTACACAGAATTTTTATGCCTTGAGCAACAAAAAGGGAGTTTTGGCTGTCTTTCCAAGTGAGAGTTTAATGTTGTGAATCATTAGGAAGCATAGACATTAGTCTCAAAAATAATTGTTTGGTTTATAGTCACTTGAGGCTATAGTCTCAATCAGACCTCAGCTGTGGTGGGCTAGGAGAACATACAATTCAGTATAAATACAGTTTGTTGATATATCACTGACAGAAGCATATGTTACACCATTAATTTCCAAAACAAACATGCAAAATTGTTACCAAAGAAGGAAAAATGATATAGCATTTAAAAAAATGTATTTCAAGTTACTTTGAAAATAATCTGATAAATTTTAGATGCATATTTCATTTTTTTATATCCATGTAACTTAAAAATATTAATAAAATAATAAATATTTAAAATAGATATATATTTGTCACAGAACCTAACCTAGTATTTTTTACCAGGGCTGGGCATATTCTTGGGAGGTCTAAAATGACATCTATTCCTATTTATTCAATACTCAGTCCTTCAAATATATGCAAGGTTATCAGTGTAAAAAAAAAAAAAAAAAATCCTTAAAAATTCTTTGTTGTTTTGAATACACATAGCTTCTCTCCTTTGTAGAAAGAGTTTGTCTCTTTTTTAAGCTGTCAGGCTCAAAAGACTGTTTTCATGGGAAATGTTGTGGGATTGTGATAAAGAGGACCAAGAAATTTAAAGTTGAGTCCCAGGGTATAGAAAGAATCTTGTGTCTCTACATAAATTGAGCAACTAATAAGCAAACATTTGGTCTGTTGGCATCTTCAGCAGCACAGTTCTGAAGGAAGTCTCTTTACAAAACTAGAGTATTATTTTTACTAACAATACTACTTTTAAATAAACCCACCAGTTCCAAAAAATAGCCCAAACAAACAAATAAAAAACACGATCTGGTAAAAGATCAAATGATACTACTGTCAAAGCCATAACTAGTAGAATGATTTTAAAAACCAAATCCAGTCCAAATCATCTTATAGCCATTGAGTTCACTGTGAGTAGGACAAGGCAGCCAATTGTGCTATGGCATTTTCTAATGGTGAAAATCCCTCTCTGAATTATGACTATCAATGTGTCCCCCTGTGCATTCAGTAGTAGAAATGACCTTGGGGTGCTATTATAATTGTCATGCAGAAGGAAGGATTTATTTTCTCTGTTATGGGTATTTTGGCTTTGGTAAAGTATGCAATTGACTTTGGTCTTAATAAATTTATAGCTGATTTCCATTAGAGGAACATTCAAAATATCCCTGGCTGTTCCCACTATGAAAACAAAGGCTAATATTAAGCAAATTATATGATAACAATTCCCCAAAATTATTTAATTACCTTATGAATGGAATTAATTTTTAATCTACCATCTCTTGAAGAGGAAATGTAGTGTCTACCTTCTGAGATGCATCAACAAATGAATGACTTTGGTTTTCTGATATTACACTTCAGTAAACCTGTCTTATCTATATTAGTATACCAAAACAGAAAACGGGAACACAGGAATGGAAAAGAACATGGGAATATCAAACCTTGTTCCTTTACAGCAATCACTGGTAGCCACATTTATATTACATTATATTAATAGTTCACAATGATTCTGACAGTAAATATTTCATTGTCCATGCTTTACAGACAACAAAACATTTCCCAAAAATCTACAGCAAAGTCAAGTATATTGGTATAGCTGCTAATAGGCAGAGATGCTAAGTCCACCGTTCTATGGATATTTAACATTCTGTTATGACTATAAACCAACAGACAGAAATACAAAGTGTGATACACTGTAAACAGATGGCATTAATCTGTTATTTTTAAATTTCACCTTTGTCTAGTAAAGAGTAGGCATAATAAATGTTCTCTCTGGTTTACGAAATCTTGTGGAGTGAACTAGAAGTCAGAAGGGCTATCTGTTTTTAATGCAAGAGTTGTGCTTATTTCTAAAACACTACTTTAAATCTATACTTTATAAATAACAAACATGACTGGGTCACAAAACTGTAATATCATTCATTGTATTGCCAATAAGCTTTTTCACAGTTCTCCTCTTTCCTTTCCCCCTTTCATCTTGTTTTCTTGTTCTTGTTTCTGTATCATCAAGCCAAGGTTGTGGTTTCTGAATCTTAGTACTACGAGAAGAAAGGAAACACTTACAGGACATTTAGGTGATCCCCCTTCCACCATTATAACCCTGCCAAACTCATCATTCTGTTGCTTTTTATTTTAACCACAAGATGATACATTTGCAGCTAATTTGTTTTTTTCAAGAACTAAAGGAAAGAGTTTGGAGTAAAAGGAGTCAGCTAGATAAACACAAAACAAAAATGGGATTGCTGAAGTAACATTTTTTAAAAAGTGTGCTTTTTTCTGCTTGTCCTATATTCTAACCATTAAGAAGAGAAGAAAAGGTAGGAAGCTCTATGGCACTTATGGAAAGTTGCGCCTCTCCTGAAACACAAAATCCTCTCTGTCAGTTCTTGACAGTCACTTGCCCTACTGCTGACCCAAAGGTGACCCAGCAATGGAGAAATATTCTCTGGCAAAATAAGAATGTCCTCTGTTCATCTTAGTGAGTGTAATGGTATAGAGGCCAGGTGAGGAGATGGGTTGGCTTTTTTAAGAGCCTTGCTCTGCAAGATGAGCAGAAGTTTCTTGTCTTTTTCCATTCATTCAGCTCAGTGAAAAGAAGTCTCTTGGTGCTTAATTATCCAGAACTCACTGATGCTGCTGTACACTGCCTGTGTTATTCTTGGCTGAAGGGAAGTCTCATTCACTCCTCTTTTTGGGGCCTTTCCTATTTCTAGCTGTACAAGATAAGCAGTTGAGGGTCTGCTGAAGGACAAGGCTTCAGGGTGCTCACTACAGCAGCTGCTGGAAGCTGTTTGAAGTAAGGACATTCCTTTTTCTCTCGTAGTTTCTCTGTCATACATTTGGACCTTTTTATCAAGCAACACTTTTTACATCTAAGAATATTTATGAAGTAACAGTTCATCTTAATCATGCTGTAGTTTAACCTCATTTAAGAAAATATCCCATAAGGCTTCTCATAACTATACCAGAAACACTTGTGATAAATATTTCCTTCACTTCAGCAATCACATACCAAAGGCAATAAACTACCTCGTCAGATCTGCATTTTTTCAGTTTATAATATTTTTATTGTGAATTGTTGTGCAAAGAACATGCATCTTGGATGGAAGAGTAAGTGAAATGTAAATAACATCATTTCCTAAAGCATAAATTCATTAATAAAACATAAGAAAGGTGTTAAAACCCCCAAATTTTCCTACTTCTGTTTCTAGTCAAAGAAGTGGTAGTTAAATGACCCCAGAAGACCAAAATGAAATGAAAAATTCTGTAGGACTAAAAGCTGTGTAAGATTTCATGGCTGCATACCCAGTTGAAAACTCAAAAGATTTTTGTAAGTTCACACAGAGGTAACTTGAATTGAAGTAGGTAAACATCTATGCTCCTGGTAGGTTCAAAGGACCTGGACTAGGTGCCAGGCAGAATGAGTTTCAGGCTGCTCAGTGAGGGAGGATGGGCCAGAAGGAAAGGGTGATCCACCAAGTGATGCCCACTGCAAGAAGCATCTGAGCATGAAGGGTAGAGAAGTGTGCCAGGCACAAGGTCCCACATTAGAGTAAGATGAGAAACCAGGCTCAGGGTCTGTCCAGGAGAAGCAGAAGACAAGAATCAAATGTTAACATTCTACCAGCATCACTAGGGATTTGAGGATTGTACTAAGATGCTGTTGATTCAGCTGGAATAGCAATTATATGCTCTTTATGACTATTTTTAAATAATTTTTCTTCTTAACGTAATGATACTATAATGTGAATCGTCTTTTAAATGTGGAGTTTCATGAAAGTACCTAGAATAATTAATTTGAAACAGACTACATAAACTTCAGTTGAGAATTTGCCATAAGTATTATAAGGGAGAATTTGTATTCCTTACTAAATTGTATTGCTACAAAGCCACATGTATGTCACAACCTTATGTCAAACACTCTTCCTTGTCACAAGGTTAAGATCTTGCATTGTTTGGGACAGGGCCTGCCAGTCCATTATATTCTGTTATTTCCAGCAACATCTGTTGAATGCTGCCATGGGTATCATGAATAAGAAATTTGGCCCTATTTGCAATATTATGTCTTGTAAGTGCACACCAGATAAAAGACTTGGGACCCCTTTGTTTATCATTGCATGAAGTTATATTGGCTGACCTTCATCTCTTCATATCAGGACTTGCTGGGACAAAGATCAATATAGTCTCTCATTAGTGGTTCAAGAAGCAGCAGATATATGAGTTCACATTGACCTTTATAAAGAATTTAAACTCAGGACAGCTCTCTGCCTTTGCTGCTTTCAGTGAAGATACAGTGCAATACACCTTTTAGCTTTTGGAGTTTCTAACTGGAAATTCCAAACTGTCACATAACTTTGCAATCTTATTTTTGACTTCCTTATTGCCAGACTAGAAAAAATCAAAATGAAGATACAGTTTTCAAAACATTCCCAGCTTTATGCTCTTCTGCAATGCACCATCTTGAGCTAAGCATTCCTATGTAACCATATTATAACACAGTGTTTTGGTATCCAAAGTGGGTATCCTTCCATCGGCAACAGGTTTTGTTATGATGTATAAAGTATATGGCCTAAGGAGTAGATTTCTCCTGTTTCCATACTACTGAAGTGGTATAGAGCCCAAAAAACAAAGACTTATCAGTTCTCCTTGAATATGAACATATTTGGGCCTTTTTGTTCCTACATAGTTCTAAAGGACTTTTCTGAAATAGTGCAAGATGTGTGTTGTCTGGAAGTTTGGAAATGAATGAGAGTAAGTCTCCTGTTAGGCCTGAGGGAAGCAATGGACTCTTTTTGTTTGCAGGTGTTTGGTGAATTAAGCATCTCTTTGAATCACAGTTTAAGTGCTACTCAGTGTTTCTCTACCACTGACTGTATGCTAAAAATCCTCAAGTCTTGTGTAGCTATATTTTTAGCATTATTTGGATGGAGATAAATTTTTTATTGTAAAAATTAGTAGGCTGGCCTAGTTAACAGAGACAAAGCTACATACATGAAAGATACTTCAGGAAGCTATCCATGGATGTAGCAGTTATGGGTTTCTCAGAACAGGGTCAGCCATGATTAGCTGAAATTATAAGTGGTATTTACAGTAGATTTCCTCTTCAGCTTGGATGAAGATCATGTACTATTAAACTATATTCTCATTTGCTAACCTAACATATTAAACATTGAATTCCAGATTCTGATTATCATAATCAGTCTGTGACTCAAACTGTTTCAAAATTATGAACACCAAGGTGGATTACCACATTTTCTCTAGAAACAGTGTAGAACAGCTGGAAATCAAGAGCTCAAAATCAGAGCCTGCCTCTAAAATAGTACAGCACAGATCTGTGTTGACAGTACATAAGGAAATTAAATTTGGGCACTATGCTCTACCATAATATTTTCTCAGACCTAGATCCTCTCTTTGGCTTTACTTGCACAAAGTAAAATCATCCCCATGGCAGCAAAAAAAGGAGAACTGAAAAGAAACAAAGTTTCTGAGTTTGCATGGTGAAATGGGGTAAAATCAAGGACAATTTTGGTTTGCAATTTTACTGTTCTTGTAGTCAAATTACATATTTTGTGACAACCAAGCTCACAAGGTCATGAATCATTCCAGCAGTTCCTGAAAAATATAATAGAAATAATAGACTTACATTAAAAAAACAAATCTCTTTTGCTTGCATTTTACTAAGGCTTGTCATAAAAATTAAGAAATAGAAGTTCAATTAGTCAGTTTAATCACTGTATATAAATGTAAAGTGATGCCAGATGTCAATTGCATTAGTAATTTTTATTATGGTTTTTTTTAATGGTATTTTACTTTACTTTTCCTATCTAATTATGTTCTTACATGATTTTATTCTTTTTACTGGCAATTAATACCATGAATCTTGATCTTGGGCCTACAGGGACAACAGATGAGTGTGGGTCTCCTTGTCTCATTTCTCTCTCTGGGAGCAGCTTGTGGATCCTTTGTGGATCCCCTTGCAGAAGCAAAGCAATGCAATAAAAATACTGAGTATTTAATAGTATAATAAGTATAATATCACACTTCTCCTCTCCTGCCTTTTATCTTGTGGCAGAAAAGCCATGGTGCTTCAATTCATTCTACATAAATACTTGCAGGCTTAACTGGTATCAGTGGTGATCTATAAGTACACAGGCAGTCAATTTAAGACGATTAAAATGCAAGATTAGAGGCTGCATTTCTAATTGGTGCTTAAGAAAATTCCCAAACTGAAGCAAAATTCTGTGGACCTTAATACAGTTGAAAATTTTCTGCCTACTTGAAAAATTAGTGCCTTCACATAACCTGTTCAATATGAATGTTTGCTGCCAGTTTTTCTCCTCCATTAAATACCTTTATTTTCGACTTGTTTTAAAATGGGGAATGCATCTACTCTGACAAATTCTGGACATTTCCATGGGCAAATAACTTTGTCCTTTTATTATTTATGTTCATGGTTTGTCATAACAAAGCATTGCAGGATAAAATATGATCTGTCCTCCAATGTGTCTTTCCACTTTTTTCATTGTTCGCTCTAGATTTGCACTTTTTTTTTTATCCACTGTAAACCTTGATGTTTCTTCTATTCTGCAATAAGGGCATCTCCAAGAAACTGCTTTTCTGTCTTTTACTTGCAACCAGGTTTTCTTGCTAATTGCTGCTAAGTGCAGAATTTTCATAACTGAGTCATTAGATTCCTCTAGACTTTTTAATGTAACGGGCTGTCATCAAACAAATGATATGAGATTAAACAGTCACAAGGCTTATAATTGAGTAATCTAAAAAATGTTCAAAATGATTTAATACCTTATATCAAACGCCTGACATAGTGATAAGTGAGGTATGAGACCTATCAACAGGAAGAAAAGACATTAATTCATGACCAGTCAAATTACTGAGTGTCATTTAATATCCAATTAATCAAAGTTGTATCCTGGCACCTCAGTAAAATCTTACAACCTTCTCTTCACAGTCGATTAGTTTCTGCAAGTCTTTATTGGATGTGGTTTAAACAAAGTTTAACATTGATGTTTCTGTGAAGCAAATTACAGAGAAATTCACATCATTCACTCCTATCAGTCATATACACTACCTTGGAAATCTGCAGCCCTAAAGAAAGTGCAACAACTGAAGTGTTCCTGGTCTCTGCTCTGCATCTTAGGTGACCATTGAAAGAATTGTTTCTTCCTTCATTTCCCCTCTCATGCAGACTGTTGTGCAAGACAATTTTCTGTTCCTATACACCCTGAGCTAATTTGGAATTCGTCTCTCTCTCACTTTGTATTGGACATATTTTCTGACATTTACATTTTATGTCATGTAAATTTTCCCCTGCTTATTAACATATTAAAAAAAATCCTGCTTAAAACATAACCAAAACTTGTTAGAATTAATCAAAAACCTCTTGATTACTTCAGCCAGATCAATCTTAGTTTTTCAAGTTACTTCATTAGTCCAAGCCAGTTCATTCTTGTCTTGAGTAAAACTACCTTTTGGTTTCATTCTTACCAAAATATTTCTGCCATCCCATCCTTGAGCCAGCCTTACTAGACCACATATTTTAACAAATATTTCATCAAAGTTAAAAATTTTTATATGTCAATATACTAATTCTGCGCTGTTACAGACAAATTAATACACATCTGTAAGTACATGCCCATCCTACTTCATGCTATGCCTTTTGGTTTTCTGCTTGACTTTTTTAGGCTATAGGTTCCTGTACATAGACCTATACTTTCTGCACAGATCTGCAGATCTCTTATTACTTTTCTCTGTTCTTTCTTCCTTATAGTCTTTATTTGTACACACCTATTCTTGCTCAAAACTTCTCTGATCTTATTTTCAGTGGGATTCTGAAATCCTTTATCAGGTGGACTGTTTTCTGTGACTAAAGAAACACATGATGTTTTCATATTTCCCAGACATTGAAAATAAAATTTTGTTTCCTGTATTTGTCTTCTTTTTTCTCATTGGAAAAGTATGTTCTGAACATCATTCATAACCATGTTTTTAACATGTCTTGTACAGTGCTGCTTGTGGATTTCTTTGCCTGCCAATATTGATCTGATTTGAAAAGCCAGCCGCTGCAGAAATATCTGGATAATGTTTAGTAGAGAAATTCCTCTCTGTTCTGACTTTTAATTGAAAGCTCTTTTCGTTTCTTTAAGCAAACTCAATAGAATAACTCTCTTCCTTTTTTGCTTTTCAGTCAAAATAATTTCAAATACTCTCTTATGTTTTTGGGAAATTCCATTAATTCCTTACTCTTTCATCATTCTTTTGACAGCTCTACTTTTTTTAAAGTCTTTTTCTACTATCTTTTGCCATTCCAATCCCATTTTCACCCGTAATATTTCCTCTCCTTTACAGGTATTATGTAATGCCTGTAAATTGAGGCACACTAAAGAAATTTTGGAATGTGTGAAATGTTTTAGCTGTATAAAATTAAGTTTGTTTTGATAACTATTTAAAAATATAATAGTTTAATTTTAATTGCTGCTTATTTGATGACATAATGCAAAGTATCATGTATATGAGGTTGACAGTTAAAAAAAAACAAATAATCATGTATTATTCCACCTTTTCTTTACAAATATATCTCACAACTCTCTGTCACCCACAAATGTATGTGTTTAAGATCTAGGGGTCTCATTAATTCATTGGATGATCATTAACACCATATACTTTTGCAATGCAGTGCATGTGTCTGCCTGGGAAGAAGCAAGTGCTTGGCATGCCCTCATCCCGTTTCTGCTCATTTTGCTGCGTGTGAGCTCTCTCGTGAATATGATGGCCCCAAGTACCCACATGTCAGCCTGCTCTGAGAGGTTTCTAAGGAACAGTGACATTGAATGCCTCACAAAGAGAAATGTACCTCTGCCACTTGCCAGATCCTTGCAACTGTGCTTTGTGTGAGCAATATAGAGACAGAGAATACAGGTAGATTGTTTCACAGGTTAAAGCACCAACAATGGTAATTAAACTTGTTAATACCTGAACTTCAATAATTTCAATTCATATTTTAATGAACATAGAGAATTCAGATATTATCTTCAGATGTTGTTTTGTGTTCTAACACTGGGTACTTAGGCTTCCCTTTATATTTAATGGTGAGATGTGAGCAATATTACCCAGATTCCTCTGATACAGTGTTATTTGTCAAATGCTAATTTATTAGTTCATACCAATCAGAGAGTATAAGGCTCTAGGGAAAAAGATATACCAGACAATTATCAATCAAGCTTAACGTGTACATACTAATTTCTTTCTTAGTGTTGTTATTGTTGTCTTAAACATGCTTTTAACTATGAGAGCTGGAAAGTCTGCATTCACTTTATCCACTTCATTTAAAAGAAAACAATTTCTAAATGAGTTACAGAAATCTGACAACCTAACAAAACATGCAGTGAAGCAAGCATTACTGAAATGCTTGAGAGATTGTTTGACCAATGCAAAAGAAAAAAAGTGTAGTCATGGGCAAACGAGCAGAAGACAGATGTTGTATTGACCTCCCATTCACTGGAATTATGTTCCCAGTTTTCTTACATCTCTGCAGCTGTTAGCAGTGCTCAGGTGGGAAGTCAGTGCCTAATTGCATCAGACCAGGTTCTGCCATGGTACACAGAATGAGTAAGGTTAGAAGGCACTACAATGTGTCATCTGGTCCAACCTCCCTGCTCTCACTTATTTGACGTGTTTTGCAAGATTTCTGGCTTAAGTAAACTGCCTCATTCTCCTGTCTAGCAGGGGCCAGCTGCTCGTCTCATACCCAAAAGGTGGGCATTGCTACCAGAGAATAAAGAATGTTTTCAGGACATCCTTATTAATCTCACAGTTCTGGTGTGGTAACATTCAAGCAGCATCATGATGAAAACTCCACAAAAACCTAGCTAAGTACTATGAAATTAAGAGCAAGGCAGACAATATACAAAATGAGATGTGGATCGTCAAGAACAATGATGAACACAAAGAAAAGGCTAGATTTTAGCCTCCAGATGGTAGGAAAATGGGTAACAAACAACACAAAGTGGAATTCTTGTTGGCAAGAAAAATGTTACGTGAATGAAGCCAGTGAAATCAGCTGGGGGGGTTCATTCAGTTGTTATCCTAAAATAATGTAAGTTTTATAGAAAAAAATAGAATATACAGAGGGCATAACAGATGGCATTACTTACAACAGGCATTCTCTATTGTAAAACTATGAATAGTTTGGGTGGCTGGATCCTAGAATAATTGCAAATAAGCACACTCATGAACATTGCCTGGAAAGGAAGATCTGTAGGAGTTTGCGACAGACCATACACTCAGATGGAAACCATGATCTATTCATTGTCTGTCCAGACTGTGCAGAAAGAAAATAATATATAATGGAGGACTCACATTCAGAGAAATATTGAAGGTTTCAGGCAGGCAGTAATAAAACAGCATTAAAGTGTTTAAGTATTATACAGGATAATTTTCTTAATACGAAAGGTATTGTAATATATTTGCATGGATCACACAGTACTGAATTCCATCACAAGAGATAATTACAATGTAATAATCACTCAGATAGAAATTGATAGTTGAATAGTGGTCAAAACTTCCAGGTAAGAAAATAAAAGGAAATCAGCAGAAATAGGCCATGATTCAAAGAAGGCAGATTCTCACATCTGATGAAAATTAGGAATATAATTGATGGAGAGGATCACTTGAACAGAAAAGCGTGAATAAGAAGTAGGAATTTTTCAGTATTACTTCAAGATGAATTTCAAGTCATTTAACTTCAGTGCAGGCATGTTTTGCAGCAGAACTGGGAATCCAGAGTGGGCTTCCTGAGCCAGGGAAATTCTAGGGGAGTGCCAAGAACTGCCAGGACTTGGCAGCTTGCACAAGAGAAGCTGTCAAGATGTGGGGCCAAGAGTGATGGTGGCTGCCCCTCACTTCTACAGAAGCAACCCTGGAGAGCACAAGCAACCAGGAGCACCATGACCAGAGTGGAGCAAATGGTCTGGCACATCAGCCAGGGCAGTTCACACAGCAGTTCGAGTAAGAGGGAACCTCTTTGAAGGAAGAACATTCCATGGTCCGAGTGCAATAGGAGAGACTTGAAGTACATACAACCCAGTAGCTGGACATCATTCTCTGACCATCTACACAGGTCAAGGGCACTTCTGCAGGCTGAGGTCTGCCCATCAGCTTCTTCCTACAGCAGGTCTATCTGAGTGAAGACATCTGCCACAGCCAGGATAGATGGTGCAAAGTTGCCCAAGAGAATAATGACTTTGATCTCAGATGAGTGCCCACCATCCTGTTGACATGACCTGTGCCAAAACCTTTCTCTTGGGTCAGGGACACATGGAGGACCAGCAGGTGACTGAGCTGCAGAAGGCGGTGAGAAGAATATAGCAACAGGGAGGCTGAGAAGGACTGAGAAAGCAGGATCCAAGCTCATGGCACCTGCAGTTCCATGACCAAACATCCAAAAAACTCTCCCACCAGTACACATGGAAGAGACACAAGACAATAACCTGCAGAATTGAAACTTGCAATGGTAAAGACCTTCAGGAGGAATGACTTCCTCCCAAAGCCTGAGATGCCCTTGCAAACTCATTTCACTGGCCTGCAGAAGGAAGAGGAAAGACTTTTCACTTTAGGAGAGAAGCTGGAGCGGACCTATCTGCTCTCCACACAGCAGGTAGCACAACTAAGAAAGGGTGATGGGAGATAGCTGTAGACAGCTCTTTTCTGAAAGGTGTGAAAAGTCCCCATTTGTTGACATGTCACACTATCTAGAGAGGTGTTCACCAGCTGTTTGTTTCAGAGATGTTGCTGAGAGGCTATGAAGTGTCACACAGTTTGCTGGTCATTATCTGCTGCTGTTGTTTCATATAGACACTAGTGGTACAGCCAGGAAGAGTCTTAGGTATAGCAAGAAGGATTGCAGAGTCCTGGGTGGGGCAGGAAGGGACGCTGGAACAGAGGAAGTGTTGTCATCAAATTTCCCAATCAAAGATAAAGGTTGAAAAGGCCAGCCAAATCTAGCAAATCCACACATGGATACAGGACTGGTGCCACAACCGGAACATCAGCTACTTAGACCATGGGACTTGTTTTGAAAAAGCTGGTCTACTGAGGGGTGATGTGGTCTCTCCATTGGAGAGGAAGAAGACAAGAATCATAGAATGATTTGGGATAGAAGGGATCTTATATCATCTAGTTCCAAACCCCTGACCATGGGCAGGGACACCTTCTGCCAGACCAGATTACTCAACTTCTCCAGCTTGGTCTTGAACACTTCCAGGAATGGGCCGTCCACAATTTTCTGGCCAACTAGTTCCAGTGCCTCCCCACTCTCACAGTGAAGAATTTCTTTACAAATTCTAATCTAAAGCTATTCTCTGCCAGTTGATAGCCATTACTCCTTGTCCTACCTATCACTTCAGGTCCTTGTAAAGAGTCCCTCTCCAGCACTCTTGTCAGTCTCCGTTAGGTACTGGGAGATTAAAATATCTGCCTGGAGCCTTTTCTTCTCCAGGCTGAACAATACAACTCTCAGGTGGTCTTAATGGGAGAGGAGTTCCAGCCCTCTGATCATCTTTGTGGCCTTCCTCTGGACTTGTTCCACAGGTCCCCATTTTTTTATGGAGTGCCCAAGACCCGGATGCAGTATTCCAGGTGGGTTCTGATGAAGAGTAAAGGGATAGGAATACTTCTGTCAACCCGATGGCTGCTTTGCTTCTGATGCAACCCAGGTCACAGTTGGCTTTCTGGGCTGTGACTGCACATTGCCAGGTCATGTTGAACATGTTGTCAACCAATGCCTCCAAGTCCTTCTCCTCAAGACTGCTCTCAATCTATTCTTCACCCCAGTCTGTATGCCTTTTATTGCCCTGTCCCAGGTTCAGAACCTTGCACTTGACCTTGTTGAATGTCATGGGGCTTGTAGAGACGCACCTCTTAAGCCTGCCCAGGTGCCTTTAAATGACATTCCTTCTTTCCAGAGTGTCCACCACAGCACACAATCTGGTATCATCAGCAAACTGGCTCAGAGTGCACTCAATGTCACACCCTGTTTTGCCAGCAAAGATTCCAAACAGTTTCAGTCCCTATACCAGCACCTGAGGAACACCTCTCATCACTGTTTTCCACTTAGATATGCAGCTGTTGACCTCGAGATTTAAGTGTGAACATCCAGCCAATTCTGTATCCACTGAGTGGTCTACCAATCAAATCTCTGTATTTATAGTTTAGAGACAAAGATGTAATGTAAAACAGTGTCAAATGCTTTGCACAAATCCAAGCAGATGGTGTCAGTTGCTCTTCCCTTACCAAACAACACTGGAACCATGTTGAAGAAGGGTCACAAAGTCTGTCAGGCATAAACTGCCCTTAGTTAAGCCATGCTGGCTGTCGCCAATCATCTCCCTACTTCCTATGTGCCTTAGCACAGTTTACAGTAGGATCTATTTGCTCCATGATTTTGTCAGGCTGCAAGGTGAGTCTGACCCACCTTGGATGAGTCTTCCTTTTCTCCATTCTAAAAATTGGGGTTACACATAAACAAATTGTCAAAAGAAACAGTGGATTCTGTATAGGACTTCTTTATTGTCTTCACATCAAGGGAAGATGTGATTTTGGATGAGATGCTTTATGAAAATGCACTTTAACTGAAGTGAAGCAGCAGGGTTGCAAATAAGGTACCTACATAAAAGGTAATGTTTTACAATATAAAACAGGTCAGACAAGATGATCTTTTGATTTCTACTAGCATTAATATCTAGGATCTACTAAAAAATGAAGAAAATATAATAACCATCCATTTTATTACATTTCTCTGAAGTCAGGAAGCACAGGTTTCCAAAGGCGTGATAAGACTGAATTGGCATTTGTGCTGCTATAGACTTTTATTGTTAAAGATGACAGGAAAAAGAGTTTTAATTGCTGCAGTGATTCCACAAAATCTGCCTTGCTTAATTACTTATTTATTTATTAAAAAAATGTGATAGCAAAACTTAAATGAAAATTGTATCTGCAGGAAAACAACATTAAATACTTTAGTACATTGGCCATTTATTTCATTTTCCTCCCTGCTATATTTCTCTAACATCAGAGTAATTTGTCTTTTGCTTAATAAATAAGATAGAAAGTTAAATTCTGCAGTGACTTGGAGCAGGAACAATGAAAACACTTCATGTCTTTCATTTGTTTGCTTTCTAATCCCCTTCAACCATGAATATTAATAATAAACTTTTATTGCCTTTGCATGCCTATGGTATTAATGTGCCTAAGATATTAAGGGAGAAAGAAAATATTTGCTTTAATTGTTTATTTAAGGTGTTGATTACTTGTTATTGATTAATTAATTTACTGATTGTTAACTTTTTACTTAAGTTGCTGTATTGAGAACTCTGGATAACAAAGTTCTCTATCTGATTGGAGACTAAAATTTCTGTTCAATCATTAAAGAAATGCTTATACTAAAACTTCATATCATGATAGTGAGTGAGGACTGCAATAAAAGCTTTGTAACTCCAAGAGTTGGATGATAAATTGTCCTCTGTTATGTGGCAATAGGTTCAAAAGATATAAATGAAATAAGGTCTAGATGATGACAATATAAATATGAAGGCAAGTATGAGGATAAACAGGAACAGTTCTGTGTATATTTAGTGTTTGTTTATACATTTTAGTTCTTGTTTATATAATCTTGTTTTGTTTTGAAGAAGATTAAAAATATTTTTAATTGTAAGAGTGAGACGAGTAAGGGAGACAAACACTGCAAAGGGATAGTTGATGCTTGCCAGTTTCTGAGTACCAATCAATAATTAGGTTAGTCTTGAGGAAATGTCTTTAAGAAATATTTGAAGGTGAATATATGAAAGCTGAGTAATGTTAAAATCTGAGCTAATTAATTAAATACTGATAAAGATAAAAGAAATACAGACACAATTGTTCTGAGAAGTAGTTAATTATGTGTGTAAATTCATTTCAGTATGTAAGTTTTCACTTCATACTTTGTCATGTGAGGAAGGGAGGTTTCCTTGACCCTTAGTGTTTAATTTGTCTGTCAGTGCCTCAAGATAAACCAAGACCCTTGCAGCCAACCAGTGTCAGCATCCTCTAGGGGGGACTCTGCCCTGAGCATAAGGGAGAACCCTCACCAGGTCTTCCTCTTTATTTGAGTATGGTATCTGCTGCCAGCAACTGTCAGTGCCCATGAAGGACTCACACTCACAGTTTATGGAATAACACCCCTTCTAAATATAAAATTGTGGCAGGTTGAGATTCAAGGATTATTTGTGATATTTTTTGATTGCAAAAATATATTTGAAGGAATGAACAGACAAGCTGTTATCCACAATAATATATCCAGTCTGCACAGAATATGATTCTTTCCCAAAAAGCTATGGGGGAGAAGAGAGGTTCAGCCCATCAACTGGCCCCAGCAGTTACAGTGGAGTCTTCCTTAACTTTTTCCCCATTCTGAAATGTTATACTATTTCTTTGTGTTTAGGTGGAACCTGCGTGACTCTAGGCATACATATCTTTGGTACTGATTGTCTCACTTGTAATATTGTCTCACTGTGCTTTTAATGATACAGTCAAAAAGAATATACACCACACGCCTGGTAAGGAGCAATAATGACTTGGAGACAGTAACTTTGGGGTGGAGGTGTGTGTTAATATTACAATTAGGCTGCAACAAACTGATTTTGTCTGAGGACAGTGATTTTGCCACAGGTGCTGGCTCAGCAGCAGAACATCTTCCCCTGTCTGCCCTGATTGACAGATGCTGTGTGGTTTATCAGCTGAAAAGTGCCATTGAGTTCCTCTCCCTGCAAGGATTTCAACAGAGCCTGGCTGTGGTGTCTGCACTCCACTCACCTCCTTTAGCTGGGACCCCCTTTATCTGGGACAGATCCTGTGTATGGGGAGTCATCATGAAATGGGTTTTGAGCATGCCAGCTGCATTTCATCCAGGGAGCAGGAACTGTATCTTACCTTATAATTTCTGTACTGTTATAACTCCTGTTATAGGTAGGTAACTGACTCTGTTGGAAACAGAGCTGTTGCAAGAGTTGGTGTGGCAGTTGAAATAAATATTTCAACTATTCAATACCTGAAACAAATTTCAGAACATGTAAATAAAAGAACAGATATTTGCCTGGCCACTTTTAAAATACTTTGCTTTTTGCCTTCATGATCCACTTACAGTAGTTATAAGATTTTATAGTAATACCTCAACTGCTATTTTGCCATGGAAATATTCCACTATATCTCCTGCCAGCATCAAAAACCAACTTATTTTTCTGCAAGCAACAAAATGAAATAACTTTCACTAACTTTCAGTGTACAGTTTTAACTGACTGGAAAATACTTTTGAATTGAAAGAGAAAGTTGATGGGCCTTTCAGGTAAATGACTGAATGAAAATTAGTATGTTCCCAATTATTTAAGATTGCATGGAAATTCTAAGATTCAGTGATCCTCTCTTGTAAACATTTTTCAAGTGTTATTATCTGATCAACTATTCAGTATATGAATGTAGAGAAAAGTTTCCCAGAATAAAATAATTCAATCAGAAGACAGATTGTAACTTCTATGTTGCTAAAATAATTCAGGAAGAAGCCCAAATTTGAATGAAATATTCTTACTAAAAAGCATGGTTCTGTTCCTACTGTGTAGTTCTGCTAGTCTCCCAACACAGCAGAGCCAAAAGTTTTAAGGGCCCCTGGGTCTACACATTTTCTACTTTCTTTCTTAGCTTAGTCCTCAAGACTGAAGGTTTTGGAGAGGGTCTTATTTAAAAAAAAAATTCCAATCTTCTTCATCACTGTCTTTCATCATCATCATCTCCTTGGGAGGGCTACTGGGGGCCCCTCAAAAGCAGAATCAAAGAAAACTCCTGGAGTTCTTTATATCTGGAAATTCTTGGACCTGGAGCCAGACATCTCTGTAACAATGTTTTGGGTAGTGATGAAGAGAAATCTGGCATCTCTCTCTAAAGTCTCCTTGTTAATATCTTCAGGCTGTGTGGACAACTGCCAAATGGAACTTTCACCTATGGCCATTATCTTCAATGTGTGCGTTTGTGTTACTTTCGCTGCAGAAATCCTAGATGTTTGTACGCAGCACTTTTTGAGTAACAACTATAAAGAACCACATGTGTAAATAAACATTTTTGTTCTCTCTCTGCATACATAAAGACAAGGCTCCAATTGAAAAGCAGCTTAAAGAACAGCCTTTCCTTTGTTACATTGCAGAAATTTGTTTGATACACAAGAGAAGACAGACGGGAATGGGAGTTACCCTTGTAAAATGTTTATATCTGTGGTCTCTGCATATATGTTTTTGTTATACTTGTAATGTATTTTTTTAGGCAAGTATGCAAGACCTTCTTGAGAAAAACTTTAATTCACATGTCAACTTTTCTCAGGGCTTGTAATGAGCTGCAATGAATATGATGTTTTAAACTAGATAAAAATCAAAAAAACATGAATCCTTTTGTATAAAAAAAGATATCTTTGAAGAATTGTAAGTAAATTTCTTCAAAGGAAACAAAGAAGAAAAAAAAGTCACTGTTGAGATTAAATATTTTTATCATGCTCGAAGAATTAAAATTTATGTATTGATCTGTATATATATTTTTCCAATAAATATTACAGGAATTACAAAATTTTTGAACTGCATTGATTTCATCCGGTGTTTTTATGTCTTTAAATTTTTGGAGGAGCCATAATTAGCATATATCTTCATGGAACAATGCAGTAAAATTCCTTCCAGAAAATTTTGAAAGATATCATTTTAAAAACACAGCCATGAAGCAAGACAATGCCGTATGAAATGAATGACCACAACAGCTGTGATGAAACAGAGAGAAAATTTAGAAAACCTAATTTTTGAAGAAAATGTTTTAAAGAAATTAGATGCTAAAATTGCACTTGGTACATGCAGAAATGTGTATATAAAAAACAGATTGTTTGGGTTCATCACTTCAGATAGATTAAAAAAAAAGTTTATGTGTACTTACAGACAATTAACAAATAGAAAAAGCAAGTTAGCATGTACTTTTCTAAAGTTTACTCAGCCTTGATCTTAGAACTAGTGTCAAGCTAAGAACTAAGAAAATAGTATATACAAAATAATAATAAGTAGTAAATAACCCAAGATCATCTTTCCTATAAAGAATGAAAAAAAAAAATCCAAGTGGAAGGAGAACATTTTTAGAGCAGAATTCCTTTGACAAAGCCCAACTCCTGAATCATTACTTCATGTTTCTTAATCTTGGCAGTAGAATAAAGTCCTTAGCAGAATAGCGTTTTAAAGTCCAGATACACAACACTTCAGAGTTCTTATCATAACTTCTCTTTTTATGTCTACATAATTTACAGCATTTGCAGATGGAAGTAATTTAATACCATGATGATCTTCCATCTAGTCTGTTTCCTCTCAGTGACCTTATGTTTACTATAAGAAAACACCAACTAGGTGTCTGATTTCTCTTTAGAAAAATGGCAACTATTTTAAACAAAGACATTTTATCCAACAGAATCATAATTCTTCCACTATTCACATGCATTAACAAAAATGCTCATTTGTTCTAGGGGAGTGTTTTAGTAGAAGAGAGACATAGTTTGGCTTTGCAGTAAAAGATCCATTTAAAATAAAATAAAAAGAAAAAACAATGGTAAGAACCACAGGTTTTATATTTTAAATGGATAGAGTTCTAGTTGGAAAGGAGCTGATTACATATTTCATATCATGGCCTCACATTCAACCAGCCCTTCCTCACATGCCCCGTGAAAACATCCTGCTGTGGTTCCTGGCATCTATGAAAGGTTGGTTGAAAGTTGCAAATTAAGCATATTTCCCATGGGCTTGGACAGAGAATAATGGAAACAGAATCTCAGAATGCTTTTACCCATCCTGGAGCTGCAGTCCAAAGGCTAAAGTGAACCAATCCCAATATTATAATGTGCAATTTTAGTAACATAATAGGATTTTGTAGGACATCTCTAGAGTACTTTATTGTTGATAAGAAAGTTGAATCCTTTAGAAAAAATATTTGTCTGGCTTTTTCCTAAACTAAAACAAGCCAGTGTCACACTTAATAGAAATGTAAATTTTTTTGTAAATGAGACATGAATGTCACCTAGGCAGTCAAGTACAGTAGTTCACAGAATGACAGAATATGCTGAAGTGGAAGGGATCACTGAGTTCAACTCTTAGTCCTGTGCAGGACCACCCCAAGGATCATACCATGTGCTGGAGAGTATTGTCCAAATGCTTCTTGAACTCTGTCAGGCTTGGTGCTGTGACCACTGCCCTGGAGACCCTGTTTCTGATGCCCAATATTTCTTGCTTTCCCTCCTTTGGATGCTGTTTAGTAATGTATTGTCTCTTGTGGTGCCCAAAACTGCCCCAGGACTTGAGGTGAGGCTGGCCCAGCTCAGAGCAGAGCAGGACAATCCCCTCCCTTGCTCAGCTGGCCATGCTGTGCCTGATGCCCCCCAGGACAGAGCTGGCCCTCCTGGCTGCCAGGGTGCTGCTGGCTCATGTTCAACTTGCCATC
This sequence comes from Pyrgilauda ruficollis, assembly GCF_017590135.1. Lineage (NCBI taxonomy): Eukaryota > Metazoa > Chordata > Aves > Passeriformes > Passeridae > Pyrgilauda > Pyrgilauda ruficollis. The sequence goes on along the minus strand of NW_024508100.1, from coordinate 11,580,275 downwards.
AGTCAGAGCCCCCACACCCCTTTCTGCAGCCCTGCTTTCCAGCACCTCATTCCCCAGTCTGTCCATACATCCAGGGTTAGCCCATGCCAGGAGCATGGTGGTGATTGCCCAGCCCCCTGATTTATGTAAGCCTCTCTCCAGGGCCTCCCTTACACCATCCTCAGAGCCGTGCAATGAATCAATCGATCTGCCTATTCCTATCAATATTGTTCCTTTTTACCAGAAAGATCAAGGAAAACACTTCCTGTGTTCTTCATCCTTGCTGTACTTACATATCAATACTAGAGCTTGTTGAGGAAGAAATTTGGCAGAAGGAGGTTATATAACTGGGCAGACAACCAAGTTTATGGCAGCAAGGCTGCAGGTAACCCAGATATTGCATAGACGGCTCTGGAATTCAACAGGTAGCTACATTTATCAGAACTTTAGTAAGTACCAGTTATATCATATTATATCAGCTGTGATTATTCTCCATATTTGAATTGACAGTAAATGACAAGAAACTTTGGTATTTTTAAAGGAAATAAGTTTATATGTGGTGATTATGAAAGAATATTACTCTTTAAAGTTTTCCTTATGTAGGAAGGTCTGCCTGTCTCTTTTTCCCAGCGACCAAATGGAGAGTATCTCATTGTAGGACATTTAGGCTTCCTGGCTACATCAGAAGATCTGTGAATCAGTGTTTCATAATCAAGTTGCTTGCAGACAACTAGAGTTTAGGGATTCTCATGTCCAACCTACAGCATGTCTATGGCAGTGGCAAAGACAGGGAGCTCAGAAGGCTCCCAGTTTAGACACAGCATTGTATATCTTCATGATTATATATCTAAAAGCTGCAAAAACTCATGAAAAATTGCCTGCTCTACCACAGTCATAATTTCCACAAATGATAAAATGGTGCTTCTGTAATTTCCCCTGAAAGGTGAAAAGAAAACAGTAAGTATACTTTTTGTGGTAGAAGATAAAAACACCCCACTTTCCTTTTCCTATTTTCCATTTATTTCTCTCTTCATGCTTTTAAATCAACATCATCATTCTTACAAGAAAAATGTATTGTATAGATAGGACAGTAACGCACTCATAATTCACTTGTGGTCTTTTCTCTGAGATTTATTGGGTTTCTATCACAAATAGAGATAAGAATCACATTCCATTTCTTGCTCTTTCCATGATACACTACAGGATCCATGCCGATAAGAACAGGGATCATGTAGTTTGACAGAGGACAGAGAATGAATTAAGAAATGTTTTAATTTGACTTCTATAAACTGTGTGAGCTTTTTCTTCAGGCAAACTATCCTTCAGTCAGTTCTTTTCAGCAGTCACTCTAGTGCTATTTATGTTTATTTAAGAAGGATTCATAATCTTGGTATAACTGATTTTCCTGGAATTCACCTACTCCCATATTCTGCTTCTTGAGAAATAGTCCTCACCTACCTGGCCTTTTGAAAAAATCTTGTGTGGAGTCTGGACAGTAATTAATTTTCATAGTCTCTGGTTTCAGTTCATTTGTTTATATTGATGCAGATTCCATGGACTTTGGCAGGTTTGAAAGAAAAAAGGTCATAGAAAATGCAATGCAATTTAGCATTAGATAGAGAGGATCTTCAATCAAATTATCAGATCCAACTGCATTGAACAAATCTAGATCTGATTTTTATCTCTGTTTTAAGAGGAGTAACCACCCAGATTCAAATAAGAGTGCTCAGATTAAGAAGTATAGGGTAGGAATTATCCTTTTCCTTGTTTCTTTATCTCCTTCAGCATGAATTGCACAGTGGTTTTGCTATGTCAGATCTGGCTTGAAGTACTCAAACAGAAAAAACTATCATTCTTCTGCAAATTATGCCTCAAGATTGTATAGAGATGACAACATTCCAGTTATTTGCCAAGGAAATGGCCACAAACCCAGGGTGTTGCCATTTTATTGCCCATATCTAAGAGATAGTAGTGGGTTTTATCAAGACCCCTGAAAACCTGCACTGGGTAAGCTGTTGCATAGAGTAAAACAAATGAGGGATCAGATCAATCAAGCACTAGAAATGTAAATCCACTTCAGATTCATTCACCTTGAAGATCAGAGACCTAAACTAAAGAAGATTTGGACAGAGTTTTCTAGGAAGCATCACAAGGACCATAGCTGAAGGTGCATGTTATTTCTTTAATATCTTTTCTCATATGCATTAATTTCCTGCATAATTATTTTTTGAGTCATATTTAAATGTGTTATTTCATGGTTTTCACCTTAATCACCATACAGGATTCGCACATATTTTACGTGCATCAATAGAGAGACAGGTTTTTGCACATACAAGTGTATACAGACTGCTGAAGAGTGATATTTGCTCTCTTCCCTATAATTTGTGCCTTAATCAGAAACAAGCAGCATATGTTCAGATTCACATATTGTAGCATTTTGCTACTGATCTTATCAGTCCTTATCTCCCAGAGGAATGGGACAAAACCAGGCAAAGTGTTTATATCTATTTCTTTCTATTATTTGGAACACCCACCAATTAAGGCTAATATATTTCAGATGATGTCTGCAGTACTTCATTATGCTTTCATGAGCAGTGAAGTTCTTATGAGAAAGGAGATATCAAGAGTGGGTGGACAAATTAACGTAATAAAAGAGTAATTATAATTTATTATATGTATGATATAATATGATATCATCTTTCAAAAAAGGAACCTTTAGTATTTTAAAAAAATCTGAACAACAATGAAATACTCGGAGTTACTGATGTATCAAAACAGCTCTGCAATTCTATTGCATCTTAATGTTTTATTGTATCTTAATGTTCAGTTGTATTTAATGTTTTGAACATGTTTTAGGTTCATGTTACCTATACAACTGATACATGGTACTGTGCATGAGGAAGATCAATCAGAGTTGAATATTAGTCTATTAATTTTTTCTTCTTTGATTGTATCTTCACTTGACAGATTCAAACACAATTTAAGCCTGACTGCTGTTCAAATGGCAGCTTTCTCTGCAGTAGTTTTGTGCTGTATAACCCTGCTGGTCTTGTACTGTCTCAGTAGTTCATAAATAGATTACATGACATAAGAAAAATATAAAATCCTGATAAAAAAAAAAAAGATAAAGAAAAAGATAAAATTAGATTAATTCAATATAAGTACCATGCTCTCATCCAGAAATGTATGCAGAAATGCATGGAGAAAAGAAACACTCCCTTATTCTTCTTTTTTTAAAAAAATTATTACTAGCATTTTTAGATAGGTGTGCTCATGGCATCTCAGTTTCATTTTTCTCAGTGGTATTATGCACTAAAATTTGTCCACTTTGTATAGCAATCAGAAACAGATAAATCTGCTGTAGAAAATTTGACTCTGCTTATGATGCTGGAATGAGAACCTCACATGCTGGACCTTGTTAAAATGCAATTTTATGTCTGGTTAGCTTTAGACTTTGAAATGGTTTGTGTTATCAACCTCACATAAAATTATTCTTTTCTCCATTATTATACACAATATAAAATTTAATAGCAGGCTTTTTTAACATTTATCAGATGAATTAAAGTTAATTAAAAGGTGAGATTAGCATGTCTGTTAACTGGATTTTAACAAGGTCTATCATATTCTGTGGTTTTGGTTAAAACAAAAACCATAACAGTTTTTCTCAACATATTCAGAGACAAAACCTAAAATGGAAGATTAAATGATCAACACTAAGAAAATAAACTTCAAAAGGCAGAACAATGTGAAAGCAAAACCATTTAAAATGAGAAACAAATGTCTCCAGTAAAATAAATGTTGTGGGTTTTTTAAAAAATAGGCATTCTTAATAATTTTTTAGGATGAGAATTTACATCAGTATTTGATTCAATAACTCCCAACCTTAATAAAAGCTGCATGTTACAAAGAATTCCCACCAGAAAGCAGTTCAGATTCTTTGGTATCTGGAACACACAAGCACCATACACAGGTCAGATTTGGCTGAGAACAGAAAGCATTCAACTCCCAGAGGCAACATTTTTACTTTGAACATGATTAAGCTGTTCACATTTTGTTAATAAATCCATACTAAAGATGTATTCTTTAAGTAAGATGTGTCTGTATCAGAAGTTTAAAATGTCTCATGGCTTCTAGCAGAGCTTTGGGAAGTGGCGATACTTATATTTTCCTGTGCATAACACATAACATCACGTAATTCTTTCCTATGACCAACTAGGCAGGACTCCAGCTGGTCAAATAGGCATAGTTCCTCCAACAGCCTATGCTGCAGAGGAAATGTACCTCCTTTTCAAAGTATATCTTACTAAGATATTTTGAATATCTCAGCGAAAGATGTTCTAGCATTGTTACCTACCAAGAAAACTCTCCTTGAGTTTGGAGAGGATAGAATGAAAAAAAGAAAAAAAATCTACGACTGCATTTTAACTATGTAAAGGTTTTGATTTAGTTGCAAAAGAAAAATTGAGAACTGAATAGCTATATATATTTGTGTTCAGTGGATATTAACTTGGAAATTCTTTTTTCTTAAAGTTCTTTCTAACAGTTACCTTATTCTCATTGGACTGAAACCCTGCCCTGAGCCCAGGGTTGAAGCTTTCCACGACTCTCTGAAGGAAGATAAGCCTTGAGCCAACACCCAGCTGTGATATTTACAAGGTGGGAGATACGTTGTTTTCCAGCTATGATTGAAATAGAAAGAAGGAACTAAAGTAGCTTAAATAGGCATCTAGTGCTGCTTGAGCTGGCAGGTACAGTACAGTACTTGTCCAAGACCTGAGCTCTGCACCAGCACCAGACACTTGGTAGGATATGCTGGAGTATCTCAAATGCAATAAACAGGAAAAAAAACCCAAAACCTTGAAAAGCTATTCTTCCCTGCTTACCCTTGCCCTTCTGCCTTGCTGAAGTGTAAATACAGTGTGATCTCTTTCCTCCAAATGGGGAATCTCCAATTTATTTTATCAGCATACATGAACTCACTGAACCATGCCACTGATCAGAGCTGTTCAGGAAAATTACAAGCCTAGTCATGTCAGTGTTTGGGTGGTTTTATATGTATTTACACATTTCTGCATAAATCAGCTCAACAATTTTTCTCACATATATTCTCACACCAGTTTAAAGCAAGATATTAGTTTTCTTCTCATCCATACTAACACACCAAAATGAAAATACTAAATATTTAGTGCATCCTGATTCCTGGGATGAAATAAATGCTACCTCTCTGCTATTTAATAAATTAAAATATATTTCATGAAAATATATTGAAATTAAAAATATACAAGCCTGCAATTCTACAGAAGAATGCTGTATTATACCGTTCCCCTTCACATACCTCCCCTTAAAGACTAAGCAAAAGGAAAAGAGAATGAAGTACAATAAATTATACTCCTGCAAATTAGCAAGCAAGAAGAGTTGCTCTCAGACAAAATTAATTTGTGCAAGGTTTTCTTCTGAGGGAGGGAGTACCACCCATCTTCTTTGTATCTCATACTACCCAGCAAATCAAATTTTGTTGCAGTAAGCCTTGTTAACATTTATATCACAAAAAAAAAGGACTCCATGCTAACAGCACTGAATTGTGGTCATTCTTTTGCATGGAGTGTCATTTATTTTTTTTCCACCAGAATATATTATTTTGCTCCAATGACAAATATATGGAGTCTATTCCCACAAACATCTATGTATGGCACACAGTTAAACCCAAAGGCCAATATTCCTTGTGGGATTAAAAAATATGCTTCATAGTGGTAAAGTAGGAATGAAGAGTTTTCCTCTTTCTTAGGGCACAAGTCAGATGCCGAAATTGACTGCTAACAATTTCAGTGGTTCTTGACAATCCAAGAGTGTAAGGTCATCTGCATCCTGTCCATGTGTGTGTAACTCACTGGTGAACATGTATTACAGGTCTCCATCTGTGCCTACTCTCCACAGGACATTATTGCACTAATCCATACCAGAAAGCTTGATTACAAGCTTCAGCAGGTTTTGCTCTGAGTGCTGAAGCTCTTCTTCCAGTGCCCTGTATGACAGCCGGGATAGCAGCTGTCACCATCCGTGTGTAGTACAGCGGTTCTCCTCACTTCCAATGAAAAGCCCAGAGGCACTGGTTTGTGAGGTGTCCTGTGTCCCCCCCTGCACAAATCTTCTCAGGACAACTTGAAAAAAATCCAACTGCATATTCTATATGCACTCTTTTTGGGGCCACTTAAAAGTCTGCCATTCTCTTTCACAGTGCCACCTCTTGACCATCCCACTGACAATGTATGTCTGCTTATAGGTTTGTGCTTTTAATTTGTTTTCTCAGACCTTAATTCCCTTTAAACCATTCTCATTGAATTCAGGGGGCTATAGATGAGGCACTGAAACAGTTACCCAGCTATTTGCTTGTGCTGGACAATCTCCAGTGAACTGTCTTTATACTCTCCAGCCATACCCTTTTCTGTGATTTAATCTTTGGCTTCATATACATCCAAATTCTTTATATCTGTAAGTTAATTTAAAATGTTCAAATCAATTCATTTTCTATACAGCTGGGGCCTTATCAGCTTGACTTCTCCAGGCAAGTTGTCAGCAACTGCTCCTAAACTGTAGGAAGCTACTGTGTTGCCCAAGCTTGGACAATATTAATCTCTTTGCCAAGACATACCGTTTTTCCATCTCACTTCAAGACAGTAATAGGGCAACAAAGTGAAGTATCTGGAACACAAGACTTAGGAGGAGTGGCTGAGGGAGCTGGGGGTGCTCAGCCTGGAGAAAAGGAGGCTGAGGAGACATGTCTTTTGCTCTCCAAAACTGTGACAAAGGAGACTGTAGTAAGGTGTGGCTTGGATTCTTCTCCTAGGTAGCAAGTGACAGGCTGAGAGGAAATGTCTCAAGCTGCTTCAGGGGAGGTTCAGATTAGATTTTTTTCATTAAAAATTCCACCAAGCATTGGCACAGGCTGCCTGGAAGTGTTCAAAAAATGTGTAAATAATGAGACTTGAGGACATAATTTAATGGCAAACATGGTGGTAGTGCTGGGTTGATGTTTGGACTTAATGATCTTAAAGGTCTTTTCTGCCCTTAAAAGTTCCATAATAATTTCCACTCTGCTTTTACCACTGTTTCTATGGACCTAAGGAAGCTAAGGCATCAGAGAGCTGATGCTGTTCTTCAGCATCTGGAATAGGTTAAAGTGTTGGTCATGGAATTTTTTGTGGTGATAACCTCCTGCTTCCAAACATGAGAACAAAATGTAGTATCCTTTTACTGAGTAGTAACTGTGGGCAATTCAAATTATGCATGGCAAGTACAGGGGCAGGGAATCACCTAAGATCGTCCCTCCTCATGAGATTTCTTGTTCAAATTGCAGACCCATTAAATTTGGCTGCATTCTGAGTGATTTGCCTGTGGTAGTTTATATACCAAAACTTTTGAAATTCTTTTCATATGCAAATTAGAAAAGATAATTCTATATAATAAAGTCTTTTCCTTCTGAAAAATATCTTTTTCTCTTTGTAAAATGTACCAGAATAGTAATTCACATATTTATTGTACCTAATTGCACTAGAGTGAGCATATTATTCTGAAGTGCTAAGCTAAAGGTTACCAAGAAAGAAAAATGTATTTTTTTTTCAGTCTTGACAGTGCCTGGATAATTGCTATAGTACTAGGATGTGGATCCACAATAAAATAGAAAGAAAAAATTGTAGGTGGTTTTTTTTGGTCTTGTTTTTGTGTTAAATATAAGAGAAATTGGCATTAAATTACCAATTGGATGCCATGGTTACTTCTAGTTATTCAGATTGTTTTAATGAACAAACATGTTGATTTTGCCTTAACCTGTTCCTACTCAGCTACCACTATAACTACAAGTTTTGCAGGGATGTGGGAGTTGGAGATCTGGTGTGGATTTTTTTTCTAGCTTTACTTCTTATATTTAGATAATTTTCATGTCTCATAGACTGTGTCAGCATTACATAGATTGCTAGAAGAATTGTTTACCAACCATGGAAATGGTTGCAAATGTATTGGCACAGGGGGAAAAACATATTTAAAAGTCATTATCAGAGGCTATAAGCTAAGGTCAATGCGATTTATTACAATTTTCAGAATGTATTTTGCAAAATCTTTTGAATAAAAAACTCTTCTGTGTAATTCCAATAACATAAAAATTATAAGTGAAGAGAAGAATCAAGTTCATAAGGTAAAAACACGTTATTAATTTCCAGCATGGAAAATGGTCCATAGTGGGAAGTCTCTTGCTTCTGTATTAAGTACAATGTTATTTGTTACATTGAACAAGCATCAGGGAAAGACGGTGACTAATAGAATATATACATATAATAGAAAATATCTCTAAAGTATTCAAGTCTTAAGAGAAAGTGCATGGTTTCTGAACATTTTGGCTATGGTCCAGTAAAGCTCTTAGCAATTGCTTAATTCTAAGTGCCTCAGAGGTCTCACTGCAAAAATTCTAGCTATGCAGCATTCTGTTTTGTGCTTGTTAGATGTTGTCAAAGTCAAGATTCCTTTCTCATAAAAGCTTGCTAGCAATTTTCTTTCTGGTAACCTGTGATTAGCTCTCTGTTCAGATGATGATTTTTATTTCTTTGAAGTCCTCTCTTTAAAAATATAACTGACCTAATCTCTTCCTCAAAAATTGCTAGCATTAAACTTTACAGAAATTAATTCATTCTTCCAAATTCCCTGATTTGGGAAGGAAAAGGTCCTGATAACATTATCATCAAGAGCTACAATTAAACTGTCTACCAGCTTAAATGATCATAGGAAAAGCATACATGGTTCAAACAATATAACTGTTCATCTGGAGGGTTCTGCAGCATAGTTGGCCTGTCACAGAACTAATCCTGGTCCCATTTACAGCAGCATAATTCCACTGACATCAGTGCAAACAGCACCACTGGCATTACCAAGGATACGGTTGCTGAAAACAGTAAAAAGTCAAAGAGCACAAAAAAGAGGTTAAAATTAAATGAGATGTCCACTATTGACTCATGAGTAATATTTCTCCCAAAGGATAATGTTTTTCATTTACAGCCCATGATTACATACTAAGATAGGGATTTATTGGAAAAGTCTTATTGTCTCAAGTACTGCTCAGTCCATGTGGTAATACATCCATATTCTGAAAGGCATTATAGGATTTTTTGTAATATATTCTGCCACAAATATTTGGTTTGTCCCCATGAATTGACATGAATTTGACTTGAAAATATCTACAGTTACTTGTTTTTGATATTTTCTACTTTTAGTACATTTGTCTGCAGTGAAGGGAAACAAGGGCAAACACATGTTACTTAATGTCCTACCCAAACCTAATAAAGAAGACTTTTCCTCTCACAGTTCTGCATGAGAAAGCCACAGATAGGCAGACGTGGTTCTTGGGAGCTTCTGCCAACATTTCTGGACATGCTGCACAGGGACAGCAGAGGATGCTGTCTGTCCCTTGAAATATCCACTGGAATTGCTGAGATTTGCCCACTCATTGCCATGGAATTCTTTGGGCAGATCAAACAGGACTGTATTTGCATAGCCAAATTTGGTCTGTAGCTGACATGGTGATGCTGTTATAGTCTTGGTTTTCTAACAGGGAAAGGTGCTGTGTGTGTATTTGCAAGTATACATGTTTTAATAGAATACATTGCATTATATTTCAGTGCTATGACAGTACGCAAATAAATAAATATTGAAGTCAGAAAACTCAGAGACCAGGTTCTGTGCATGTAGGAAAGAGAACAGTAAAAAACCTCTTACTCTCCAGCAGTACAGATAGGCTTCTATGAAGTTTCACTTATTGTTAGCTTGAGGAGCTAATTTTTTATTTATTCTATTTTGGAAGGAATTTATTTGGAATTATCATGCCACATTAAAAGATTTTACAAAAAAGCTGGAGAATTTTATGCATACTCATTTTCCAGTAAAATTATTTTTAGAGCTCACAGAGCACCTCAATGCTTTTTTCAGAGCATCTCGGTGCAAAATGCCATAAATTTTCACCTATTTCTCTACTGTGAAATGAGATCTGAGGTAGCTATAATTTTCTGTTGCCAGAGATTCATTTCTTGCATGAGATCCTTTGAATGCTTCAGCTTTCTCACAACACTAAGAACTTTATATTTTAGTCAAGGCTCGTTATTTTATACAAGTAGTCAGGTACATCACCATGTAGTACATATTGTATGTCTACTGATAAGGAGCTATGAATTACAGCTCTTTAGATCTCTCTCTGCCCCACCTTTCTGGCTCAGCATTTGTAGCATAGTATTACACAAAGTACATTAAGATCATTCTGCTACCTGCAGCAATTTAGTTAATAAAACGCTTTTGTATTTGTGTGTGTTTTTACTGTGTATATTAACTAGCAGTTTTCAGTCAATTATAAAAATCAGCTATGAAACTATATAGGTGATTTTGAAGATGGAAAGAAATCTTATTTAGCACCAATTAAATAAGGAAAAATGATGGCTAGAGATATGAAACAAAACTTCAATATGATTGTTTCTAACAAACACTTTTTACTTGCTCTCACATACCTGAAGCATGATTGTGGTCCAATTACAATATTGGTTCTAGGATTGAAGTACCTAAAATGCAGGCTGGAGACATTCCTCTTATTCACATAACTGTGCTTTCAGAAGAGTAAATACTATGAAACAGTGTGTTCCAAGACCTTCATATGGTCACTTATGCAAATCTGTTACAATGTTTCACTGGATACAGCTGCATTTGCCTATACAAAGCAGATGCAGAATTTCCAATGGGAAAAAAATTTCAGTGGATGGAATTCAGTGAAGGCCGTGACTTCTGACCATGCCTAACATTTTGTGAAAAGTGGCCTGCTATTGAGCTAAGAGAGTAGATTCACAGTTTCAGATCTGAACTAAACTGATCAATTTTTTTTTTCTCTGTATGCAAATGATGTCAGTACTTGTAAAAAATTTTTAAGATTTGGGCAGACAGTGTGCAAATGCTGAAATTTTGCTAGTTTTGGTATAGGTTAAATAGCTATTAATTGTTGTTTGGTTTTGTATTTTTCCTTAACTGGCATTAGGCACATCAGAGTTTACTTTGTTTTCCTACTTCTTGTTGAAATATTTTTAAACACAACTGCAAAACAAATTCTTGCTCTCAGATTTAAAAAAAAAAAAAAAAAAAGTTTGTTGTTTCAGCTAAAATCAGAAGTGTTTTATAAAAGGTCATATGTAATATTTTTGCATACTTAGCATGGACAGAAAATATCTCATGTTCATTATAACAGAGAATTATGGAAAGACTTTTACAAAAAAATTAACACATTTACATAGTTACATAAAAATATTTGGAAAGGTGTTTCATTTTTTTCTCTGCTAAAAAACAGTGATTAAAAAAAGAATGATTGTGCATCAGCCATCTAATATTAAAATTAATTAAATTACTTATCTATATGCTTTACCTAGCTGGTCTCAAAAATATATCTCCAATATTTTTATGCAATTGAATTATTAAAAAGTTTTAATTAAAATCTATGAAAATCAGTATTGAGATAAAAAGAATCTTTTCAGAAAGTAAAGTGTTTTAAATCAACACTGATCAATAAAGTACATACATTTTCCAAATACCCATTTCTTTGTTGGAAAAGGCCAATAGCATATTAAGGACATAAATCTCTGTACCACAATAATGTGCAGCTTTAATATAAAACATTAAAATAAAATATTAACTATCAGTGAAAATACTTGTTTGCTATCTTGTATATGATTACCATCTTTTTTTTTCATGTTTGTTTTTCTGGTACTGAAAGAAATCAATAATTTTCAATACATTTTGAAACAAGTTTATCCATCACCTGTTTTTATTTTGCTGCCTGATACAATTTTATCTCAAAGCATACCTTTGTAAATAAATATCTTCCTTATAAAGACAGCAGCTAGAGCAGCTAAAAGCCTTGATTTTTAATGTAATGGATTTACCCCAAAACTGTAGAGTTCAGGTAAATTGGATTTTAATTCTAACAAATGTAGAACCTTAAGATAAAGAAACAAAATATATGTTTCCATTAAAATGCAAACCTCTCAGTCACTCAGACAGATTGCAAATGATAATCAAAGGAAGACATGAGGATAATCCCACAGATAGTGCCCTGGAGAATGGGAACATAATGCAAGTCTGTTGGATTCTGAAAGAAAGCTCACTATCACCAGGATTAAAAACCAAATTAAACCAAAAGAATTTCACTCTCTCAAAAACATATCTACCTCGAGGATCACCCAGGTCAGGGTAGTATTTGTAGCCCTGGCAGACACGTCTGAGCTGTTGATTTCATGAGTGATATCAAGCGCTTATACTTGCTGAGACATTCAGCTGATGTTGCTCTCTGCGTTGCTATTGATGCCCAAGCATTTTTAAAAGTAACTCAGGTTTGTCTTCAAGCCACAACCAGATATCTCAGCTGGAGCAGAGGCAGAGAAGCAGCTAAAGAATGGAACATCTGTGAGAATTAAGTGTGGAGGCAGCCGTTTCTAATCAATCTCAGGGCATGTCTGCACTGTCAGACTGTAGCATGATGGATACTGATACTGAAAATAACAAAGATACTGAAAATAACAAAGATTCTGCAATGAGAACAGAAACAACATGTGCGAGTATCTACATAGATGCAAGCTGCATAGTAATGTAGCATTTAATTCATGCTTTTAATATAATCTGAACTGTATTTTTCTGTGGTAGATAAATCATGAAGAAATACTCTTATGAGGAGAGTCTTAATAGCTACAAGTCCATGACTGAGGAGAAAAAAAACTCTTGGGAAAAGAAGAATCTGGGCCAAACAGAGCTGAGCCCTGGTGCCATAAAAAAAAAAAAAAAAAAACAACAACAACAACAAACCTCTGGGCTCCTTACAGTGGAAGAACACTAAAAATGCTTTGCAAAACTGATGCTATGGGAAAGTGAGATGAAAAAAAATGTGCGGGAAGGAGAAAATGGAATATCTTTTCATAACCAACAATAGCCTTTATTCCTTTTTTCCCTTGTTTGTGAGATGGTTGGGATCACTCTGGTCCACAAGGCAGTAACTTAATGACACTGATAATGTAGTGACAGCTTGCTGTGCAGTCTCTGTCTGTCTCCCTCCAGCAAAACTTTCTATCAGAAGGCTGCCCTTTTGGCATTTCATACACTTTATGCTGCTGTTTGTATTACAGTTCAAAATATTTCTCATGGCAAGTTCATGAATTCAAATTATTTTTTTTTACATTCTGTAGTCTGAGGGTGTGTTATTTCTGAAGTGTTCTTTCTCTGAAGTTCTGGAAGTTCAATCACATTACCAGAGAAGTCAGGACTTTTTTGGAGCCCTTATGATATAGTCAGCTTGGAGCATATTTGTAATAATTTCTGAGCTGTTGATAAGTATTACCAGTTTGCAGTCTCCCGAGTCAGTGTATATTCTGGGCAGAGTGAAAAAAAAATAGAGAATTTTCCAGGCAATTCCACCATACATGCAGCAAATCTTTTTATTTTGAATAGTCAGGAAAATATCTTGATGGCTGGTGTATCAAAGAGTTTATATTTGTAAGTCTGAATAAGTAAATTACTACATTAATTTATTTTTTTAAAACATGTAGCAATTTCTCTATTTTGTCCTGTAAGTATTCATGAACTCCAAAGAAGCCCTAACCCCTTGCTGAACTTTGTGAAAAGAAAATACAAAATTCCTCTAACCAGATAGTCCTATAGAAAGCCAAGTGATTTAAAAGTGCCAGGAGGTAGTTCTAAACATTTACAAGTCAGAAGATAATTTTACAAGATTTTCATTCTTTATGTCTGCAGACATTTTCCAAGATCAATTACAGAGTTAATTCTGTCCTCTAAGCCACAGTCTTACTCAAAACAGTACCATACTACTATTCTTTTACTCAGTTAAGGAAATACAGAAAGAAAGTATTTTTCTGAAAACTGGGCTAAATTTGGGATTTTTGCAGGATTTGTACTATGTGTAAATAGTGGTTGGTAAGAATATGAGAGAAATAGCAGTCTGAACATTTCTGTGATTTGCTCTTTCTTCCTTCACCTTGTTTTCTAAAACACTGGAAGCATGCTGAGACTGTTAGCAAATATTTTTTCTGAATGAATAAATTCTGTTATGGTCTAGCAATCCTTAAATGTTGCACCTTCAGGGAATTAATCCACCTTTGCTATTATTTTGTAATCTTCAACCAAGTTGAACTTAACGACCTGACCTGTTATTTCTATGCCCCAGAGGGAAAAAAAATAACAACCTAGAGAGTGTTTATAGAAAAGGTTTAAGTGTGGCATTATATTTTACTCTACTTTGTTCTCATGGAGACACTACTGTAATTCATATATTTTATTACCCAGTGAGATGGAATACCGTGCATGGGTCCCAAAATTTTATGTGAAGCCACCTGTGAAATGACCGTGGCAGAGAGCACTGAGCTCCATAGGTTAAGTACACTGTCTCACAGCAATAGGACATTCTTCCATCTGCCACAGAGGAACCCTACACAAAACTGCTATGAAACTCAGATATTCTGCCATGAGCAGAGTCAGAGCCTCCCTCATTTTCCCAAGGATAACTTGAGAACTGCCCAAATGGTGAACAGCTAGAGCTCTCACATTGCGCTGGCCCTTCGGCTTTTCAGTCACAGCCCCTTCTTTCACTTCAGTCTCTCTGACACTCCTGGCAAGCCCTCAAGACAAGAACTGCCAGCAGATAGAAATCTCCCATCTATATACCATAGGGAGAGCCTAGAATTGCCTTGCCAGGCACAGTGCTCCAGCTGGCTGTTCTGCACACATGGATGCTTCTGTCACCATCAGACCACTTGGAAAATTACCCAGTGTGGCTTTGCTTGCTCATCTAACAAATTCCTGCCCTTCCTCTCTTGCCACGGTGAGAACAGGCTGCTTCAGAGAGCAGGAGATTTCTGACCTGCTAGTGCTAGAAGAAGCTTTCCCAAAAAACCCAAGACCCAACACAATCCAGAAGGAAAAGTCTGTAAATCTTACATGAGCTTTCCATTTTGCTTCCACTGAATGCAAATCGTTCTTCAGATTGTTCTCTTCCACTAACATTGAGCATACACTCCTGATCTTGGTTGTAGTTTCAGCAAGCCATGGGAGAAACAAGGTAATTACTGCAAGCTGGATTAGCCACTGCTCCTGTTTTGTTTCTCCACAGAAGAAACACAAGTCAGTGTGCATCCTATGTTGTCCCAGTCATGCATGATTTTAGGACATACATGAGCAACCTTAGGGAAAACCCCCTGTGTCTTCTTACTGATAAGAATGCCTTGGTTCCCTCATGCTGCTGTTACACATATTATCACAGGCTGTTGATCTTACTGTGAAGAAGTCCACTCACAGGCACTGCAATGTTCATTAAAACGTTTAGCAATGTTCACAAAGAAAATTTCTAGAGATGCACTGAAATAATGTCAGCAGGTATGGGATGACTCAGGATGGGATGACTCAGGATGGGATGAGACTGGAAAAGATTGAAAGGGGAAAGAAACCCAGATCCAATATTCCTTGAGGATTGTTTGCTACACTGCTGGGCATACTTGCTAAACAAATTTGAAAATTAAGCTGATCCATTGAAGCAGCTTCCTCTGCTGGAAATTGTATCAGAAGCAGAACCACAGAGCAGTTCCTGTGTCTTGGATTGCACAATATATAGTATTATCCACAATACTGGAAACTTGAATGACTAAAAGGTGTAACCATCTTAGGAAAGTTTAAGTGATAAGATTTGTCATCCTTTTCCATATTTGAACAAATCTCAAATTCTGATCATTTGGCCACTTTTAATTAAATGAGTTTGTAAAGCAGTGCAAACACTTAAGGTAATGTTAGTCAGTGATGAACAATACTATCAATAGGGATAACATTGTTTAGCAGCCAAATGCAATTCGATTCTGACAGGTAGTCAGTTATAATGTCAGTTATAACTGTTTCAAAATGTCAAGCATAAGTAAAGAAAACCCAAGCAGAACAGTTATCATTCTTGAAAACTACATGGCATTTTTATTGCCTTTTTAAATTTCAGCACCAGTAAAGTACAGAACAACTGCTCAGTCACAAAGTGACTTTGCACTTTGACATTTTGGAACATTCTTGATGGTTTTGAACTGTGGAGATGTTTATCTGTCTTACTGAAACATATAATAAATAGTATTATTCCAGTTAATTGCTGAGTGCCATATTTTGGAAGCACAATCTGAAAATGAAGTCACTAGACATAATCACCATCTGTATTTTTCCTTTACTTAAACAGAAAAAAAAAATCCTTTCCATATTGTAATTAAAATCATTAATGTTATATAGAAGTAATGGATCCTTCTTGTGCTTTTTAGTTTTCTCCTCTGCAAGCTAATACAATACTCAAAACAGAACCTACTGAAAGGAAATACTAAGCAACTTTAAATGAAACAATGAGTTACTAAAGAGATGTGAAGGTAACCTGCCCCACATTTGGAAGCACTTTGACACAAAGCAAAAAACACAACACAAAGCAAAAAAACAACAAACAATATTATATGGTGGATAATTCCAAGTCAAACCCAAAGGTACAGACTAAGCTGAAAATAGCTTTTGCCAATTCTGTGCTTTGCTATGCAGAACACTGCTGCTTCCTGTAGCCAATTCATAAAAATGGGTGAGAGAAGAATGAGATTATTATCTGTGGGGTTTTCAGTAAAGAAGTGTGTCCTTGGCTTGTTGTAACATATCAGCTAAAGTTGCAGAGAAGGTGTGAAGAAACGAACAATTTTCTTACTCTTGACATGAATGTTTTGCTTCTAAGGAGCATGTGATCATCATAGCACATTATAACACATGAAAGATTTTCTGATAACTCTAGCACTTTAAACATTTAAAAAGAAGACAGGCAACTAAACTGGGACATGAACTGAAGTTCAGTGTCTTAGTCAAGAACTATGGTCTAAAGATACTATCTTTACATGCCTTTCTTTGAAGTCCCCAAGTTCAGTTTTTTTCAGAGTCAAGAAGTTCAATATTTATCTTATACCACAATTGCTCTGGTTCTCATCCTGATTCCTCATCCAGCTGCTTCTTTTGAGATTATTACAAGTAAGGTGCTTAAACTACTTTTTTCTGCTTTAGTCTGAGACAACAGCTTTTACATGCTGTTAAATTCAGCACTTACATACAGGTGTGGAAGTTCCAGGTCATGTATCCTTTTGTTATCTTAAAGGATTAAATGTATTTTCAACACTTCACTGAGGAAAACAATACTCATCATTAAATGATCCATTCTAAACATGCATCTCTTGTGTGGATTTCTTTAAAGTTTGGATTCAGTTTACAAAGGAATTCAGAGATTGTGAGCTGAGAGGAAAGGATGAGAATACTCTTCTACATAGCTTTTGCCTTAGAGCATGTGACTAGAATGGAAGTGAGGAATTGTACTGATGGACTAATTTTGGAATTCCCTCAGTTTGGGGAATTTTCTCCACCTAATAAGTTACCTCTAAGTATTCCTGCTACTTCTTGTGTTGTTTCTCTTGCAGTGAATTTGTATTAGTTTTATCACAATGTGAGAGCTCCAGCATGAAAGTATTTTGCATTGACATTTATCTATAGATGTGTGTAAGGCAATAGGTTCAAGGAGAGATTCGTTGCAGAGATTAGTCCTAGTCCTTCAAGAAGAAAGGGAAATAAATTGCAATGAGAGTCAGTCAGAGCAATCTGCTCTGGAAAGTAAACAAAAATGATTGTGCCATCCCAAAGATAGTAACTTATATATTTCAGTCTTCTTGTTTTGCAGCATCTAGTTTGTACAGCAAAAGAACACAAATTAATTTACATATAGTTTTTAAGCTGTGGTGGGATGAAAGTTGTTTGAAACTGGAAGGAACCAGTAGAGATAGGAAAGCTAGATCAGGATCAGTTTAGGGGTCAGTAAACCTCTCTTACTTATCCGCATGGCTCCTTTGTAGTCAAGTTGGGCTCTTTTTGGGGGATACCTTGCTTGGTTCTATCATGCCTGCATAGAGAAGCAGACAATGTTCCACTACACAGGCATGATAGAACCAAGATATGGGGTTAAATAACAAAATTATTTCCCTAGAATCCTGAGAAAATAATCTAAATCAAACAGAGAATTTTTTTCCAATTGGGATAGGAAGTCTAATTAAGAATTCCAGGGAAAATTACTTTAATACTGACTATCACAGCTTAGCAGCTATTTTTGGGACAGCTGTTATTGTTTTTACTTTGTTGCTACAATACCTCAGTTATCTACCTAGGAAAGTACAAATGCATTCATGCATGAAAAAAGAACATATTTTTTTAAAAATACAACAACTCTGAAGATGCATATTTGGCTTCTGATGATCAGTTTGATCTCAGGTGCTAGAGCATTAACGCTGAGTATGATACAATGATTTCAGACATGTCTTATAGGAAAGATTAAATTAAGATTTAATAATTTGGGGATTATTCTTAATCGAAAGTGTTAAGGAGCTGAAGTTAGGACATTTCATCATTTTGTTGACCTCTGACACAACAATCTATCCATTTTGCATAACATGGCTGCAGAGTTATTTATTTATCCTCACATCAGTCTTAGCTACCACTTTTAGACAAATTCAGTTCAGAAGCTTCTTCTTAATATGAGCCTTTGCTTCTGGGTTTGTTCCTCTTGTGTAAAAAAGCTCATTGATGTTATCTTGTCTCTTAGTGGACACTTAACAGCACTGCAAAACTTTGTTTTGTAGGATAGATTGGCAGTCTGATGAAGAGAAGTCCAGAGCAAGAACAGCCAGGGTGTTGGAAGGTCAGGATTTGCACAGTCTAGCTGTGCTGGAGAGCTTATACAGCACATTTGCATAATTTGCTGTGGAAATTACCCAGTTCTCACAAATATTTTGAAAAGAAAAGGGATGTCTGGATATTAGCGGATTTACGAGAAATATTCACTAATTTCATGCCTTGAGATTTAGGTTTGCAAAATACTGGTTGAATGAAGGGATTTTAAACCCTCATTAAACCCAGGAAGTAGACTTTGAATAGAAATTCAAGAGCTTTTTGTTCTGTCTGTAAAATCAGGGAGAATGGGACACGTTTCCAACTTGAAATCATATTGTGTGCAAATATAATTAAATAATAAAATATAACAATGTAATAATAAAATCAGGACTTTTTTCAACAATTTTACTAAAGGGTAAATACAAAGAAAAATTTAGAAGGAATGAAATACAGAGCGAGAAAGTAGCTTATAGCTTTTTACTTACAGAGACTGCTTCTGGAAACTAAGGTAGATTTTTAAAGCTACCATGTTGCCTTATTCAATATAATCTTCAAGACCTAACCTGAGCAAAACTGATACAGAGTACGGAGAACAACTGGGAAGGAATGGTCATGAAATTGAGGAATCCGTTGGTATGAGACACTATGAATGGCAAAATATGAATTAACTCAAAAATGTAGTAGAGAAAACAGTGGTAAAATTTTAAATTCCATGGTCTGGATAAAACTCCAGATCTTTAATGAGTGATTACCTGAAGGTCTAGCATCAGTCATGGGGAATGTTTTTATTTCCCTTTCCATATAAACTTTCCCTATTCTTTCATTCCTGACCACTATAAGGAAAAGGATAGTAGGCTATATGGAATTTTGATGTGACCTAACCTGACAGTTCTTATGTTTTCTGTAGCTTTTTGCCCTCATACCAGGGAGCTTCCTAGTTACCCTAGTTTTGATTTCTTGCTTGTTTGTGACTGTGTCTGCAGATATCTTTCAAATCACAGGTACCACAATGTATTAATGAATTCAAGGCAATTTACTCTGCTTCTTTTGAGGTGGTGGGGCAATCATATTTCCCACAAATAGCTGAATGAGTAACAGAGCAATAAGTAGTACAAGGAGGATTTGCAAATTATTTTGATATTTTTTCCCAGCTGCGGATTATATTTTCCCAGCTATAGATTATAACCTACAACAAAAAAAGCATCTGAAGACTTCTAAGTATCAAAATGATACGATCAAGTAAGACCTAATAAGATTCATTGGTTATGAATTAATATGCCCAGCTCTTTGCCAAATAAAGCATGATCCCAGTCTGTTTTACAGCACAGTTTGGAAAGGATGGCATAACCAATATGTTGTTAGTATGACAGAAGATGAAATATGGTGAGGATTATGGGCACTGTTTCAGTCTTTGGGACAATTTGTAATTTAAACTTTCCTCTACAATTATATAATCTCTCCTGTGTGCTGCAGCCTTTTTTTCCTTTTTGCTTGGTTGCATTTTCTCCATATGTATTTGGAAATGAAACTGGGAATTTCAATCATCTGTTTAGGAGAAAAATTGAGTTGTTATTCTAATTAGCTCCTGTACAGGTATTTACTTGGAAAAAACTTTTTAGAGCATTTACTTTTCAAATCTAGCTTTTATTTATCACAGAGCAACTACAGAAAACATTAATTATGTGTTATTACAAAATGGCATGTAGGACAACGCAAAAAAAAGAAGAGTTGGAACCACACCAAAGACACTGTATGAGAAACAGTGCCCTAAAGGCAGATCTCTCCTCAGACTCAGCAGTGAGCATTTCACTTTTGTCCATTTTTGGAGGATTATGAGATTGTTTTTGTGCAGCTGACTTTCACAAAGTTTTTTTTCCAAGGCTGGAATTTTTTTACCTTCCTCTACAGCCTTTAAAATAGCTTGCCAAGATGATCCTAGAAGTCATATCTCACCTAATCAATTCCCTAGCACCAGAGCAGACATGGCAATCAATGACATCTTGGTCAACCATGGTTTTGCCTGAGAAATACAGTTCTCCAGTTTTCCAAGGACTGAAAATAGGTTTTGTCTACCCAAAATCTGATTTTGAATATAGGTAAGTAAAGGAAATGTAACACTGTGAAATATAGGGAGTAATCTTTCTGGCCCTTAACCCTTTTCCTCAGTGTTTCAGGAAAAGTCAGAGCAAAGTTTTTGTTTGTTTATTCTCAGGGGCAGATACTTTACACAAGAAAAAGCAAAAGTTGTTATTTTGGGATAGGTAAAAAAGAAATAGAGCTATGAAGCACCTGAAGTGTCAGCAGATTAAATCCTTCTGTTTATTGTGGAGATGGAGGAGAATACTTTTTGCTACTTGACCTTTTGGATCCTGAATTTAAGAGTGTGTTAAACAGTCATCATAAGCAGAAGGTGCCTCTGAGAGCACATGGTGAAAACCACTGGTGAGAAACAATATATTTATTTAATCATCATAGCTCATATTAGATATCAGGGCTGGAAACCATAGCTTGAAGAAATGCCAAAAGGAGAGAAGCATATTTATTTTAAATATTTATATATGCCAGGGATTCACTGCAGGCATGAGATTCTTCCGTGGGAGTGCAAACAAAAATTGTACATTATGAATTCTAACCCTGTCACTCTGAAAAACTGTAACCCCCTTCTAGATCTCTGGCTTAAGAATTGGGAAACAATGCAGACAAGGCCTTGTTTGAAGACAACTGAGTGTCATGTTATGCAATGTCACTGTAAGGTTGCCTATTAGACACACTTGTATAAGTTGTGACTATTGGGCATATACAAAATATAGAAATAAAATACAAAATTGTTTAATCTGAGGAATTTCTATCCTTTTATGTGATTTGGAAGTGAACACACTTCTTTATGTTGATGGTTTCCTGAGAAGTTTTTACAATTTGAAGCAAAACCAAACCCCTAATTTTCTGAGAATACAATTTTTTTTTTAATAAAAATCCATCTAATTTTGAGAAAAAAATATCCCTTTTGAAGGGCAAAATTATGAAAAAATTTCAATTTGCCTAATTCTATAGTAATAAAGTTGTAATAAAACTTGGAAAATTTACAAATCACAGAACATCACATAGTACACTTGCCAAGACATGCTTAATAAAAAAGTACTGTACAGTTTTATTCATTACATTAGAAAAAAAAAATCTTAAAAAAAAACCCTGAAGCTGACTATGTCTTGTGCACTCTACAAGAAGTAAGCGATACCTGGTAGTTCATTTTATACACTCAAAAATCCAACAAGGTCAGTGATTACCCAATGATTCTTTGTAAAAGCCCTCATTCAAAATGCTGTGCATCTGAGGATTGTGTGCATAGTTGTGATCAAAATGGGATTTATATTTGCAACCGCTGTTATTCCCACCTCAGCAACCTGAAAATTACTCTATTCCACTAATGCTAGTAATTCCTTTCTCTCTTTTCTCTTTCATGTTAGTACAAGGGTTTGTGTCTCACTGCTTTATTCTTCAATGTTATGTCGTTATATACCATATAAAAGACCATAGTTCTCACACAGTACAGTTAACATTTTTAAATGCTGTATCTTAGTACTTATGTTTGGTTCTCATGGGTTTAATTGTATGCATGGGGAGATTTTACTTTCTTTGTGGAGACCAAAGAGATGAAGCAAGAGATTTTATATTACTTGTGGAATGCTTTTTGCATCTATTAAACAATGGGGATATGCATTACTGGAAGAGTTGTCATTTCCAGTTGTAATCGATTTGCATGGCTGCCATGGTGTAACATGTAAAATCACAACAGCAGGGAAATATGGGAACAGGCAAGTCACTACTGTGCTTAATCTGGGATTGTTTGTTCATCATATTTTAAAGTTTAAGTTGCACTTGTCAGTCGGGATCATGGACTGTCTGATCCATTAACTACCCCCAAGCTTTTCACTTTCTAGAGACTCTTGGCATTGTTGCAGTATGGTGAATTTACTAGAGGACATTCTTGCCCTTCGGGGTTATGAAGACTGCAGGAAACCCTCACTTGGTTATTCTTGTTGAGGTTAAAGAGAGAGTTTCAGTGTACTTCAAATACCTTAAAAGAGAAATGAGTGTGGACCACTGGCAATGTTGCTGCTGCAGACATGTCAGTCACCCCACAAAGTTTTTTGCCATGTTCCAAATTTCATCCTATTTCCCACACATTCTTAAATACTCAAACTGATCCTGCAACTTACAATACTGAGTCAGACTGACAGAGTTTTTCCTGAATATGCAGTTCTAATTGGTCTGACTCCCTGCTACACTGAATGTCATTCTGGCATGCTAGCAAGTGACAGTAATATCAATCTACTTCATATCCTTCTTTGGTTCCACTTTATGGAAGCATGGCTAATAGTAATGTTGGTAACAGCAAGCTGTCCATACAAGGCAGACTAAAGAGGTAAATAATTTACATGCATCTTCTGTACTTGTATGATTTCTTACCAGCTGTATGAATTCTTACCAGATATTTCACTAGTTCTTCCTAGCCAGAACTCGGACACTCCCAGTAATTTGGCAGAAAAATGTAGAGGAAGAGGAGATGAGTATTGCAAAACATTCAGTTTCCTTGATTTGGTTTAAATATAAAAATTCTCTGAAGGAGCAGTAGTAGGAACCAATGAAATAGGGTGATCCAATCAATGCTGGAAGGTTTATGACTTATTTATGACTTTTACTAATGTTTTAGAGTAGCCCTATGTCCTCTGACAGTGCACTTACTGAAAATAACACATGGATAGCAGAGCTTCAGTGAAGCACACTTTCACTGTCAGGTAGAACTGACTTTCGTTCCCCTCAAAACTCCATGTTTGTGTTTGTTAGAGTTTTTGCCCCACAGCTGACAACTGTGGGTGAACCATCATAATTGGTTTTTTGCTGATGGTTCATCAGGGTGAGTTTATGCTGGCTTAGAATAACCAGGTTTTCCCTTCTCTAGAACCCAATCTTTATGAGTTGTGTGATACAATCCAATAACCTCAGCTTTCCCTTGTAGGATCCACAAATCTGATGTCTTCTAAAGCATTGCCCCAAGGCACAGAATGAGGAAGGACAAACAGGGTTGGAGTTTTTCCAGCACTTGGAGAGATCTGGTTCTTCCACTGCCAACCTCCTGGCATCACAGCTGGAACATGAGCACCCACCTCTGGGAGGGCCAACGACCGGAGACCAAGAGGCAATTGGAGTTGGCTGAGACGTGACCAAGGGAGGAGGAAACAATAATGGACATACTCCTGATTTCCTAGCAATATGTGATTCTCCTTCCAAAACATAACAGACCATGGATGGAAATGGAAAGAAAATCCAGGAGCTCTGCATCCCCATTTTGCCAATTCATGCTTTGCTTTTGTCTTGCTCTCTACTTAGAAACAGAAAAGAATTCAAGAATAAATAAATTTTTATGGAGTTGTGCAACTTGTCTTTTTCACATCTGAGTATCACAGTTTTAATGTAAATGAATGTAAAATCATTTAACGATGACATCCTTACTAGAATAAAATTAAAAATCCAGAAACACAGAAGTGAAATGCAAAATATCCTACAGGACAGGAGTCAAGGAAGGGAGGAGAAAAAAATAAATAAAAAATTTTTGTTTGCTATGAGAGAAAGAAGCAGACATAATATTTGAAAAGATATTATTCTGTTAATTTCACTTTTTGAAAATATTTTTCTTAAATTACTTTGAATGCTTAAAAATAGGTACAAAATATTAAAAATAAAAACAAATTTAAATTTCAGTTGACTCATTAAACAAGCACTTTTATTGTGCTCAGGACAGGCATTACTGCAATGCTAAAATCCCTGCTTTTTACAAATTTATCCATTGCACAAGTTTCTATAAAAAAGGTAAAGATGAACTGTGCAGCACATTCCTCAGGTTCAGCAAATCAAAAGATTTGGACCAAAAGGAAGCTCCAGAGTTGAGGACAATGAAAATGTTTCCTCTTCTGACTTCCTCTAACTGAAGTGCAGAATCACACAAAAAGAAACACAGTTACCCACATAAGCAAATATCAGAATTATTGTGTCTGTGAAATTTGATATCAAGACTCTGAACTGCAGCTAGAAAAATTAGTGGCATTCACTGCAGGTAAATTTGCTAAATGGAAGTGATGGGAAATATGTCTTGCTGCTTCCAAATGACAGGAGGCAATTTCATTTAAAGTGCACTACAACAATCTAGTTATGTAGTGACCAAGACTTTGGTACTATGTGTCTTAAAGAATGAGGTGCAGTCATCTCACCCAACACAAATAAATTAACTTGTGATGAAAGAGTTATCATAACTTTCAGGAAGAATTAGGAATTTAGGAACCTGTAAATTACCTGGGAGTTGTTAGTATAAAATAAATCTGTGAAAGTAAAAGTATACTATTAAAACCGTTGAGTTGTCTCTAACCCATCTTCAGGGTCTGAGTTTGTATTTTTTATTAGGTTGATTTTGTTGTGGTGGTGGTTTGTTTGGGGGTTTTTAAAATTAGACACCTGGAAAAATTAAAAAATTACCTTCTAAAAAGGTGGTATAAATTACTTGTTTCTGTTTCAGCCTCCCTCCTCCAAACAATTGCCAGCATTTTGTACAATCTCCCCTCCTTTGTGAGCTATGCTTCTGTTATGACTCATCTCTCTTTCTCTTTTCCTCATCCATATCCTCTGCAGTTTTTCCCAATATGAGTTTTGATCCTACCCTGAGGACTGAGAAGTTGTACTCAGTTTCAAGGCAGTTAAGAAAAATGTTAATGATTTGAGCTAGAGCAGACATGGTAATAAAATCCAGAAATTATTTAAAATAAAAGAAGACCTGAGAAGAAAAGGGCGTGGGAAAACAAGTTAAACATAAGTCTGGAATAACAGCAAGAAATATTTATTGCCAAAATCTATAACCTTTCTGTTTGGTTTCATTGGTGAGCCAATGTGGACCTCTCTCTCTTGTCCTTCCCTCCTCATTGCAAATAATTGTGAAGATCAATAACAGAGAGAGAGAGAGAGAGAGAGAGAGAGAGAGAGAAAATCCAGTCTTATTTATAATTTCCTCAATTCCTTCTGTTAGAATCTATGCCAGTCTTCATGCTGGTTGGTTGCTGGGAGAAATGGAGATGACAATCAGAGAGCAGAACAGAGTGTTAAATTAAGATTTGAGAACAGGGTGTTTTGTTAAGATTTGGCACTGTTTTCCTTTGAATTTGTTTGGAATCAGAATTTTGTAAAAGATAGCTGTCTTTAGGATAAAATAGCTCAGGAGATTAATGTTCATTTCTTGCTAATGTGCCTGTATTTGTATAAATTCATGTTGTTATCTGAAAAGTCGTAATACAAAAGCACAGTGTGAGAGCGCAATGAGAGAGTCAAATGATACTTACCATGCTTGTTCTCAGTCAAGTTGTTTCAGATATTAAGTTCACATTTTTGTCATTTTTAATGATATAAAAATGTCAGGAGTGATAAGAGTATTTCAAGTCACATGTACTGGGATATGGATAAAGGCCCACTGAAGGACAAGCAGGGTTTAAAAGAAAGAGGCAGAAATACAATAAAACAAGTGTTGGATTGGCCTGGTAATACCTTGGTTGACACTTGAACCCTTGAGTTGTTTTTAGTTGATGCTGAAATTTTCTTAATGTATTCATGTGGGAGAAATTGTAACATCTTTAAAGGTCAGTGGCATTTTACAATGTTTTACCAGAACCTGTTACCATTCTAGTAATTCCTTTCATGTCATCCTTCCTCTATGCCTCCCTAGTGCTGGTGTCCCCCAGTGCCATGCATGGGTAAAGTCCTCACATTTACGTGTGTTGTGACAGTTACAATTACCTCTGTGGTGCTCACCATTCCAAAGTTACCCTTGCCACTGTAGCCTCCAAATTCTGCCCCTGGAATTCACTGGATGTGGGATTACACTTGAAGGCCATTCAGAAGCCACAGCTGCTGTGCCATGCAGAGGCCAGGTTGCTTGGTGATGACAGCTATAGAGAGAATATGAAACTTCACTGGTTCCAGGTCTGCTTTCAGGATGTTGCTGTGGTCTATAAATAGCTTCTAGGTTTGAGTATGTATTGTCTGAGAACCTGAGGACAGCTGCCCATCAGGACTTACTTTCATGTAGCTTTCCTTTATCAGTGACCGCACGGAACTTTGAACACCTTCATTTTACACAGGTACGACCCTATATGTTCCCTAAAAGCTAATTCCAAGTTTTATTAATGTAAATTCTAATTATTGCTGGTGCTCATAGGAATAAATTAAACTCACTGTTGCTTTTGGTTTTCTTTTTTAAGGAAGCTGTGTTTGTTGAACTACTTCCTAGTGGTGTTTGTACTCAAGTGTTATAAAGTATAAGCTTGTTAATGCTTATAAACAGGGAAACCCATGTTAGTACTGCTAATTTTAATGAGTTTTGCTATATTATTTAAAACAGTGTGCTCTTAGACTTACCAAAAAGACTGAAAGAAAGCAGCAGTTAGTGATGCTTTATAGGTATTAGATTTGGCAATATATTTTTGCATCCATGGATTATACTGATAATTAAAAGAAATTCCTCAGAACTTTAATATGGTCAGGCAAGCCTCCAAATTTCAAATCACATGTGGGTATTGATTTCAAGTTTCAAACTAGTCCATGTTTTGATACTAATTTAGGAACTATTACACTTGAAAAACAACAAATTGGGTAGAAGTACCCCTAGAGTCCTAGTCTGCTTATTTAAGTAGGCACTCATGCATTCCTGCCAAATCTGGTTTTCATGAAAGTCAATTTATTTGTTCATTATGTGACATTTGAAACCATTCAAGCAATTGTGAGATGGGATTAAAGTCTCTGCTGAAATGTTTCAATATTTGATTGCAATATTTTGGCCATTTTTGAAGGCAATGTGAGATATGGTGGTGGGGTGTGAAAATGACCAGAGATATTGAAGCCACATTATTGATAACATTGGAATTTACTTGTGTTGGCACATTATAGTGTTTTTTTTTTTTTTGCAGGAATGGCTCTGACTTATTTAGAACCTGTGGATCTGGAAGACTGAAATTTAAACCATTTTCAAAAGAAAATTATCTGATAACATTAGCTCTGTTCCCTTGCCAAACAACATTCCATTAACTAGCTGAAATGGGAACTTAATAACAATCACATAAACCAATTAGTCTCAATTTATAACTCCATTAGGAGTGTTATTCATCACCACATGGCTTTATGGAACTGTGGTTCCTTCTGACATTAGCAGATTAAATAACAAATACGGCCTTGAGTGGTAAACAAAAATGTAAATGCAGATTGCCTAAGAAAGATTTATGCTGCTGAAAACAGATAATTTTGAAATCTCATAGTTTTTACACATCCAAAAGAGATATTCTAAACTTGAAAACCAAAATATATCTGTGTCTAAACGTATAGACAACAGCTGGATTAATAATTTCATAATATTTAAGATCAGAGGGTTAAAAAAAAATCTGAATTTTGTCTAAATCACAGGCCATTAACACAGCTACCAATATACTGATCCTAACATCAGTAGAAAGAAGAAAACACATCTTCAGTAGAATAATTTTGGTTGTGTGCATAGAGATTGTTGCTACCATCAGCCCTGGCAACTGATTAATCTTGTTCTGGGATGTTCCTACTTAATGAATCATGGTTCCTTTTACGCTAGGAGGTACAATAAAACTCTTTACAGATACCTGCCAAATTAGGTTCAGAACCTGTCCCTGTCTTGATCTAGTGATCAATTTGTTTCTCATTCACTTAGATTTTACTAAAAAACCTGGCAACAAATTGTCAAAATACCTCTGCCTAAAAATGTTTTAAAAACAAATGTTATGTACACTGTATCAGTTTTGGTGTTTTAGGGATGTAAAGGACTACAAAGCTATTTACTTTGCTTTTGGAATAGTTATTTTTCTTCCTAAAAGTATCTAAAATTTCAATTTTTTTTCTGTTTAATTTATTAATATGAGGGTTTTTTTCACTTGAAACATTCATATAGAAGTCTGTTTAGAAAATGCTTTTAAATTTTGATGAATTGTTTTAATCTTATGCTTTTTTTTTCTTCTAAAACCATCAGATTTTCACAAAACCGGTCATATAATAGTGACATATTATTAAAGAGTTTGGAGTACAGATTTTGGTGTAGGCTTAGACCATTTCTTCAAAATGTTTCTTCATTTTAAAAATATAGTTTCCTAAGTTTTAAAATATTAATGGCTATAAATTATAATTTAATTACTGTTTTCTACTCTACCCAAAGCTTGTTGATGACAACTATGAGATAAATGGAAAATTTCTAAATGTAATTGCATGTGAAGTCACATACATGATGTTCTGAAGTCATGGATTCATGTGGAATAAATGAAAGCCGTGGACATATTTTACTATTTTCCAGTGGGAATGTAAGTATACATTCTATAGATTTTTAAGATATTGGGATTAGACCTAATTCCACCAATAAATATTATGTATGCAAACAAACTGTCTCAGATGAAGAAAAGGGAAACTAAGAACTAGTACAGTGAATACTGATGGTCTGATAAAGCCAAAGTAAAGATCAGCTTTTTAATAAAACGTTCTACGTATTAGAGTGTTATATGCAAAAAACAGTTTAAAGCTTATGAACTTTATTTAAACTTGACACAAACAGGCTTTAAGAGAATTTTACCTTTGCCAGTTCAAATTAGTAAAAAATTTCTTTTACTTATTCCCATGGTCCAAAAGGTCTTGTGGCAATTGTCTTTCTACTTTGTATTTTTTTTCCAAATGGCAATCCTCTAATGGAGACAAAAATGCATTTTTGTTTTAAGACATGTAAGATGCTGTATTAATCTAAAACAGTACATATGAGAAAGAATGTCATTAGGAGTTCTAATTTTATTTAGTGTTATGTTGTAGCAGCCTCATTTGGTTTAGCTCATAGTTGACTGGAAGGGAATGAAAATTAAATGACAATATTTTTCAAGAAATATTTTAGGATATTCAGGTAAGAACAAAAAGCACAGCCAGTATCGCTGAAGAGGAGAATATGAGGGCAGGATGGAAAGTGGGAGAGACTGTGGACACAGACAACTGAATCATTAGGGTGCTGGAGACATTCCAATTTTTCTGTTGCTCATACACACTTTTTAAGAGGACGTCACATCTCGTCCACAAAAAAATATAGGTATGTATGACTACCAGCTGGAAAATTCTTTCAGATACATCAGTAGTAGTGTCTCTTTCAAATTTTGCACACAGTTACACAAAAAGTATAAATCTGGAAATTGTAATTTTTTTCAATATCCAACTATATAAAGAGAGATCACAGACAGCCCCACACATTTTTCTGTATAGTAGTTAATACTTCAGCAATGCACAAAATACCTAAAATATCTTAAACTGAATATTTTTTAACCTGTATCTTCATAAGGTTTTATTCTTGTAACTAAAGCAATTTTGGGTGTGCTAGCCAGAGGTAAAATTACAATGACAAGTTAATGCCTGGTGGATTCAAAGCATGTTGGATGGAAGTGTGAATGATGTTTCCTTCAACTAAGGCATGAAAATATAGCTTTTTTATCTTTTTTCCTCCTTTGCATTGTATGTTTTTCCTTGAATACTGAATTTCATTTTCACATTAGTATTTAGGAGCAATTTCAGATAATCTTCCCAAGTAGTGCCACTTACAGCTATGAAATAGAATAATGTCTTAATTTCAGGTTTTGTTTTATTGATGTGAAGATTAGTTGCCTAGGATGGAGGATAATGTCTTTGCACTCTTTCTTGTCTTTTTTGTCTTCACAGAAAGTCTAATCAAGGATTTTAAAGTACAAGGATAATTTCCAGGTTGGACTAACCTCACCTTTAACTATAATTACCTTAAAACTAGAAAAATATGCTGATGAATGACTTAAATTTTGACCAATTTTTTTATTGCTGTTTTCATTTCTGCTGCAATTTCATACTACATACATCTGCTTTTAGTATCCATTTGATCATGCTGTACAATCATTTCTATACTATTTCTGTTACAAAATATTGAACTCTTTTTCTTTGCCCTGTTTCTAAATAACTTTCCAGCTGAAGTGAAATGTGAGGATCTTCCCAAAGAGCTATGCTTTCCAGTTTCCTCTGCTACATAAATATACATTTATAGGGCTTCCCTGAATATGTCATCTTTCAAGCCAGAAATTTTGTCTTGACTTATATTAGAGTACCTGTGTGTAATCTCCATCCATCTAAATGCATAATGCAGACAAGGCTAGGATACTCACATGTTTATAGCACCAAGTTATGCTGGATCTATTCTATGTGTCAGTTAAGTTTAACATTTGGCATGTGTGATATTTACTGTGTGAGAAATGACCCTTTGTCTGCAATACCCTACATAGTACTGAAACACCTTTCCGTGCCTTTCCAAGCAGCTCTACATCCAGGAGATGCACAAAATCCAGAAAGTACTTTCAGGAGAAAGTTCTTCTGGAAGAGTGTGGGTCAACTTTCTTTTTTTCTCTACTTAGGAGAAAACTTAACTTCAGGGAGAATAATATTCTTTAAGGTCTTGATAATGGAAAATAAATGAAGACATTGGTGATTAATTATTTCATTTTAATTGAGGTCTGATAACTTTCGGCAGGAATGACTGCAAACTGTTTGCTCTGTGGAAGATGCCCTAAACTTGAACTGGTTTGTGTAGTGTTTCTACAGGTTCCCTCTTTATAGTCTCTAGCTATAATTCATCAATCTCTTAGATGGAATGAGATGCAGTCAGCTACTCTTCAAAGGTTCTGCCACCAGTGTAATGTGTATGAAATAATCGGCTTTGACATTTAGAAGTGTGGGAAACTGATAAAGATATTGAATGAATGCATTAATAGTACTTAAACTCTTTGCATCCCCTCTAACAGTTTTCTTGTAGACACTAAATGTTTTTAGTACAAGTCTGACTCTCCATCAGGTGTAAATGAAAAATACAACTTCACTGTCCCACCAGTCAAAATGCACAAGAACTTATTTCTCTGAACAGTCACTGTAGAAGGGTAAGACATAGGCTTTTGCCCTCTTTCGAAGTCACTATGTGTTGAGATGTGACAATGACCTCACAGCTCAACATGGTTTAGGAGTGGTGGCCCCCAGTTTAGTGTTCCCCCTGAGACTCTGCAAACCATGTGCTGCTTTCTCACTCCCCCTCCCCTGTGGCAGACTGGAGAGGAGAATTTAGGGCACAAAAAGTGAAGGTTGTGGGTTAAGATAAGAAGAATTTACTGGAAACAGAAATAAGAAAACTAACAGTAACAGCAACAATATTCATTAAGAGTGTACAAAAGACAGAGAGATTCACATGCAAAATACTCACTGTGGGGCTTGACCTGACCCTGTCCAACTGCAAACACTTTACCCCAGCTGCTCCCTCCACTCCAAACTTGGGTTACCCAACCCCTCCCTCTGACATATTTGCTCAACTGGAAGGATCCCCTTCTTTCCAAAAGAGATTCCTTTCCTTCTGCCCCTGGAAAGGAGGTGAGGTTGCACAGAAAACCTCCAGGTCCTAGCCGTGCCCCCCTCTTGTCTTCTGCAGAAATTAACTCTGTCCTGGTCAGAATCAGGACACGACTTTATAAAAATAGCTATTAATTCACAACACTATCATTATAGCTGATAAATAGACAGCAGGATGTAGTAATCTAATTGCTATAAAATTAAAAGATATTTAAATAACACAAATTTATTCTTCTATTTGGGCTGGGCAAGTGTCTTAAAATTAATGGGCAGATACCAGACACTGGAAGTATCCAAAATTAATGGATTCTCAAATTAAGAGTATGCCATTTCTTAGTACATACTTAGTTGGATATTATCAACTCCATCATTCTTTCTTGTGTTCATTTGGGAATAATCAACCCTTTCCTTTTTCAGGCAAATTAGACATATTCCTCTCTATACTGCAATGATATATTCATGAGATAATGGGACAGCTCAATAGAAACCTGTGCTAACTTCAATGCATCATCTAAATCTCATTTTTAAGAACAAAGAAGTACTAATAAGGCATAATGATATTCTTTCTCAGATTTATGGTTCAACTTTGCACTTGGAGAGAAAGGATGCCTTTATCCTCAATCTATTTCTTGTCTTCTGGAGAACAAATATTCCAACCTACCTCTTCAATTCCCTGTCAGATCATATTCAGTTTTCATTTTAGACTATGATGAATTGAGCCATAGTTTAAATTCTCTGTAAACATCTTTCCTCTGAATGTGACAATAAGGAATAAAAGAGGAATACCATTCACATTATAATTCAAATCTGAAGTATTCACTTAATTTTTTTACTACTTTCTGCAATATTAATGTTAAGGAATAATTAGCACTCTTTTGAGGTAACATAGGCTGACCACTTTAATATATTTCCTGGACTATGTCAAGAAAAGTTTAGACAGTTCTGGTAAATCACCAGTTATTACAATCAATAATAACTCAAGCTGAATAAACTGCAACCATAATATTTTTCTGATGTTATCTAAGCTACAGATATGAATAATGATATGCTTGAGGTGAAAACTCTAGTTTGCTCATTGGATTTGATTCCAAGGTGAATGACATCAATTAAAAGCCTCTTTTCCCTTATATTATATTTTGGAGCAAGCCTAATGACATCAATTGAGATACTCATTTCCCTTATATTATGCTTTGGAGCAAGTCTTAAATTATAAAAATGTACTTACTCCAGTTTTAATTTGACAATATTGAGATAAAAATTAGACCTAACATATTAGCAAGCATTCTGCAGTTCTGGGTCACAGAAATGGGTGAGCACAAGTCAGCCTTTTATTACCACTGCCCAAAAGGTAAGTAATCTATTCATTATTACTTTTCCCAGGACAAGCAACTAAATAAAAACATTTTACTAAGGTGACAAATATTAATTTATTTTTTTTTTACAGATAAATAAGAGAAGGTCAAATAAAACAATGGATTTTAATTTGGTTGTATAGTTACACTGGATCGTGAACACAAACTGCATCGTTTACTGTCAATGCATTTGTCACTCACTTTTAATTGCTTTGCAGCTATGAATGGCCTGAAATTTACATGTATTATAATTTTAATTTCATATGATGTTAGAACAATGTTTCCACGTCATATTATGGGAAAGATTATGGCAACATTTTTCATTATAATATCTACAGTTTAAATTCCTACTGAAATGGGTACTTTTATGCTGGGATGTCTCATTTCCTGCATGAGAGAGAGAGTGAGTGCATGAGCTGCCTCCTCCCAGCTTCATGCGCTTTTTTACTCTCTGTTCTGCCACAACATAGGGTATTGTAGATCTTTTCTTGTTTTCACTAATTGCTTCTCCCTGGCAGAAGGAAGTACCTTATTTCACACTCCAATGGGCAGCCTTCTTTAAGCTGTCTGAACCCAATGTTCCAGTCAGGAGCTGCAGCTTCAAAAGTTGCCACTTCACAAGTAGAAGGTGTGCAATTTGCACTTGTTCCATGTCTTTTTACTTGACAATGTGAAATTGCTAGAACAGGCTCAGTTGGAAATAGCCCCTAAAGGAAAGAGAGGATGTTCTTGTGGCTCTTGATACGTAGAATGGCAAGAAAATACTTTTTGCTCTCTCCTCTGCCCATATCAGAATGCTGAGGAAGAAATGGACAAGGAAGCAACAGGTCTGGCGTTCAGTTGTGGGGTGACAGAGTTTTTTGTGAGTCCAGCAGGTTGTGGAAATAGTTACAGAGAATTCATGATCTATACTGTACAGGGTATTGCTGCTTATTTGCATAACAGTTAAATTAATAAAGTTATGTCCTAAACTCATGTTTTGAACCTTATCTTTCTTCCTGTGCATCTAGGAAAATGAAGCACCTTGTGGAGCAATATATTGGTGTCTGCTTGACCCATGGGTTGAATTTTAAACTTGGAAAAACTAGTTGTCAGAAATAGCTCATCTGCAAAACATGTGTTTGCTTCTACAGCTTGTTATATCCAGACAATAAAGCAAGGGTGGAATGACAAACAGGAATATTTCCTTATTTTTGCAGTGAAACTTCTCTGGTTCATCTAAACCAGCCTTTGTTCAGACCTACCAGAGACAGCAGGAATTGAAGTGCACAGACTGCCTTTATTTTTCTGGGCTCTTGGAAATTTGCCACCTAAATCCTGTAGGTCTAAATGTAAATTAAATGGTAACCAATGCTAAGAAATTGAGTCAAGGATGAATACTATCTAAAGGTGACAGCAATAAAGACACTTCTTTCTTATCTAGTTTATTCTTATGAATTCTGTGAAAATATTAGTACGCAGTTTCATAGACACTAGTTGAATGCAGTACCATTTCTTGGCACTAAAACTGCTAAAAATAGAAAGGAATAATCTAATCTTAGGAATGACAAATTGTTTGTGGAGAGCTTGATTTTTTTAGCAACATTTTAGCAACATTTCCCATTTCCCATGCTAGCCACAAAGTGAGTGAATCTGCTGAATATTTTCTTTGCTAAATGTAGCTCAAATATAAAAATTAGACAACATCTATCTACAGTATTTTGGGTTGCTCAAACTATTTGGTCATTCTGACTTGCTATGTCTAGATTCCCTTGGTGGGAAAAATAAAAAGAAAATCCCAAAACATGTTCTTAAGGTGTGATTTAATCCTTATTTAGATGACTTTTTTTGTGCTCAGTGAATTTCTCACAGTTTTTATCTTCTAATAAGATGCTTAAAGAATTTTCCCATATAATTTACTTTATTTAGAAATGAGCTCCTTAAATCCCAGAAGTCAAGATCTCATAAAAAAAATACTTACCCACTGTTGTTGGCTGTTGAATGACAAGACTGAGCATATTGTTCATAGAAGGTGGTCATACTTTGCTCTCTTATTAGTTTCAGTTTTATCTTTTTAATTTCCTGTATGTGCAACAAAAGTCAGAGGATTTGGCGAACACTGATAAAAAGGATTAAATCCTCAGTGGCTGCTTGAGATACTGCAGTTACGAAAACTGCAGTGCACACACTCGCTCTCACTGACAGCACTAATATTTGATTTTGTTTTTTGGGATAAATCTGTGTGGTCTAGTCAATGGGTGTAGCTGAAACTCAGGTACCAATATCTTTAAAAAATCTTTACCTGGTTTGATCAGTAAAGGTGAAAGTATAGTTACCAAACCCTGCTTTTATTTCGTGAGGCTTTTAAGACTGCATTCAACTTAGATCTGCCGTAAGTGTTGCAGTCATGTTATTATTTTAACCAGAAACTCCTAGCATAAGAACTGCACAAAACACTTTAACAATGATTATGTTGTCTTTTTTTTTCTTTTTTTGTTTCTTTGGTTTATTTTTTTTAGTTCAGAGTGCTATTATGTGATGTCATTTGTTTACATAGCTACACCTGGCAAAGTCAATCTGTAGGCATTTCATTCTGTTATGACTTGCAGTACAGACAATCAAAACTAAAGATGATAAAACAAGCCACGTCTGTTGGGACTTGTTCAAAACAAATTTATTTTACAGATAATTAGTTATTGATTTCAAACAAGCTTTGGTAAAACTAAATATTTCTCTTTAAAAAAATTTGAAAGGTGACAAAAAAGTCCAACAGATTTTTGTATAGGAAGGTCAACAAAGTGATTTACTCAACTTACAATATGAATCAAACATGTCTATTCTTATTTGCATATAGTACAGCTATATTATAACCCTTCCCATGTTGTCTTTGTTGAAAGTGTATGATCTTGTGTAATACTGCTGCAGTTTTCAGTCCAGTCTTTCTGGACTTGGACTCATTCAAAGTGTCATATTAATGATGTTTGTATTTATAGCAAGGAGTTAAAATAGAATATGGAAAAATTGTGATGGATTATCCTAGCATAGTGATAAAATATGAATTCCTGATTTAAAATACAGAGTAAGGAATAAAATGATAAAAGTTGAAAGAGAACAAAAAAAAAAAAACAAAAACCAAATGAAGGGGGGAAAGCACAAAAAAGGAAACAAAAAATAAAAAAAAAAAGAAGTTCTAACTGTAAAGTCATGATACATGCAAAATTAATTTTAAAATTATTTGCCCAATATCTTAGGTTCTTTTGGTTTGGTTTTTTAAAACCAGTTCTTTAAATTTAATTGTAAAGCATATGCCTGTATAAATACAAAGCTGTTAATCAAGCAGTGGATCCTGGCCTATCCTCAGCCTCTCAGGAAGAGCTTAAGTAAACTTCCTCCTCGGTTTACTTAGGTAGAACTGCGTGCTTCTTCTCTCCTCCCTTCACTCTCTGGAATGAGTCTTAAAGGTGCAAAACTTATTATTCAGCATCAACAGAGCAGACAATTGGGGATAAAAGCATCACATAGCCAACCCAGGACCCCATCACATCTATTTCCCAGGGACTTGGGTGACAGAAGATGCCAGGCAGGCAGGAGCTGTAAGCACACTCCACTGGGGCTGCCTGGTCACTGGCCAGACACAGCAGTGCTGTGCTGCTGGGGCAACGTGGGTGCTGCCTTTTCATGTTTTATCAGGAGCAAGCACTGTCAGATCACCCTCAGATCTGTTACTGATGTTTCATCATACATTAAACACTCTTAAGCAGTGTAAAAATGCTGAAGCTAAACAACTGGTTGAAAATAAATTCTGTGATTGGAAAACCTGAAAAGCTTTCATTTTAATTGTGTAAATTGTTTTAAATATTTGCAATAAATCCAGATCTATTATCACCTTGACATTCAGGCTAGGATAATACAAACACTTGTGAAGGTCTAAGCAAGCCATGAAGGTATTTATCATTTTAAAATTAAAATTGTATGGTCATTTAATTTTGAGTTGTTTTGACTCAAAACTAAATGGAGCTTACTAAGTATTATAAAATTTGATAAACCCACCAAATGAAGGACATAAGTTGTATTTGAATGCTTTTGAATAGACTTAATTCCATTAATTCTGAAACTAATCCATGTTTTAAAGGATTTGGCACAGAAAGAGCTATTCCCTCAATTGCCTTAAATGCAGCAAATACAAAAATCTGCCTAATCCCTTGCTTGAAGGCACACCTTTAATTGACTGTATTCTTCCACTTTGTCATTAGGGAAATATAAATGTTATCCTAGTCAAATTATCTTGCTGGTCTCTTAAGCTACTCCTAGAGTCATACTTCACATACCATAATATAGATTTATACAGCACTTTATTGCAATTTTTTCCAATCTAAGATATTTATCACTCTGTTTTTTACATAAACGCCAAAATTGATACCGAATGTATTTATTTTCACTGTACATAGAAATATTTACAGTACTCCTCAGAAAAGGGGTAATTATAATTCTAAATAATTTGTCTCAATAAACCACTGTTAAATCTATATAAATATATAAAATGCAGTAGGAAAATGTAGTTAATTTGATAATTTAGACCAAAATATCTACAATTTTTATTTCATTAGACAATTTCTTTCAAAGGAGTGCAAGATAGAAAGTAAAATAGAGCCATACAATAGATCTTTCATCCATAATTATTATGAACAAATATGGAGAAGACCGTGAAGCTGATGAGATGGCTGGAGCCCCCCTCCTATGATGACAGGCTGAGAATGTTGCATTGTTCAGCCTGCAGCAGAGAGGGTTCTGCGAAAACATTTTTGCTGCCTTTAAGTACTTAAAAGAGACCTGCAAGAAAGAGGGACTTTTTACCAGGAGGTAGTGCCAGCTCAAGGAAGAATGGCTTTAAACTGACAGAGAGTAGGTTTGTATCAGATACCAGGAGAAGTTCTTCGTTGTGAGGGTGGTAAGGCCCTGGAGCAGGTTCACCAGAGAAGCTATGGATGCCCCATCCCTGGAGGTGTTAAAGGCCAGTTTGGATGGGGCTTTGAGCGATGTGGTCTAATAAAAGGTGTTCCCGTAGTAGGGAAGTTGGAGCAAGGTGATCTTTAAGGTTCTTTTTGCAAACCCATAACATTCCATGCTTCTATGATTATCAACTCCACTTTATTAATTTATTATTCTTGATAAATGTTTCTTCACATGGCACTCTTTTAACAAATCTAATATGTTTAATTAATATATTTATTATTCTTTCTAAGTTATCTTTTAAGGATAATTTAAGACTGTTATTTTCAAATTTCCAATTAATTTGATGTTTTCCCTTTTTCCTTCTTCGTTCTGTTTTTCCCTGAGTCACTTTATTAATACAATATCTCACTGTCCTGTCCATAAAAAAGTTTTTCTTTGTTAATTTCAAATGTAGTGAAATTTAACTTAATTTAGACCTTATTCAGCCTAAATGCTCAATGCAGCTCATTGTTTCCTTCCAATGAATAGTGATGATGTTAATTTGATCCTCCATAGTTACTCCAATTAATTTATCAAAATTTTCTGAATTTTTCAGTCCTTCTTCTGCTAAATATTGCTACTCAGCTATGCTTTTTGCTGCTTCTTAATCTCAAATTCTTGCATATACATACTTAATTGCACACAGTCTTGTCCTTATTGCTGCCCAGTTTGCTCCCTAATATCTTTTTATATTGATAATTGGCAATATAATGCCACATTCTTCACATATGTCAGTGCTTTTAATGCACAGCTACAGTTCATCTCTCCTTTTTCTGAAAATGAGCTAGAAACAGATCTCTGAGTAATTTTTACAAAAGAGAATTTAAAATACCTTAACACACTATAACTACTTAGTCTAAATATCTACTGTAACTATTAGTTCCTCAAAAGAGCTCACTGGAAAGAAATAATTTTTCTTTGCAGGTTTTATACGTCTCTTATTGTTCTGTAATTCTACTGAAGAAAAAAATTCCTCAATTATTACTTGACTATAAAGGCAAATAATCAGTGAATTCTATTCTATTCTATTCTATTCTATTCTGTTCTATTCTATTCTGTTCATCAGTTTTTCAGAGGTTTGTGCATTGAGTATTTTGAGAGCATAGCAAGGCTCAGGACTTTCAGATGGGTATTAAGGACTCTTGGTGACTTATTGCAATAACTCGCTGCACACTGTTTTAGCAATGTCATTCATTGTATTACATTTCTGTTAATGTGTAACAGCAAAGTCGCTCACTATAAATTTCCTGTCCTAAAGAGAGTGCACAGCATAAAAATACCTAAGAATGTTGGGAAGGAGTACCAAGAGGTGTGTGAGGTCAAGGCTTTCCACACAGTGCAGCAGCTTGCAGAATTAAATTAAGCCAACTCTTGAGTGAATGGTGCAATGTAGACATATTTGATAAATATCCCTACATGCATCTTTGAGTTGCATCTTGTTTATTTCTGTCTTTGTATGTTTAAATTCTGGTATAAATGACTTTGTTAACACAATTATTTCTAATACTGATCCAGCATGGCAACCAACACTAAAAGACATTACTCACACTGGGAAAGGAAGTGTGTATGTGAACTGTTAAGGATCATCTTAGCACAGTAAGCAAAGAGTATGCGAGAAAGAAAAAACGTAAATATCCCCAAAATGACAACAAGTACTAAGGATGCTGAGGGTGAAGTGGTGTCTTCACATGCTAAGATTAAGGCTAATTTAACTGCTCATAGAGGGCTCAGTTATTAAATCACTGAACCTTAAGGACCTAAGCTACCAAGTTCATGCAAATGCAAATTCTGGAAACCAAAGCCCAACCCAAACCCAGAAAATCTTTGAAAAATAAAAGGCAGTAATGGGCAATTAATTTACCAGATTTCAGGCATTCCCTGTTTTTATTTTTATTTCAAGAAGATAAATGACATATCAGGAATATTTAATAGGAAGAAACCCTCAGGAATTCATATGATCAGATAAAAAAGGTGACCTGAAAAATGTAATCTGGAAACATTCTTAGTCAGAGGACATTCATACCACAGAGCAGCTATGACAATACGTGCATGACAGCTTAGAATACACAGACTTTGCTGATATTCACAATGTAAAATGAGGCAGGAAGGATTCAGAGTCAGCCTTGTTCCCATCATCCCTGAAGCATCAAGTTATTTAACAAAGCAGTTGTAAATGTACTGTTCCCATACCATCTTCTTATATCTGACAAAGCTCCACTCTAAATATTTGCGAAAAATTGCTCAAGGATTTGCTAATGGTTCATCACCTTTTGCTGAAGGCTGACATAAAAAAATAACTTTGTTGCTTAACAAGGTCCCCACATCCCTTAAGTGTGCCATCCTGCACATTACCCTTTATTTCTGAGGCCTCCTACGAAATATTAAAATTTTGGAAAAGTATCTCATGCTATTTTTTCCAGATTTTTTCATTCATTTTTCAAAGTCTTCTACTTGCTGTAACTTAGATTCCTACTCACTTGTACCTGTCCTTTTTCTCATTCTGTTTGTCACCACTCAACCTTCTGGAAGTTTTTTTAATTTTTTCTTTAATATTATTTTATTAATTGTTGTATTGTACTAATTTTCAGTGTGTAAGTGCAGTTGAGGGGCTTGAATTCTGTATTAATTGTTAGTAACATTCTTAGGAAACATGATCTGTTGATCATTGAGGTTTGTTTTTTTTTTCTCCAAAGATACCAGCTAGACTACAACCAATTGCAAAACCATTCTGATGTATTAGCCTCAGGTTTTTAGAACGTCTCAGACTGTTCTCTTTTCTACATAGTAAAATTATATTCTCTACTGCTTTAATGAATGCTGAATTTTTCAATAAGTAGATTAGTAAAACTGGTGATTAGGGAAAGGTGTTCATGAACCTGTGTGACAAGATATTGTCAAATAGCTGGTCTTGAGTCTTTTCATGCCACCTACCCACAGAATGGAAAATCTGTGAACATCCTGGGGGACAAATAAACCAAGAAATTCAGAAACAGGAGAAGAAGAAAGAAAACATTTGGTCAC
The DNA here is from genome assembly GCF_017590135.1 of Pyrgilauda ruficollis. Classification (NCBI taxonomy): domain Eukaryota; kingdom Metazoa; phylum Chordata; class Aves; order Passeriformes; family Passeridae; genus Pyrgilauda; species Pyrgilauda ruficollis. The sequence goes on along the minus strand of NW_024508100.1, from coordinate 11,538,693 downwards.
AGCTAAATGCAAGATTCTGCTAGAAGGATGAATGGCAGGTAGTTGGGAAGCCTTCCCAGAAAGCAGCTGCACAGTCTATGTTTACTGCATGGGGATAGGCAAACAGGACCTCACAGCCCAATTTGACTTTCAGTACATGCAGGCTTTAGTAGTCAGTTCAGTAGTCTTCCTTCTTAAAGGAAGATCAGGTTTTACAGGTTTTTTTTTTCAATGAAACTCAGCTGACTCTCTATGAGGAATTGAAAATCTGGCTCCCTAAATACAAGGATTTTCATTTACACTCATCTAGCTACCCTGTGTTTTTATTGCTCACTGACAGTGACCAGGGAATAGCAATCCCATCTGGATATAATAAGAAATTACTTGAACATTTCCTCACATTCATGATATTTGGTTGGATTTTTTTTTTTTTTCATTTTTTATGAACTACAAGATTTTGGCAGGGACTGTGTTAGAAGTACTGCAAAATACATTGGTTCCCACAGTATTGCCAGGCTGGTTTTCAAGCCAGATTGGTTTGGCTAAGTTCAACTTTTGTCTGACTGTTCTAATTTGCAGATGAATATTATGAATGAAGGAGGACTGATTAAATTTTTTATCCAATCCATCTATGTAGCAGTTTCACCCATCCTATGTAGCAATGGGTTTCTTGATAACATAAGTTACTAGAACAGATAATAAGACAAGTAGAGCTGATGTGAGAGATTTTATTATTTACCTGTTTGGAGCTGAATTTGCAAAATGATATGGAGATAAATGCCTTGGATTACAGAGTCCAGCAGGAATATATAGGGAGAGCAATAACTTTTCTAAGCTGTAGCTCTCTTGCAGACAAATGGGAATACATAAATGATAAGTATGATGATGTTGTGTGCACTATATATAGGCAGCTGGGAATAGGATGATAAACTAGTCTTGGCTTTTCCATTACATATTAGTATTATGACTCCATGCTCAACAACAAAAGCTATATGCTTTTTCCTCCACATTAAGGTGGAATGAAGACTTTAATCATACTACTTAGATGAAATGTGCCTGGGATGGCAAGGTTTTTACTGCTAGGTGCAATAGATTTACTGCCATAGCAAATTTCACTTTGTAGATGCAGTGGCTAGGAAGTAATCAGTGGGTCCTTGCATGCACTTTGCATCCTGCCTACATCAGCAAAGACTGCAGTGCAACTGGGAGAAAAATCCTGGCCTGATACTTGCAGTCAGTTGCCATGGTTAGAGCTTCCAATTCACTTTTCCAAGCCACACTCTGAGCCAGTGCACTTGGACTTTCCAGATGCTGGTTGCAGGGAAGTTTATGCATGAAGGTGTGTAATGGGAATACCCAAAGTGCTATGAAAGCTGCCAGGTGGGGACAAACAACTGGAGCACATGTGGAGTGCTGAGTCTCAGGGAAGGAGACCTGTTCCCCGCTGGGTGGCTGCTGAACATCTGTTCAGACAGATGATTCATGCCCTGCAAATGATCATTAGGGAATTTTCAAATTCTAAAATTGAATCTGCACCACACTGGCCAAAATATCCCCTTTTTCCTGGGCCTTGAACCATTCTGCATGTTCCCATAATAGCAGCCTCATTTACCACTGTTTTCAACTCCAGGTTAGTTTTCACCTCCTGGCCGCTGTGCTAACTGAATTTGAAGCAATCCAATTTCCATCACATTTTCAGCCTGGGCATTTTTTCTTTACTACCACTTGGAGTTTTCCAAATTACAGATAGGAAAGAATCACAGTACTTTTTTTACAGTACTTATAAAAATGTTCATTGTGGTTGTATTTCGGTGTGTTTACTTTAGTCATAAGAAAATTGAAAAAAAAATAAAACAAAAAATGAGTGTACAGTCAAATAATAAACTAATTTAATTTTTTTTACAAAAGGAAAATGCCAAAAACATAAGCAATAAAGCAGAGTAAAACTTCTAATGTGTTTCTGTGGTTCAGACAGGAGATGGGGAGTTGTTCTTGGCACTGTTGTATTTTTTCTGAGAATTTGGTTTGGAAACTTATATCTTAACTATGCATTTAAGTCACAGCACATTGTAGAGTGCAGAGGCGGGTCATTTTTTTTGTTTCAATCCCTGGATTAAAGCAACCACATAAACTGGGTTTATGAGGTCAGTTCCAATTTTTTTCCTCGTATCTTAGTGTCCCAGGAATGTCTGAAAACCTCTTGTTTTTCATTTCATCAGTGAAAACATTTGGGTTTTGCTTAAAAACCAAACCATTTAATTAAGACTTTTGCTACTTTGGGTGTTTGCTTTGACCAAGATTATCCAAAAAAAGGTTAACAATTTCAGATTTTTTATAGGGTCTTTTTTTCTTCTCTTCTAAAGCATGTTTAGGTCTCTCTAAAAATCTCAACTAGGAAACCAAAGACCATTAGCCAATTTTTAAGATCTTAGCATCATTTTTACCCAAGCACAATCAACTATGAAGAATAAATATGTAAGGCAGTCAACACCTCTTGTTCTGGTGGGGAAAAAATCAAAACGTCTCTCAAATCTGTGGTGTGGTTTGGTTCTGTCAGTTTTTGACTCAGAAAATGAATGCAGGCATCATGCACTTATTCATTGCGTTCTAAAAAACCCATTACTCTTATTTTGTCTGCCATTTATTTTTTATTTCAGTGGTGTGAAGAAGCCCTAATCAGGAATCAGCACGAGATATAACAGGTGGCTACTAACAGATGGGAAAAATAAGAAGTAACAGCAAGACAATTGAGCCTGATGAAGTAAGCCTCAGTCTCAGTACAGCCCTTGCTACCTAGAAATGCAGTAAGTTGACAGTCCTTCTCTTGCTAAAATAGCAAGTGGCCTCTAACTATTCAGGACATCACTCAGAATATATTGAGCATGTGCTCAAGGCTAAAATGGTTTAAAGAAACTGGGAATTAATAGAAAGTAAAGAATCTGCCAGTGTGATTTCCTGATATGCCTACAGTAAGGATTGGCCTCAGTTTCCTCTCCTCGTGAGTGTACGGCATACACCAGCTAGCCGAGGTGCTCACATATTTGTGGAAGTTTTTGCAGCTTAACCAGTTACAGCAATTTGGCTGAGCCACAGGAGCTGTGTGTTTGCAATGTTTTTGTCAGGAGCAAAGGCAGGACTATACGACTTCTTGTAATTTTTTTCTAAACCATTTTAGTTATTTCGTAGTTGTTGGTTGATGGAGCAAACACAGGGGCTTCCAAGACTACTTAGCTCATAGCAATTTTGTAAGCAAGTAGAAAATTATTAATTAATTTTAAATCTTAGTTCAAATTAGTTCAGGAAAGATTGGTTCAATGTTCCTGTATACATGCTCATTGCTTTTTTTTTAATAGAAAAACATCAGCTGTTAACTTGCTTATCTCATCCTACTCATCTTAGCCTGCTTTTTCTCATCCTACTCTGAGCCTCTTCTACCTAAAGCCCTGCTTGAAATGTATGAACAAGGTCAGTCTCTTTCTTCTCTGCTTGATGCGTGGTTTTGGTGACTATAATAGAAGAAAATACTAATTAAAAGAAGAAAGGAGAATGAGTAAAAATAAAGTAGATCAGACGGAAGGCTTCACTAAGAGATCTGCTTCAGGGTAAGGGAAAACAAGTATTTCGAGGGGAACATAGTGAAATTAGAAAGATCATTTGAAAATTATTACCAGTGATATTGCTATTGTCAGCTGAGAAAAAAGTATTTTTTAATCAGTGACTTTTACTGTAAGTAAATTTCCAGGTTCAGTAAACATACACCATCCATTTTCCAAGGTCTTCTGAAATTCGACAAGTGTAGTTGAAATGCTGTTAAAGCATTTTAGAGAAAACCTGAGAATTAATGCCAAGTCTTAGGGTCAGGTCTGGAGTTTCTGTGGGAGTTCATCTATGTTAAAATTGCTAAAAATGCTGAAGTACACAGCAAAATGCTTTAATTGTTGGGTTTTTTGTTTATAGGCGTTCATTTTGCCTGTCATTCTTCTACTCACAAACTATTTGGAAGTCTTAAATCATGTTATATAGTGTTTTTGTCTTCTAAAAGAGGAGTAGCAGTAGACTGGTGGTAAGTTCCCTTATATTTACAACAGTAGTTTGGATGTCAGTCACAACACCAAATGTCACACTGTGGAATAGATTTTTGCAGCAGCATCTGGCTCTTCACAGGTTTCCAGATGCTGCTGCATTGGTGGTTTTGGAGTTGTTTCTGGGTCATTTATTTTGGGACATGGGTTGTCTGACTGTTTTGGCCTCTCAGAAATTGTTTTCTTTTGATTTAAGCTATAATACTTGAGATTTAGATGTACAGTTCTATATATAATTGTTTTATAAAATAAAAACACTTAGGGAGGTACACAGAGCAATGTAGTACCCATAACTCATGCAGATTCCTTTTTGTGCATTTTGTTTAGACATATGACCCATTGTACTCCTGGAACATTTCAGAGAACAGGGATCTGTAACTACTAAATAGCATCAACAAAGTGCTTAAACAGCAATGAGACTTAAACAGGAATTAGTGTAAAAGTCATTGTGGTCATGCTGCTGGCAAAAATAATGCTATTCTTAGTAATGGGAAAACAGATGATGCTTTAAAATCCAAACCACAAAAAATGTTAAATAAGGTGTTTGAACTCATCTGTGGATTTGGTCCTCAGCAAGGGACTGTGGGCAGTTGCATTTCACAAGGCAAAGGGCAAGGCACGAACCTTCAGAGTAGGATATATAGACAAGGGCAAGCTCAGATAACAAAAGTCTTTGGCACTTGTGATGCCAAAATAATGCCAGTGCTAACATGAGTTTTGGTGCACAGGATATCTAACACAATAATGCAGTTATTTCTTTTTCAAAATGCATTTCAGAAAGATCACATTTAGATCACAATTTTCATTTCACAGCTCATCAACAAGGCTATAGAATATGCTACATATACTACAGAAAAACTGTCTTGGACTGTTTGGGAGAGTCTTTAAAATCTATGGGAATTGTTTAATGTATCCTTCTGCTTGCAAAGCCACTTCCTTTCATTAAGAGCAAGACAAATAGACAAAGAATAAACAAGCTTTGTAACATAAAAATCTCCCAAATTATCCCAAACTTGATTTCTTGTCCTTATTAATGTTACTATTTAAGATACCAAATGTCTTGGACCCTTCCAAAAGTTAAATACAGTCCTGATTCACATAGGTAAATTATCATCTGTTTTCTGCTAACATAACCATGTTTTAGGGCTTGGATTCTAAAGTAAGGATTTCATGTATGCAGAAAAACACACTTGTCTATGAGTATCTTTCAGCCAACATCAAGTGTTCTACTATGGTAAAACAATATGAATTTGGAATAAAGGAAGAAAAACTTATTTTGTAGTGTTAATTATAAGAAACAGTATTTTGTTCAGCGATGGTAACAAATGTTGAAACATTAGAATTTGTCTCAGAAATAAATGCTCGCAGAGAAGTGATGAAATGACCAAATGTTATCATAAGCTTCTAGGTCACCGAGTTGTCCAGCAGCTCATCACAGACATGATTGGCAGAGCTCCATTTTTATGCCTGTAACTATCTCAAGCTATGTAATCTTGAACCCTAATAAGGGCTCCAACCCGCAAGATATACTGCATATTTGTTTCTGCACAAGTTCATGTAGACACCATTTGATCATTCTCCTGTGCAGGCAATTCAAATAACAATCTTAAATGTGACAATCCCATGCTATTTCTAAGGTAATAAACAGTTTGGGGGGAGTGAAATAAGGAAAATATTTTCAGAATACTATACAGAAATAGTTCTTCTGTTAAACACTGTCTATTCAAGGTTTAATCAATAGCTATTAAAGTTACTGTACAGGTTCTTACAGAATTCTAATAGTCTTTGGAATAGGACATCAATGGTAACCCAGTCAGTGTAACGTGTTTTTTAAGACATGATGATTAAAATCAGACTTTTTTTTATCAAAGCAGTAGCTGAAATAAGCAACAACTTTTTTTCCTTTTCCATCCCACACCGTCACCCAAGACCATTTGCATATTAGTGCCACCATGCAAAGAATGAACAGGTCTGTATAAGATAACATTTCATATCACAGGTGGATTAATTCATTCCAAGGAATAAAGCAGCAGACTATTTTGGCTTAAATAGAATACTTAATGGCAATATTACAAGTAAGAAAATATTATTTTGAGCACAAAATATTTCAGAAGGAAAGATAAAAGTTATAACATACATAAGGAGGGTGCACTGAAAATGTTCAAGAAGTAGTAGACAATTGAAAAAAGTAGAAACACAATATTTCTGTTTTCATTTATATCAGATGGCCATGCTTTTATGATACCGCAACATATAAATTCCTCATGTCTGGACCCAAAAGACTATATATATGGTATTTCTTTAGAGATAATTTTTAAAGGTACTCACAGACACAACTTTAATCAGAGTACACTAAATTGATAATTTGAATAATTTGAGAAGTGCTGGAAGATATTTAAAGAAGGAATTTGAAAGAAGAAACTAGCAATGGAGGTTTTTTCCTAGGGCAGGAAACAACTCTACATGTAAACCCCAAATCTGCAACACTATTTTATATTCTATAAACCACCTACACATGCTTTAAGCTAAAAATGTATTTAAAACATCTCTCCTAACTGAGGCATAGGTTCACATTTACTGAACTGAGGGCAGCCAAATTGATAGCAAATTCATGTCACAAATAGAAGAAAGCAACATAAATAGCTATGTTTATATAAAATTTCTAAATAATAAAAAAGGAGAAAATTTATGACGCTGATGAAAACCAGAAAAGAACACATTTCTTTCATTATTTCTAAATACTGAAATCCCTCAAATTAAAATTATTGTAGGAAATAAGAGATAGCTGTTCTCCATTTTGTCTTCTAAAATTAACAAGATTTGCACAAGGAAAATGAGGGCTCAGTTTGAGTCTTATTAACTTACACATAAAAATATGCTTACAATACATTTAAAAAATAATGCACTATAATTTGTATCAAAAAAAATAACAAATTTAATACAGCTTGATAGTAGGGATGACTTAATAACAGTTGATTATTAAACAGCTGAAACTTTTAAAATATCTATATTAAAACAAGTTACTACTGAAAGACTTTCCACTTTTTCTCCTGCTCTTTCCGACACTACACTAACAAGGGAAACTTTCTTTTGACTTCATCTGACACTGACTTCTTCTTTTTTTGCCTCAATTTGTCCATTTGCACAATGCGTCCTGTGGTATTTATAACCCTGGAAAGTCCTTTATGATCAGCTGAAAACAAGATGTTAGGTAGCTGCTAGACTCCCTCAGCATGGCTCCCCACTATGCAATACTCACTGTGGAGAACATCTGTAGCCCTACTCATAATGATAAATGCAGCATTTTGCGTTGGTGAGCTAAAGAAGTGCTACATACAATAGGAACACAGTCATTTGTATTCCAGTGACACCCACAACGTGCTAGCCACTGCTCTTGCACACACATACAGTCAGACAGGCCCTAAAGACCAGGTTTTTAGGAAGTGACAGCCGTGCTTTAATGACGTGTCAGTAACTGACAGCGTCAGAGACAACAGCATGATACATGCTTTGAGGCACAATACATCCTAAGCACGCCACATCTATTCAGGACAAGTCTAGATAGGCCTTTTCATTTATGGGGATGCAGAATCCCCATAAGAACCGCGTTTTTAATTGGAAGTACTTGTAAATATATAATTGCAAAGGCTAATAAATTCTAATTGATAATGCTGATTCCTAAAAGCCATAACCATATCAACTCCCCACTCTACGAGATTGAATATAAGCATGTAATAAAAGACAATCAAGAGTCTTAAAATATTCAGCTGGTAAATTAAATTAATGGTGAAGATGAAAAAATGGAGTCATAGTGGCACTGCCTTGTTTTTCCACATTTTCTTGGTTTAGATGATCTGTGTGGCCCATTTTCCGGTAAAAATCAGTTTTTCTAAGACATGCAAAAGCAAAAATTGATAGAATTAGCTCAGACATTGTCAGCTTACAGGCAGCATTTTGTGAACACTTCAGTTCTAGTGATTTTTATAGGGGACTGTAAAGGTTTCTTCTCAAAATGTATTTGCTATGTCTATGCTATTCTTTCTTTGAATGAAGGGTATGTTCTGCCTAAGGGCAAAGCACACCTTGTGTATATATTATTTAACATTCTCTCCATTAATAAGTGGAGATTTGGTCCTCTCCAAACAATATTGAGTAGAATGAAGCTTCCAAACATAGGAAGGTTTTTTGTGATTTTTCGAAAGGATACATTAATAGAATCTGTAGGGGTGAGGGGGGGAAAGAAAAATACTTGCATTTCTCACAGCTTAATGAAAAAATCGAAATGACACAGGGGCTCCAGTTTCTTAACACCAATTGTAAAATATTCTCTTAAAACTCATGGCTGTATGAGGAATTGAGGAAGAAATGAATTCTTAATGCTGGAAACATTTAAGCATAAAGAGAAGAGTATCTGGGGAGGATAAAAGATTGACAAAATTTATGAAAACCTATTCTGTGACAATATGTTTTGAAAAGAAAATATGTTTTATACACATTCAGTAAACTTGTTTGAGGTTTGAGGGTTTTTTTTTGTTTTATTTTTTGTTAGTGATTTTTTTTGTTTGGGGTGGTTGTTTTGCTTTGTATTTTGGTTTAGTTTTTTTGGGGTTTTTTTGAGAGAGAAAAGTGTCATTATAGAGATCAGTGAACTCTTTCTTTTCCATTATTTATAACTCCTCTACCAGTTATTCACATGTTTATTCTCCCACATTTTCATAATTGCAGGTTAATTATAATTTTTTTTAATTACATCTGTAAATACCTTGCAAGATTTTCTGATGTAACACTTCCTTTTCTTCCTCTTTCATCCCTCCATTTAGTGGTTCAGCCCATAAGCCCAGTTAAATAATTTTTGTGTAGTGTTCACATTGATTGCAGCATGTTCAGGGCATAGTTGATTTTGGCTATATCCATTACTCACCTTGATCTTTATATAAGCTATGATTGCTTTCTGTAACCACTGAGAAACAAAACTGAATGGTGCTGAACTACTTACAGAAACACTATTAGGAAGTTCTGTCATTAGTAAGAATTACTGGCTTAAGAAAATTTGGAAGGGTTTCTTCCTGTTGTGTTCAGATGGAAGCCAAGTGCTGGAATGTAAGCAGTGCATGTATTGTAACACCTGACATGCTACAAAGACCCATCCAAGGCTTCTCTTGCCAGAATATTGTTTTTGCTGATAAGCAGCTACCATAACTGAATCATGAAATAGGAATCAATTTGTTGAAACAAAATGAATATGAAAAAAAATAAAAGTTGTAGAAGAATTCCAGTAGCAAAAGGGTCCTTTACTGTCTTTCCTGTGGGGAATGAATCACTTGGCCAAAGAAAGCAAGGATTCACATGTTGTATCAAGCTTCTCAGAAAGACTAGAATGGTGCACAGCAAGGCATCATTCTCTTTTGCCCTTGGCAATCTGATTTGGAACTGCTCTGTATAATGCTGGCACACTCTTGGCGAAAGGATATCCACAGCCCTAAATCTTCATTGCCTGGAGAACCTAGCAATTCCTACTTGTATGCTGCACAGACTCCAGGGCACAAGGGTATTCCTCCTTACTTCTCTACTATATATACTTCAAATTAGGGGGTTTTTTCACCTCAGTTTTTCAAAAAGCCTACATTAAATTTTCCTTTTGTATAACTCTAGTTCCTTTTTCTCTCTGATAAGAAAAAGAAGAAAAGCTGATGTCCCCCCAGTCTTTAAAAAGGCAAGAAGAAGAACCCAGGGAACTACCTGACAGTCAGCCTCACCTGAATACCTGAAAAGGGTGACAGTGGTGACAGTGGCTTCATTCTGGAGGCCATCCCTGGCCACAGGGATTATAAGAAGGTGGTTAAGAGTAGTCAGCATACATTCATTGGAGGCTAATCATACTTGGCCAACCAGATTGCCTTTTAGAATGAAAAAATCACCTGGGTGGATGAGTGGAGAATTGTGGACATTGTCGGAGAATTGTGGACATTGTCTACCTCAACTTCAGCACAGCATCCTCATAGGCAAACTCAAGAAGTGTGGGTTGGATGAGTGAGGAATGAGGTGAATTGAGACCTGGCTGAACAGCAGGTCCCAGAGGGTCATAATCAGGTAATCGACCTGGAGGCCTGTCATGAGTGGGGTCCCCCAAGGATCACTACTGGGCCCACCATTGTTTAACTTCTTCATCAGTGACTGGGATGAAGGTCCAGGCACCTCCTCAGCAAGTTCACTGTCAACACAAAGCTGGGAGGAGTGGATAACAACCCTGAGTGCTGTGCAGCCCATCAGAGGGACCTGGGCATGTTGGAGAGATGGGCAGAAAGGAACCCACTCGAATTCAGCAAAAGCAAATGCAGGATCCTGCACCAGGGGAGGAATTAGGACCCCTAATTCTCCTAGGCTATGTGATCCCCCTTATACCTACAACTTTGGGGGTTTTTCTGTGTGACATCATTAACATGCACAAAGTATGTTTTCCCAGTTTTTCATAAAAGCTGTTACAGAACTGATTATTAAGCAAAATTTACTTTTCAGTAAACCTGTTTACAAGCTCCTCTGCATAATTTAACAGTAATTTATGAAGTGACAGTTGTAAGGTAGTCCCATAAGATGAAAAAACATCAGAGGAAATAAAGTTTTTCAAGAAGAAAATCTTGTGCACTGGTGTGACTTGCATTATTAAAAAGATTATCTCTTAAGATAGTCTTGTTAATAATAAACATAGCCACATTTTTCACACTGCATTGCAATGGTGATTCTCAGCTTCAGTCACGCAAAGAAAAATTATTAACAGACATGAAGCTAACCTCTTTGGAAAAGGCCTTAAAAGGATATTGCAGCACAGATAAAATACAAACTCACAGATCTCACAAATTTTAAGTCTGGAAAGCCTGACCATTCAAAAGGAAGTTTCTACTTAAATAAACAAATGTTTGAAAGCAATGAAATATAAAATGAATGGCATGCAGACAACATACATCTGCTGTCATACTCCTTCCATAGCCAGAGAGTTTGAGGAAACTTTTCAACATTGAATCTCTGAGTTTTTTACCCTTATGGACTGCTTAACCAAGGAATTTTGACCTTTTTCCCAGCTTAAATGCTTAATATTGACTGGTTGCAGACTAGATGAGAAAACTTCAAGACAACATAACACAAGTATATTTATAGCAAGTTCCCAGTAGCAGAGACAAAGATCTAAGATTTTCTGCACATTAGAGGAGACGTGTCACTTAACAATATGCAGAGGACATAGTCAAAACAGGACAAATGGAAGTTAGTGCCTAGCTGCATACAGATATCTTATCTAGGATCTGGAATTCTGACAAAACAATTCAGAGCAATTCAACACCCACACTCTAGGGGACAAAACAAACTTATTAGGTAATAGCTGGGTTTTTAATGTAATTTTTAAAAGAACATTGTTCAAAATGAGGAAAATTAATAAAGAGCATATTGTCTTTCATATCCTGCAAAACTGCACATCTTGTTAGACTTGGTTTATGATGCAAGTTATACTTCAAAGCCTTTGTAATAAAGAACACTTGTTTATGTCACGTGTGTTTGAATATTAAGCTATTATCCCAAGTGGAACTTGTGATTTGGAATTGGTTCATAACCAATATGGTTTTTCATACCAGTTGAATACATGAAGTTTCACACTTTCACAGAGCTAATTAAGTACTGAACAAGATATAATACCGTCCCCCAATTTTTACATTAAAAACAAAAAGCTACAATTCTTCTGCCTACATAGGACATGTTGTAATAATTTAAACAGATGCTAAGGATGATAAGTACCAACAGCATATTTTATTATGTACAATGAAAGTCTCCAACTTTTCAAAGAAGCTACATTTTCTGTTTATCTTATCACTAGCAATAAAAAATTCATATGGACATTAAAAATGTCAAATTTCATATTGCCAATCAGGCAGAAAAACAAAAAATATAAACAAAGTAGAACAATATGAGCACCCATCCCTTTCCATACATACACATTTTCTGAACTGAGTTTCAATTTGAAATAATATTGTCCCAGTCTGCTTAAAAAGAACACTGCACAGTATCTAGACTAAAAAGGAGGATGGAGCTAGTGTTGGGTTTGACTTGTTTCCAAGAGGTATTTTATGTATTCTTTCTACTAACAGTCGTTTGATTTCAGCCTTTTGCCTAATAAAACATTTTTATATAGCTGATTGATTTGGCACAAGTCTTCAGGAAAGCAGCCTTGTGTTGCTGGCTACACATCTTTTAAGTCAATTTATGTCTTCCATAGTATCAATTAAACATGAAAATGGAACAGAATATGCACAAATTTTTTATACTGAAGATGCAAGAAATGGGGCACAGAAAGATGAAAGATGAAAATCTGAAAAGTTGAAAAATACAAACTGTATACTACAACTGAATATTGTGGTATGTACAATCCTTCTCCCTATATTTCAGCCCTCAACAAAAACTATGATATTTAAAACCTGCATTATAAAAAAATTCTTAACCTTCCATGAAGACTTAATTAGTGATGTGCTCTCTCTGCATATTTGTCATGTCCCTCTCCATCTTGCTTTATGTGGTATAGTTGTTTTCTCTAGAGAAAAAGGTTTTTAAGAAAAAGCTTTATATACACAGTTGGAAATATATTTGAAGTCAGGCTTATCCATCCTCTTCATGCATCAAATGAATCCTTTTGGATTCAACATAAATTGCGTATTCTTCATTGTATGTGTACCACATCCTTTTAATCCTAGTGACTTACTATCTATGTAAGAACACTGTCTCCAATGAAAGAACAAAAGACAGAAACTAACAAAAGAAGTTCCATTATACAAGAGTAGAATGGCTCAACATATTTGAAGCAAGCTATTTATAGAAATCATTGTGAGGTTGTAAACATCTAAATAAACCCCTTATTTTTCTGCTTTGTTTATGGCAATGACCTAAAGAGGCAAAAGGTCCTGGAGACACTGGGAAGCAAATACATAACCATCAAGAAATTCTTCCGTACAGTCTGTGGATTGTTATGCTAACCTGATACAGGAAAGGTCCTTGAATGGATACATAAGCACTCCAGTGTAGGGAGAAATATAAAATCATCTAGGTAGGAGTTCACAACATCCTCTACAAATATCTGAATTAAGATCTAATTAGTCGTTCATGTCCATTAATGCAAGACAGGAAGCAATAAGTTGAATTGTTGAAAGAAGGATGTTGTCCAAGAGTAGAAGGAAATGCCCTAACTGTAATGGCAGCTTAGTCCATTTGATTGCCTAATGCTTTGCTGCTGCTTTCAGGTCAGAGAGAGACCATATGAGAAAGAGTGCCTACTATTTATTAATGATTTTTTCTATTGAACTATTCAAACTTCCTTCTTGAGCCATCAAGGATCTTTCTGTATCAGATTTCTAACTGATCAGTACCAATCGGTGTTCATAGATTATTTTTAGGTGACAGCAGGCAAAGAAATAGTTCATGTTCACTAGTAGCTTTTGTTCACTAAAGCAGGTTTCCACATTAATAGAATTAGTATTACTACTTGCAATACTGTTGCTATGACTGACACCACTATTACTATTGTTTTATGCTTTGTCTGACCAGTACAAATATTTTCTTTTGCCTACCTGATTTTAAGATTTTAGTTTAAAATACAGCAGGAAAACAAAAGGTAGACAAAACCTAAGGGTCAATCAGTTCATAAATCAACAAAGAATTATAATCAGAATACAAATTAGATCATGTGATCCTCAAAAAATCATCCTGGTAAGCTTAGTACACCTCTGCTTCTGTCACAACACAAAGAGATAGCAACGTAACAGTATAGTCCTATAGCAGTCTAACATGCAGCAATGTAGTTATACTTGGCTTCATATACATAATGCTAATTATGAAAGTTCTTCATTAAATTTACTGAGTTATCATAAGATTTAGGGAATGACCCCTCTTTTCAGAGCAAGTTATAGTCTCGCTACCAGAAATTTATTTGAGTTACAGGATACTTATATAAAGGCATGTTAATGTAATATGTAATCCTTAATAACACTGAAATTAACTGAAAGTATACATTCATTCATATTGCTTTAAAAACATGAATATTGCACTAAAAGTATAGATATTATATTTTATAACAAGGCATTATTAACTGCATTAAGCACAAAAATTTCATTTTATTCTACAAATAATAGCATATGAAAACACTGGGAAAGTAAGCAAATGGGGTCTTTGAAGTCATAAACAAAGGAAAGTTATAAAACTTCCATGGGAAAATAAGCAACTATTTACTGTAGGGTATTGCCCAAACCTGCATTGTTTTAACAGGCAAGAAGGCAACTGTAATATTTTAAAGCTCTTGTTACAGTAGCAGGACATGCTTTTGCTCTCATAGCCTCCTTTCTCAGGTGGTTGCCACATGTTTGGCTTCTGTGCAGAGGTATATTATTTCATGACTTACCTCTCTGGCACACAGTTTGGTTCAGAATGGGGAGATTTCTTTTAGGATTAGAATGTTTAGCCATTCTGCAGAATAAATATAAACCAGCGCAGCAGAGGCTAAACTGTGGATTACAGAAGAGAAAGGAAACAATTGAAGAATTAATGAAAATATAGATTCTGGCCACTGCTCAGAGGAACCTGGAAGCATAGAACCAGCTATCCACTTGAATTGAGGGACTGTCCCAAAATTCCTTATTATAGGATCATTTGGGTTGGAAGGGACCTTAGAAACCATCGAGTTCTGACCCTTCTGCCATGGGAGGAGGGTTTTCTTTTCTAGAAGGGAATTTTTAGTTGTAAAGATGTCTGTTAAAAAAAAAAATCAGAAACTCATTCTTGTAATGTACAAGATCCAATAACAGCTATCTAAAAATCTTCAGAACCAGCCTTAAGACTCCAAAAGTCCATGAATTGTCCTTTCCATTATTCCAGTAAATATTAGAGCCAAAGCAGCAATTTACTCTCTACACTCCAAATATATCTTCTAAATTAATCTCATGGAAATCGTAACTGATGTCTAAAAATTTTAGTCTGTTTGCTTATTCATTTTGCTTTTTTGGTATTTCTTTGGGACCACAAGCAAGTCAGGGCAGAAAAACACTGTGAGAGGCTGATTTTATGGTATTTTCCATCTGACCAGAAAGAATTACAGAAATCTACCAGAGGTGTTTACAATCAAGAGGTTTGCACAGCAAAAGAACTTACGAGTTCTTTCACTGAAACAGCTCATTTGCCAACCTTTTTAAGTTTCACCCTCCACAGAACTGAAATTACCTCAATTCAAAACCAAAAATACTCATGCAAAAATAAATGCTTACTGCTGTATGGTAATGTCATGATGTGAGACATCTTTTCCTTTCAGTGGGTAACCATGTAGTGGCTGGGGTAATATTTTCTTCAGTAACATAAGCACAGTTCCCAGTTACTTTTTCTAGCCCTGTATTTTTAGCACTTTTCTTGTTCCAGACCCAAGTAATTCAAACTCAATATATTAAAATTATGTAAAATTTACTGTGTTGCTCTTTTATTCTGCATTTCCTAACCATGCTGCTGTTTAAAATATTTTTTATTGTGCCATTCAGAGGGAAGGAATCAGAAAAGTGACAGAACACTGAGAATATGCACCATGCTCTGTTTTGGGTTTGACTCTTGCTGCTCTGCCTGCTTTCTTTGATGGCTCCACCACTGAGAACTTTGAGCCACACACATGCAGAGGTCAGTTGTGCTAACCTCCATGGGACAGATTTTATCTGGCATGGCAGTTCAGACTCCAAAGCAGCTGCTAGTTCGTGTCATCAGCACATCTGGCTCCATATATCTTGAATTTTCCTTTTACAGGGTAGCTGGATGTATATGAAAGACTAAGCATGGGATCATCTGCTCATGAGCTGTTAGCCTTACTGTGAGCCTCAGAAATAGTTTCCCTATTTTCTTTTCCCAGGGACAGGACTTAAATCTGCCTTGGATGCAGTTTTTCATCCAGGGCAAAAGTCTGTCTCCATTGCTAGCAATTAGCATTTTGCTATTGATTTCCATAATGGCAGAAATTTTTCTTAGATGCACAGTATAGGGCGCTGAGGAACACTGAGAAAATTAAGCTGAGGAACACTGAGAAAATTAAGCTGGTGGCTGATGTAAGCATAATACTTCTGGGACGAAATATGAAACTTAATTATATTTTATTAATCTTGTAATTAATACAATTATATAATATAGCACGTAAAATTGTATACTATTTAATGTATTGTAATTATTTATATAATTTATTCCAAATTAATATTTTATCCAAGCTCTTCTGACAATATTGTCACCCATAAATGTCAGGATAATCTTCTTGCAGATTAATTTCTGCCTTTCCCATTAACACTTTTCTTCCAAGGAATATTGCCAGAAAGATATCGTTTCCATATTTATAGTTATTTAGATATAGAATTTATTCTATTCTTTATAGAATGAGTTGTAATATGTAAAGAGAGGAACTGTCTCTTTTTGTACACATTTTAACTCTGTATGTGGATTTACATCTTCATCCTTGAAATATGCCTGAACAAGTAATTTCTTATGCTTATTTAAATGTACAGTTTTATTGATTTGCCGAAGGTACTTATTTAAGGATATATGCTTGACTAACTATTAATGACAGAAGGGCCATAAGACTTATTGCAAACAGTCTGAAAAGAAAATCTTAGCATCAAAACTGGTTATCAACACTTCTTTCTTCAAAAATGTCAAAAGTAAACAGATTAAATTATTACTTACCACCTTGTTCAATAAACAGGATTCTTTATTATGCTGTTCTTACTGGAGCTCAAAGAAGAATTTTAAAAGTTAAATTCATGCTGAAATACTTTGCTGAGTCAAAGCCTAGATGGATAATCAATATTTCACAGATAGAGTGGAAGGTTAGGTCTTAGAGGTCTGCTTGATCCCTTGACTTTGGAATTTAATACAAAAAGGTTTACTTACAAAACTTAGCAGAGTGTGTTAAGTATTCAAGAGAGTACTTCTTTATACAGTTTATTATAAATTCACTTCTCTGTGTACTTGTATTCACTAGAGATTCATGTTCTACCCATAAACCCTGTTATAAATTTTTTATTTCTTATTTCAAATGCTGCAATACTTTTTCTAATAATAAATGTTATCCCAAAGGGACTGTGAATATGCTGATCACAAAAAGTGTCTCATGGGAGCTTCCATAACAATGAGATGAAGATCCTGTGGCTTCTCACGAGAAAGTGAGGAGAATCTCTCTTTAATATCTGTATCTACTGATCATTTTTCACACAACAGAGTGACATATTTATCTTCATGAAAGAGCGTATTTTTATACAGAAAAATTCATCTTACTATGTGTATGGTTTAGTGGCAGATAATATATTAATGAATTGCAAGGTAGTTGCTTATTATTTTGAATTACATTGCAAAGTTTCTTCTAAATATTTTTTCTTCAACCCCTCTCTCAAATAAGGAACCTGCAATAATGAAAACACAGCTCTAGGTATATTTTTAAGTCAGTGTCACACTGATGTATCTCCTCTGATTTTTTACCAAAATTTATCTTCTTATATCTTCAGATCCATATTATCCAGCTAGACTCAGCTGCACTGCTAAATTTGGAAATAGATTGGTTGGATTTCACTCCAAGCTCTGTTGATAGATCCTTTTTTCCCCTGTGTGTATTAATCACCCATATTGCCCCTGCTATTACAGTATCTGTTTTTTTCTTAATCTTAAACTTTTTTATCCTTGAAGTCCTGAAAAGAGGTTTTGTTGTCCAAAGAAATGCAGCAAAAAGAAATAAAAGAATTAATCTAAGGCCATGGTAGTGACCCTTTGATGCAGGGGAGGGAAATGACATCTGACTGCTGTCCTGCATTACTGAAGACTGCCCTTAGCATTGCACTGTTTTGGCATTCTTCCTTTGCTTTCTGTATCCCAACCTTAATATGAATACTGAAATTTTTCATTCCTTATTTTTCCTTTCTTAATCTCAATTACACATTCCACCTGGCAATCTGCCCTGCCCCTGAAATCAGAACTCTTCTTGCTTCAGTGTGCACTTGGCTTAATCCTTTCCTATAACTAAAAGCACTTGTCATTCCTTTCCTGTGCTCTGGATAGTGTTTTTTTAAGGTCTAAATAGAGCTCTACTTTGTCCCAAAGTGCTGCTTGCTATTCACAAGATATCATTTCCTTCAAGACAAGTTGTAAGAGGCTCTGTTTAATAAAATTCATTGTAAAAATGCTGCTTTAGAAGAATATCTTAATTATTCTTCACATATCAGGAGAAGAAAAGGAATGAAAATACCCTTTTTTTCTCAACATTTTCAAATCCAGGCCATGTAACATTCAGCAGTGATCTGAATATCCAGACCCAAGAGTATTTGGTGTGTTCTTGTCCTTGTCTGTGTCATCGTGCTGATCAGTGCTGCAGCAGCTTCATGACAGTGTGCATTGGTGCAATGCAGGGCAAGTGTGATGCTTTTGGCATGGACAGGTGAGGTGACAGCCCAGAGGAGGGAACAGCATGAACCACAGCACCAACAAATCTGTAAACACTGATGATGAAAGGCAAGTTTTCAATCCAGAGAGTGGTTTGTAGTGAGCAGCTGAATAGTTAAACCTGCAGCACTGAGGGGGATGTTACTTCTGGTTTAACCTACAGCTGCTGCAGCCAGAATCATTAGCTCTGGCTATGCCCTAACTGAACACACAGGGAATAACACCTATGAGTCTTTAAACACTGAAACAGAAAATGCTCCCAGCATTTTGGACTTTCAGCCATAATTTTTTCGCTATCAATGTGAAAACCACATGTATCTAAAAGTTGTCATTTTAGGATCAGAGGCTCCCTTCCCGTGATACTCCTGTATTATAAAGTCTGAATCTGTGTATGGACTGTGTTGGAACAGTTTCATATGCTTAGATAAGTCATTTGAATGATGAAGATGAAGAAAAACTGCCTATGGCAAGTAACAAAGGAGCTCTCACGATCAGAATTTTTTCTTCACTTAGGTAAAACTGCAATCATTTTTGACTGGAATTTAAACAGACAAAAAGACTGAATTACACAAAAACTATCAGACTGGATAGTATTAGTTAGCCCATGGACTGATTAAGGAACATCAGCGGCCTACGACATCAGACACAGAGGAATTCTTCTAATACATTTACCTCTGTTTTATACCTACTGACTGATTGGATGAAATATCCCACAGAGTCTGTCTCCAAGCACAGCCATCAAGACTATTTGATGTACAAATACAAGACAGACAGGTTGATTTGTGGTTGCTGCATTGTTAGGTAGGAGGGAACCAGGATAAAACCGGGGACCAAGAGGACCAGGAATGAGGCATCCAATGACAAGAGTACTCTCTCAATATGTCACTATCTCATTAATTCAACACATTCTAAACAAAATTAGTGAAATCCAGAACAATAAATAATACTAGAAAAAGGCAGTGCTGATTCAACTACTGCGTCCCTAAGCCCCTCAGAATCAGGCCCAGGAACTATCAGCAGACTCTCTTTTATGTAATTTACTTTTTGATTCCAGCTGTAGACCACTCCTTCTCTTCCTTGAACAGGAGCTCATCACACTCTGGTGGGAGCCAGTTACACCTGCCCAGGGAAAGCTTTTTCAACATATCTTCTGCTATTTTATTTTCCCCCCATCTGTACACAATACTTTCCAGATTCTCTTGTTATATCCTGCTGAATAAACTTCTCTCATGTTTATGCTCCAGTCACCCTGGTAGACACCTTCACAATGATTTCAATGTGCAATTCCTTTTTTTCTGACAATTTTTCAACATACACAAAAAAGACAAGAAATTCCATAAATCTATTAAAGCTGCATGGCTAAGAGCAGCCCTCCTCACTCTGCCTGTTAAGTTGAAAAGAGTACACTATAATTCCTTGAGTGTGCCTGTACAATTACTGACAGAGCAACAAAAATAAGAGTGAAACAAAAGATGATTGTGTTTCTAAGCAAAATTGAGGTTTACAGGTCATTTGGGATTAGACCAACCAACGTCAGTGCAGTACAGCTTGATAGAAGGCAACAGACACTGCTAAGCTGACACTAGTCAGTGAACACTGAAGTATTTCACAGATGCTTCCTCTACTCAGATTTATAACACCACTTTTATGATATTTTCATAAAATATTTTCTTTTGAAAGGTGTTTATGTTTTTGATTTTGTAATTTATTTTTTTTAAATTTGCACAGAAAACAATGTGCCCAGGAAGCTTCATGACCAATCTGCAGGAAGTTTCAGGC
Source organism: Pyrgilauda ruficollis (assembly GCF_017590135.1). Taxonomy (NCBI): domain Eukaryota; kingdom Metazoa; phylum Chordata; class Aves; order Passeriformes; family Passeridae; genus Pyrgilauda; species Pyrgilauda ruficollis. The sequence goes on along the minus strand of NW_024508100.1, from coordinate 11,518,378 downwards.
TAGTAATGTCCAAATTCATCTATTTAGAGATATTCTTACTCTACTTAAAAAGGAAAGATTATTACACATTAAAAAAACCAACCAAAAAACAAAAAACAAAACAAAACAAAACAAAAACCAAAAAAAAAAAAACCAAACCAAAAAAAAAAAAAAACCAAAAAAAACCAAAAAACCCCAGCAGATATAAAACAAGATCAAACACACAAGTCAGGAAAGCAATTTTTGACTAAGTAACAATGAAATGTCTACTGAACTCATAAAGAAATAGGTATTGATGGGAGAGAGGAGTGTAGGAATACAGTCATTAAATATCCATTACACAGGTTACTGTGGTAGGGGAGAGTCTTCATGTCAATCCAACTGTCATATTTGACAAGCCAGACTCTTGGTTATTGGACAAATTCATTGAAGTTCAACTGCAAACAGATACTTTCTGGACAAAAAAAAGAAGCCTTATGGAGTTGAAGGTGTCCAGCCCCTATGGGCCATAAGCAAAGTGAGCCACACTGTTTAGTAGCTGGAGTTAGGAAATGGAGTTTCAGTAGCATGTTCAGACTCATCAAGAGCCTCAAAACATTTCTAAAAATGGTACCTACATCTCAAGACCCCAAATTCCTCTGTTAAAGAAGCCCAAATGGCCTCATGCCAGTGACCTTGCATCTTTCCATCAGCTAATATTTCTTACATGGCTAACTCCTGTCCTACACTGTGTACAGAGCAGGATTCCCACTCCCAGCTGTTTCTGCTGGGGAAAGAATGAACTGAAGGCAGGTAAGTCAAATCACAATCTTGATTTATTGTCTACATAAAGATTTAAGGTTACTGTTTTTCTCTTCCCATGTCTGAAGATTTCACTAAAGGATTTTTGAGTTGGGTTAATAATAACTGGGGTATTCATTCTAATAATATGTGAGCTTACAGTTTTATGAATAATTGTCACCCCTGAAAACTTCACGACAACATTGTTTTGACTGTCAGCACTTTTCAAAGTAGTTTAATTCTCCAAATAATACAAAGGGACAGTCATGAAATTAATTTTCTACCTGTTTGAAAGCTTCATTTATATGTTTGGGGTTTTTTTCACAAATGATCCATTTTTAAGCAGCACATCTCAGCTTGATAAGAGTGCAGAAGGTAAACTTACATGAATTGACCTACAGGGCATTAATTAGGTTCAGATTATTTTTAGTAAACACAAAAATCCCTTCAACTCAGTTTGGCCTAAGCAAAACAGTTCAACATAGACTCACCTATGCAGGAGCAATGTGAGTGATGCATTCAGGACTGTAGAGCTGTTGTTTCCATTTCCTCTGCCTTTCTGCCTTAGTTGATAGCACTTGCAGGATATGCTAATGTCATCATTACATAGCCCCTGACTGTGCCTTCAGGGAAGAAAAAACACAAGCTAGAGTGAAAGATTTGTCTCTGAAAGCCCATTTGAAAGGTCACCTGAGAGTAACAAACAGAACTTCACTGTGTTTTCTGACTTGGAGAATTTGCAAACTTGTGAAAGGACCATAGAGATGTACAGCAGGGTATTGCCAAGCCATAGCATTTCCATTAGAAAACATAGAGGGGTCTCGGGAGTTAAAATTCAAGGGCTGAATAGAAGTTGGTCAAAGCTGTGAGAGAAGAGCAAGGAAAGCAAAAGGCAGCTGGAGCTGGGCTGGCTTCCAAGGGAAAAGCAGTAGTGATTGATAATTATAAAGAAGACCTTATAGTATCCTTGTATTTGTCTGAGAATCTTTTACTAGGATATTAATTACATCTTGATTGTGTATGGAATCTACATGTTTAAAAAATGCCTGGGAAACATTGGATTATTCACTGTGATTATTCATTACCCATCAGGCAACTTCCCAGAATACGATGACTCCAGCATTCTCCCAAACACCAGATGTACTCCTAAAAAGCAAGATGTCAGTAACACTGACAAAATGCCCTGCCCAGAAGTTGTCAGCACTGGGCAGCAGGGATCCCTCCTGCGGCGCAGCGTGCTGATGCCTGGGAGCCAGCTACCTGCCCTCTCGTTAGCGCAAGGGCACTCACTAGTGCTGTCAACAGTAATGAACATGACAGGGGACTGCCTGCAGGACACATGCCACTGACAAGGTGCCCTTCCGTACCAAACAGACTGCAACCACTGGGTGATCGAATGAATGTGGTAGGGGCAACCTCTTCAGACTGCCTAGAGCTGCTCTTCTTGTGTCTGTCTTGGAACACTGTGGGTGTGGGGACTCGAGACATTGCCTTGCACATGCTGCATCTTCTTACAACTGCAGCGCTGGCACTAAAACATTAACTATCTCTCAGTAGTGATTAATGAAAGGCTCTGCCATAGTAACTCAATGTGTTCTATTCATTTTGTAAGCACATCATCTCCTTATATCATCATTTGACATTTACAAAAGTGTATTTGCTACAAGAATTGTATGGCAAAAAACAGCAACTTTCCAATTAAATGCACATTTTGAAACCTAAATGCAGCTAATACAAAAGTATTCATAACATAATGCCATTGCAATTGATTCTTAAACACTCTCCTAGCATGACAATGATGCTGGCTCAATAGATTTGTAAAGTACTGAAAAGTGAAATACCAGCTCAAACACTTCGAGCAGGTAGATAGGTTTCAAACAATTCAAATTTGAGATTCTTTGTCAAATTCTTTCCCATGTTACCTGTACTCCCCTATTTTAGACTCAGCTACAAAAAGGGCTTCTGTATATTCTGACATCCTCCTCTGCTTGAAAACAGACATAGGCTAAAACATTTGTTGAATTTCTTCCAGTGTTTTGTGGAAGAGAAAGTTTTGTCTCATGGTTAATCATCCCTTCCAAAGCAGAGTTTTCAGTTTTTAGGCTTTCTTTTAAGTTTTATTTTGGGAGAATGAAAACAAACACACAAAGATATCCCATGTTTGCAAACTTGGCTCCATCACCAACTCAATGTGTGGCCTTTTGGATGTCACTTTGCTACTGGTGGTTTTCCTAGGCTTGGGGAGAAGGGCCAGCCCTGCAGGAATCTTGTTTTGGAGGAAGGCTCTCTGCAAAGCATCTTTCCCAGGAAAATAAACCTTTTAGCAAATCACTTTATTTTACAGGATGAGCTTTATACCAAAGTCTCAAGTGGATTTGGAATTTGCTTGAAGCAAACAGTTCAAAACGTCAGGGTATAATTAAATGTCTTTGTTTGGGATGAATATGTTCTCATGATAATTCTCCTACTAATGAATTTTACCATTCCCTGAAGATCTTCACAGAGTTGGGTGAGCTTATCTAGGTGCGATGATTTCTTTTTACAATTTTTTCCTTATTTGTTTTTTCATGTCTATGACATTGTACGGAAAACATTATAGGCTTATTATTTTATGGAAATTGTTAAAATTCTGAACACTTTCCAAATTCAATCTATCTCTCAAAAAATTTGTATTCATTCACAATATCTTTTAAGGGTACTGTGTTCATAACACCACAAAATTGAAAACAACTCTTGCTGGTGTGGACTCATATCATGATAGTTCAGAAAATACTCATTAGGAAAGGAAACAGCAGAGCAGACATGCTATGCTGTATCTTGCTTTTCATGCTTTTTTGTAGTCTTTTACTAAAAATTGTATTTTCAAGGTTGGAGAAAACAAAGGAAAATGTTAGAAAGCCACTTTCATCTACAGATTTGCACTATGAAGCTGATCAAACACTAGTAGACCACTAAGAGATGTGGTGTCAAAATGGCAAGACGAAGTGAAGCATCTGGACTGAAGATGCATAGTAGGTCAATCGTAGATGTGAAATGAGGACCCAATACAAAATGAAGTGCCTGGCAGTTTCACAGTTTCCCTCTTTTTTCTGGAATTTGATTTCAGTAATCTAAAATTAAAGTTAGATTTGGATGACTTAATCTCCTGCTAGTTTTCAGTGTGATAGTCAGAAAACCTAAAATATCTGCATTTGAGCACCAGCTGTCTTTAGAGAATTGATTATAGAGGGTAACCTGGAATAAGAATTTAATCCATAATCACACCTTCTGAGCCCTGTTATGTTCAGGGAGTTTTACACTATCTCTGTGTGAAGACACTCACATGGAAAACCTCTCATCTTCTTTGCATCTCAGGGAAGTCAAGTTCTACTTTAAGTCAGTTTAATTCTATTACCTCTCTTCTGCCAGGATGAGAATTTCCTGAACCTCTTAATTGGGGAAAATGTAGTAATATAAGCAGAAAGTTTTGGTAATATGTTTTGGCAATTTGTACATTTGTTTATTAGAATAACTGCATCTGGTTCTGTCCTTGGATTGATAAAATGATAATGTGAATTAGTTTCATAAAATGAGAACACATTTTTTTATATGTGCAGATTTATATTTCAATTCTGTTTACTCATTGAAACTAATTCTCATGTTTTTTGAGATAGATAAACTGGAAGTTTAGCCTCAATCTTGGAGTGAACTTTCCAGCCTCCCTTGAAAATTTCTGGACATTTTTGACAAATGTTTGTTTCCAACTTCTCCCCTTATGGTCAAGATTTGGGACAGCAGCTCTTATCCAGTGTACAGGGCATTTGTAGTTGCCTGTCTAGTCTGGTTACATTAAGGTTTCTAGGATAAAAATTACTAAGTAATTGATTTATGGAAACTGGAGAAGTCTTAAAAATGTGTGCAATGCAGAATACTTCCTAAACTATCAAAAATTATCACAAATTATTTTCTGTGACTACGAAAAATTTTTGTTATGATGCTTTACCAAATGCAAGTGAGTATGTGCATTGTATGAGCACCTGTGTGAGTAGACATTGCTCGCTGACTGCATCAAATTGTTCTCAGAGATAAAGCAGGTGCAGCTTTACTAATTTATGTGACACCATGCTTCTTTTCCCACACACATGGCAGCTCCACTGCTTTTTAGTTGCTGTGGAGCTCAAGAGGAAATTTTTGTAGCAGAGGGGTGTGTGTGTGTCTGTGTGAGTGTGTGTGTGTGTGTGTGTGTGTTTGTATTTGTCTCCGTGTGTCAGCTTGTGTGTCTTTATAACACAGCAGAGGTTTAAGGTAGTACTGCAAAAATCAAGGACAGCGTAAATTATTAATTAGCAAGAATTTTTTTTTTTTAATTGACCACATAGAGCATTTTGTTGTATACTGGAAAAGAGGAGAAACTGGGTAATAACAGAGGACTGCTTTTTGTAGTGCCACAGAGCAGTGCAGTTTTAGAGACATCTGGGGAAATCCCTTGTGTGCTACCATGCAGGCACAAAGTACTGCCCATTCAGGGCTGAGCTGTGCTGTAGGTGCATCCATTTTTAGTATTGACATGAATGGCACTAAAATTGAAAAATATGGAATAATATTTTAAATAATAATTATTGTGTTGTGTGTCATGACAAACAATTATATAAAAACTGTACTTCTCCAAAGAAAAGTAAACTGGATATACCTGGATTACCTGGTTGACCACTGAGATTTTTTTTTTTCATTTTCTGAATGATTTGGGATTTTGAAATCAATATTTTGTAAGAAAAGGCTTTCATCTTTGCAGTAAGCTCTTTAATTTCATAGTGTATTTAGTGAGATACCATGCATAGACTATTTCAAGCAGCATATCAGGTCCATTCAGAAAAAAAAAGCACTGAGCCTATTGCTTTAGAAGATTGTTTAAGTTGTTACTGTGTGACCTTAGATAAGTCACTAGTCCTCTGAGTCCTGTTTTCTCATCTCATAAAATAGGAATAAGTGAGTTTATTCTGTCTCACAGGGTAATTGGGCAGCTAAATACATAGGAAATGCTTGAGAGAGCTATAATAATAGAGGCCACGTAAGTCCATAATGCTTCAGTAAGGAAATAGAAATGCTAGCACTGAGAAGTACTGCACTAAAGTAATGATTGTTTGGAGTTAATGTACCTACTTCGTGGCTTTTTCAGTGAAGAAAGAACTAAATGTGCAATGTTATAGTGATGAAGTTCTGTTTTAAATTCCATATGCCCAAGGCTTAAACTGTGAAATTACTGCAGCCACATCTGTAGTGCATTTAATCTAAAAAAGTCACTGCATATCTGCTGTTCTAATATAATGTTTTAAGGATTTACATGAATGCAAAAGGATTTACGCAACGCCATTGATGTCCAATTTTTTAATACCTAATTTTCATTCCACAAACATTCATATACTCTTACTTTTGGGTTATTTACACTCGATTGGATAGGACTGAAAAATGCTTGAATGTTTGTACATTAGTTTCAGATCATGCTTCTGTGATTTGTTATTTGCTTCACCCTTTTTTAACCTTTTTCCAACTTTTTAAATTTTATATATTTTTCTGAAGAACCCATTTTGTCAATTTTTTATCATGTGAGAATCTGACCATTGTCTCACTGCCTCAGGTCTCTAAATCTTCCTACATCTTTTCAGGTTCTCTGTTGATGCCAGCACCCTGAGTCCAGAGGCATGTCTTATTCTGGTTCCTGTTTGGCAAAACTTCTAAATAAAGCTATGTCATTTAAAAGAAGCAGCCAGATTGAACATTAAAAATACTCCATGAATCAAAATGAACAAAACAAGGTCATGTTTTCATGGATAAAACAAGCCATTGATTGTTCTTTTCTGTCACTTTCTAAGTACTATGAAAATTGCATTTAAAAACCATTTTACTCTGGTAGTACAAATATATTTGTGCAAATGCAAATTTCATGGACAGAAAATATTACAGACCTTGGATGGTCTAATGATATATATCCAGAGAGCAATGTGTTGGCAGGAACTGTTCTTTCACAACCTTTCTCTTAATGTTTGACATAATGCAGCTATTGCATGGAAAGTGACAATTTTTTTTATAAATTTCATTATTTCTTTCATTATGGAAGGCACCAAAATTGCAATGAAGAGAGATAATTAGAAAATACAGAATATTGATATGTTCTAATACAAGTTATATGGCAAGAAAATACCTTTCAATTCTTAAGGTCATCTGCTGATTTTCCAAACAATAGTTTTTATTGAGAAGGGGAATCCTTAAAGAGAACTATTTTAATGAAGAAATATATTTTGTTCTAAAAACTAAAAAAACCTTTAAAATTACAACAAAACTTTTGTTTTTCTTTATGAGTTTTACTTCTCCTTTTGCTAGAAAGATGTACAAAATATTTTTTTAAGTAAAAATTCAATTTTTCACTGCATTTTTAACTTATTTCTTTATTGCCAAAAAGAGAAAATATGAATATGGGAAGAGAGGTTTTCTTCACTGTCCTAAATTTTGAAGTAACCAATGTGAGAATACTCTGTGTTTGTACATAACCTGCAGTACAAGAGATTGAAAAGTAATTTTCATATGCAAAAACCTTTTAACAAGGCTATAGAATTGCCTTCCAAAGAAGTGGTCACATTACTCTGAGATATTGTAAGATGAGAAAGGAAACAAATGATGTTCAGATCATACTGCTTTCCTTTCCTCTGTGACAAGATGGATAGAATGACCTAATATGCATTTTACATTTATAAATTTAATTACACTGACATAAACTGTCCCCCAAGAGTAGATGGCTCTCTCCCCATAGCCATTACACTTTCCAAATACATCCTCTGATACACCCTGGAAAGGTCTAAAAGCCTCTGAAAGCAGAGACATCAGGACTGCAAATCCAACAAACTTTTGTTTCCTGGGCAACAGCCAGATTTGGTTCCTGTTAATTTTTCAGCCACTCTGGCTCTTGAGAATTGTTTTTACCAAATCAGCTTGTGTAGCTAACAGCTTTCTGTTCTGTACCACAGTCAGCATGTTGTCTAAACAGACCATTATCCCTAGCCCTTGCACACAGAAGGCTGCTACCATGGAGCTGACAAGAGGCCAAATGGTAGGCTGGACATCTGCCAAAGTTCTCCTTCCCAGCAAAGCCTGGAAGAACCTTTGACATTTTTTCACTAACAGGATAGTAAGACATCATTCAGGTCTAATCTTGCAACAAAAATGACCAGAGCAAGGCTGGAGCACCTCTGAAGACAGGCTGAGACAGCTGGGCTTGTTCAGGCTGGAGAAAAGAAGGCCCCAGGAAGACCTTACAGCACCTTCCCGTTCCTGAAGGTGCCCTGCAAGAGACCCAGAGAGGAGCTTTTTACAAGGGCATGTAATGACAGGACAAGGGGGAATGGCTTTAAACAAAAAGAGATTAGGTTTGGATCACATTTTAGGAAGAAATTATTTGTTTTGAGAGTGGTATGACACCAGAACAGGTTGACCAGAGAAGTCGTGGGAGCTCCATCCATGGAAGTATTCAAAGCCTGGTTGTATGGTGCTATGAGCAACCTGGTCTAACGGATGGTGTCCTTGCCCATAGCTGGAGCTAGGTGAAATTTAAGGTCTTTTCCAACACAAGTCATTTCATGATTCAAGGAATCCAAAATTTGAGGGGTTACTTCAAATTTAGACTACATGCAAATTTCATAATTTAAAAAAAGACATCTATGATAACCAGAAAGCCCAGTGCTACATTGGCCAGAACGTCAGATTTTGCCTCTTATTTTGGCACAGAGCAGAATACTTGTCCTAGTGGCCGGAGAGAGTGACCACCCTCTTGGGTGAAAACCTTGTGCTATTCAGTTCAATGAAAAATCTGCCTGTAGGCTTTTCACTTTACTGAAGCTGAAAGGGTGAAGAGGAAATGAGAGGTTTAGGAAACCAACTTTCTCTCCCATTAAAAAAAAAAAGTGATTTACAGAAAAGTGTCCAAAATAAGGATAAAATGTTTAAATGTAATATTTTGCAAATGATTGTATTTAAAGAATGTTGTTATGGATGAGTTGTTTGAGATGAGTTTGAGTGTTTCATGTAGCTTTGAGTCCATTTGCTTTCTGTTATAGAAGTAGGTAGTTACATAAATTTTTTGGACAGGAAATTTGAAGGCAGTTCCAAAAAAACAGTCTGAAATTTGATTGATAGAAAGTATTAATCAGAAATCTTTTCCAAGGTGACATGGACTTCACAAAGAGTTTTTGTTAAATTTTTCTGTGAAGTGATTTGATAGATCCCATGGTAGACTTAGTTGTATCTGAAAGAGCTGAGCACGTTTTCCATTTACATAGACTACTAAGCATTTTTATAAATTTTTCCATTCATTTTCAAAAATTTCCATAAATTTGTCAGTTTAAAATTTATTAAGCTTCCTAGCTTTAGGGGGTGCCACCATCCTTATTTCATTTTTTTTTTTTGCCCACCTTACATAAAGTGAGGTTCATGACATGGTAAAAAATCCATAATTCTTCTTTTCTACTTTACAGAGGGTCTGGACTAAGCTATCAATCTTGTATTAATGATATTTGATAAAAGCAATATTTTACTACTTGATGTTACTATCTCCTGTTTTCCTTATTTTCCACACTTCAAATGCAGACATATGTGTTATCTGTCCAGCTTTTAATTCCATGTACCAGATGATACAGAAAATCATTTCCTCTCTCCTGTTCACTGAAATAACGGCGATGGCAGGACAACCATTTGCAGCAGCAGTCTTTTGAACCTGTTTTTCTCTTTTGCACAAAGTGTTTCTGATATCATTTGTGCAATAATCAACAGCAAACAAGTTGGTCATCTAATTGGAGAGCAAACAGAGATGCTGCACCATGCTGTATTTATATGGGCAGTTTATGAGTGTCTGAAATTGTACATCCAAACTTTTGTAAATTAGACTGAAGGCATCCTGACATGAACATGAATCTGATTAGATATAGTGTTTAATAACTGAAGATTATTTTTACTCATATCTGTCTCTATCAATTTCCTGATTGGTAACTACTGAAGACACTATTTTGGGATGTTTTCAGGGTTTTTTTTTCCACAAAAATCAATGGCATGTGACAACGTGAAAGAATGTGAAAGAAGGCTAGTACAGCAGACCATGACCCAGGACTTTCAGATTTTGAATGAGAAAATGAAACTCTCTTCTCACAAAGCGGTTTCACTGCACATCTGCAAGTATTTGTAAAGTTTTTTAATCCTTTCAGATACAGTTAAGAATTTTCTTTTTATTTGTCCACATATCTTTTCATTTCCTATAATCTGTTACATTGCTATCCTTGAGAGCATCTTGTGGTACATGTGAGTTATACATAAAGTTGACTTTAATCAGTTTTATGTTTGCTCTCTTGCAGTGAGTTTTGTGTTCATTGTCTTTCAGTTCCATGCAATGTACCCATTCCATAGAGCAAAAGGAGGGAAATGTTAGAAACAAAATAGGTATTAGGACGATTCTTTGTCAAAACCATTTTAAACATACTGACATATATTAACAGATATATATTTAATTTAATTTCCTAATAGAATATAGCATGGAGTCAATGATTAGCAGAGTATGGGGTTTTGTTCACTAAACTATTATGAGACAAAATGAATAAAATAAGTCTTCTTTAATAGTAAATAAGATGTTTAATACTCTAAAAAGTACTAAAAACATAGGTGGTTTATCCCTCTGTTAAATTTCTAAATATCCTTCAAGGCAGAAAGCACTCTAAGGAGAAACCTTAGGAATTAAAGCAGGGTCTAGTGTTGACTGCCTGTGTCCAGATCCAGAAAATAGCTCTACTTCACAGGGCCACAATGTGTAGATTTTCTATATTGTGTGACCCTTGTAGCAACTTCGTTGTTCCAATATGGATGCAGTTGAAAATTTTTTTGCTCTACCTTAATGAGTGAATGAATACAATTTAAAAAATATTTTCCTTCAGAAAAGAGCAAGTATTACTCAAATTATTTTTAATATAACAGCCTCTAAATGTGCTGCATATATTTTTCTTTTAATCGGGAAAGGGAAAAGGAGTAAAGATCTTTTGCTAATATACACAACAGTTTGAAATTTATTATTCATCTTATTTATCTCTTTTATTTTTCCAGTTCATGTGGCACTCTGCAGAAGGATTGTCTGTGATTGTAATCTGACTACAATGCTTTTAGCACAGCAGAAATTAATGGGCAAATGCTGAAGTTTAAAGAAAGGATTATGTTAAATATGGATGAAAGCAAAAACAGGGTCATAGAATTATGAATCATAGAATGGCTTGGTTTGGAAAGGACTTCAAAGATCATTTAGTTCCAACCCCTTTTCCATGGCCAGGGACATCTTCCACTAGACCAGGTTACTCAACTTCCTTTCAACCTGCTATTAAACACTGACGGGGATGCCTAGTGCTTCACCACCCCCACAGTAAAAAGAATTTCTTCCTAATATCTAATTTTACCCTTCTCTCTTTCAGCTTAAAGCCATTGGCCCTTGTCCTATAACTACATGCCCTTGTAAAAAGTTTATGTTTCTTGTAGGCAACCTTCAGGTGTTGGAAGACCACAATTAGGTCATCCAAAGCCTTTTTTTCTCCAGGCTTAGTCATTGGATCTGGCACAACTCTGGAATTCATTTCCTCAGTCACTCCTGGTCTCACGGTGAGAGAGCAGAGCGCTATCTCTGCCTTGGAAGAGGTGTTTTGTCCTTAGAGAAAGGGCATCCCAGAGCACAAGCTCTTTTTATGGGTTCCTGAAACATGTCCTCTTCATGTTTTCAGCTCTGTGACAGATTTAGGAAATCAAAAGGTGGGATTTAGCTAATTGTTACAAAGATACAAACATAGAGAATAGATGCTTAGCCAGAGTTCAGCCAGAAGAAGAGGAGACTGAGGGGAGACCTCGCCACAGTATATAACTTCCTTTCGAAGGCAAGAGGAAGGGCAGACACTGATTTCTTCTCTGTGGGTACCAGGGACAGGACCTGAGGGAATGATCTGAAGCTGTGACATGGGAGGTTTATGTTGGATATTAGATAAAGGTTCTCCACGCAGAGGGTGGTTGGCCCCCCAGGGTAGTGGTCACAGCACCAGCCTGACAGAGTTCAAACATTGAAAATTCTCTCCAGCCCATTGTGGGACTCTTGGGGCTGTACTGTGCAGGGCCATGATCGGACTTCTGTGATCCTTTTGGGCCCTTTCCAACTCTGCATATTCTGTCATTCTGTAATTCCAGTATGGAATATAAAAAATTATATTTGTATATGATTTAGCAACAGTAAAAGTATTATGTTAAAGAAGACCAGCAGATCAATGACCTTGCAGTTAAGTGACCTTTTCAAAACCATGTATCACTTCAATGCCATTCTCTAATGAAATCTGAAGAGACCATAATGTCTGGATAGAAAGATATGGTTCTGTCTCTTGATATGACAGTTTTCACAAGTCATGTTGCACTGCCCAGGAGAAATTTTCAACAGAGGGCAGACATTCACTTTTTTCAAAGCTATGTGTTTTTCCAGAAGTGTGTTTAGAGATATTCCTAATCAATTTCTGATGTCAACAGAATGACACTGTACTCCATACTGCATAGTGTAAAACAGTTCATAATTTGCATGAGCAATACAAAATGCAGATTATGTTCATATAGGCAAAGAAAGTGGCTGTAAATTTGCTCTTTTTTTACAGTCATTGTTTTAAGAAGAAAAACCTGAAATCATATATTTTAATATCAAATCAAGTTTTATGATGTGTAGAGTTGGGGTGTGTCAGCATACAAAACCACTCCACAAAGGCAAGCTTAAATTTTAACTTATAGAACACTCTCTCTTAATACTTTATTGTGTATCTGTGTTGACTTGGGTACCAACACGCAAAAAGAGTAGTCTTGCAGCATTTCTTTCTTTTTTATATGACTAATAAAACAAGGAGAAAATATTTATAAACATATATTTCCATTAAATGTGTTAGAATTACTTTTTCACAGACAGACTCTAGTATTTAATATCAATAAATAGCCATGGACTAATAAAATTCCCTTTCTAAACCTGTCTGTTTAGGGTTTTAGCCAAATATAAAAGTAGGAAAATCTGTAGACAACAGACATTCATATCCAAGCATGGCCTACAATGTTGTTTCCATCTTTGAATGAGATGTACAGCATAGCCATAGAGCTCCATGCTGTGACCAGCAGTGCAAACCAAACGTTGCTTTTGATCAGCCATTTTATTTTTCTTTAATTATGGGCCATTGTCGTAATATAAGAAGAGGTCATATGTCAGCAGTGAGGGAAAATATATGTAACAACCATTACTGTATCATATTTGGCAGCTGCCCCTTTTGTTCCTGAACCAATTTACACCACTCTAAGGGCCCCTCTGGAGTGCCCTGGTGAATACTGGTGAATCCATATTGTCGCAGGAAGAAATCTCATGCACGAACCTTTTCACACTTCAATCCCATTTCCAAGGTAAGAGCCAGTACATGACAGAACAGAGTCTTTCTGAGTACCAATTTCAGGCAATGGGGTAGGGAGGAGAACATTATCACTCAACATAAAAGTTTGAAGATTCACATGGCAGTATAAATTGATAATTAATGTGGGGTTTAATCTTACCCTCTTCTCAGCAAATTTTCATCACTTGCAGTGCAAATCTGTAAGTACAGTCACATTTACTTCCATCAGTGGATTTTATCCCACAGATAGTAGAACTACTTATGCATTTGAAATTAAGCACATGTGCATGATCATGATTTTTTTCTTCACAATATGTGAAATATCTTGACATTATTTGATCAGTTCTTAAAGACCTCAGGATTACATAGCTGGAAACAGGCGTCCCTGCACTTCTTCCTGTTGATAGGCTGATATTGACTTCACAGATGTGACCTCAAATTCCAAGAGACACGTAATGCCAGTGTCAAACAGAGCATAAATTCTTTTTAAAAAGAAACATTTTTTAGAAATAGAGTATAAGTAAACATGACAGGTACAATTTTTCAGGTGGAAATTAATTCTGAGAGCTCATGTGCAGTGATGTATTTATTGACAAAGGTGTTATCTGGATTCCAGAATTATTTCTTCTTCTCTTTCATAATAAGTAGCTCCCCTGTGCCACTTAAAAAAGCCATGGCATTCATTTCATTTCATGGAGAATGAGCAGCTTGTTACTTGGATGGAGCAGAATTTATTCCCCAGTGCCAATCTTAAAACATTTTAAGGTGCTTGAGAAAATATCTATTATGCAAAATCTTAGATGAGTTTCAAATGGGCTGGGCAAACTTTTTTCTAAAGCAAAAAAACATTGTTAATCATTAACTCATGATTTCCAGATTTTTTTTTTTTTTTTTTTTTTTTTTTTTTGCTGTTATAAAAACCATGTTTTGGGTTTGTTTTTTTTTTTCCCCTTGAGAAATGTTCTCCTCTGAGACCCTGATCTTTTGCAAGTATTTGGATGTATTTATTCAAACCTTGGAATGGGTCAGACTCTAGAGCTCTAGACAGGCATTTAAAACTGGGTCTAGATCTCTCATCTTTATCACTGGCAGCATGTCCTTCAATCACTGACTAATGGTGAGCAAATTAATATTTGTTCCAAGAAAACATCTTCCTGTTTTAAACTTTCAATAATTTACATAACTTTCCAGATTTACAATAAAAAATCTAACAGTTTTCTCTAAGCCTGCCTCTTGCAAAATAAAAAATCCAGGCAAGTCATAATGTTGCTGAATGGACCTGCCTGAGACAGACTCTGGAGCAGATACCTGTTCTCAGGTCTGTGAAAGAAGTTGCAGGTTAAAGTAGTCATGATAACAGGGAGACAAAACTAAATCAAAACAAAAACTTCTTGACAAAGTACATTCACTTCTGCAAGTATTCTTGCCACTTCTAATAATCTAAAAGATGAAAACCAAAAGACTTAGCAAAAATTGTTTTGAGTAATCAAATCTAGTATTGAAGAATTCATAGTTTGGAAAATTGCTGAATACAGTACTAAATTACTTAATTACTGAATTTACCTTTATTTACTAAGGTAAATGAAGGTACATTATTTACCTTAGTAAATAAAGTCAGCTGCTGTTTCTTGTTCATTGTAATTAGAGGGAGTTAATATGTTTCTAGAAGCAAAGACACTCTTTTGAAGAGTTTTTTGACTTTCTCATGACTGGATACAAGCAAACCAAAAACAAAGTGTTGAATGACAAATAATGATGCTTCTGAAGTAGTATAATAAACTTGAAACTTCAGTTTCTTAAGTACTCGACAGCCTCTCTTCAGGAAATATCTGCAAGATATATATCAAACCAAAACCATCTTTTTCTATAATTTAACTAGGAATGCTTCAGGTTGTTGCTACTTAAAATCTTCAGACTCTGCTTGAACTAAAAAGTGAAGAAAAAAAAAATATTATTTTACAAACACACATGTTCCAGCCAAGATTCATCTTGACCTTGCATATAAATAATATGGATTTTGAACATAATATTGAGAACCAATGGATTTCAAACCCCTCCAAAAAAAATCTGAGGCACATCTTGGGTGAAAATTTTCCTGAGGTAACCCAGCATGATACTGGAAGAGCAGCATCCCAGGTCGGTGGCTTTTCTTCAGCTGAGTGAGCCTATCATGGCAGTAGACAATGCAGATCTTATCTCATTTTTACTGTTTTACGTTATATATTTATGTATTTATTTATATAAATAAAGCTTCTCAGTATCTCATACTTTTCTGATGTCCCTAATCTTGACAGTGCAATCATAGTTCTGAACCTAAGGAAGCAACAGGAAGCCTACAATAAACTACATTACTAGAATATCATTGAATAGTATGGTTTTTTTCCCCCTTATAATTAGCAGGATGCTCAAGATAAAATACATATTTTCGTGCATGGATTTAGGGTTACTGTGAGATGTTGATAAGGCTACTACTACAAGAGTCAGACAGAACACCAATGTTTGATAATTTACAGGTCATCTGTGAAACAAAAAATCAGTATTAAAGCTCTGTCATGATTATAAAATGCATCAGAAAAAGAGAAACCCCTTTTCCTCACCCAGAATTTTTATAGATAGATGTTGCTAAGAAGTTTTGAAACAACAAAGTGATATTTTTTTTTTCTCTTGGCTCATCAGGGGAGTTATATCTGCATAGTTTGTGCAGGCTTTTCCAAATCTCTGCTTTATACAAAGTGACTGTATGAGGTTGTACTAAATATTCACCTCTCCAATGGTGAGCAGTGAGAGATGCTTGGGGAAGAGCAATGAAAAGGGAATGAGCAGTCTGCAAGGTTTCTTTGAGGTGATTCTACAACCTCCTTCCCCTAATGGTGATGCTACGGTGGCTGCACCATCAAGAGACTGTCTCTGATGAACTAAAATGTTTGCTGGCTTTCATATGGGCAGTGCTGGAATGAAATTTTAAGGATACCATTTTTGAAAGTGCAAGAATTCACTGGAAAATACCTCCTTGGACATGTGTTTTTCTTAAGAAAGAACTAGACTTTGTGGATGACCTTATGGGACAAGACTCTAAAGAAATGGATTGCAAGGCCTAATCTAAATAATAGTTGTCAACTTGCAACTCCATAACTTCATTTGCACCCTGTCCTCCACAGTGAGGACAAGGGACAGGAACACAAAAAGACGAAGCTGGTCAATGACATGATGCAATAGGATGGTGGAGCTGAAAGCCCACTCCCACACCCCAGCAGAGTGTGGAGGTCAGAGGCATTTCACAGTGGAAAATGGGAACCTGACAATGGCTTATCCTCACACCTGCAAAACTGTGGTGGCTTCACTTATGTGCAAAGCTGAAAGTGGCAGCTCTCCCAAATCCTTTTGCTGTGGGAACATAGGAAATATGGAACAGACCACAGCAAAAGAGAGCAGCCAATCTACAGCTGTGGCTCAGGGTTTTAATGGGGAGACTGGGAAGAAGTTGGGTGGTTTGAAGGATACAGAATAAAACAGCAGTTTGAGATCCTCTTTGGGAGGACTTCAGTCAGTTGAGCACTGTGATTAGAAATGAAAGGAACATGTGGAAAAGGGTGTGAATGAGTCTCTTTCCCCATGTGAGTATTGTTTGAAGGGGAAAAGAAAAACGAAAGACTGGAGAGGTTAAACTGGCTGTTAAATAGAAGCACATTTCTTGCACATAAAGTTTTATTGTGAGAGTTGTGTTTATGGGCTTAGTGAGAAGGGCTGATTAAATGGCAGGTTAATAAAGGGACAGCATGTGGTTTCTGAACTAGGTGGAGAAAAGTTATAAGGTGGAAGAGAAAAAAGGCTGACTGAGAGCCAAGTATGGAAAGAGGAAATCTTACACTGACACAGCTCATAATCAGTGCACCTTATTCAGTATGAAGGAAGCTGTTGCAGAGAGGAAAAATAAATGTGGCATGTTCCATTGTTTTGCCACCAAGGCTAGTAAATTCATGGCTAGGATCTGTTACCGCTGGTGACTGCAGCTTGTGTGACCCTAACTTTCAATATTTCTAGCCCAGCACAAAGTGTGGCATGAGAAGATCAAAGTCAAGTATACTAAAGACATAAAGAACTGAAAGTTTTGTACATAACCTTGTATGTAAAAATGGATCCTTTTACAGAGGTAAGTGACCAAAAATTGAAAAAAGAAAACAGTAAAAAATTTACTGTGATGCTTCTTGCATAAATCTGCACAATGATACAATTATAATATCACTGATTAATAGAACAATTGATGATATGATCTGGATTTGATAGCCACTGTAGAATTTGGTCAAAACATTGTTACATCTTCAAGCATTGGAGCATTGGCTTTTTATGTGTAATTGTCATATCTACACTTACCAAAGTACAAGATAATTGATGTAACTGAAGTTTTTTCTTTTACTGCATTATCTCAGCCTGCTGTCTTTTCCAGTTTGAAACCCTTACCATCATTCTCACTGAAGCTAAAATATATATGATTTACCAAAAAACAGAGGTAAACCCACTTGCTGTCTATGCATGCAATCATGGGTCCAATTGTCTAACTTTTGTAACTGAATTTTGTCAAAACTTCTACACATCTGTGAAGTCTACATTGGTGCTTGCCAGGCAAATTCTATCTACTTGCATCTGTGGTACTTACCTTTCTTTGTTGACTTAGCATTTCCTGAAATACAATCCACTTTGATATATGGTCTTGGATGCCCTTTTAGTGTGGGAAATTATAATTTCAAATGCTTGATCAGCACTTTTGAAAAATACCACTGTTTTGGCAGAAATCCATTATTTTTATGAAAATTTAGATATGAGTCTTTATAATGGAACATTATGACAGGATGCCCTCAAGTGGCAAAATATAGACTCCACCCAGTAAAAATTAAAGTGGTTAATATATCAACATTTCCTGCTAGAAGGCACACTGCTGGTTCAGATATTGACCCTCAGGATGAACCTAAATATCTCCTGATTCTAAAAGAGTATCAGGAAATGAATTAAAATCAGGTAATATAATTTTTGCAAGAAAAAGACTGGAAGGGAAAAGAAGTTGCCAAAGGTAAAATATTGTCTAGCCTTTAGCCTACATGGATTGAATAATTTATTGTCTATTAGCTTCTAGTTCTTACACAAGAGTAGCCAAATTTTCATATAATTCCTGGTGTTACTAGAGAGGAACTATCAACAGTCAGTGTAATTGCATGAATTCTCATTTATTTGCGTTAATTCAGGCATGAGCCTTCTATTTCAAAGCCATACTGTACCAAGCCCCATAAAAGTGAAGTACATTCATGTATTCATAAATAATCACAGATGATGTTTTATAGGTTCACTGTTCTTTGGCAATACAGCACACATTGACACAAATAATTTTCTGAATTCGTAGGAAGTTGGCTTGCACTGAGTGACAAACCTGGCAATAACAACAAAAAGAACTATTCAGCAGTTGGTATGAATTTCTTTTTTAAAAGTTATTCAACTCTTAGCAAGAATTTTCATTCTCTTTCCCCTTAAAAAAAAAAACACAGAAGATTTGACTAACCCAATTTCTTTTTTTTTCAGTATCCATTACTACTTTGCTAATATAATTAGCTTGCCTTATACGGGATTTAAAAAAAGACAAAGTTTTGTATGTAAGCCAGAATACCTAAGTTTGAAATATTCATCAATAATTAAAATGCCACTATAATTACTCTGCTAAATAGAACAGAGCAGAAGTTTAGTGGTTGCTGTTTCTTTCCCTTTAATACTGCTTTTTAACTGAACAAATCTCATCTAAAAATATATTTGAAAATAAGTGGTAAGTGGTTCAGCTAATCCTAAAGTCTTTCTCTTTAAAGACACTGTTTTATCTAACATCTGAAGTTTCTCTTCATTAGGTCTGTAATCTTCTTAAAACCTCCCTTTTCCATGAGAGCCACAAGTATTTCCACATAAGTTTTTCAAGTAGGTAATTCTACATACATTCATGAGGCTGATGTGACGTCATCTCCACTGCTCAAGGACAAAGGACGTGTCTTTATTAAAACATTGTGCTTTTCAGTCGTCTTTTACTAGGCTAAAACCTATATTATTTCTGAAAGTACTAGACTGATGATTTTGCATGAAGCCTGAGAGGTTTTAAAACAATGCAGATAACCTTATTCTGATCTTAGGCAAAAAAACCCCAACAACCCAACCCCAAAAAATAAAACAATAAAACAAACAAACAGAAAAACTGTGAAAAATCATTAATGTTACCACAGGTGTGGGAAATGATGCTAGAATAATTCCCTTTTTGCACAACACTCTTTCCCTGACTCTGCTCAGGCAGCTACGTGCCCACATAATGGGGTCCTTGCCCTCTTACTCTCCCCTTCTGGCTGCCTGGGTCAGTCTTTACATAAAAGAACCCAAGTTCCACCTACAAAGCCGTCTCTCTGTCTTTATTTTCATGGCAGACACTTTTATATCAGAGTACTTTCATCACAGTGGCACCCATACCAGAGCTACAATACTGTAGTTAAGGGTCTGTTCTTTGGCATTTCTATTCTAAAGCACTATTGTATGAGGTTGCTCAGCAGCTAAAATTCCTTCCATGCTGAGACTTGGCATACAAGTGCTTAGCTCAAAAGCAATTTAATTTTTTTAAAATTTTGTTTTTAACCCTCTGGTGTCCCTTTGCAAAATGTAAAGGTGAAAAACAAGAAATGCTGGTTGTCTTTGAGTGATTGCTGGGTTTGTGATGGTGTGGGTGTATTTTATAATGAAATATTGCATGGTGTTTTTCAGAAATGTAGTTTTCTGGAACTATCTAAACTCCTTGAATTACCCTCTATGAAATAAGTAAAACCAGATCAAGTAGTAATTCTGCCTGAATGAGTGCTGCATTTACTGGAGTGTAAAGGTGCTCTCCTATGAGAATTTTTAAATATTATCTTCATGGTTATTTTACAGGTGTAGATAAAGATAAGTATATTAAAATCAGAAGGCTTTTAAAGTCAGAATAGGTTTAATGGGGAGATTTAGGAGATAAAACAGTTGCCACACGGACTGAAACAGAATTTCTGTCTTCTCATCCCCTTCATGAAACAGTCTATGGAGCAAGGTTCACTCTGAGGATTTCACACCATCCTTTGAAGCCATTGTTAGTCATTGCTCATAGTGGCAAGGTGCCAGACTGATGGACTTTTGGTCTGTTCTCCTGTAGCTGAGAATGGAAAGGGTGCAGAGCAGCTTAATGTGGATTAATGGTGACACTTTAAATTATATCACTGTTATTTCAGAAAAGGCAGGAAAACACTGAACCATGCTACATCAGCATTTTGAGTTACAGGTCTTATACACCCACAAATACTACTGAAAAAAAAAAAAGATTCAATGCATAACGGGTTTTGGGACTGGTTTTTTAATTTTTTAAGTGACCAAAACCAGACGGTTTTGTCTTAATAATTTCTGGCTAATTATAAAGATTTCCAGGAAGAGACACAGACACTAACTGACAATAATAACTTTCTATTTAAATAAATGTTCTATTTAAATAAATTATGAAACTTGAGTATTTATTTTCACATTAGAGACAAGGTGAAGGTCTAACATCCCAGCAGTAACATCCTTGTGTACAAAACAGCACTGAGGGCAGAACTCACCCACTGCAGGGAGGGGTAATAAGCCAAATATTTTTGTTTGGACATTAGAGTGATGCTTGAAATCTGACAGTAGGACATAATTTGCCTAAAGTACACCAGCCAGAGTCCTTTATTTATTATTAAGTATAAATGACAAAGGTAAATGATGAACATATTTTCCTGAAGTCACCTCACTAGTCATATCTGAACTATCTAAACTGGCTTTTAAGGTGTCTGTTGACGTGTTGGGAAAAATGGTGTACAAATTATATGGACCTCAATTTCTTAACACTACCATGCAGGTTTCCCAGTAAACTAAGCAGTCCTCAAGAACTTAGTCATGCTCTGAAACTACTTTTTCATATGTTTTCTTCTGAATAATAAATTCCCTCACAATTTTGCTTGTATATTTCAGCATACCTATAAAACAGAAAAATTAGGCATCAAATGTTGTCTAGTCTAGAAAATATTTGTATTTGTGACATTTTTCTTTCCTAAATTTTCAGCATTAGTCCAAGAAATGTTTATACCTTCAAAGGCATCTACATCTCTTGCTGGAAATGGAAGAGCAGACAAATTCAAATACTGTGCCCTCCTTGACGCTGCAGTTCCTTTGTGAGGATTACAGGTAGGTGGAAAAATTGTGTGCATGCACAAGATGAAAATTGAAGAGTGCGTTATTCCCAGAATCAGGCTGTTACCGCTAGCAAGTTGGTTCTTCTAACCTTCCCCCTTTGGTAATATTTATCAATAACACCCCAAAAATGTGTAGACAAGATACTGGTGGTCCAAGAAAAAAACCCCAACACATAAAGCCCAAAAGTCCTTAGATAAAGTCCAAAACTCATATGTCTATATTGGTGAAATTACACTCAGTTCTGTTACCTTCTATTTTACTGGACAATCAAACAGAAATGTAATTGGAATAGCAGCAGAACTCTCATTGTGAATCAATTGTTTGCTGGAACAGGAAAGGAAACCTTTTTTAAGTATTAGCCAGCTATGCTTTTCTTTTTGTGTAAATGTTCTCTTTTTCAAGCTTAGTCGAGTGTAATAATCATCTCTCTCTTTTTTTTTAACAAAATGTACAAAATATCTGAAGCAATTAGACTGCATTACTGTCTAATTACAACAAACGGTAATTTTCAAATCAGAGCCACTGTCTTTTCTGCAGCTATACAATCACAAATTAGTAAGCTCTTTGGTTAGTGGGCTTCTGCTGGAATCACCGGCAAGGACTTAAAGTACAGTACAGCGGTGTGAACACACTTCTGTAATACACCCAAATAGTAAATAATTCTGTTACTTATTACCCAATTAAAGATTGCTTTTCTTTATTACACATTTTTTGCACGTGTGTGAATTTGGGTGTCTATGAATATGTATAGTCTACAGAATTAAAACAAGATGGACTCAGAGAGTGTTATTTATGAATTATCAAACTAAAGAGCTCTTCCTCATGCAGTGGCTATTTGTGAGGTTCTTAATTGACTGGCAAATGTAGGTGATGGATATGTAAAGATTAAAACCAGATGTCAGTCTGTTATCTTTAAATTGTCAGTTGTACTATTTTTTTAACCAAATCAGTTTAATAATTTCTTCTTTCAAAAATATGTTCTGTGTTTTGCTTTAATAATGGACACTATTTCTTGCCTTGCAAATTGTGGAGATTGATGAGAAATTTTAACAAATTAGAAAACAGATAAAGAATATTTTGATTAGACATCCTAATTTTTCAAAGAAGAGTAAGTGAATAAATTAATCACAAATTTACAGGATAGGGCCACCGTGTAAATAGCTGAAAAAGCCCCCTCAGATTTTTGCAAAGAATTACACTAATTAAATCACTAAATTATTTGAATTGTAGAGAAAAATAAAGAAGCAAATTATCATAAGAAATTTGGTATAATGCATGTTTTTAATCTCTGAATATGTTTCATGTGAATAAAACTCTGATTTCAATTTTAGCTTTAGTAACATTTCTATAAAGTCATAGCAAATCTATAGAATACAGAGAACTAAAGCTTGATTTCTTTCTTTACAAATAAAGAAATTATACACTTTTGCATAAATTATGTACACTAATTACTTATTATCTTCCCATTCTAAAAATCAAATTTTTCTCTCTGAAATGTGTAAGCTGATTTCTTCATGTTGTAGACATGGGAAACACATGCAAAAATGTGACAGATCTCATCAGATGACAACAGGGAAGAGTATTTGGCAATATGAATCATTTGTAAGACTATTTGTGGCAGTAACTGGATGTTTCTGAAAAAAAAAATTGTATCTGAATCTTTGCAATGATGCCTTCTGAAATACCATACAATAGAAGTGATTCTTCAGCTGGAATTCTGTAGGTACTGGCAGTGGATGCTATTTAACAAATATAAATTCAAACCTGAGTGTATTCAGAAAAGAGTCATTAAGATAACCAGGTGAATAATTAATTTACCTTATGAGATGAGGAAAAACTTTTAACCTAGTGCCAGCAGCCTTGAAAATACCTCCTTTTTTTTTTTTCCCCAAAGTGTGTGCCCATAAAGATGCTTCAGTTCTGCAATCTCTGTAGATAACTACTGTCTCAATTTCAAATAAAAGATCACCAAAACACAGTATGTGTTTTCAAAACTTTTCAATGTCTTTGGTGTATAAATCTGGACTGAAAAAAGAAAGAAAATATAGTATCCCTTTCTTGGGCACCTTCTCTTATTTGCTGCTTTTTCTGCAGTCAGGTGCAGCCTCACTCCTTCAGCAACAGGACTCTGACTCACAGCCAAAGTGAGCTGATAAAGAGCCAAACTAATGTAGTGCAGGAGCTGAAACTGCTGGAGCTCTGGAGCTTTGCACATTCAACATACAGTGATCAACAGAAGGTTTCTTTTGTGCTTGCATTCCAAACAGAGCAACCTGAGTTTTCCAGAGTTTAAATGTCTGATATATATATACACATATGCAGTGTTCTTTTTCCCTCTGTGAAATAAGGGGAAGACCATTTAATGGTAATAACCCGGTTATTGCCATTAACTCTAGCATGGATGTATGCCTGATTCTTTTATCTCCGGTCCCTATACAAAGAAAAAAAATAACCTTTGATGATGAATTTGAAATCTAAGGAGTCCTTTAATGTGAGAAATCTAGATGAGAGTCATTACTTGAATTGCTCACAACTCATGTATGATTTAACAGGCAACAGCAGGGATACAAGCATGCCTGAATCTCCAGAGCATGAAAAAGGAGTGGATGGATAGCACCACATTCCTGAAATCTCATTCCAGACCAAAATACTGAGTCCTCCTGGGTAATGGTGTGTATTGGGTCCATAAAAGATAATAAAGTGTTTGCACTTCTCTAAGTACATGTATGAGGAATAATTGTACAACTGATGTTTGGAGTGCTAGATTTCAGACATACAATCCTTTTTAGCATTTGCAGCTAGGGCTCTTACCTGTTACAAGTTGCCTCACAGCAGCTAATGAGCAGAACGTTTTGGGTCACTTTTACAGTCAAGTCACCTACCTAATGTTTGGCAAAAAACCTGAGTGGGAAAGGACGATATTGCAAATATATTTGTGGAGATCATCTAATTGTTTATGTGTCAAGATAGCACTGAAAAATAAGTAAGGATGTTCAGGGGTTTTTTAATATGTCACCACAGCTTTTTTGGGGTAAGTCTTTAGTGGCTGAGCTTTGGAACATTGGCAGAAGAGCAAGGGAAACCATGTGAAAAGGTTAGCCAAAAATGTCAGCTTTAACTTTAGAGAAATAACTTGTTCACTCAGAACAGAAAACCCGTAAAACAAATATAGGTCTAAAATGAAACCAGCAGGACAGCATGAAAGCCTACATTGTGTATAGAGTGCATAAAGTTGCTAATAATTCTGTATCAAAATTTTTCTCTTTCTTGGTCACTTACTAACTGGAAATTAAAGCAAACGGATTTGTTTTCTGCACATGCTGGATGATGCTGAGAAATCAGTCCACCTCTTTAGGTGCCTGAGTATGAACAGTAAAATTTTCCTTTACACACTTCTGTTTTGCACATTTTGCCTGACTTAAGAAGTCACAAAGCAACAGACACAAAGGAACTGAGATGTTTTGTATCTCCTTATTCAAAGATGGGGTCACCACAATGGGAAATATTAAGTATTGGGCAATTTAAATCAGGAACAGGAGATGCAATTCTCGATGTGTTCTGTCAGATGGACTTGCAAACTACTGAGCTGTGCAGAGCCTGTGTTCTTCAAAGATGCTCCCCACCAGGAAGACAACTGCATTTTTTTTTAATATCAGCCCAATGATGTGGAATGATATTCAAATATGCCAATTATATAAAACATATTTATTTTTCTACCTTATATTCTTCATGTTGTTTTTCATAAGGTGAAGATTTAGATTCTTCTAAAGGAAGAATAGAGAAATATTTTTTAAAATTTGCTTCTTATTCATACCCACTAATTTATATTAGATATATACTACTTCCTTGATAGTTCAAACTATTCACATCATGGTCAGACAACCAGGTGTTATTAGACAAGTCATTTTAAGAAAATAATACAATTCTTGTGTTATTTGATGAAATGTGCATTTTTACTGTATTAAAATACAGCTGAAGCATATACTGTACTATTATAATTCTCAAATTTTGTGACTGTGCTCTCTAATTTAAAAATACATCATGCTCTTTTGAGTTGGACACCAGAAACCCTCATTTCTGTCAGTCTTTAATATCACAAGGGCTAAAGAGTTGAGAGAATCCTATTTCATGTGTTTTCTTATGGCCTTGAAAACGGCAGCAAAGTCCAGGACTAAGAGTGTCAGCTGATTTATCCAGCTCTGACACAGGGAGAGGTTTTCTGTCTAGCTGTAATGGGGTTTTCCTCTTCATTCAAGCTCTTCAAGGGTTTCTGCAAATGGCTGCAGATAGCAGAACCCAGGATTTCTGAACAGCTCTGTGATGCCCCACAAACTCAGTTCAGGTGGAACATAAGTCTGGGATATTTTTCGGTGTCCCTCAGGACAGTGATAACAGTGTTCAGCGACCCCTGCTTTCCTGCCTTATCCATGCAGGACGAGTGTGGTACCCTGTCCCCCTGTCCTTGCTGCAGATCCTGCCTGGAAATGTTCAAGGCCAGGTTGGATGGGCCTCTGAGCAACCTGACCTGGCTGAAGGTGTCCCTGCTCGCTGCAGGGGGTTGAACTGGATGACATTTAAATGTCCCACCTAAACCAAACTATTCTGTGACTCTATGACTCTAAAGTATGGGGTGAAATTATCTTCAGTTTATAAGTGAAGTCTTACTAAATGGTACTGCAAACACACAGTGAATATCATTTTGGTATTAAAAAAATAGCAAGTACCTATAAAGTGGAAAAACATTTATTTCCTGTTACTTTAGATCACATATTAACATACTTTTTGATGCATTTAAATAAGAAATATTTATACCTCTAGGCTTTTTCTGACAGGACCAATATTAGTGCTGTAGATTTCACTAAAAAATATAATATGTGACTAGTATGCAGTCTAAAATTGCAAGAGATTTGGTTTAAAATAAATGTCGCCTAAAATTTAGTCACTGAAAAATAGTCAAAGAGTAGTCATTTCTGACATATCACTTCTTATTGAATTACTCTACTATTGCATGATGGTTTTGTACCCATATATATTTTTTACTTTTTTTTTTTTTATTCTTTGTGAAAATAGCTCTAAAATTATATCATAACATAGAGTAGGCTGTCTAAAAAGACTGGAAAATGTACTGGCAAATAAACTAAAATATGTAAAGTAAATAATAGTTTGAAATTCCTCCCACTGCACTTCTGGGGTTTACTTATTGCTTGTTTTTTGTCTGTAATCTCTATAATTGTTGATAATAATCTCTGGCACTTCAATTATTTTCATGTTGTAGCTTTCAAGGTAGTGCCACAAAGGAATTAAAACCTGCTTCAAGTAGTCCTCTTTCCTGTTAATTATTTTTGATTTTAAAATATTGTCAAATAATAATAGGGTAGAGGGACACTTGTTCAGAGAAGTGAAAATTGTGACATACAGAAGTGGAAGATGACATTACAAAGTTTGGTTCTAAACTGGGTTATACTTTATGGAGCAGAATTTGTGCTGCACTAACTGTAACAATTTGAGGGTTCATTTTCTGGGAAGTTTTTGATGGGGATTTTTGGTTGTTTTTGTTTGGTTTTTTGGGGTTTTTTTTGTGGCTTGTTCTGTTTTGGTTTTGGTTTGGTTTGGTTTTTTTTTTTTTTCAGTTTACCTAAAAGAATTATTCTAGAAATATCTTTATCTTGTGCAATTTCAGTAAGAAATTCAGGTATGGAAAAAAAGCTGGCTTTTAAGCTGATAGAACCCAACAGTGATTGTGTCCAACCTTTTCAAGGATTGTTTATTGAACAAAGACTGACTGTGTTCCCAAGGCTTCCCATGCTCCCAGGAGCTCTGAGAGACATGGCAGAGGAGCAGGAGAATCTTTGCATTTTGGCCACTGTGAATATAAACAGCTGTGATGCAACAGCTTAACAACGACCATCCCAATTGCTTGTATGCAAAATTACAATTTTATAACAAAAATAATTGTGACCTGACTTAAACATCCTTGGGGAGAAGTGAAAGGGTATGGTCAGAACCTGCCATTCAAGACAAAGTGTGACTTTGCAGTGCTACAAATCTGACAAATGTAATCTTTCTGAAAGATTGAGTTAAAAAAAAATATCATTGAAGTGTCAAATTTAAGAAAACACTTTCTTCTTAGCTTTTGTTCATCTTGCCCTATTTACAGTCTCTGAGCACTTCAGATAACACTAAGGATCACCTAATATTACCATCACTAAACAGCAGCAAGGATGGTACTTCAGTAACAAACTCTTAACCATTTTCAATGGGAAGAATTGTCTAACACAAAGTCAGGTTTTCAGTTAAAGATGAGACTTAGGTGATTGTATCCTGCCTGTTCAACAGAGGAAAGGCCTACTGGCATGATGTTAACTTTGAAGGTAAAGGCAGCTAGATGAAAGCCATCAGCCTTCAGTTTTCACAATGTAGGTTTCAAGTGTTAGATGAAAGGTCCCCATGACAGCTGTGGGAATACTTCTATTGTGTCAGGATTGTTTTTCCTAATATCAGAGCCATAAGCCTGGGGTAAGACTGCTACTGTGTTGGTACTACAGCCACAGCAGCAGAGAGCTTTGTTTGAGGAAAATAAGTTTTTGCTTGAGTTTTTGTGAAGCTCTATCATTCTCTGGCTGGGCTATGCCCAATTCCCACACTAACTATATTACTACGTTGACTGGTCTTACAGACAACTTGCAGATAAAGAACAACAGACTGCAGTTGAGCATGACTGGTAGTAATGTAATCACCCTAGAAAACTTAGAGGATTCTCTCAGGTGGTCTTGAGTCCATTAACAATTCTCTTTAAGAAGGTACTTGTGGAGACAGAAATTTTAAAGGCAAAAACGATGACTTGAACAGCCTAAGTTTAATTCCTGAAACAAATATTTAATCAAACACCTTATTTTAACTACCTAGAAGATAGCATGAAAATAAGAACAACCAAGCATTTTTTATAATCAAATGTCATCTATTCTTCTTTTGAGATATTTAGTGACCTTCTGTATAGTGTCATATATATAGACTTCACTAATATCTCTAACATCCTGCATGAATAGGTGAAACTGCCACAACATGAACATACAGATGGATAGAAGAAGTCCACTGTCAACTTAAAAGAATGGTCTAAATAGGATTCCACAAAGATCTGGATGGAAACTATTCAAGAACATTACTACTGGCAGTTTCATGGAACTCAGACCCAGCTTTCACAGTGGGAGTGACTGCAGGCATACTTTATAGTGCTGGGACTCACTAACATTGCAGAAATAACCCTTGAAAAGACAGAATATGTTCAACAAGGACAAATGCAGAGTCTGACATGTAATTTTTAGTCAATCAAAGGCTGAGTGTGAACTACGGATGCACCATTGTTAAGGAAAGGTAAATAACACCTGTGGGTATAACTTAAAAGCAAATTAAGCAGCCTTTTAAAATTAGTGCTGGCCAGTATTTTTGCTATCTTGGATATAATGGTTTGAAAAAGATTTTAACTAGCAGGGGAAAATCTAAAGGAGAGCAAAGAAAGCATTCCAAGTTCATAGTGATGACCTTGTTTGAATCTTTGTGCTGTCAGATAAGCTGCAAAGAGGGAAAAAATTAATAATTCTCATGTTCACTGTGGATGAAGTTACACAGTATCACAGAAACAGACCTGAAAGAAACTTTGACATGTTCTTTCAGGCAACATCATCCATTCTAAATATATTTTGTGTTAACCTTGAGTCATTAGTCCAGGTGAAGCTCTCTTGTTAGCAGCCACTACTCTGATATTTAGAAACCTCTTTCTCAGGGAATCAGAGTACAGAAAACTCAAATGAAAAAAATAAGTTCGTATTCAAAATGAGTATACCCTAAAGCCTGCTGTGTGAGGATTATTACCATCTCTTGTTTTGAAGATCCCTTGTATATAATGTCTGACACTTGGTTATTGGCAGGCTAAGAGCATAGGTTAATAAAACTTTCAAGAAGATTTCAAGATATTAAATTTTTTGCCTCATTGTTCTCATAAAAAAGATGCATATAAGCACTGCCTCTATTGTAGAAAGTATTTAATATTTTTCAAAATATTAATTTTCTTTAAATTTTAATTTTTTTAAAATCTTGACTATTATGGAATTTTCAACCTCCTAAGATGTTCCACTTCCTCATGAAACTTAGCTAGTCAAGCATTTTCTCAGAGGATAAATGCAGCATTCTTGCCAGATTCAGTAATAAGTTTCATTTAAAAAGCAATGTGAGAAAACAAAAAGAGCAAAAAGTAACATGCCTAGTAACCTAAATATATATTGCTAAGTCTACTCTGTGCTCTTTTGAACTTTTATAAGAAGCAATCTTGAACTGAGAGCTGCACTAAGCTTTTTCTTAAATATCTGAACTACAGAGAAACAGTCCCTTTAGGAAAAAATTCTTTTGAACTTTATATATTTGAATCAGCTGTTTTAGATGGAAAGCTTGTAAGAGCGCTTTTGCTACATGAATTTAGAATAAAAATAGCATATTTAATTTAGTGCATATACATTGTTGGAGGAGGATTTCTGAAACTACTTTTCTAAAGCTCTCTCTTATCTTTCAAAGCTTATAGGACTTTAAAAAATATTTCATGTTCCCACAGCTTTAATTGAGCTGCATGTACAGTTTTATGGAAAAGGAGAATTTTGAGAAGACATTCAACAGTTCAACATATCAAACACAGTTTGATAATATGTTGCTTAAGGTTAACAAGCAATACCTCACATATTATCCAAGCTTGAGAGAGAAGCCAGCAGATTACATTTGTGCTGTTGAGGAAATGGTTCTTTATCATATTCAAATTTAAATGCCTTTGGGACATTTCTTTGCATCTGTGTTATATCCAATGATTTTTACCAGACTGATTTTTAAATTATACACTGGGTCAAATTATTCAGCCAGAAAACAGAGCATGTAGTCCACCTTCTTTCCTGTCTCTCCCTTAATTAATTAGTGTTTTAACAAGTGGATGACTTCGAGAAGTAAAACATTTTAAGGGATGGAGAACTCACAATACTTCTGGAAGTCTGTTTCAATGGCTACTAACTTTTACTACTTAAAATTCTTCACAGATTTCTGGTTTATCTTTTTCTAGCTGTAATTCCTATCATTTGCCTTTTGTTACATTTTTATGTGAAACACTGAAGAGGTCTTTGTAATGAAATTTTTCAGTCCCTTAAGAATTAATGTGATCAAATCTCTCCAAAAGCTTTTCTTTAAAGGGATAGATTTTGAGTCTTTGACTATAAGTCATGCTTTCTGATTCTTTGATTATCCTCCTGGCTCCATTTGAAATAATTCTTCTTTGGTGTACTTCATTTCAGAGAATTGCATCTACTCTAAAACAAGCCTGTGTGACACTTGTACTTACACTACAAATGATGCCTATGATGACAGTACAGTGCTCTTCATCCTGGCTGCACTACTGAATGTCATTTGTCAGATTGATTTTAGTGATAGTCTTGAGTATAATAGAAAAAAAAAAAAAGTCTGCTGGAGATCTCTTTTCAGAAAATTTGTTCCAATATCCACTTTTTACTGTTATTCTGTCCAGTCGATCCCAATTATTCTCATCATTTCCCTTCCTTGACTAAACTATATTCTGATACATTCTTCTAAAGTATCACACCTTGATGTGATGCCCATCTCCCATACCAAGTAATGGAAAACTCCTGTCGACATCCAGGAGAAGAAGCAGGAAGCTTAATTTCTTACTTCTCAATATTTCATAATGTATTTACTGAAATCTTACTTTAAAATATAATGTCACCAAAGTATTGATATATTTTAGTCTGCAAAGCATTCATTGAGTTAATAGATCAGAAAGTAACAATGATATAAATATACAGATGTAGATATAGATACAGATGTAGATAAAGATATGGTAGATATATCAATGTGATTAACATAGCAGCCTTTACATTCTTAAAATCACCCTATAATTTAAATCACTGTGACATTAAGCCCTCTGTCTTTCTAGGGACAAATGAAGTTTCCAATTTGCTTTAGAAGGTTTAAAAGTTGTATCTATGGGAGACTGGGTAATGTTAAGGATTTTACAATGGAGCTCAAAAATGCTATTAATTCAAAGTAATTTTTCATAAATTGTGTCAGTTATACAAAGTTCATGTCTATGCCTTTAAATTTCCTCTTGCCTCCTCATTAAATAGAGGCATTCACCATGTAGAAGGGAGAGAATACATTTTCCTTTAAATATACTAATCTCACGGTAGGCATCAGGTCACTGTAAATTCACCTTTTTCATGGAAACAAGTAAAAGATTCAAAATTTCTACAGAGGTTACCATGATTTCAATTTCAGTTTCTCTGGAGGATGAATTACCAGTTTAGGGGACAGGAAACAAACGTTTAATTTGAAAAGTCTAGAAGATTTTCCCTTGCATCATATTATGATTTATAACTCTTATGTGATTTTGCAGGGAAAATATTCAGGGAATGTAATAATAATGAGGAACAATCTGTCATTTTGTTAATTGCCTTTCAAAGAGATGTAGGCTGCTATTAGGCTGCCCTTAGCCTCCTCTTAAACAGCCCCAGCTCTCCTATGATCTCTTCATCAGTCCTGTGCTGCAGGCTCCTAACCAGCTGGTCATGTGCTGCTGGATGCTCTTGAGTTCCTTGACATCCTCCTTGAGCTAGGGGGCCCAGACACACATGCAGTAATTTATACCAGTGAGGGCTTACTCAGTGTCTTATTCACAATGACAACATAGCTGGTGTCCATCATAACCTCCAGGGGCTCTCAGAAGTGCACATAGCAGCCAGGCTCTTGGCTATTTCTTTCTAGAAGTTTGAGATATTAATTTGACTCGCATGAATTGCAAATTTTTATTTTTTGATGCTCCTTTTTCCAGTCATACATTCTAACACAGAAAATAATCAAAATAGAAATCCCAAACAATTGACTATCAGTAAGCAAATAAGTAAATAAATGAATAAATATATATTCCTGTGCCATTAGTTGTTGAAAAAACTGTATTAACTACAATGCTATCAAGGGAGGTGGTGGCCATACATAGCACAGGAAATAGCATTTAATGGAATTCTTCATTCTTTAATTTGGCATTATATAGCAAGATGAGAACTGAAGAGGGAAAATGAATTGCTGCACAAACTTCTAGAAAGCCTAGGATATAAGCAGGGGTTGTTTTTTCCCAGTATAGACCTAGTATAGGGTCTCCATATTGTGTGCAGGCATGGACATGCCTTACTAAGAATATTTTACCTGTTTTTACCTAATTAGCAAGTTTCAGGTGAGATTCCAGATTTCATAGCTGAATATTTTTAGTGTCTCTTGAGACACAGTTCAATATCATATACTATGTTTCTGAGACATTGGGGTAGATTTCCATAGGTAGTTTGGAGCTATCCCGATCTAGCCCTGTGATGAGGTCTAGAAAAGTAGGGGAGCTGTGCCAGGTAGTGACTGAAGAAGCTTCTGAGAAGCCCAAGTGGACTTTGACATGAAGACTAGGGGCAGGATAAAATAACTGTCTCTGGTTTTGTATCTAATCCCTTGGAATGTGACCCCAGGAAGCCAGGAAAGGTCTCCAATATGCAACATGCAGCTTTCAAAGGCTGCAGCGATGGAAGCCCTTGGAAGCCTTTTCTATCCGTTACCTATAAATGTTCCCTAGCCAAAGATTCCCAAAATATGAATTATGAATTAATAATTCATATTATGAATTTGGGGACTATTGATTATATGAGGATTTTGATATGCAAATCACAAGATAAAAAAGTACTTTTTTTTTTTTTGAGAAATACTTTAGTGTATAAAATCTGTGTTTTTCAGAGGAGAAAAAACCATTAAAACAAACATTAACAAGAAAGATGATTTTGTCATGCAGCACATGACCCCAGTCTTATAGAGGAGATCTAAGAAAACTGTAGTCTTTTCTTGGTGTTTTGTGGTCAATATGTTTTGTAGCAGACTCCTCTCCTTTTATTTTTAATTTCTAAGGTTCCTTGATGTCAAGTATGCATGTTCCCATTTTTCTGCATCAGCAATGGTATCTGTCTGTGTTCTTCTGTATTTCAAGGATTTCTATTCGGAGGTGTTACTTCTTTGTCTGTTACTGCAGCTTACTTCACCACAGTAGTTTAATTGATTATCCACATTTCAGATTACAATTCTTTGGATTCTTAATCCAAACTTTTTCAAGGTATGTTTAATATTATTTATTGTAATAATTTTTAACATCCACTTTTTTTATTTCTGAGTGCTTGTTGTTTCTCCTTAAGTTACAGAATGTTATTAACAAAGAGTCATGACAGATATCAAATCTACATTTAAAATAGTCTCAGTTGAGAGCCAGTGTATCATGATTTATTATACTCAGCTATCTCACATTCTCATGTAGCATTGCTTAGAACATTCATTCCAGGATTCTTCTTAGCCTAGAGATTATGAAATTTCTAAAAAATTTACAGACAACCAGAGCCAAAAATGACTGAAGTAGTCACATTCAAACCACAGAGTTCCCCCAATTTTATGTTGGTGACACTTAATTTGAATCAATGGTGTGATATCATGCACAATCAGAACACAAAGGGTTAGTGCAGAATCCAGCTTTATTTAATCTTCATTAGTGATCTGGAGGTGGAAGCAAACAGCTCATTAACAGAATTTGCAGATGCTAATAAATTGAGAGAAGTTATGTACCCGAGGGAAGATTGCAAAATAATAAAAGGGCATCCAACAGGGGTTTAAAATGTGGACAGAAAAAACCAATTTAACTCAGGAGAGCTAGTATTAATGCAACTCAGAAAATAATTAAAAGCACAAATAAGAATGCAAATTAATTCCATACCTCACAGTAGAGAATGAGACATTGCATCAACAGAAGAATAGCTATGCTTTTAGATTTTGGAAAAGAAAACACAAAACTTGATTTAGAAATACAGCCCATCATTGATGATAGGCAAAATAGACAGGCAAAATGGATACTTAGAGGCATAATGCAAGATATTTCTGCTTTAGAATTTTCTGTGAACTGATGAAGTCTCTAGTTTACTACACATAATCAGTGAATTCTTGCAGGGGATTTTTCATACCTTTAACTGTTTAAATATTCTCCTTTTTAATCAGTCTCTTAGGAAGTTCACTAGATTTAAACCCAATAAAAATTTACCTGAAAATATAAAGTCTGGAATTTGAAAATGTAAAGACTGTCTATGCCTTTTGATCTTTATTAATTTTTATGAATTTGAAAGGATTAAGAACTTTGTTAAAATAAGTAAATTTAGGAATTGCTGTTATTAAATAAAGAGTAAGTATTACAACCGTTTGACCTGGCAGGAAGTATTCACAAAGCTAAATCATTATTTTATAAATTTTATTTACAGAGTTAAATAACAACGCTGTTGTGTTTTAAACTATACATTGTTGGATTTAACCATTAATATAAGTTTCTATCTTTGGGCCTTTACAGCTGAAGACAGTGACATGTTAAAAAAAAAGCATTAAAAGCAATAATTATAAGAAGATCATAGTTTTTTATAGTTCTTTTTATTCCTACATTAGATTTCTTCACTGTGGGGAAAAAACATCTCAGATATACAGAGAAATAAAACTTGTGCTGCTTGCTTTGCTTTTTAAAGTCAGTCATGAACTCATGAGGACATAATACCATTCAGATGTGAGCCTGCGGTTTTGCTAAACATTTCCAAAGATTTTGATAGCTAATCCCTATTTCTTTTATATTTAGAAAGTTAAAAGTATAATTAAAAAGTTCAGTTTGTGTAGTTCATTTTCCAAACATAATACAGGTCACTGTATACTTAACGTTTTCATTCCAGTGATTTCCTAACCATAGCACTTTTGTCCTTACCTTTTATCTTTATTTATTTGTTTAATGCTCATATCAAACCAGAAAATGTTCCCTTTCTCTTCCCAATACAACCATTCTTCTTGCTCTTCTGCTTTCCTTTTATTACAGTGATATTTACTGCAGTAGCACTTCCTCTGCTTTCCCTTTCCTTCTCTAATTGAATTGTGGACTATTTGGAATTATTCCCTCTGTCTCTAAAGACTCTTTAAGATCAGATTTGTTGATCATCTCATCATTTTTGCAGTCCCTTAGTTGATGGTGGCCTATAGCTCCTCATTTTGAGCTTCACTTAATATGATGTTCTCTTGTCATTGCCACTCAAGCATATGTATCACAGCTGTGAAGCTGCAGAACATGCAAGTTTTGGCAGTTACCACGCTTGTTTTGTGTTTGAAGCAGATGAGATAAAAAAGAGCTGTAGCATCCTGAGACACAAATGATCACATATGGGGGAGAAGGAAAGAAAATAAAGATTGTGTAGGCTTTGACCTCAAGTGCACATTTTTGTGTGACTAGTTGCCTAATGATACACATCTGTGAAATCAACATTGTATGCCCTCTAAAAAAGGGCAGCTCAATTTGTTGATGTTATTGTGGACTGACAGAGCATGATCTGATCAGCATCTGTAAAGTACAATAGAACTCAAGAAAAATGAGGGATACTGGAAATATGTAGGCTTTGCAGACAGGCAGAGGAGGATGAGCAATGGAATGGAATTTCAGCTAATATGTGTGGTATGTCTGGAATCTCTACCTGAGATATAGTATTAAAATTGAATTTCCCAGAAGAAATATAGGACTGTCAGAGAAACACCACTGGCAGCATGAGAAAAAAAATAGTCATTGCTTTCAATCTGTTATTTATCTGCTTTACAACCGTAAATCAGTCATTATGCTTTAACACAAATAGTTAACATGTCACTTTCCCCTATTCAGTTCCTCAGGTATCCAGTGAGACAATCTCCTTGGCTGTCAAACACACGTACCTTGGAATTGCACTCCCATACATTTAGGGCCAGGTTTGCTGTCTTTCACCAACTGGAGCCCTCTCATTCATCACACTAGGTCAGGTCACCAGACTAGTGCTGGTGGGCTTGCTTGGCCGGCTTTCCTGCATGGCAGCTGCAGAGTGCTGACTGTGATTAATCACGTTGCACTTACAGTGCTATATTAATTGTTTTGATTCACAGACAAACAGAAAAACTTTCAGTTGTTAGGTCTCTAACAAGACACAAGTTGCCACCTTAGCTTCTTCGAATCAATGTTAGAACACTGAGAAACTGTATTAGGCTCTTATTTTCTCTTACGATTCAGGCTACTGAGCACCATGAAGTATCTTCCAGTCAAATAAACTAGCATTGTTTTGAAGATTGTAAAATAAATTAATAATTAGGATATATTAAGATTTATTTTTATTTTAAAATTCCATATTTTCTCTAAAAATCATCATATTTTGAGCTCTTGGGATCAATAGCTTTTGCAGTTTGTACAAAACGTAAAGCCCAGTTCTCTGAAAATGCTTTTTTGCCCCCTCTCTTTTGCCTGCAATTGAAAAGAATATCCATGTATTTAATGTTTTTAAATAAAAATATATTGTGGGATTTAATTAGGAATCTACAGGAATTATTTATTTTTTGTCCGAGGAGCGAAGTCCAATATTCCTCACAGCTAAACTCAGGATTATGTCTCTGGCTGGTTTATGGCCAGGGTGCTTAGTACTGCTCTGTTGTACCAAGATCTATCTTCTTCATTCTTTTCAAAATCCATCCTAAAGCTTTAGTTTGTGATTTCAAATCAGAGTTTAGTAAGCCTAATACATTTTCCCGACCAAAAAAGTCAACAGATTATTGGATTCCCATCCTCAGCCACAGAGTCCTCACATCTTCCACACTGTTGTTCATCGGACAAATGGCAGGTGAGCTGGTGATCAGAAATTATCCACTTGAGTGGTGGAAGGAGGGAATGGTGTTTCTTTACTGATATCTTAATTAGTCCACTGTGGAGAAAAAGAAATGCCCTCATTGACAGAAAGCCAACAGACATGTATGGTGAGAAGGAGTTGCATAAGGGAGGACAGAAATCTGTTCTGACAGCAGAAAGCATGAAACTCACCTTTAGCATCTGGTCCACAGCTTGCTGGGTTAAATAAAATTGTTCCCACTGGATTGGAATCCCAATAAATTCTGTACTGGTTATTGATTTTTATGGTGTCCACATAGTTTTACTTATAATACTCATAGCTGAATGCTCCACATAGGTGAGAAAATCCAACAACACACTTTATTTTACTGCTGATTTTATGTTACTGCTGATTTTATTTTACTGCTGATTTTAGTTTTTTAGTTTTTTAGTATTTTTTTAGTTCAGCATTGTCCAGGTAAATAATCACTGAATTCTTCTTTCATTTTTGCCTGTAAAATCGTAAGTATCTCTATTGAAGACAAGAAATTATGATGCTGCAGAAGTGGACAGAGGAAAATATCAGAGTGGTAGTTCTTGGGTGGATAATATCCCCCTTGGATCTAGCTGAGGATGGGGTGACATGGTAACAAAGAGCTTTCCAGCCCCTTTTTCCTTTCTGTTTGGAAACTTCTAGACCAAAGTTTTCTGTAACCCAGAAAAATTATTCTGTACTCAATGTCTCTATACAAAACACAAAAACCAAACCAGAAGAAAAAAATCCAATGGATATGTTGTCCTTTCTATCCCTGTAAAAGGTTATCTGTTCTTTGAGGAGCAAACTGCAGAGAAGCTAAAGGTTCCGCTAGATTTATCTGCACTGGTTTATGACATTAGTACCTTTGGCTGTGTGCCTTGCCTCTCTGCTCATGCTGAATATACTATAATAGATGCATTCCCTTCATCAAAATTCCTACATAGGTTTGTTTGTTGTCATTATTCTGCTGTCTTTCATTACTTGAATTAATATGTTGATCTGTGAACTTGAGTGACTCAGGTAACAAAGCATGCTTCCTTCTACCCCTCCTGCTATAAGCCATTAAACTCTGATAAAACAGATAAAAAGTGGATATCATGTTGAGTGCTGTCAGAGTGCTAAGAAAAAGAGCAAGAAACCATACTCTCAGCATGGTTTGGAGGAAAGAGGGAATTCTGATGCCAAATCTTAGTCTTAGAATGTTGAAAAAAAGAAGCTATTTCAGATATTTTATTACATCTGGTTCTCTTTAAGGTTCTCCCAGACAATTTTTTGTTTTAATGTAGAAAGCTACCTATTAGAAGAAATCAATCTATTATCAACTTGTCTACATAAGACCATGAACTTTAGCTTTTAGGTCAAAGAAAGGAATCAAAACTTTTTTCCCACAAAAGTCACCATAAGACTACCAATCACACTGATAAAGGATTTATTTTTTATTCAGTACCAGCTAATTGTAAATGATGATACACATTTCAATGCATCATACAAAACCAAGCAGAACAAAAGTCTTATAGTGAGGCAATAATAATATAAAATGCAATATCTTTTGTCATACAAAATTCACTCTTTTTTTTTCATTCTGATGGACCATTACATGTGAAGAGTTGGAGTATTTTAACACATCCTTTTAGAAACTGGATAGAAACAGAAGCTCTGCAGAGACAGATAAAAGCATAGAACACACCAAATTTTCCAATACCTGAACAAGTGCCTATCTGGTTTAAAGGATAAATAATTCAGGAGGATAAGAAGTATCTAAGAGAGACCTAAGAGTAGAAGGGATCTCCTGGTGGCAATACATTTGGTGTCTTTACTGCTGACAGAGCAAATAAAGTGAAGATAAAAATGGGTTGTATGGCTGAAACAGCAGCAGTTTGATATTGAACTGTCCTTTTAAACAACTCTGCATCCTTCAGAGCATGGTCTATGTTAAATCAACTGTTATGTTTCTCCATCTGCATGTGGAGGAAAATGTTGCTAAAGAGGACAACAGGGCTAAAAAACTCAACACTGCATTTCAAAATCTACATACAAAGAACCCTTTAATCCAGTCACAGTCATAATCAAATATCTGCCCTCATAAATCTTTATTGTTCTTAATGAGCAGAAGTTTCAACAATTATTGAGCTATAATTGCATAAGATTAGTCAGAGAATTATATAAAGTTTCTGGTGTCTAAAATAATTTATTTAATTTTATGGATGATAGTTTGTGGAATTTCTAAAAAGAATAAAAGATTTTTTTTCCTAATTTTTTTATTTATTTATTTATTTTTTTTTATGACTGTTATATTGAACAGACACTGGGATGGGGTCCATCTCACAGGAATATCAGAACATTTGTGAAAATATTTGTCATCCTCTCTTTATTGAAATTTGCACTGGCAACATAACCCAGTGATGGAAACATAAAATGGAGGTAACAATAGGTAATAAAGGCAATGAAGGACAAACTTTCCTACTTTCTTTCTTTGCAATGTTAAGACATTACAGACTGTTGCAAAGCCTTCTGCTGAGAACTTCACCAGCTGGAATGTTAGAGCTGCCTTGATCCTTCAGTTTAATTTTCTAAATCCTTTAGTGGACCTGCCAGCTACTCTGCTTCACCTAAATCACAGGGGTATGTGTGTGACTATAACCAAAAGAGTTTCTCTAATTCTGTAGCCAAGGTTGTTTCAGCTTTGAGGAGCCAAACTACATTTTCCAACTGAACTCACTCCTGAACTCTTGCACTGCAGCTAAGTCTTAGTATGTACAAGCACTTTTCCCTTTGGCTTTTCCATATTTGACTACACTTACAGTGCAAGGGGAGGGCACAGAAGAGGGTGCAGAATGAGTTATTCCATCTCTGCCTGCTGACTCCCAGCCTGACCCCCTTTCTTCCCTGTCTCCTGTTTACAGAAGGAAGGTAAAAAGCCTCTCCCTATAAACAATTAGTAAAGAACTGGCAAGATTTTCCTCTTGGATGTATTGTGCATACTTTCCTATGTATTTCCATCCTTATGTATTTTCTTAACAAAGAGTCTGCCTGCATAAATAATGAGGCAATCACACTTCCTGTTAGGAAGGTCTGGAGTTTAACTCAAATGGCTGTTCTGGTTTTGCTATGTGTGTCTATTTTGGGAGAGCCTGGTGGCAGTCATGAAAGGAAACTAATCCACGACTGCCTATCTTCCCAATCCCCATTCAATGATTTAATTTCACTGCTATCTGGGTGCCTAATCCTTCTCAATACTTCTGAAAAACACCACTATACAACTTCAGCTGCTTCATATACCAATATTATTTTAGGTTATCTTAGCTACAGAAAATTGATTTCAAAATAAGACACTCTTTAACATCTTGTACCTTCTCCCTGTTTACTTACATTTTACTTAGGTCAGCAGTTTGAGAATAACTACAGACTTGTTCGTGAATGCGTCTGTTGTCATTTTGACTACACTAAATTTGGCATCAAATTACTCATCAACAGCCAAAAAGCTTGCTCTGGTGGTGGGAGAATAATTGAATTGTCAACAAAGATCAGTAAATTAATGCTAACATTTCATGTTTGAATTCTCTAGTTCATCAAATACTGTTCATTGAATGAGGAGGAGGACTAAGTGGAAAATGTCATAAGAGCCTGATTAAAAGTTATATATTGTAGCAGACTTAGAAAAGCTGTTGCAAAACTGAATCCCCAAATGTGTTTATATATTCATCTACCTACTAACTAACATGTTACCCAAGATTCAGCCATTCCCAAAAAAAGTCTTCTGTCTCACTGATATGGTGTCTTCTTTATTTTTTTTTTTTTTGGCTTTTCTTTGCCTTTTCTTGGTTTCTGACTAATTATATAATTTTTATTTTAATCTTTTTGCTTACTTAGATACATTAGTAATAT
Source organism: Pyrgilauda ruficollis (assembly GCF_017590135.1). Classification (NCBI taxonomy): domain Eukaryota; kingdom Metazoa; phylum Chordata; class Aves; order Passeriformes; family Passeridae; genus Pyrgilauda; species Pyrgilauda ruficollis. Next base: position 11,477,250 of record NW_024508100.1, on the reverse strand, counting down.
ACCTTTTCAGTGCCCATGCTTTGGCATGATGTCTCCAGATTAGGTATCCTTTTTCCACAGTTGTTTATTTTTTGTGGGCATAGCAAAAAATAGAGGCAGTCCTTCTTGTGAAAATATTGAGGATAGAGTTTGTTCAAAAACAAATTTGTCCTGCTATTTCTGATATGCCAAAGATTTTGATTTTATTTAAAATTTTATTCCCCAGTATACCCACTTTATCACAAAGTCTTTAAGTATATTTGTGCTGTATGTACTGGTTTTAAAACAGTACCTGAAACAAGACCAAAGGCCAGCTCTGCAGCCAAGGCAAATATACAGCTGTAATACAAGGTAACTATTTTACACAGGACTAATGTCTCAGTCACACATTAACATATGAAAAAATTAACATCCACCCATCCTTTCTCTGTCTTCCATTTACCTTTGAAATTGAAAAACTGCTACCCTTCAAAGTATGCGTGCTCATGCCAGGAAGTATCACCTGGTACAGGTAGGGACAGTAAGTAGGAGCAAGACAGTTATTCATGACCCTCTTGAAAATAGAAGGCTTTTTTTAATTACCCAGATGTAGATACACACATGCTTATCAACCCTCCAGTCAGGTGAGTGTTGATGCTACAAAACATCAAAAAACATCTAAAATATATCATGACATGGAAAGAAGTTTCAATGCTTTTTCAAAATACAGAAATAAATCCAATTGTGAAGATGTTTTTCATGACAAAAATTAATTATTTTCCTGGATGATTTTTGGGGCATTTTCTATAAGAGTTTTTGTTTTGGTTTTTTGTTGGGTTGTTTGCCTTTTGTGTTTGTTTGTTTGTTTGTTTTGTTGGGGTTTTGTTGTTGTTGTTGTTTGGGGTTTTGGTGCTTTTGATTGTTTGTTTTGGTTTGAGTTTGGGGGTTTTTTTTAGAGAAGGAGCATGGATTTTTCTAGTGCATTGCTTTCTGTGGTGGGAAAAGGGTCAGACAGATGTTGCTAACTACTCAAGGCAGAAGGAAATCTGATACTGGGAAACAGCTTCTGGAGAGCCCAAGAACAGTCTGCAGGACCCCTGCAGGAGTTCAGCCTCTGCTGGAGAGCTTCTGCTGAAGCAGAGGTCGGCTGCATCTTGCCACTGAAGAGGCAGAAGCAAGTGGGGAGTCACCACTGTGTTAATATTTGCAACTAATCCTAATATGTTAGGGCTGATGAACTTGTAATGCTGCATGCACAAGGTCTCTGAAGATATCACCCAGCTTGTAACATGCTTGACATAGAATTGCCCTCTCGCTGTCAAAAAAGGGTTGGGGGGGATGCTGGCAGCACATCCTCTTACCAGGTGTTTTTCTACCTGATGAGGAAGGATATAGTTCTTGTGATTATGCCTTACAATAGTCTTTACTTTAAAAGAAAATTCTGTCAGCCACATTTGCACTTTCAAGTCCTCATATCTGTTTTTACTGATCTATGGATGGTATTATCCACAAGATACCTCCACATATCTCCATGTGACATGGAGGTATAGAAACTTTTGTGTGCCAAGAAATTGTGTGATTCAGGTTAATTTGTGCTGAATGGTAACAAATAAAACTCATTCCTGTGACTATAACTGTTGCATTTTATGCTTATTTAAATCAGGAAGAAGTCTGAACATCTTCTGAAAAAAAAAATTTCCAGGATTAGGGATGATTATGCAAGGAAGGAAGAAAGAAGTGAGGGGCATCTAAAGGCAGTATGGAAATCAGTGTCTGCTAGAGCTCTGTCTCAAGCAGAATTGTCTACAGAAAACCTGATGTTAGCAGAATCTCAACAGTTAATACTAAAGATCCTTATTCATTAGAACTTCTGGAAGAATACAGTAAATGACCCATTTATAAGGCAGGGAGATATATTTTAATTTTTTCCCAGGGTTCTCTGTCAACCAACTCTTTAGACTGAAGTGCTGTGACCTTGAATTCTCATTCAAATATTGGGTGCATAATTCTTTTCTCAGGTAGCAAGATACTTAATGCCCAACTTTTTCAGTAAGATGATCAATTCTATTTCAGGTATATATTTTCTTTTTGTGAAACAGTACTCATTGTGTAATATTTTTTACAAACCTGAGGGGAAAAAGTAGTTGGTGATCATCAAATTTCTGTATACTACAGGTTTGGGAAAAACAATAGCATAAAAGTGGAGCATTAAATATAGTATATCTTACATAAAACAGAAAGTATTGCTATTATACTTAAAAATGGGCTATAAGTTATAATAAACATAGATCAACATAATTGGAAAAGAAAAAAAAAAAAACGAATACAGGAGTACCTGATTTTCCACAGGGTTATTCATATCAACATAATTCCTACCAAAATCTGATAGAAGGTTAAACGGAATTTGCCTGATAAAATCACATCAAGAAAAGTGAGAGGGAAAAGTGCTCTTTTGAGAGAGTATGATGTCATAAACATGACATTGTCATGTTTATCTTTTTGAATGCGTGCTGACACTACCAAATCAATGTTTTAATCAAGTATTAATCAAAAAATGCCTAATGTTACTGGTATGCAAAATAATATTTAGTGTATTTAAATTCAGTAGAAGTTGAGCTCAGTTTTCAATCTGTAAAGGACATGATGAATTTTGCAAAGGGTATTTGTTTGTTTCTTCACACTGTCCAGCATTCAGCAGAAATTCCCATCTCAGGCCGATGTGATGCATGCAATTCACAGATCCATGGTTTATAGCAGAATGTTTTCTTTCAGGTTAATGGTTTTTTTTGTTTGATAAATTAATTGCTTTCTATGTGATAGAAGATGTGTGCATACACTAAGCAAAAGAAGGTGAATAAGTAATTTGCTGACTTTCTAACCTGGCAATGCATGCAAATTTCTAGATTTAGAGAAATTATGTAGGAAATATGTAACAAAGTTCCAGTTCTAGTTCCTCCTTTGAGTAACTAAAAGTGTAAATGTAGAAGCACTGCTCTTAACATACACAGCTTTGAGTCAACAGCTAAGCTATGTTTTACATACTTAACTTCTTATTAAATATGAATTGAAGGAAATATGAATCCTTGGATGAATATTATTCAAGTTTCAAATTACAACACTTGAAGGGAATGACATGCTCTGATTGTAAGAAGATCTTGAGACAGTTCACTCTGGCTAACTGCAAGATTCAGTCTGACATTTCAATCAGCTTCTAATATACTCCAACAACAATTATACCAATAGACTTAAATGAAATAATTTGATGAATGCTATATCATTTACACTTTTTACTTAGTGTATAAATACCTCCAATTTCCCTTTATTTAAAAAAAAAAATCAAAAAAATGGGGGAGGAATTTTCAATCTGTACAGAAAGACTTGTGATGAGTAATGTGGCTTAAAACCAGCAAGTTTTAAAGTGTGTTTGTTTTACTGACTGTCAAAAAATGTTGCGATGTTAAGAGGTGCAAGTGCTGTCTCCCAAGATGCCTGGGGTGAAATCTTGAACCTACCAAGATGAACAGGAATTTTGTCCTTAACTTCAAGGATTTAAGCTTATACGTGTTTGTGTGTCAGAAGAGTGACTAAAAGCATAAAATCTCAGTCCCACTTGGGAGCTATCTCTGACAGTGCAAATCTAAGAAATAAGTTGAGTAAATAGAGGGAAGATGTTCTTTGCCACAAGATATGTAGCCACAAGACATAGAAATTTAAACACTAATAATTTTTAGATATTTTCCATCCCTGCTTCATATTCAAATAGCAGAGATAGAAATATTTTTTTTCTAAATATATCCAATGAGCTATGATTCCAGTAGATTTTGATTGTCTGCATTGATACACTGATACTAATATTTTCTTTGCAACATTAAAAATATATTACAGTAATATGAACCAAGGTCTCATCATAGCCATTGTAAGAAACATGGGTGCATTCAAGAAGACGGGTCCATGAAGGCACAGGTTTGATTTACATAGGGATTGAAAGTTATGACTTGTACTTAGAATATCTGAACATCCCCAATAGCAATTCCTCCTGAATTCTGTGGAAGGAAATATTTAATTAAGACTGTATAGGTTTTAAAATTGAAAACCTAGGTTATTTTTTGTTCTATTTAATGACTAATCTTCGTGTTCCATAAAAGGATAATAATGTTTAAATTTGGGGAAAAAATCAAGCTCCATGTGAAACATTTTTCTGCAGCAACAGACATACCATAAGTAATGGATTTATGTCTGACGCCTTGCACTATGAAGCAATACTTGACAGAGATAAATCAGCCTGAGAAAACTCAAAAAAGCATGAATCAAAAGAAAGAGGGAAAAGAGAAGGTATTAAGACCAGACAAGTATAAAAAAAAACCTAAGTTAACTGAATAAACATTATAAAAACAAAATATAGCCAAGGGAATAGTAAGGAAGTAGCATAAATACTTCAAAGCAAATCTTATTTTCATGAAAAACAATATTATGATTAGTCTCAGTTTTCTAGCCTAAAGGTATTTTTCTAAAATTCTTTTGTACATTATTCATATTCTTAGTATAAAGAGCCATGTTGGCTCTGTGATGATTGGTAGCAGGATAACAACTGAACGAGCTGTTTTGCTTTTTGCTTTGCTTTCTTATTTGGGCTCAAATGGTAAAGTGGCAATGGAATTTGGCACTCTAGTGTCTACCTTCAGTCTCACAGCTAGAATTTGATTCCCAGAATTCACAGCATCCTTTGAAAATGATGAGTCAGACAGATGCTGGCAGACTTCCAGGTCTTGGTTACATGTGTGAAAGGACACTGCTTTTCTTTTAAAGAAGGAAAAGAAGGGGAAAAAAAAATCTAAGATGAGAAGTCAAAGTTTTGTGCCCAGAGAGAAGGACAGACTGAATTTGCATTAGAAACCTCTGCACCCAATTAGGGAGTAGAGGAATGTACAGTACCCATAAGAATACATCTTTTAAATTTCAAATTTTCAAGAAAAGGGGAGGAAACATGTTTTATAATAATTTTTTTTGTTTTAAAGACATGTTTTGTAAGATTGAAAGCAATCCTTTAAATAAATTAATATAAAATAATAAAATAAATCTATGTATTTAAACTCACTTTTCACCTTTCACCAAGCATCAATTAACATATCAAAATTGATCTCATACACATTTTTCTTCATTGAAACCCACATGAGCTGGAGATATTATGTGAATCTAGACACAGAAAGGAAGAAGTGAAGATCTTCAGGCAATGGCAGAGGTTGAAAATTACCTGAATCACCAGCAGAACCACATTGCTCAGAAAACCACGGATTGAGGTGTGGAACTTGGGTCCCACCTGGGTTCCAAAGCTTCCCCAAATTCAAGAAAAGTTGGATACGATATCTTTCATTTAAACCAGAGCCCCTAATTTCTCATGAAGTCGAGAAAGGGGGGAAGGGGTTCAGAGTCGCTTTATGCCGCACACAAGGGTGACCTCTTCTGGTCAAGGACAAAACTGTCGACCATTCTCAACTGGTTTTTCAACCTCGTTTTTCAGCCCAAGTGAAATCACTTACCTCTAAAAGGAAGTACTCAAAACTTCCCTAACATTGAGACTTTATTCATCCGAAAAAGGAAAAGTCCAAATGTGCCTGCTGTATCAGTCTGAAGTTTGTGATGATTTATAGGTACGTATGGTGCACTCTAAGTTACCCAAGGAATAGATTACCTGGTTCTATGATTGCCACCTTAAACTCTGCACAAGTTCAGAGTGCAAATCTGCAAGAAAAAAATTAAAAAGAGTGCTGATTTGTCAACTGTATTTGCAGATGGAATGGATGCAATTGCATACACAAATAGAAATTCCCTGCTGCATTTCCAAAGGAGGTGGCTTTGTCAGTAACTGCTGCTGAATGTGGCTGGAAGGAAGTTTAAGACCATCCCCAAAGGGCACCATAGGCCCAAATGTGTTGGAAGAGAGCCCAGAAGTCTAAAGTGAAATCCTGAGCAGCAGAGGTATCAATGAGTGTTTTGTAATCAGGCTCAGCAACACCACATCCATCCTTGAGTCTTAAAAAATTTATTCATATTTTAAACTTTCATAAATGCATAATACCACATGTGCTGGAAAATTATTTCATTTTAACATTAAAAGAATATTATTTAATACTTTAATAGCAATAATTTACTGAGATTTTCTCAGCAGAGGTGTTTAAATTTTTTTCTAAAACAGTGACACAAATAAACATGTAAATTATCAATTTCAAATTATTTTGAAAACTGCTTATCTTCTTTTGCTATTAGGATGAAAATACAGACATTAAGTCTTTTTTATAGTTGGTGGTTGCCATAAGACATACATAAAATATATGAAAGAAAGGCTGCTTAAATATTTTCAGTGCAATGACTGAGTCTTCTTAAATATTGTAGCTGTTACAACAGATGAAGTTCCATCTGTAGTTGGTAGTAATGCAAGTTTAATTCAATATTGTGTTAAAGTCATTATCTTGTTGATGGAATTTCAATTTACCAAGCACTAAAAGGGTCCTTTTTCAAGAGAATGTTAGAAATTTTTTGTGAGTGATGAAACCTGTGAATACCATTGCTGCCCTTTCAATAACAGATATTTTATGACATCAGTTCTCAAATTCTGAATTCTTGAGACACAAAAGCACTAGAGAGCTAAATTAATTCTTTACTCTCAATTGCTTTTTGAAATATTCTTTGCAGAAGACGTCTGTCCTTATCTCTGAAGAGCATCCAGCATCCAATCCAGAATCCATGAACTTTGTGTATAAACATCTTCATTATTTCTAAAACGGTATTTAACAGCTCAATGTTTTAGACTTAAAAAATAACTTAATAGGAAATATGAATGTTGTGATAGCTAGGAGCCTAAAATTGCACTTGAAGCAAAATACTGGATCTTCCCCTCAGCTGAAAACTGCTTTTAGAAGTCACCGACATATGAACATATCTGCATTTCCAAAGGCACAAAGAGAGCAGGTTTCAGTGGAGATCCCAACCAGGAAAAAGTTTGATCTTAACAAACATAGATTGTTCAGTGCTGTGAACTTCAGCCCAGCTTGGACACAGATAACAGAATTGTATAACTGTAATTTTATTGATTTAATTCATCTAGGATTTTTCTTTGTGGTTGGAAAGAAGCTTTAAATATATAAGGGAAGATTTGGTCACTGAGAGCTAAAATGCTTTGCTTTATTGAGGAAACATCTGGAAAACTCAGATACTTTCATATACGATGTTGGCAACATCAAAGAAGAACTCCAAGCATATTCAGATATAATTGGGAAGTCATTGAAAATCTTTCCATTATAACATCTAAACTGCCCCAGCTGCTAAGAAAAACACTGCCACACTGCCACTGGCAGTCACACACAGACCTGTTTGAGAGCTCTGACTCATACAATTCAAGTGGCTGGGAATCTCACCGCTACCACAGGAAACAGGCAATTTCCAGGATACCTCTATTCAGGGCAAAAGCCTTTGTTAGACACTTGGCTTTTTGATTGAAAATATGGAGCATGGTGGGATTAAAGAACGTCTATTCAGTCAACCAAACGAACTCTTACAAATTTGCAGCTCTTTGCCTTGTTCCTCCTGTTTCTCCAGGGACAAGAGAGACAGGGGAGCATTGCCATTGTTGTCAGCTTTTGGTTTAATTTTCTCACGTGAAATAATTCATCACATTTAACACTGAGAAATAACTAATGGGTAAGATGAGTGTGTATGTGTGGCTGAGAAAAGGAAATACTTTGAAATACTGCCTTGAAATACTGCTTTCTTTTTTGGTACTCAAGTGCAGAAATCTAAGGAACAGTCTGAGAAATGCCTCTTCACACTGAAGGGCTAAATTTTGCTATGTGCTATCAAAAACACTTATTAGCACTATTGTAATGTCTGTTGTCTTGTTTTGATGTGTAGGTGCAGATCCACTTCTTATGAGGATTTGCACTTAGTTTTGAAATTTCAACTGACAACTTGGCAATAGAAAATAGAAAAGCATGGGCAACTTCTAAGGAGGAAATATAATAAGTCTGAGATGCTGCAGAATTCATGAGTATACTAGCAATCTTACTTCAGAACTTATTACCCTGCATCTGAATTTGTGTTAAGTAATGCAAGCAAAAATACACAATTAAGAAATGTTTTTTTGTTGTTAAAAAACAAATACATATATAAAATGGGGCAGCACGCAAAAGTATTTTCAAAGCTCAGGGTTTATATCACAGCTGGATACCTCAACAGTGATAATTCATCAGTTTAGAATTCTTATTGGTCATTTTATAAGAAAAGGAATCAGCCACTTTTGATCATAGCAGACAATCATATTACTGGGGCCAGGGTTTCAGACAAGGTGAGACTGATGAGCTTTAGAGTTCCTCCATGACCACATGGAGTTCTAAACTCTTCAGTATATCAAATGGGCAGTAAATGCTGTGCAGGCAAAAGTGCCTACTCATAGTGGTTTCCAGAAAACTGCAAGCTGTGCCTGAACCTTCAAAATTAGTTATATAATAGAATGAAGAGAACTGTGGGCTTAGTTCATCACCTGACATTTTCGAAAACAGATTTCAGGTCAGAAGCCAGGTCAGCATCCACTCCTCAAATTTACATTTCCACAGATAATTAGGTATCACATGCCATAAATGAGACAAAAGATAAAATCCTAATACATACATGAAACTGAGAGTTATACTTAAAAGACTTACATCATCCTGACCAGGAATTCTCTTAGCAAAAGACTTAGCTTCTGACATCAGATCTGGAACCTACATCATCAATTTAATATCTACAACTTCAGTGTTCTGTTCATGCCTCTAGGTTACCTTGCCACAGCCTTTTTCAAGATATGTAGATGTACACATAGCCATCACCTGTCAAGATAATCTTCAAATCTCCTTTTAGAAGTAAATCTTCTATTCTAATAGTTCCTTTGATTCTTACAAAGAATTTTGATCTTGCTTATTTTTCTGCCATTTTTTAACAAGGCCAGTCACTGACATGATTTGCTGATACAGCTAGAAAATTGACATCTTGAATGCCAAACTTCAGATATGGCAGTAATTTAACTATAAAATATCCATGCCAACTGGTAACTACTTCCCAATGTTCAGATAATGCTACTGTGTCCTGGGAAGGGAGCCTCTCTTATCTACTGCCATCCCCAGTCCTTGTCTTTATCACTACTAAGCTGCTTCAATCCTCCTCTCTCCCAGAGGAAAGGAAAAAAAAAACTTAAAGCATTCCCCCATCACAAACATATACATAAGTTTCTATGACTTTTGGGGCTGGAAGCCCATCAGCCCTGGATGATTCCCAGCACCTGTGCACGATTTCCTTACAAAATGGGACCAGCTGCCTTTTAAATGGCCCCAGAACTCCCATGCTCTGTAATACTGGAGTGGGGGAGAAAAAAATTTCTTAAATTTTACTTAAACAAGCACTGGAGTGGAAGATAAATTAGAGCTTATGGACTCATGAACAGGAGGTTAAGCTGAAGGCAGAAATAGAGTAAGGGCAAAGTTGGGAGGGAGTAAGAGGATCTGCTGTAAATCAGGAAAGAACAGTGAAAAAGAAAGAACAACAAGGCTGAAGAAAAACAAGTATTCTGAAAAAGATGCAAAGCACAGGCAAGGAAGGAAAACAAGACTAACTGGACCTGCATAAGGGAAGAGACATGAGGTACAGCAGAAAAATGAAGACTAGAATTAATATGAATGTGGGCAAGGATATTAAGGTGAAAAAATCACTTCTGCTTATAAACAAGGAAAATAAAACCCCAGCTGTTGAATTACTATCTTTAATTGGTATATAGTGAAAACTGGAAAAACTTACTTATAAGGAGGAGCCAACTTTAGAAATTATTTCAAAAGTAGGGTTTGGACACGGTAAACCAGAACATCTGTTCAGAAGCCATTATGGTCCATTGTGCAAATTTTTCTTAGTTCAGTGCTTATTGGCTTAATAGAGTGCTCAGCAGGACTCCTTATGGTCCCCTCTATTAATCTTGCTGTCAGCCTTGCACAAATTCCATACTTAAAAAAAATACCCCCACCCCTTAGCCCCCCTACACTTATAGCATGAGAAGAATGCAGAGGGAGTCAGACCCACTCTTCGAAAAACAGAAGAAGGCTGCACAGCAAAGATACTGTGCATTGCAGGGGTAACAGGGGAGAAAGAGACACATTGCTGTGCTTGGCTTCCTCTCATTCCCTTTTCCTTTATCTAAACACCTTATTTTTTCTAACCCCCTGTTGGTTTTCACAGAACCAGAGTCTTTATCTCTTCTACCGTATAAGACATCTGTCCCTCATCACATTCCAAAACACAAAGGAAACAGAGTTCTACTCTTCACTCATCTTTATCTGCATCTTCCACTCAAAATGATGATATAAGTAGAGCTTCTAGCCCAAGGACTGACAGATATCTTCTTGATGTTTGTTTGTATTAAAGACATTTTTAAAAGGATTGCTGCAGGAGGGGATATAATTTTTCCTTCTGCAGTCAAAGAAGAGTATATTCACGTTTTTTTAAGCTTTTGGAATGATACTTACTAGGCAATGTCCATCTACTAGGCAGTTAGTACAGTTGCTTCAAATAGCTAGAGGAAAGATTGCACTGAAATTGTATGGGATTTTTTTCCTAAAAATATCTTCATTATCCAGTTATATGCAAAATAGATCCTGAAGCATCATTAATTTTATGTTTTCCCTTCATTCCTGTGAATGATAAATTGTCAGAGAGTTTTTATCTTCCAAAATAAGTAAGCTTTGATTTATCTTTGAACTATATGCCAGGCTGGGGTAAATTTTTCCTAATTGAACTGTATTCCCTAGAAAAATTGCAGAGTGGTGTTGACATAACCTCCATCACTTTGGTTCTGAGGGTTTGTTTAGCATAGCTGTTTGTTTTGAAATAGTGAAGTTAGACAAAAAAAAAATCTGCATTTAGCACTCCACAAAGCACATGAAGGTCTGAAGGCTACATGCAGTAGTTATTGCAAAATACTTAACTTTCATCTGGACTCGATCAATCCTCTGTATGTAATACATGTTGAAGACTGCAATCTAGCCCATCTTTCTCTAGAAACAGAATTTTGTTATCACTGCAGAGCTTTCTCATGGATCTGTCCCTGAAGCTCAACTTCTTTTGAGATTATTCTATGAAGAATGGTTGCAATTGCATTAATTTTCTCTCTCTCTCTTTTGAAAATGCTTTTACTTACCAGGATCTTTCATGGTCTCTCTAAGTTTTGCATCTGAAGATGAGGCTAAATTTTCCAAGTAGTAAACAGAATGAATAAAGAACAGACCACAGAATGCTATGTAAATTATTCACAGGATTTAGGATGTTTGGTTATGTCTTGAATTAATCAGTATGGTTTTAATTACACTTGTTACAAATGGAACACATTTTTTAGTAGAGGATCAAGGAGCCAAGTTTGAAGATAACAGACTTTTCACAAGTTTTGTACCTTCTGTCATGACAGAGCAAGCTATCATTCACTGCATGATGTGTATTACTCTTTTAACAGTAATGTTAGTTTTCTTCAGGGCAATGTCATAACAAATAAATATAAAGCATAAATGTGATGTCTTTATATCCTTAGCAGCTGAGGTGTGAGATCACCTACATTAGCAACTGCCCTTGAGCTAAACAAGATAGCCTGAAAATTCAGATCTCTACAAGATTTTACTGCTGTTCTTATGGCTAAGAATTTATAGATAAACTGGTGCCAACTTTTACTATACATAGCTTGGATTTTTTGGATTTTGTTCAACTTCTAAAAGCCTGTTTTGACAGCACAGATTTGTCTATGGGTAAAATAGCTTAAAAACAGGCAGAATGCAGCTTCCCTTGTAGCTGAAAATAACAAATTGAAAGGAACTATGAAAGAATTATATTAAAAAATATTAAGGGACAGACTGGAGTTACTTGGAGTAAACCAGCATAGCTCTTTGAAATTCAAAGAAGCCAAGCTGATTTATACCAGATGAGGATCTGCCCATAATAAAATAAGTTTAAAATTTAAATATTTACACAACTGAGGTATTACAGAAAGTTTAAAAGTAAAATACTTTTCTTAATCTTTCCAGTCAAAGTTCAATGACTTTTTGTGGTTACTGGGATGTTTCCACCATGTTATATTTTTAATCAAGTTACTGGCTCTTAATTTGCTGCAGACCATCATATACCTGTATCTACATGTAAATCTGAGCTGAAAAAAATTAAGCTGAATAAAAATGTTATTTCTTTTTCTAAAAGAGCTTTACAATTAACAAAAGATAATTGCCCTTGAGTTACAAATACAAGGTGATAACTAGAAAAACCAGATTTTCTAACGTATAACATCTGAGCAGTTGTCCTCATTTCAGCTAGGGTAGAGTGAAAGTATTCTCCACAAAGAAAACCTCAGGAAAATTCAGTGCACTTCCATTCAGCTGAAGGCTCTCCATAAATCTGATCTTCTAGCCCTTTGAGTTCTCCCTCAGGATAGTGCTCAGGTCTCAAGTCCTGTGGATTCCCTTTCCCAGACATGTACTCATATTTTTGGCAGCTTTCCTGAAGGCAATGGCTTAGTCTGTGTTGGTGTTCTGGTATGAAAACCGAAGATATATTAATAAAAACCTCTAGATTCAAGGTGTTCTGTTGAGGAATTCTCAGTACAGTCCTGTGTTCGGGTCCAAGTATACCTCAAGGAACATGCGATCCAGCAGTGTTGATGTTTTGTATAGTTCTTTGTACTGACCCATAGTCCAGATGCTCCAGCAGAAATTATCTGGAAGACAGTACTCTGCTTGGGACCATTTCTTTTTTTTAAATACAAAAAAAAAAAAAAAAAAAGTCAAAGTTATCCACCTTGAATAATGAAAAGAATTCCCCCTCCTCCAGGAAAACATCTCATCTTAGTTTTACTGATCTTACAGAAAAAAAAAATTTAAATTCTCTCAACTTTCACTATGTCTTCTGATTTTGGAAGCACTTAGTGCATACTACCTGTTCAGTTAGTTGTCAAAGTGTTATTAGAAGTGTCTGGTGTTTCCTTACACAGGTAAATATATTAGTGCTGAGTTTCAGAAAGTTAAAAGGTGGTTTACCATTGCTGGAATGTCAGCTGTTTAGTCTTTGCTTACCAGAAGCATACATAAGGACTTCATTGCAGACACATTTCCAGTGCTCAGTTTTTCATACAAATATGTCTGTACATTAGCTGCACATCTGGAGCTGCTGATTATTTGATTTTTATATGGGTTGAACAAGTTACTTAAATGAGCAATCACTTTTCAGTGGTCTTTTGGGTCATTATGTAGGCTAACCACCTTAGTTGCACAATAATTGAACCCTTCTACATTTTAGTTAAAATTTCCCTTTGTAATTCAAACTATGATCATTGCTATTCTGAATTTCCAGATGTTTTATTTGGCATACGTTTATTTTAAAACTTTTTCAGTACAAATATCACTAATTATCCAAATATGATTTAGTAGAAATATATGTAGATGAAAGATTAAGGGTTGATCTATAAATATAAAAACTGAAATGGCTGTAGAAACTCCCTACCCCCTAAAAAATGCTTTTGTCCTCTTTAAATAGTAGCTTCAGAGTTACTATTCTGGGCAAGATGCATGAGGAATTAAATGGTGTCTATGTGTTGATTTTTTATTATGTAAAACATTCCTTGAATACCCTAAAATGCAGTAGAGTTAAAAATTGCTATTACATATAGAATGAAAATGTTTGAAGTGTTGAGTACAGTAGCATTTTTGGTGGAGGTATTTTGATCATATCAAAAGATTATGGACTGAAGTCTAACACCTCAAGCATACAAGGCAAATATCTATTTTACATCAAATCCTTATTTTGCCTTCCACAGTTTGCGATATATTTGTTCTCACTTGCAAAATCCTATCAGATATTACTTTATTAGTCGATTAATTTATTTTGCATTAATAAGGAAAGATTAAGCAATGTGCTAATGGAATTCATAGATTATACCAATTTGTGAGAAAATTATTTCAGGTTACCATTAGAGTAGTATATGATTTTTTTATAATTCTTTCCATTTTACTCACTTGTACCCAGAAAAGCCTAATCATATATATGTATATGTACATGTACACATATATAAAAAGTATGACTTATCTGATTATAGTATTATTTAATTATTATTTTATTATAATGTTAGAAGATGTTTTTTAACCCTACTCTGTAAGGTTAACATTGCCCTGATTGGAAAATCATGTAAAATTGCTGCAATAAAGATGAACAGTAACTGTTAGTTACCTTTATTGGTGCCAAGAGCCCGAGTGTGACATCTGAAGATGAGACAAGTTAATATATTAAAAAAGCTGAATTTGCCTCAACCAAATGACTTGGTAGCAGCCAGTAGTGTAACAGACTGCCACATGCAGCCAGACCATACGTAGTTAGGCAAACAACAAAAATTATGAATGAAAGAGGGACCTGGGCTTTGTCCTGAGGGATACTGCAGCTAAACTTTGACAGAAAAGTTTGGGAAAAAAATATCAGTGATGCTTACTCCAAGATGAAAAGCCCTCACAAGCCAGCCTGTCAGGGTTGTATTCCAGAGTACTCAATAATCCATTTTATCTCACTCCAGCTGTCGTGATCAGAGGCCAAGGAACAGGTGTCTTTCCCTGGAAGGAAGGGTCAGGGCACAAGGAAATTTTGTAAAGCACACACACGGAGCACAGCTAAGAGCTGATGAAGATACCACTTTGCAGGTAGGAAGAGCTCACAAGAAAGTGAGTAGAAGAAGTAAGAATGTTTCTAAATAGTGATGCTAAATCTATATGCCGCTAGAAAAATATATCCTTTTTCAAGGTATCTCAATAGAACTACTTGTGTGTCCTGCATATGATTAAGAGACTGTCATACAATGGGAAGGGAACCTGAGGAAAAAAAGAAAAATATCTTCTAGAATGTCTCTTTCACAGAATGTTTCTATCTCAAACATTCAGGTTTAATCCCGTATTGTGTTGAGGCTATAATTAGAGAAAAAGGTCAAACCTTGCTAAAATTTACTCCAAAATATGTGAACATTTGCAGCTCAAAATGCCTTTCCTAACATTTGCAGAACCATTATATCTTGGGAATTTTTATTCAGGTTTTTTTCTCCTTTTGAGCTGAACTTCCCTAGTTTTGGTTTGGTTTTGGTTTTTTTTAAATCATTTTTTCCTTATCATCTATACTACTTGTCAACATTTATGACCTTAAATGTAGAATAGCTTCAGGCAGAATTAATTCAGTCATGATACTTCTATGCTGAAGCAAATCACCGGGAAAATTAACACTCATTAAAACCAAAAGTGTTTAAAATCTAATATCTCATTGCAAAACTGTCCATTTACTAAAACCCAATTAAAATGCAATTAGCTTTATAAGTGCTGTATATAATATCTAAGAAGGTCAATTGCTCTGCACTTTATAACTCTAATTTGTTTTCAGATTATCTAGTGAAAGAAAATTTAGAATGGCTTTTAAACTTTTCACTCTTAGGGTATGCAACTAAATGTTGCCGATATATAAATATTTCTTATTAAAAACAAAAATGTTAATAACTCGTGAATAATTCTAATTTATTTTTCTGTTCTTTATGACAGCCACTAATGGTATAATTTTTAGTAATAAACAATCCTGTTTCAAAAACACTGAAGTAGTTATTTTAACCTAAATAGATCAGGATGTTCTAACTTTCAAAGACATATAGTCAAACTGTAAATAGCTATCAATGGGAGGATAGACACCTGTTTGATGATATGATGAATTACTTTTCTCTAGGTAACGTTTTCTCTTTATGGATCTGTGAAAGAGCTGGGCACTTAGCTGAGAAGGATTCCTACATTCCACATCTCTTACATGACTGGACAACACAAAGCATGACTACTCTCATATAGTAATTTCATTTGGAGAAAATTTGCTATATTATAAATCTTTTGTACTAAATCCTGATAACAAAAATACCAATTTCAAACACGTTATGTCGTTCAAAATATGAAAGAAATCTGTATCAAAAGCCAGCGTAACCAACTTGCTTCTCATATATATTATTTTAAAAATTATGAACCACCTTGAGGAAGAAATGAAATTCCCCGCTACCTCTTCAGTGAGATTCCAGTGTAAAGTATTTGACATCCTTATTTCCTTTCTCCTTGTGTTAACAGGGTTTGTTCCTTCCTAGTGACTGGTGAGCTGAAAAGATATTCTGCCTTCATTTGATACTCATATTTGAAATTGCTACTTCTAAAGTTTGTAAGAAAAAAAAACATTTCCATTCTTTTGCCTCTCTGTATCTGATAAAATATCCCCTTTCCATCCACAAATAGTTCTATCAATTTAGAATTTGTCTTGGTCTTATTGTGTTTAAACTACTTTACTTAATTACCTATAAATCAGTATCCATTCTATTCTCTTCTTTTCACCTGCATGAACAAATATTTATTGCTCTTTTTCCCCCCATCAGTTGGGGATTTTTTCCTATCAATTTTCCTATCAAGTGAGCAAAGTTTTAGCAAAATCAGTCTCTGTTTTTAAATTAGGTTAGGTTTTGGGTTGGGGTTTTTAAAGTTATTTTTAACTATTCTAATGATTTTAAAAATGAATCAAAAATAACTCTTGTTGGTACTAATTTTTCTTGTTTCTTAGGCAGTGATTGTAGATATGGTATTTTATTTACATTCAGAAATCCCATCAAGGAGATGATTCTTAGCAGGTTTCAGAGCTGAAACTATGTGTTTCAGCTTTTTAATAAAGCATAAATTGGTGTATTTTCTGGCTTCACTGTTCACTTTTATCAGGGAAACATCACGGAAAAATTACCCTCTAGCTTCTTGTCTGCTAAATTATAACTACAGAGCAAGCTGTAGTTGTCAGGATTGAAAGAATTAAAATTCATCTTTTTTCAAGAGAGGTTTTTTTTTTCTCTAAAAATATTGGACAATTGGTAGTTTCAGAGATAAGTATGACTTCTAATGTGAATGTATTTTGTCATGGAATGCTCAAACCAGTGTGAAACCTTTTTGGATACTTACGTTTTTAATGTTTGAATACCCTTATGATGATCAAGGTAAAAGTGTCTTAGAAAGTGGGGTTATATAGGTTTATATATATATAGATATATAAAAACCCCAGTATTTTAACCCAAGTCATACACTTGAGTCTAGACTTGTCCTATACCAAACAGATCTGGGTGCCAGCCCAAGCTCAGCCACGGGTTCTGGATGTGCTCTGGAGCACAGTGGAGAAGGCAGTGGGGGCCCTCCTGCCCTGGGCAGCGCAAACATGCACAGGAAGGGAGCACCAGCTCCTCAGGGAATGTTCTCCATCATCTCTCGCAGTGGTGCCACTCATCTGCTCACCCCACTGCTCAGGCCACAAGAGCCTGTGGCTCCAGGGGCTGTCACCTGAGCACAGGGCAAGGAAGATTTTTGTCATTCAAGGGTAACTTTGGGGCAGTGTTCCAAAAAAAAAAAAAACACCAAAAAAAACCAAAAAACCAAAAAAAACCAAAAACCAGAGCCTCATTTAAAAGCAGATGTATTGAAATTAATTGATACTTTTGTGCTTAACCTTTTAACTAGAAAAGTATTGCTTGTGAAAAAATACCCAGCTCTATCCAATCAGAAAATTAAGACATAAGTAAGCAAAAAACCCTATTAATGATTATTACCTTCTAATCTGCATAGATAACTGTAAGTACTCTCATGAAGGGCCACAATTGATGAAGAACTTCAAGATTATTTTTCTAGTCTTTTATTTATTTTGTTGTTAGCATTTTTAATGATCTGGACAGACAGAAGCAGATATCAAACACATTTTTGTAATCTTTAATTAGTGTCAAAGCAAGCCCAGAGTGTGAATAGCTTTTAAGGGAAAAACACATCATAAGTCTAGATCTATTAGTGCACTTGTGACTAGAGTCAAAGTTGACAATTTATTGCAGTAATGGTATGTACATAAAATTTATATTCACAACCCCAGAAGAAGGGTTTGGCTTAAACAGATCAGAAGTTCATTTTTTATTTCAGTTGACTAATACCCTTGGAAGAGAGCTTCATGGTTGCTTTATTCAATGATAAATTTGTAAGAGTCGTTGCCTGTAGGAATGTTATAGATGAGAGGAATATGGACAGAAATAAAATCCAAGCAGAACAAAAGGTCCACAGAGGGACCTCTCTGACAGCTAAACCCCCTTACTGATTGATGGAGCATTCAGTATCTTCTGTTAGGAGATTTGTACTTGGACACTGTGTTTTACTGTTATCTTGTTACACCAACTTCTTAAAGTAAGGAAATAGTCTCCTTACTGTGCTACTTTGGCAAGAGAAAGGAAATGGTTAAATCCATGTGCTCACAATATCTGCATGAAAATTCTGGGGACTTTCATGCAGAGTGAACCTTACATCTTCATACTTCATACTTCATACTTTTTCAAGAATGAGATACTTCATACAGTAGATAAATTGAGAAGATCCCATATGTTTTTCTATTATTATTATTATTATTATTATTATTATTATTGTGACTGGTAATTATCATACACTAATATAGAAATGGAGTTTGGATGTCATTGCAGAAGTTCAGAATGAAAAAGCCTTTCAAACAATAAGCTATATGACCTTTGGATTTTAGATAATTTGGAATACAGAACTTGTCATATTTCCTCTGTAATTGTATATATTATAGAAAATATGCATGGAATTTAAAATGACATCAGCTAAAAATGTATTCACATGCTCATGAAAGGTAATTAAAACTGATACTATGACCTGACTGGAAAAGGGAGGACAGAGTGCATGCAAGAAAATTTAATGGAATATTTAAGTAGGTTTTCTTAAAATGCTGAAATAGATTCTATTTTTTAATAATATTTAGTTTATTCTATAAAATTTTCTATTGGTTCCAAACACATTTTATGAATTTTTTTAAAAGCTGGGTTAGTCATGGATAGCAGAAATAGGATATTAAAACTGTGCTTAATTTTCTATTATTTTAATATAGTATTTAAGGACCAAAGCATATTTGAATAAAGGAAAAAAGGCATTCAGTCTGAGATGTGATTGCTGAAGGGACAGAGGGCATCTGAATTTTAAACATTACAGATGTTTTGGAGCAGTTGGAAGAAACTATGTGACGTGTCCTAAGTATTTTATTTTCTTCATTTCTTGAGTATTTTGTAGAATCAAAAATGTCAAGATATGATGTGTGGGCACTGTGGTGAAGGACACTACCATTGAGGAAGGGCAGCAAGAAGCAATGTGCCGGAATAAAACAGACATTTGGAATAAAACAGGTTTATTCAAACATAAAACATTGTCATGCCTTTGGGTACAAATTCTAGTTTCTAACACTCTTTATCCCTTTGCAAAATAAACCTGGAAAAAAGTGAAAAGGAGATGCCATGACCTCTCCTGCCCAGAGCTCATGGCAGATTCCAACAAACTCCTACAAAGGCACAAAAATAATAAAGGAAGAAAGACACCTGACATTTTTAAAAATCATGTAAAATTTTAACACAATTTTTGGTTATCGTTCCTTTTCTGTATATGG
Source organism: Pyrgilauda ruficollis (assembly GCF_017590135.1). NCBI lineage: Eukaryota > Metazoa > Chordata > Aves > Passeriformes > Passeridae > Pyrgilauda > Pyrgilauda ruficollis. Next base: position 11,457,738 of record NW_024508100.1, on the reverse strand, counting down.
GAGAGGATAGCCAGATACTGGTACCATAAAGATATGAATAAATACACAGTGAATTTCTGCTTTATTGGTTTTGAAACATATTTGACCTGGGAAATGGTAGGATGGTAGTTGAATCACAGGGAAATATATAGAGTCTAAAAAGGAATTTGGAATTCACTAATGCCCCTCCTAATTACAAAGATTCTAAACTCCCTCTGAATAAAAGCAAAAATCTGGTCAAAATTAAATTTACCCTCAATCAGAGTAAAGGAAAAGTCTTTGTGTCAGGAAAAATCTTGACTCCTTACTCTCCATGAGGATGACCACAAGGCAGGCAAATGCCCTTTCAAAATCTAAAGCCGCTTTGCCTTTGAGTCTTATTTTGTGCCAAAAATTTTAAAGTGTCCTTGATTCCTTTTTGTGCTTTACTTTGAACTTCTCCCATTCTGTCAAAGCTCTTTCCTTACAGTTTCAGGACTTTAAAGCCTCATAATGACCTTTCTAGTTGACCCTGACCCATTCTTCATGCTATCATGATGTAGTGTCACAGCGCTTCCATGAAGTACAGTCCCTGAAGGGGTTAATTCTCCCCTGCCATTCAGCTGTTAGTTTCTCCTGAATTTCCCACTGGACTGTCACAAAGGATAACAGAGATGTAATAAAAAGGTCACGCAGGTGCTCCCACAGAATATGTTATCAAGTCCTAGCAGTGAAGGAATGTGAGTAGGCCTATTTGAATGAACAATGAAGATACAATAAAAGGGAAACTGGATTACAGGCAGCAGGCAGGTTTGCACTAAAAGAGTAAACAGGATTTACTGTATTCAAGGAGTCTGAAAAATTACACTCATTAGCCATGTAGCCAGTAAATCGATAACACCATTATGTGTTACAATGAGAATTAGCTTTTACAGCTATTTCATACAACTCAGCAGGGACTCACAGCTAATTCAATTTTTACTGCATTGTATTCACACAAATATTACTTCAAAATGGTATTACTTTTGGTTTGTCATTCATCTCTTTCCTCACTTTACTCAATACATCTAGGATAATAAAATACAGCTCTCAAAAGGTGTAGCTGAAACATAAGGTTCATTGCTTCTGCACCTTGTGTCAAAACACTGAAGACCAAACCTTTGTCTTGCATGTTCTGCCACTAATGCCTTCATTAGCCAGTCAGCTTTCTATTCCACAATAGATCAATGCCAGCTCCCAATGATTCCTTAAAACAGGTCATCCATGAGGACTGCTGCAGTAAGGATCCTTCTGTCTACCTCTCTCCCTGATTTCCCTTTATCAGAGCCTTCCTGGATGGCTATTATTCTCAAGTGCAGCAGCTGCAGGCTTAATTGGGAGCCAGCAAATGAAAACAATTTGGTCTTCGCACTTTTACTGAGCTGCATAGCCTAACTTAGTAAACAAAGGAAGGAAGGAGAGAGAGATAAAAATGGATGCTTTGTCAAAAATTATCCAATAAATATGGCTGATGTGGATAGAAAGATAGAAAGCTCATATCGTATGGAGAAAGCAGAATAAAACAGTGAATTGTGGCAAGGCAATACAAGTAGGACATTTAAGAATTTCAGTGTGCAAAGACTTGTGGCAGAAGTCTTAGCTTTTATGTGAGAGAAATCAGGACAAATATTCAACAGAGCATAACCAAAAGAGCCTGTGATAACGTGCCAACAGCCTTCCATAGGGTCATTTCCCTTGGTAAAGGCATCATAATAAATTTAATTTATTATCTAATTTTACTTCTTTTACTCCATGAAGATATTTTTAGCAGAAAGTGGTAGGCATACCAAGATTTTTTTTTTTTTTGTGTCAAAGAAACCTCAAACAATTTCCAGAGAGAAAATGAGGAAACTAGAGAGATTGAGGGAGGAGAATCATATATCGTCTGTTGCATCACAACTGTTGCTCTTTAAACTTTATTCTATATCTGACCATCATTTCCTCTAGACAGGTATACAAGGTACTAAATCTCGAGATATACGAGATTACTAAGTTTTATACAATAGTAATTGAAATTCACATCCTCAAGTCATTTCCAGCATCCTAGTATATGTTGCAAATGAGACACACATGCCAAACATGCAGCCCGGATTAAAAACACTGCTTCACAATGTATTTAGTCTATGGCAATGCTAGTGAATCCTAGTGAATTACTTCTTTTTCTAAAATTTGAGGTTCGCTTAATTCCTTGTGGGATTTTTACCTAAAATGCATTTTTGTACCACTCTAACTAAAAAATTGAAAAACTTGATATTTCCTTTGGACCCCAAGCGGAAATCTGTAATGGATCAAAATGATCAGTGTTTTAAATTGACCATTAGAGTTTCTTTATTGAGCTCTGTATTTGTGTCAAAGAACAAGTTGATTGAGGAAACTATTCCTATATGAGAACAAAAACAGGATAATCACTGCTGGTGATTATTTAGTCATTACTGTGCATTGCAAAAAAATCCTTTTTTCATCCTTAAAAAATTAGTCAAATTATTACTTGTTATATGCCATACAGTGCACACAGGTTTTATTTGGAACTCAGTTGTCCTCTCAGTTTTTCACCTCTACAATTATTCTTGGGGATCCAGGCAAACACCTGGAATCTCAAGTTGCCTCTTGCAGATTCTTTGCACATGATGGTGTGTTTAAAATTTGACTGAATAATAATAAAGTAGTTATTAGGTAGTATTAGGTAGTTAAAATATAGGAACACATGTGCAGTTTTTAATGAGAGTTTTTGTTGTGGGTTTGGTGTTTTCTTCTCCTGAGGAAATGCTTAACTGGAGGAGGCACTCGATTGCATGCTTGAACTGGTGATTGTTTCAATTGAAAACAAAGTTGCAGAAGGTCAGAATGGGTCATTTGTATGATATTGAGTGTTTCTAAATTGGCTGTGTTCTTGCTGGTTTATTGAGAGCTTGGTTTAATGTTTGCCAGTCTTTTCCATGTAGAATGTTGCTGTAAGGGACACAATATCAAAATGTGTAAGAAGCTGTCCTACCTAGGCAAGGCCCAGAGTTGTTGCTTATATTTTGTCTTCAATTTTTACTGAAAAACATTGCTTGTTATCAGAAGACTGAGTAGATAATCAAATACAATTTATTTAGTTTTTGAGAACTGACGACATCTGTGCAAACTACGTCACTTCAACTGAGAGCACTAATAAAAGTAAATAAAGTTTTTAATTTTTTTTTAAAAGTAGACAGAAATTGTAAGTAATTTTGAGGGGAGTCATGAAGCAAAAGCCTAGAAGTAGATGAGCAGAAGGAAGGAGGAAGAAAGAAAATAACAAGATAAGAGTTTTCAATATGCATTGTGAACAAACCCTTCTGCCACCTTGCCCTTTTACATCCAAAGCAGCCTTTTGGGACCACATCCTTCCACATACAGAGGGCAGACTGTTATTTGACCAAGACAAAACAACCGAAACCCACAAGATGGTTTCATGCAGATTCCTCTTCTGTCTGCATCACTCTCTAGTTTCATGCATTCATTCATCTGCAGCTGCCTCCTCTCATCTTCGAGGCTACATCAAGGCTTCCTGCTGCCAGGCTGGGGCAAGACATCTTGGCTCAGACATCCTGGAGGCAGAATGAAGGCACCCATGAGTGATTGAATGTAACAGATAGATGGACTAAGTGCTCATTAACAATACGTGTCCCTGTGAAAAATCTGGTGCCCCAGGCCAACTGTCCATTTGGCCCAACCCCAGCATTTAACAGTTGCTCAAAAATATTTGTATTCCATTATAGTCAATTTTTCCCACATATTTACTGTAAAGGATTGCCATAATGAGTTCCAGCTTTTGAACTAGACTGACCTATCTTGTCAAAATTAGATCCATGTCAGTAGAAGCTGGAGACTTGTGAAAAGTATGTGTGAAGCCTGCTGCACATGATGTATTTCAACACAACTTTTTTCCCTCCCCATGTAGCCCAACCCATGTCTGATGAACTCAGTATATTCTGAGGATATTCTGAGGAGTGTGTGTGAGTGAACAGCAACAGAACATGAGGATGGCATGCTGAGATACAAACCATTGTTTTTCTATTAAAATATGCCTTTTCTTACCTTCACCAGGTACACATACAGTACTACAGAGTAGAGTGTTTCAATCCTTCACCTATTAATGTTTCTTATACCTTGTTTCAGGGGAAAAAAATAAGCCTAAAAATGAGCCATGCTATTGTCCTATTTCTTTAAGGTGTTATTTTCTAGAGAATAACTAACAATAAACAAAAGACTGGGGGCTGGCTTGCCAGCTAGCCAAATTAATTACACAAAATGACTAAGACTCTAAGACTGCTATAGCTTCAGAAAATACAAGCAGTGATCAATTATGTGTGAATTTCCAAGCATTTTTTATAGATCTGCACAGAATACATGAGTATAATTCTGTCAGACTTCCATCTCTCAAATCAGTTTTTTTCCTCTCAGGCTCTGGGAATAGATTTTGTCATGTGTAAACTTAAGAAATTCATTGTAAAGGCATGTCCTTCAGACAGCATTTGTCTCATCCTACCTATTCTAGACACTGATGAGAAGCACTGGCCTTGTTGCCAGCTGCTCAGAAGGCTGTTCCCCTCCCGGTCTTGTGTACGTGGTCTTTCTACTACTCCCATTCCATGCATGTCAGACTCTCTCATCCTCCCTGCAGGAGGAGACAATGTAAAACTTCCAGTTTTATTTTCTGTGATTATGCTGGGAAAAGCAAGCTGAAAAAGGGAAGGTTGTGATGTTTGAGGTATTTCTTGCTTAGTGTATGTGCTCAGAGGCTCCAACAGCAGTTTCTGGTGATCCTCACAGCCCTGTTTCCTGCATAGTCTGGCTTCCTGCTGATGGAGAAACTGGGAGGAACCCCTCAACCACGATATTCCTCCTGAAGCTTCAGGCAATTTTTTTATCTGCTTGTACTCAGTATTAACAGACTGTAAGTCAATATTTACTGGAAAACCGTGCAAGGAGCAGAGGTTGATGTTCTTTTAATATTTCAAGATATTCTAATTAGCATAAAGAAGCTGATAAAAGTCACAAGATGAAATTTTATTTCAGACACAGGTATTTAATCTCTAATAAATTCTGCTTGGGTCCATTTTATGGTAGCAGATGCCAATACAAGGGGGAATACTACTAGATTTCTATTAAAGCTACACAGATAGCTTTAACAACTTCCTCAGGATGTGGTCCCTTGCTCCATAGAGGAGGGCACAGAGTGGCTCAAGTGCCTGCTTTCCAGGGTGAGTCACTCTAAAGCCAGCAGGTTATTTCCATGTGTCATAGCAGTCCAGGTCTCTTGTGAGCTCTTCGTGATGCCCTTGCAGCCTTAAAACCTAGGGTCTCTTTGTTTGAGAAATCATTCCCCCCAGAACCATACACAGGTTTCATCTCAGAGGGGAATGTGGACAGAAGTGAAAGTCAGAACATGAGTTACCTGCAGTTATCTCACGGACTAAAGTTGTCCCAGGTCAACTGTGTTTGAGCCAAAAAAAAATCACAGAAATTTTGATTTAAAAGAAATAAAAAAGAGGAAAGTTAAAAGTTCACATTTAGAGCATTGACAGAGTTTTCAGGGACAGTGTCAAATTTCTACATTTTCTCCATTATTCACAAGCCTTCTTGTAAAATGTTATCTGTGTTGGGTTTTATGATGGTACCTGCTTACTATAAATACTGTGTATAAGCAAATGCTAATTTCATTTCATAATTTCTTTACTTTGAGCAATTTTTTCTGATTTGAGCCAAAATTATTTTATAAGAAACTTTAAGCTCTACAAAAAAGATACCTTGATGGCAGGTTGGCCCTTTCAAGACTCTATAATATTAGGTAACAGTAAATATTAAAATACAGTCTTGTATGAAGCGTTTTCCCCAGAAACTTCATTTTTTGTGTATGACCAACTCTTCTGAAGCTGATTTCTACCACTTTTTCAAAACAATTGTACCCTTGTCCTGTTTATCATTCCATTTATTCCACTCCTATTTTTCTTATATGTACAATAAATGCTAACATCAGACATTAAATTAAAAAATATGACAACAGTTTAAACTAAAAATCTGTGAATAACAATCAAACAAAAAATTATAAAGCAGAAGAAAACATAACCTGGTATTTATTTTATTGATGTAAAATAAAAAATAGTCAGAAATCCCTCCATCATCCCAGCTGCACGCATCCTGGAGGACACCACCCTGACAGCCACCTCCTCCCTAGTCATGTCTCAGGGCTGTGCCACCTTGCAGACAAGCATAATCCACGCTGCTTATGGTTAGGTCAGCATTTGGGTCTTTAGTGACAGCTGAGGCCAAGTGGGCAGCTGGAATGGGCACACTAACAGTTTCCACTTCAGAGGCAAAATGTGGGTAGTTTTTGGTTTTTTGGTTTTTTCTTTTTTTTAAGGTAAGTTAATTTTTAAACATGTATATATGTAATTATGTGGCTCTCCTTATTTTTGCAAATAGTCAGCTAATATGGGAATTCAGCACACAAGGTTTTGTATTTTATCTCAGAACTCTCTCCACATATCCTGCTATCACAGACCTTAGGCAACTAGAAGAAACAGAAAAGAAATTAAAGTAAATAATCAGAAGATTGTATGACATTAATTTTTATTTAAAATACACTTTGTAGATATTCCTTAGAGAGCTCTCCAGAGTATCTTGTCATATTGTGAGATTTTCTAAGCACTGGTAGATTTCTAATGACTGATAGAGAGTAATATTACTTTCCAAGTGATCAGTGTGGTTTCCTTTCATCTTTGAGTTTCTAGGAAAGAAACCCCTAATTTAAAGTCTAATATCTTTCTTCTGTTCCCATACACAGCAGATGGCACATGCAACTACATCCTACTTTCTAATTCCTATGTGACATTTATTATTCATCAGAAAGGAAGTTAAAAAATATTATCTTTGCAGCTTCTGCTTTGGCTGGCCATATAAATTAGACAAAATATTGCTTAAAAGAAATTATATTTGAAAGCATAAAAACTATTAAAAGTATAGCATAGGGACCACCCAGTGGGGCAGCAGCTGCCAAAGCATAGTTCAATGAAGAAAGCACAGTTTGTCAAAACAAAGTTGTTGACAATATTGTCTGCTATATATTTTTACATTCATCTATGATGTTTCTTCATATAGTAAGAAGGAAATTGGAGAAAGTTCAAGTATCAGTGATCATATATTCAAATTCACCCAACTTTTCCTTTATTTGAGGTCTCAGGATCATTTTATGTGGCTTTACAGTAGTTCTTATTACTGCCTCTTTCCAAACTGCAGGCAAGGTTTAAATAATAATGCCTGTAAATATAAATTAAAAGGAAAATATTGTTATTCAATTAAGTAAAAATCTGTATTTTTAAGTAGGCATGATATAGTACATCAGACATAAAAGGTGGAAGAGTCTTGGACAGCAAGGCAAATCATAAATTTTTGGCATTGAAAATAACTTTTTTCTCTAGTAAACGACTTAAGTTTTATTTTTAAATTATATTTTAAAAACAGCTAGATCTTTATCAACTCACAGGGTGAGTTGCAAGTTCATCCAACACTGACTTCCCTTTAGAAGTTGTGCCCCTGACCTAGAGTTTTGTATGCGTCCTAACCTGCTTCTGATGCTAATGATGGGAAAATAAAACAATTAAAAAAAAAAATTGCAATTCAGATTTGTCTCCTGGTTTTCAAAAAAAGAAAAAAAAAAAAAAAGAAAAGTAGATTTAATTTAGAATTTGGTGTTGTTTTAGTTTTCTACAATAGTAAGGTGCTTTGGACTATGCCTTCCTGCCTTGTCTGCTCAGCCTCTTGAGTAGAAAGAAATCAGTTCCATGGTAATGTGTTTTTTTAAATACAAAAACAAGTAACTGTGTAAAACATCTTACAAAATACCTGGCTTAGGGAAAGACAGTATTTCTTCTCAATCAATACTATTGTTAATGACTGCAGTCATCATAATTAAAAATATTTCCATGTGAGGTCTGTTTTTCTCTATTATAGAAGTTGCATGCATCTTGCTGCATACAAATAAGCATCTAAAGGGGATCAGTGCATGACTTAGCAGATTCAACATTCTTGAATTCAAGGAATATATGTACCAGTTAATCTTGCAATTACTCTTCACTGTACACCATTTCTCTGTGCAATCATAGATCCAAATTTCTTAATTATTGCTTTGATGTGTGTGATTGATAATTAAATTCCATTGGTTATAAACTTAGATGTGTTTAGCAGAGGTTACTCTAATGTGGCATTTTGTTCTGAATTACCTTGCAGAAAGTCAACCTGATAACAGCAAAAGAAGAATAGAAGAGAAGCTAAAAATATGCTTGCTTCCTAGTCACAATCTACTTTTATACATTTTCCTTTCTTTTTAACTTTGAAAGGATGCAGTTCCTGATTATATAATACCTTCCGTGATGCTTTTCAGTGGTCAACTTTTTAGGTAATCTGAATGTGGATGAAGCCAGGATCTTCAAGTCTTGGAGTCATGCTATTCCTCAAGAGGCTATTGGTCTTGTTAAGCCCTGTAAAACTTTCTGCCAGAATATAATTCCTCAAAAATAATCAGAGTAAGAGATAAAATGTGAATATGGCACCTTATGACCTCGAAAGTTGTTATATAAATGTGTGGAATTCTGGGACATCTTTCCAAAAGAGGTGTCTCTGCACAAGTAAACTTGAAAGGTTTGGAGTTACCCTTATGAGTTTTTTTTTCAAATGTAGGAATACAGCAATCAGGATGATCACATTGACCTATGTAATTCTGATGCTACCCAGGTCTTCACTCACTCTATCTTCACAGTGAATGAAGGGACCATTTATTTTATTTCATCTTAATTGATGCAATTTGAATTAATTTTCATGAGGCTTTTGAACGCTATTATTCAAAAATCTTGGAATATTTTTTTAAATTGGCAGCTATCTTAGTAGTATAATGTTTGGGGATTTTTTAATTTTCAAAGTAATGTTAACCAGTAAGAATGCAGATTTCCAAACCTCAGACTTCAAGAATATACACCTTACATATAGTCCTTTAAAAGTTTATGTAGTAATAACAAATTATTAATGCTTTTTTACAAAAAGCAGTATGTGTTTTCAATTTGAATAACTTGGTTTTTTTCTACTTCTGTTTCCTTCCAGTTCCTAACTAGTTAGTGAAATAACTGAAATTTATTTTCTTCCCTATTAAAAAGCTACTGACAGATGGATTAAGATGATCATACTCTTCAAAGCTCCTGAAAGTAATTTGTCTTTGAGAGATGGAAAATAAAACAGTAATTATTAGTCCAAGGATTTTGTAGGTTAATCTAATTAAGAATCCAGACTTCTTATGTCTTGGTTGGAGTCTATCCTAATAGCAAAGTAATTTATAGTTCATTTCACTGGAATTTTTTTTGCCATCTGCCTATAGAAAAAAAAAATAGTAAAAAGATTTCTATAGTACCTACAGCTTGCATCACACTTCCACTCTACATCATATTTTTGCTACTACATCCAGATGGGCTGCTCATTTGCTATGTAGTTAATAATATTCTTCAGGCTTCATCATAGTGAGGGAAAAACATTTGTAGTATATCTTGCAATTTTTAGATGAATTGTTTTGATTTGACAGATTGATCTTGTCCTTTCCCCTCATGAACTTCCTTCTTTTCCCCAACTTTCCTTATATCACTTTCTAATATGGTACCTCAGATACTACTGTCACTCATTGTCTGATAGAAATCCTGAGAGATATTACTGAAAAAAATGCAATATTTCATGTCTTTATTTCCAGAATATTAAAATTCTTAGTTTTATTGTTGTTTATGCATATTATTTTCTTACTAAATTTGATTGATTTCAAGATTATTTAGCTTACTTATGGTCAACTGTGTTACTTCCAAAAAATTTTCATCTGCTTGGTAAAAACTGACCTCTTATTTAATATTTTCAAATACTTTGGTTTTGAAAATTTAGGATAAAAAAGGATTTAGTAATTTCCTGTAAAGCCTACCCTATGAATGTTCTTCAGAGCTGGGTCAAATAAACCACTTTTAATTTGGTTCCATTTGTTTTGGACCATAACTTTCATTAAAAATTATTCAGTAAATCTTTTGGTGAAGGAAATATTTCCCATGCATATATGTTTGGATTTTTTCTCAGCTTGCCTGTACATTTTCTACTCATCAGATTTCATTCTAATGATGGGTAGGGGGCAGTCTAAATATTGTTCTTTTATCCACTGATGATAGGCTGAGAATTGAACATGCTGATAAAAATTCCTTCATCTGTTTTTGAAGGCTTAAAAATCTCCAATTGAACTAGGCTAAACAGAGCATAGGAAAAATATCTGCATTTGATTATAAGAAATCTGTCTTCACATCTCCTTTAGTATGATGCCATTCTTTGTTTTTAGTCCTATGCAAAGGAAAGGAAAAGCCTTGTTTAACTCTTCAAAGGTAACTATTACCACCAAGTAATAAATTAGGCTTTTAATGCTTGAAAGATAGAAAAAAATCTAAATTTTTGGTATTTCACAGCTTCCACAGAATGTTTCTTTATTTAAACAAAGCCTAGTCTCGCCAATGGACCCAATTTTATCTACAAATACTGGCATTCACTTGTGGGTAGCAAAGATTTACTAGATGTTTATGGTTCTTTTCATTTTACCCTTTGTTTTTCCCATCTAAATTTAATAGTAAAGTGCTTTAGCCACAGAGATCCTTAAAGAGTTCCTTAGCCCCTAAATTCATTGGCATGTAGGCACAAAAAAATCAAGACAAAATGGATATTACCATTCAAACAAAAATGATCTTCAGTTTACAGCTATTGTAAGTTCTGCTTCCTGGAAAGTATTCACTTTAGAAAACATGTGTTCAAAATTGGTTTTGGATTGTTTTATATGCTCTGTATTTCTAGAAATACAGCTCTTTGAAAAATGCTAATTTAATTGAAAAAAGCTCTCTGAAGCACATGTACACTAAGTACCTTCTAAGTCTAATTGGAGTGCAATGGCTCAAAGCAATGTCCTTCCTGTGCTGGTGCAGTGCTCTGCAGCCACAGATGCAGATCTGCACTCAGGCAGATGGAGCTCTGAACAAAAAGCTGCCTTCCAAATCCATTGTTTTTTGTCCCCATAATAAATATTCACAGAGAGGAAAAATCTATTGAAATGAAATTAAATAGTTTCACAGGATTTTGTCTTTCTATCCCAGCAATAATCTGGCCTTTTTGTTGAGGGTTTATTGTTCTCAAACATAATTCTATATGATTCCCATGCAGATGAAACCCTAACACAGATGATAATTTAAAACTCTCCTTATTATTCCTCATAAGAACTTCAATAAATCATTATAGTGTTATCATTATTCCGACTTGTTTTGACAAGGCTACAACCTTCATGTTTCGAAATGAGTTAGGTCTGAATTTATCTAAGCCCAGGGTACTTTATGTGTTCTGAAAATGTCATGAAATTTTCACTGCCATATATCTTCATAGTGCTAATTTACCGCCAGAACCATATGTTTCTAATCTTAGATTACAGCTGTATAAAACACTCAAAATTGTGTTCATTAAAAGTATGCCTGTGGTTAGGTCAGCCTATCTATATTTATTTTAGGTATGAGGTAGAGTTTTTTATTCTATTGCTAGTCATTTAGTGGGGACTTTGGGACATGCAGGAATGGAACAGAGGAACTGAGAATAAAAGCAAATGTGAGTACAAGATATTGTTTTTGTCCATGAAGGAAAGTTCATATTTTTATTCAATTTTTAAACCATTTTTATGGTTTTTTATGCATTGAACATTTGCTCAATCCCAAAATATAACTTCAATGTTGGCATGGAAAGAAAATGCCAAAGGTGGTGCTTCGAACTGTGCATTGCTTTTCATAAATATTCAGGGTTATGGTTTTTGTTCTTTTCAGGAAGTTGGAGAAAAATACTGTCAAGTACATGATAGCATCCAAAAGAAAAACATCTGGGAAAAAAAGCGCATTTTGAACCTGTGAGCTTTTTGTTGTCAGTCCTACTCTCAAAATGGGGCATGAAGTAAAAAGATATTTGCATAGACACTGTTATATTTAAGAACCTTATTTGGAGGGCATTCCAGTGTATTGTGTGTTATGAGAAATGCCATGCAGTAATGTTAATTTATTTTTGGTGTTGTTGTTTAAGTTAAATAGATACATAAAACTTACATGAGTTGTTGGCACGCAAGTTATTGCTTCCTGGGGACAGCAGCAAGTTACTGAAACCTTTTTGAAATGATGTCATGATTTTTTGTAATTGAATATGCATATTTTACATGTTGGAGGCTGAAACACACTTTTTTTGGCAGGATCTTTCAACAGATGCACATGCTGGGGCCCTATTCTAGGAGGTCTTACAGCATACGTAAGTCAATATTTGTGCATAATTTATAAAACTGAGCAGTAGAACATGGCTTTTCCATCAAATTTACATGATCATATTTCCCTCGCTTTGTTTTTTGCTTAACAGGATGTTAAAACCTCAAAGACATTGAAAAAAAAATATAATGTAGGATGAGAAACTAGACATTATTAGCTAATTCTAGTAGAAACTGACTTTTTCTGAAGGAAAAGTACAAATGAAAAACAGAAACAAAGGGGAGTATTGAAAAACTTGTAATTAGTCTTTCAATCCATACTCTCAAGTCTCTGAATGTTTCTCTTTAATTAGTCTGTCTTTCAATTTCTTTCAGGTTTTGATGAAAGAGATAAGCATAGGCAAGGCTATACTGAACAGAAACCATTTTTGAAACATGTCTGAGGTGTTCATAATATTAGTTAGAGTTGTCTGTGTATCTTGTAGTTTTTTATATTATCTTTGTTCAATTCAGCCAAAAGAAAGGGAAGACACAATAAACATTCTTGTGCAGAAAATGAATTGCTGTGTCTCAAACATGATGATATAGTCACTGAATTCTACCAGCTAGTCTCTGCTACTGCCATATTGATTAGAAATCCATTGAAAAAAAATCATGTGCTTAATATATCATCAGCCATTTTCTATACAGAGCAAAACTTAAATAGATATTAAGGTAAACATTGATTGAATCTTTTGACTTATTGCCAAATATCAATAATGAAAATATACTATACAAAGTAAATAAAAGAGAATAAATAAATAGCTCAGAGGATACTCATGCTTTGATTCATTTCCTGTATTTTTATAAGACAAGAATAAGAGTAATATGCTGCTGATCAGAGAATCAATATATATTATAATGAATATCATCTCTATCCAGTATTTCAGGTATATCCAATGAACACTTGTTACAGAATGGTTTGCATATTCCTAAGTACCAGGTTAAGAGGTTTGGAACTATTATTGTAAAAGATAAACCTGAACAGTGATTGTTGTAATTAGAATGTGTTTTATTAATGACTGACAAATTATACCAATAGAGTATCTTTTCAGAAACATTCTGATATAAAAAACCAATAAGCTCTTATAAGAATCACTCATTTTAATGTCTTTTAAGAGACATTAGGTCAGATTTAAAAGACCATTAAGTCAGATATAAAAGACAGGAATCAGACCAGCAAAGTTGCTGGCACAGCTCTGTGAATGTGCACACTCACAGACTTTAGTGTTCTGGTTGTGCTTTTTCTTTTTATCTTTCTTCTTTTTTTTTCCTTTTTTTCCTTTTTTTTTTTTTTTTTTTTTTTTTTTTTTTTAAAGAAAAATTGCGATTGCTCCTCTGAGCTCCTGAGTCCAATATTCATTCCTGTGGATTTCTCTCCACCAACGAGGATTGGTTTTTGTTTTTTGTTTTTTTTTTTTTTTTTTTTTTTTTTTTTTTTTTTTTTTTTTTTTTTTTTTTTTTTTTTTTTTTTTTTTTTTTTTTTTGGCAAGTCTTCTCATTATAGGCAAAGATGATGTCACATCAGTGATTTTTCATTTCCTTACCATACCACTGAGTATATGTTTCATCTCACAAAATTTCCAGGTTTATGGGAAAATTTTAATGAAGCTTCTAGAATGTGCTGGCTTTTTTTTAACCATGATGGCAGCATGTAATTGATTATTTACTAGTTAGAAAAGTAGGTTGAGGGGGGAAAAATTAAAATCCAATCCTAGTCTGCGATCAGATGCTCTCAGATGGCTTGAATTTATTTCCAATGAAGAAACAATGACAGAATGATGATCAAGTTCTGGAATTTCTCATTGCAGGAAGAATATTAATCAATACATTAACTACTGCTTTTTTATTACAGAAATCTGAGAGATGGATTATTCATTTCTTTCTGGAACAATAAAAATCTTGCAGTAAGTGTCCTATATTTTATGTCTTGTTACTTTTCCTTTTGGAACCATGAAACACTAAAATATTTTTTTTAAATACTGAAAAAAAATCAGTATTTACAAATTCAGAAAATTTCTTTTTTAGGTACTCTTTGTATTACCACAAATTTTTGAATGAGGAAGTAGCTTTTCTTTGCAGTGAAAAGACAATAAATCTATTTATTACTGCTGTTATTGAATAAAACTCTAAATATCAATCCATTTAGAGGTCAATGAAAATCATAACTGAACATAAGCATTGAACTGAACCTAAAAATTTTTCTTGCAAACTTGAATGGATATCCAGACCTTGTCACATGCAACCTAAGTCAATTGTTTAACTGAAAACTGAAAGAAAAAGAAATCTTAAATTTAAACTTAGATATATTTTTAGTATGGACATTCATTTATATAATTCTAGTTTTAGTTTAACCTTCATTTTATACATTGTATGGGAAAAAAAAAATTGGTAACAAAGATTTATTACTCCACAGATAACAAATGAACAACTATGACAGTATCCCAAGAAGTTCTTGCTGTTGCATGCTGATGAAAAACTATCCTGGTGAAACGCATGGCTGCCAATTATAGTGACTGTTTTCAGTGGCAGTTTAGATTCAGGCATGAATTTTCTAAAGAATAGTAGTAAATAATAATAAAGAATTTTCTAAAGAATAGTAAATAATCAGCTACAAGTCTTTAAGATTTGGCTCCTCTTACAGAAACCAAAGTGTTTTAACATGAGGAAAGTACACTAGGTCTTTTAACACCAGGTATTGTGCTGCTGTTACATTTTACCTATAGATGAGTTGATGTACTTAATGTCTCCAGATCACACTGCAAAAATCTGTGACTGTCAAGAATATAAACTAGTAGTTGTCACTAATTATAGCCACCAGACTTCATTCCCATTAGTCAAAAGATTTCATTACAGGAAAGATGTCTGGAGATGGGCACTAACAAATGGTTGTTTTCAAATAATTCTGTCTTGAAATAGCAGAATGAATAACTGGGAAAATAGACCAAGAATTAACTACAGCTATTGCACTCCGGCAACTTTTACTAGCATTCCACTGCAGACACCCCTCTTAATATCTTGCTTTCATAAATTTCAAATAAAAATATAATGATGTCAAAGGTATGGTGTTAGATCTGGCATCAAAAATATAGTTTACATATACAGTGACAAATTCCTTTATATAATAGAAAGAAATAGCTAAGAGCTCAGTTTTATCAAGTATATCACAGCACAACTAGAATAATGAGTCTAAGGACAATTTCTCAGTATGCAGATGTGATTAAATTGGGTGGAACATCAAGTAATGAGGAGTAATAAACTAGGACTTGAATCACTGAAGAAATATGCCTGAGCTCATTTATAGTAAATAGGTTTTGACAAAGACGGATGTTCTGTAAGGTGCTAAAAGGAAAGAACCTCATCTGTGGGAATGAAGCGTTGAAGAAGTCTTCCCATTTCAGACAGATAATCCACACTTCTGCCAGTACCCTATACAGCATACTTTACACATAAACAGCACTTTGTGTGTAAATATTGCTCCACAGCAACAGTAACATGACATGAAAAGACTGTGAAGCACCAAAATGAAGCCAAAAGAAAAGGAAGAAGAGAGAAAAAAAATTGAAAGGGTGGGGGGAAAACAGAAGTACAAAGTATTTTAAATTCTGTTGAAACCTTCAAAGCTAGATTCAAATACAGATTGAAGAGTTGTGCTTTAAATAGGAAAAGTCAATAGATGGAATACTCCATTCTTTCTGTGTTTAAATCCTTTTTAGTCTTTATAAAACTACTGAGTTCTGGTTTCTTTTTCAAGTTGAAAAATTTTGCTAAATGTTACCTTTGAAAATACAGCAGCTTTTCCCCTCATTTTCTCTTTTTTTTCTGCAGTTCCTTCATTGGAAATTCAAGTCTCAATAGAAATAGATTTTGGAACTTTAATAAAGATAGGTGTTTCAAACTTTAGCTGCTTGTCCAAAACTGAAACCAAAGTAGCCTAGAAAACGGATTGAAATAAACAGCCTGTACATACACACATGTACCACAGTATACTGGATTATGTGATTCTGTGTGCAATTGGTGACTGCTAGCCTGTGTGCCCTTTTTATTCACTCTGAGCTCTTCAGTCACTCCAGAAGACCTTTCTGTTCCTTTTTAATTACTCAGACTGTTTCTAACTGCAGTCCAATTCTACCTCTTTATTTACTACAGTCACCACCCTTGACCTGAATCCAACCCCAATTTAACAATTAGTTTTATCTTCAGAGTGAGCTATCTTAATCAGTTTCTCTCTCTCATCTCTTCAGCCTGATGTCTGAGCAATAAACACAAATGAAATCTAACGTTAAATCTGTGCCAATGCATCATTTTCCTGTACAGTACAGAGAGGTAATCAGATTCAGAAAAGGAGAGCTCTCATTTTTTCACATTCAGTGTTTTCTGCATGGTTCTGAAACAAACATTCATATATCCAGAAATGAAATTAAGTAACCAAGGGCTATCTGCAGTCTTAATCTTGTCAATGTGCATAATCCCCAAAATTATTGAAATGTAATTTAAAGCAGAAAAATGACATTTGTTTTCACATTCTATTTTTAAGGTCTTGATACTTGAATGTATCTGCTGCTTATTACAGCTATCAATATATCTGTGCACTGAGAAAGCAAACATTAGTGCCTCTGCCTATTGCAGTTGGTCATTGATGGAGTCAACTACAAACTGGATGTTTTTGAGATTTTCTATTTGTATCCATTCCTGGGAAAAGTCTGATGATATTTTAAGATGAAATACAACAAGTAGAAAAGAACTGATCTTCGTATCACCTATTGACCATAAAATGAGTGAAATGTCTGACAGAACAGACATTATGATCTCCTATTTGTTGTTCTTTCTATGCTGAATTAAAGTGACAGTTCTTTATGTTTCAGGTTGCCATTGTTAGAAAGTGGCTGCTGTATATGAAGTAATAGAGTGCACACAAATCCTGCCTGTCTCATTTTCTCTGTGCCTTTCAAAATAGCCTAATCTAGGAGGAGACTGATTTCTGTTTTGTCTCTGTCTCTGAAGTATCCCGTTTTCCCAAGGGAGGGGGAAGAATCAATATAATTTTCAAGATAAAAAACACAATGAAATCTAGTATATTATCTTATAAATTATTTTTTATATAATCATTGAAATTAAAGTTTACTTGAATATGGTGTTGCTTATGTAAAGTATAGAATTGACATCTATTGGTTTTTACCTTTTTTTCTTTTATATATTCTCTGCATCATTTACATATATATTTGAAGCTCTGTAGCTTAT
This sequence comes from Pyrgilauda ruficollis, assembly GCF_017590135.1. Lineage (NCBI taxonomy): Eukaryota > Metazoa > Chordata > Aves > Passeriformes > Passeridae > Pyrgilauda > Pyrgilauda ruficollis. Next base: position 11,440,154 of record NW_024508100.1, on the reverse strand, counting down.
TATTGTATTTGTAGTTAGTTTTCTGAGTAGTTTTCCATGCCCTTTCCTAGGCAGGAAGGAAAAACAAATTCCAGAGCTCCAAGGCCCAGGAAGTACAAGGCCCCTATCCTATCTTTGTTCTCCCTGGGAACCAAGGCTGAGAACAACACTTTGACATCCATTCTCACGGACAAAGTACAGCTAATGCTGAAGGAGGGCTCCAGAGGAGGGGAATGGCCTGGGAGGGAATTGCATCATCACTTGTCCTCCTCATTGGTGCCTTTTATCAATTATGATAGTTTCCTAAAACCTATAAAAAAATGTATTCATACTGTGTGGGTAGGCTTTTGTGGACATTCATCCATAACTGCCCCAGGAGTTCCAATAAAGATCCACTTTTATATCCTACTGTACAAAATTAACTCAAGTTTCATTTCTAGGTTGAAAAAGGCATCACAATCACCAGATTTCATAGTAGTGCAATACTCTTAAACCTGTATTAAATTAAATTAAATGTAATTTAATAAAGACAGGAAAACTTTTATTTCCAGGAGTAAATACTCATTTGAAGTGAATATTATTAAATGGCCATGTATCTCACCACTATCTTTATAGTAATAAAATATTTCTTTTGGATTTCTGGCATGTCTCAGGAGGCCCAATACACTTCCAGAAAGGCAGTGTGAAGCAAATATGACCAATCACATTCTACTGTGAATATTAATGCCCTTTTCATCAAGAAATATCATAGTTATTGGGTTTCAGCAGGGATATTTTACTATCAGGCAAAATAAAATCTCCATTTTAGAATTAATATAAATTTGGGCAAACAGGTCTTGAAGGAGACATGAGCAAAAAAAAAATTAACTCAGCTATTTTAATGCTGTGCTAATACTGGTACAGCTTTTGCCAAGTCTTTGTTTCCCTTTTTTTTTTTATCCAACTTTGTATTTCTTGGCTAACCTGATAAAAGCTAGACTGTTGAGATTGTCTTTTTTGCTGTTTTACATGTATCTAGTTTGCTTCTTTTATGTATAGACGCATATTTCTAACAGTAATTATCATTAGAAGCATTGATGTTTAACAGCATCTTATGGTATTTTCAAATTTCTCAGTCTTTTCTAATAAGCAAATGTATACAGTCAGAGGAAGCAGAAGACTACAATAATTCAAAATCATTATTTGAGTCAGAAGTAGTGCCAGTGACTCACTGTGTTGCCCTTACTTGTTTATGTTTGGGGTTCAGATAAATTAGCGATGGGGATGGGAGCCAAAGGAAGCCATAAGCTCTCCATTAAGAATCCTTTTTTCCTCCCCTCCAAATAAACAACATTTCATCATTCTATATTCAAAGAAATTAGGTCCAAAGAGTTCTATGATGAGCCATGGAATAACTGAAGTTGATAAAGAGACACTGATTTCTGTCAGCCAAAGATACAGAACCAAGGAGGGTTCATTAGCTGCAGAAAAGAAAGGAAGTGATGCAACTGGCCAAACACTGGTTATTTGAGCGCAGCACTCTGGCCATACCCTACCCATGGTCACTGGAGATAATAATTCAGAAGTTGTTTACAAACCTGAAAATACCCATAGTGTTCAGTTAGAAAATTAAATTGATCTTTCCCTGCCATACCTTCATTTTCTGCCTCTAAGGCATCAGTTTTAAACCTCCTGATGAAAACACAGATGTGCCTTCGAGCACCAATAGCAGGATTTGCTGTGATCCTTGTTTGAACTTTATGGTTAACCACTCACTTAACACCTGATTAAATGAACACACCACTGACTATGAGCTCTAAACCTTCCCTGTGTAACTAATGAAACAATTATCAATGTCAGTACCACAGGCAGATTATCCTTTCCCTAAAATGGTATATGTGGGGAAAAAAAAGGGTTGAAAAACATAAGAATGGTGAGGAGAGAGAAAAATAAGTTGGTTTTACAATTGTTTTCACTCAAAGACCAATCTTGGACCTGGGAGATGTTAGAAAATATTCATTGTGTGAGAATTCACATATTTGTGTTTGCTTTGGGTTGTTTTCATCTGCTTAAAAATAAATTGAATTTTCTCAGAGTAGATAACAGGATATTGTGAAAGACTTAGGAGGCTTTTCCACAGACTGCAGCCTCCTTATAAAAGGGGAAAGGGAGGTAAGAGGGTTTGAAGGTTGTAAAACACCAGTTGGTGAAAGATTGCCTGTGCTTCAGGCCCTTTGATATGTAATGCAGGGATCAGGCCCCACCACGTTTGCCCCTGCCAAAATGAACTTTGCAGTGTATGTGTCTCAGTTAGTGTTTTGGAATCCTCCAGCCAGAGACATAATGGAATAAATCTACTCTCTGCACTTCAGCCATGGGTTGTTGTCATCTTGGTGTTACTTGCATGTATTTCGTTCACACAGTATAAGAATACATTATAGTATAAGATATTCAAAGGGTTTTTTCAACAGAAATATCTCAGTGTGTTGGGGTTTTTTACTTGTTAATAGTAATTATCATCATCATCATCATCATCATCACCACCATCATCATCATCATTTCTATGCTATTGCTATCAAACAAATTCAAATAAATTCTCTTTACAGATGTGGGTCACTCTGGACGTTTTAGGTAATTATTTAAGCAATTCTGCTTTTCTGTCTATACAGAAAAGAGTCAAGTCCAAAGTCTGTCCATGTCATATCCAAAGCTGTCCATGTTCTAATTCCAGTATTCATCCACTTTAGAGAACTGCAAAAGGTGTTTGGGCTCAGGTAGGAGTGAGTGAAGAGGTTACTTCCTTTTGGAACATGCATCACATGCATCACACGCATCACATTTATTTTCCTCTCCAGACACTTGGAACAATATCAAGTTTGTGGGGGTTTTTTACATTGGGGTGGGATGTTGTGTTTTGTTTGGGTTTCAGGATTTTTGCATAATAAATATTGTTTAATTTTTGTAATAGTTGGAGGGTATCTGTCAGTTTGTAGCATGATCCTGGAAAGAATTCTTCTACCGTCTTGCAAAATTGAAAATAAATCTCTGCTAAATTTATGAAGCTCTCCAAGGTGCTGGCATTGATTATTCAAGTAAATTTAGAAAGTCCTGAACTAAAAAACTTTAAATGTACCTTCAAGAGGTGCAGTCCTTGCTCCTAAATATTATTTGATGACTGTGGCAAAAATATTTCTCATGTTGCTCCCATGAGACTCCAGGAAAATTTAAAAATCCAAAATCCAGCATTAAAAAACAAGGCACATAAAAACTCATTATAGCATTCTAATCCATGAAGATGTGAGAGGCTGGAAAGATTGATGTCTTGAGATATTTTGGGATCTGTGTTGGGAGAGGAAGTGGTGAAGTGAGGCCCAGCCCTTCACTCTGCTTCCCTAGAGGCCGTATACCAGCCTGGCATTGGCTGCCAATCCCAAGAACACAGGAGCCCTAGCCCAGACCCAGAGTGGCCAAATGACCAGAATCCCACCTGGGGGAATGGCCCAGGGAGTCCAAGGGGTATTTAAGGCCAAACATGAGGTGAGCGCATGTCTTGAACCTTCCTCCTCTTGGAGTTTCTATCGGCTGAACACTGCTGGAACCCATTAATTGGGATCTATATGTGTCTTTTTCTAAAACTTTGCTGTTTTTCTATCTTTCTTCCTCCTCTAATTCCTTTTTCCTCTGATTTTTTTTTAAAATTTACAATCTAGTGGACTTAGAGTTTGCTAAGTTGAATGGGCTAAGTTAATGCTCTGGGAAGCGTTTTATGTTGATTGACTGTTGCACGAAATCTTTTGCCAAAGTTCTCTGATTCTCTAAAGTTTTCTAAAGTTTCCAGTAAAGTCTATTTTTCGTTATTTTGACCTCTAGAGAATATCTTTTCAGTATTTCTCTAGTGTGTCTAACTTAGAATACATGAACAACTGTAAGCCGTTTCAAATCCTCATTGAGCAAGTTTTTTGGGGCCTTACAGCAGATAAAAACTACTACTTGATGATGGCAAGATGAGTAATAAGGGTGAGCAAAACTGAGAACCATAAAAGTCATTAGTAAGTATATTTAATGTTGGTAATCAGGAGTATGTTTTGCTGGGATCCTTCATAAGAATTGATATGTTTCTTAATTTTGATTGACATAGATAAGAAAAATCTTCTACTATCTTCTTTTTAATGACAATTTTTCGCTTATAAATCACTTATTAGAGATTTCCAGGAACATGGAAAACATTTTTTAATACTGGTGACTCTAGGGAATATCAAGAAATAGAGGCTTATACGTTTTGCTTTCTGATTCTTCATTGATTGCCTGCTTGATAGTAAAGATTTTGCAATCTCTAGTACAAAAAATCTGCAGTATTAATAACCTAACACTATTTTGTGTCTTAGTCAGTCCTTATGGAGGTAAACTTCAAGCAAATTTTCTCCTCCCCACCTAAGCCTTTGTTTTATAATACACCAGTAAAGTAACAAGGAATTTGACCAAAACACTGACTCAGTTGGGATCTTTATGTATGGAAACTCTTATACAAATAATTTTGTAAAATATGAATATAAAGGACTTGCAGCTGAAACATCAATTATTAAACAGGAAGTAATTAAATTAAGGATTTACTGAGGCCTGAGTACCATGGGAGAAAAGTAAAACATCTAAATCTTCAATAAAATCATGAACTTTTCCATAATTTGCAACCTAATGTTTCCACACATTAAGACACACAGCTCTCTAGGTGACATTTAGAAAATCATACTTTATCTCTCTACAGCTGAAGTTTACTTTCATAAGACTTGAGGAAGTATGGCCCCTGGCTCCCAAAAAACCCTAGAAAACCTGAAGTTATACAAAAGCTCCGAAGATGATTGATGCCAGCATACCATTTCTGAGGTAACACTTTTTTTTGTGTGCATCTGTAGAACTCTCAGCAATCACAATATAGTGCGGTGCCATGCAATAAAATAGTTTTCCCACTGAATTCAATGCAACACCAATTTTGACTACAATTACAGCTTTTCTTGTATCTAACGCTGATCTGTTCCAGCATGCCTGGAGTTATCTCTTGCGAGACATGATTTTATTCTGAATACATTACACGCTGGAAGATGACATAAGAGCGCCTGCCCCCCTGAGGGCATTGCTGTGGAAAGTGTTATTGTTCTTATTGCTGTTCCCCACAGTGGCAGAGTCGCTCTCCTGAGAAACACCAGAGGTAGATACTCAAGAGATTCAAGCAGCCCAGTGCGCAACACCTGGAAAGAGCTGCTGTGGAGTATAGCTGCAGTAGTCAGAAGCATGTTGCCACTGCTATGACTAGCCCAGTCACTGTACACTTTAATGTCATGCTCCCATCAGTGCAAGGACTAAGGGATGCAGATATGGAAACCTTGTGTGTCTCATCATTCAAACTGCATTCTTCTGTCTTTCCAGACTACCAAGACACCCTGGCCAGAGACAGTGGAGACCTGTCTACCCAGAGACAGAAGTCAGCCAGTGCTGTTGAGTAGACTGGATCCCTGGATCCTTCTGGCTCTGTCATAACACCCTTCCCTGGGCTGTCTATGCCTTCCTCTAAAAGCTCTCTGAAACCACCTCCTCCTTCTCTCCTCTGTGCCACATTAAGGTGGTTGGGGGTACACTACCATCACCACTATATGAAGCCCATGCTAAGCTGTGTGCTACACAAAGCATGTGTGTGGTGTGCACAGGTCAGGTCACCGTCAGTGTCAGAGTCAGGTCAGGCATGCCAAATATTTGGTAAATGAGAATACTTCTTGATAATGTTGTCTGTGATACATTTCTCATGCACAAATCAGGCACTTGAAGCTAAAGTCCCTTCACTGGAGTAACTTTCAAAAGTGAACAAGCTAATAAAAATTTGTCTCCCTAATTAAAAGACTACATGCATTAGACAGCCACAGACAAAATACAGAACACATGAGGAACCACAAATTACTTATCCATGTTGTTGTGAATAATTTGTATCTACTGCACTATTTTCTGGACTTGTTTCTACCAAGTGTCTTTAGGAGCTACAAAAAGGCCAGACAAACTGAAAAGATGAAATGGGATTTTAGTATAAGGATGGAGCTGAATGCTCCATGTACAGTACAAGTACTTAAACATCAGCAGGTGACCAGTATTTTGAGCTGTATACTATTTATCTTTCTTTTAAATACTGCATAAGTTGAATTGGAATGACTCAACTGTGGCAAAGATTCTGTGATTACTATTTTAATGTTAATTATTAATTTTCTAATGTTTGATGTTTAATTTCTTACTTGAATATGATATATAGGAAAACTTTATTATATATATATAATTTATTGACCTGTCTGTCATTGAAATACATATATAATTTGTATAATGTTGACTGTTCACTTTTCCTTTGTTTCAGGGACTCAAAATAATTTTCTATACTTCTGTTCATTGTTTCAAGATATTTTACTGTATACTTTTGTAATTTTATGCAGGTTTTGTGCAGTGAAGTATGAATGCTGATTTATCTGCAAGAGACACATGGAGGGAGAAGTCTCATCAGGTACTTAGGGAAGAAAGCACACTTTTCACAAATGAACTGTTAATTTCTTTCCCATTTCAGCACCCATATACTCAGGGACATTGGAGCAGCTGCAGTGAGTATGATGGATGTTCCAAACTAGTTGCTATTGAACTCATGCAATTTTAAAAGGTTACAGAGTGAAGAAAATTAAAAACCTCTCTTTTGGCAGAAACATAGTTACCCTGGCATGGCAATCAAATCAACAAATAGCTTTATTCTCGTATCTCACAGAAAATCCTAAAAACGTTTCTAAAAGACTTTCTCATCACTTTTATAAACCTGTTTTCTCTTTAACTTTTTAAGTGTTTGGTTGTTTCTAATTGTGCTTTCATTAATCTTGTGTTCAAAATTTTATCTCAATGTATTTGTATTTGTATGTACCTTATTTATGTATCGTATGCATCCCTCAACTATCCAGGTAGCACAAGTATTCCCACACAGTCAAAAGATTAATTGTTTTTACCACTCTTTTTTCTCCATCAGTTCTGTACCTATGATTGTAGGAGAGATAATTCAATTAAGATTTTGCTTTTTTTTAGCTGTAGTTACCAGTAAATTCTTGGTTCTTTTCAGCACTAATCTTTATTTTCTCCAGATTGTCAATCATATTTTTGCGCACGTGTTTAAAGAAAACAATATTTTCAGCTAGGATCTTGTATCAATATTTTCTTCTCATTACCTTTTTTTTTTTATTATGAAGTCACAGAGCCATGAAGGTAATTATTTCCCTAATTCATGTTTAGGTCTGATTTGCTGATTATAAAATTATCAGAATACAGACCCCTCATGAATAAGATTCAGGCCCACAAATACCTTTATGAATTTTCAGCTGTGAAACAGAAATATCCTCTCTGTGGAAATTGTCCAGTTCATGTGGGATTCTAAGAACTTTCCACTGAGAATATAAGTTACCTAGTAAGTGGTGACGCAGAGGATCCAAGTTAGAGCCCTAAAGTTACAAAGAATTAATTTTTCTCTTACAGCCTAGTTACACCTTTGTTATTTTTCATCCTTAATGAGTTGAAGCTGTTTCAAGGCTCTTTGTTCGCATATTCACACTGGCAGAACTCCTAAAGAATCCTAGACCTCCCACCTTTGATATAGGTAACATTACTTAACACATCCTTTATTCTTCCCCTTTCTCACAGTAGAACTTTTCTCCTCTTGATCATTTTAGGTTTGTTTTTTTCTAAGACCATTAGAGTTAACTTTTCTTGAATAAGGGTGATGAGAACTTTCCAAAGTATTAAATGAAGATTTACTAATGTCCCTCTCATGGGTTTAGTTCTCATATTTACTGGAAATCTTCTTACAGATACATGAGAGGATTTAATTTTCTATGGATGAAAAAAAATATTTTGTTGTCATTATGCAGTCAGTAAATATATCATGATTTTTTAATTGAATGTAAATATCCAATATTTGTAATGAGTCTTGGATCAGTTCAATTCATAGCATGAGTATATTGTGGAAAAATATTGCAATGTTCTAAAGTTGGAGATGGTGACCTACCAACCTCAGTACTCTCCACATAGATTCTAAGACATGATATGGGCACAGCAGTAAGTGAAGAGATAGATACCAAAAAACCTGAAACTAGCTATTCTTATCACAAGAACTCTTGTGAGAGTCTAAATGAGACACAAATGCTAAGAGCATTGTCTCCCATACTGTATGCTTGCCAGCTTGGTTGCACTAAGTCAGGGAAATGTAGGGAATAAACATTCATCAGTGACCACTGCCATTTGGAATTAAACATTCATACCGTGCAAAAAAAGGGGACTGAGTCCCCTGAATGGACTTAGAAGATATTCAGTTTCCATGGCACCTCATCTCACCAGTACCCAAATTAATCCTTATGATTCAGTGGAAAATACTCAGCTCATACAAGTCCTTTCTTTCACATGTGGGTATCCAAAAGAGAAATTTGTTATTTAGTTCAAATGCTTTCAGGTATACAAGAGAATGGTTTAGTACATGATAAATTATCATGCTTAGACAAACTGTGATCATCAAATCAACATCAAATGCTTCTGATTTAGCTTTTTCCCTACAGATTTGCTAATCAAGGTTTCTGCAATAAATGCTCAAGAGGCTTTACAGGAAGCTGTATTTGCTTCTCTGCTCCCTGTCTTGTGCAGTTCTTTGGGGACTGAGAGGAAATAGGATAGCCTCACAAACAGTTTAATGCAGATGAGGAATTTACCGCTAATTTTTTGAGACTCAGAGATGAGTAGATTTTATTACTGAGGTCTTGTATTTGTTGAAAGGTTTTGCTAGTAGCTCATTTTACCAGTACAAAATTAGGTATGCTTAGACTTCAGAAATTAATTTAATATGAAACTTTGCAAAAGAAACAATGTCTTCCTATTTCCAACCTTTTTTGCAACTAGATCTCTACAAACCTGTATTGACTTTCTGAAATAGAGTTTGTACCTGAAAGAGCCCAATTTTCCCAAGGTCAGGTTGCTCTGCGAACTCGGATATGATTTATGCATGGTAACATAGATCAAAAGTGTGTCTGAAGAAGGACATAATTATATGAGACAAAATATGAAAAAATAATGAGGTCGTTTCCTATTCAGGTATCTATACACAGGTCTTAATCCTTTCCAGGGAAAGGAAGATCAAAAACTTGAGTGTCACAGGCTATTTCAGATCCAATATTGTGTCTTCTCCTCTTGATTCTGAAACAAGGCTTCAAAAATAAATAATTTAATTAATTAATTTTGGACTACACTGACCTTTTCTGTCTGAGAAATAATAGGATATATAGTAAGCCATATAGACAAAGTTAAATATAAAAATACAGTTATATGTCAGATGTAAATACAGACTGAAGAAGATATAGCATCTGGATGAGCACAATCTTGAATACAGTAATAACTGGTGAAATTTATGAAAATCACAATCCTGTGTAACTATATGAGAGCAAATAAGTACATATCAAAGGATTTTGTTTTCACAGCTGAAAAATATACACTTTTTCTTTCATGACACCAAGGCAATTCTTAAAATATTTTAAAGTACAGTATAACTTTAAGCATTAAGAACACACTAAACATTTAAAGAAGGAAAGTCAAAGTCAGACACAATTTATAGTAAGGCAAACATAACTTTCTAGTAAGAACAATTTGAATTATTCCCAAATCTGAATAAAAGAAGGTGAGATTAAGTTATCCCATAGTGGATTTGCATAACAGAATTTAAAAACCTGAAATATTCCCTACACCTGACTCAGTTACTAGCATACTGCTCGCTGTCTTCCCCCACCACACTGGGTTCTGTGGCTTTCCACAGATGAGAGATGGATGCTCACCCAGGGAAGCTGAGCAGAATTGCTATACTGGTACACTCCATACTTGGGAATCACCAGCATTTGAGTCCGCACATCTCTGGGACCTTCCCCCACTTCCCAGCTTTATTCTCCAGCCTCAATCTTCACCTTCTACTTCCTGTAATTTTTTTCCCTCCCTGCCCTTCCTCTCTTCTCCCTTCTTTCTCTCTCCCTCCTTTCCCCTTAATATTTTCCCCAAAACCACTTCTTCCTTTTGGGAATCTCCCTTCTGTGAAGCACCTCCCCTTTCCAGGACCTTACACTCCCAGTTTTCACAGTCTCGACCGTCCTGGTAAGGAAGCATAACACATGACTGACCATCTCTCTTAATTTTTTTTTTTTTTTTCCAATTCATAGGTTGAGAATGTGATGCTTTTGTTTAGTCCAGGTATCATAAAAATGTGCAGCCAACCCATACCAGCTGCAGCTGCACTCTTCCCAAGCACATACAGCCAATTGTCTTCTGCCTGGTAGTATTCACAATTTGAGCCACGTGTTTACCTGCTTTCCTGCTGAAGTTGAACTGCTATCCAAATTAGAAAAAAAGGGCTGGCAGGGACAATAATATTTTATGTTGCAAGCATCTGCATGAATACATGGTACACCTAAGATTTTGACAGTTAGAGAATAAATTCATCACATTAGATAGTATAAAATATATAGTCACAGAACATTAAATTCAACAAGATGGCTCATTTCCTTACTTCACCCTCGTGGAAAGAACTAAACCATATATTCTCTTGAACTTTATCCAGAGATGTTTTCATATCCTTTGTCCACAATTATGAGATTTCCCTCTACTTTTCCTGAAAGATTTTTGTAATCTAATATCTTGAAATACAGCTCTGGCACTGGTGATTTTTTTTTTTTTTTTCACATAAGTACAGTCAGGACTATTGAGAGTTGATGTCACAACAATAATCCACTTCTTCAGGCTTGGTTGGTTTTGGCTGGTAAAATGTATGATATTGAAAACATAAAGATCTTTTTTAAACAGATGCTCATTTTGCAGTCAAGCACAGCACAGATGATTGGAATTGTCCTTTACGGGCTAAAGAGTACAGCAATCAGTGAAAAAGTACAACAGTGATCTAGTACAGTGAAGAGACAAGAAACAATAGCGAAAATTTTGTGCATAAATCTTTCTTCAATGGACAGAAATCAAACACAAAAGGCTGACACAATAACTCTACCCCATCTGGTTGGTATTATTAATTTTAACTATCAGAAACCTCATAAAATATTAATCAATATAAACTAATCACTGCAAATATTTTCCAGTTAACTATTCTTCTCAAGACCTTGAAATTAATGGAATTTTTAATTTTATCTTTTACTGGTATTATTTAACATTTTAGCATCTAAAATTAGTTATCCAGAAGGAGACTCAGCATGCAATCTAAATCAAAAGGCTGACACAATAATTCTACCCCATCTGGTTGGTATTATTAATTTTAACTATCAGAAACCTCATAAAATATTAATCAATATAAACTAATCACTGCAAATATTTTCCAGTTAACTATTCTTCTCAAGACCTTGAAATTAATGGAATTTTTAATTTTATCTTTTACTGGTATTATTTAACATTTTAGCATCTAAAATTAGTTATCCAGAAGGAGACTCAGCATGCAATCTAAATGCTGCACAATAAAAAGTTAACTGTCTACGCACAGAAAAAAAAAAATGTAGCTGCAGAGAAATTAGTCTGAACTTTTTACCCAAATTTTCACCCACTGAAAATTCAAAGCAGCATCCACTTCCAGGAGTCTATATGTAGTAAAAGAGGAAATTATCTTTTTCACAATATACATATGGATAAAGAAGGAGAACTATCTTCCAGGCAGCATTTTCCTTCTAGAGATGTGGACCTGTAATTTGTACTTCTCCAAAGCATTTCTTACTGATTAGGCTATGAAAAGTAGCCTGAACCAAGACTGAGATGCTGCCCACCCCATGAAAAATGTACAACTATAAAAATAAAAAAACACACAAGGGGGGCTGGCTCTGCATACTCCTCTAAAACACAGCGCTCTTAAAGGGAGGGGGGTATCATGCTGTTAGTGCATGGCACTCTGCAGTGGTATGGAATAGGGCAAGGGATCATGGCTTTAAACTCAAAGAGGGTGGATTTAGATTAGATATTAGGAAGAAATTCTTCCCTGTGAGGCACTGGCACAAGTTGCACAGAGAAACTGGGGATGTCCCATCCCTGGAAGTGTTCAAGGCCAGGATGGATGGGGCTCTGAGCAACCTGGCCTAGTAAAAGGAGAGAGAAATTCTACCATAAAATCTATACAATTTCATTTCACCATTATTTTTGAAAAGCACTGCATACATTTATCTAATGATATTTACTTTTTTTTTTTTTCCCCACATATTGACCAATTTCTAAGGGAAAATAATTTGGAAATTATAAACTTGGCAAGAAAGGGGTTTTGGTAATTTTCTTTCAAACAGTGTGTCATGTTGTATAGATGAGACAACTTTTGACCCTTTATCTCAAATGTGTGCCATCTTTTAATTTCTTCTCCAATCACTTATGTCATCTGCCTGGAGTTGTAAACATCACTTGGGATGGAAAAAAAAAAAAAAAGGAAAATAAGGAAAAAATCTGAAATCAAAGCATCAAAATATCAAGATCATAATATCGATATTGAAAGATAAAGGAAATTTTACAAGAGATCAACATAATTTATTAGGAATAGAGATATCCAGGTGATATGCAGTAAACTAATTTAAGTAAAAATAAGATCCGATAAAAAAAAAAAAAAAAGAAATACTGAAAAAATCGAGTGGAAAAATGAATGAAAAATCCAAATATGTGTTCATTTAGTATAAGGGAATTAAAATGGATATAGTATGGAAAAGAGTTATAGCAACTTATTATGTATCTAAAACAATTTTAAAAAATAGTATTAGAAGGGATTTACGTGTTAAAAAAAATGGGTTCTACTTCTCCTAAAAATATTTTAGTTCTTAAATCCAGGAAATTCATTTTAGATTAATGTTCCCAGATCAATTTGAAGCCTTTTAAGGAGTAATCATAATAACTAAACAAAGTTGACAGCCTGCATCTTAAACCTTTCTGGAACTTCAAAATACCTTGCATGTTTGTAAAACAAGAACATTTGGCAAGGGCCGTTTTTAAAATCAAACATATCTATGCAATTTCTGTGCCACAGCAAATCACAGCTGATTATATCATATTACAGTATGTGTTGAGTAACTGTAACATTAATTAAATTCATTCATGGAACTTGTAGAACATATGGATTCTCCAGAAGGTGCAAACATTTTCTTTTTAGAAACTACTTATTTTTGAAGACAATTCAGAGCTTTTATAGAATATTCAGACACAAAAGGAGTTGTTGTTCATATAGAGTCTGGTCTAATGCACTTATTCCATGCTTACATTTCTCATTTCCTCTTAATCAATTGAATTAAGTATCATGTATTGTGCCTGCTACCCATGATGCCTGGCATTTATCAATTCCCTACACACATACAGTTTAAAACTTGATCTGGAAAACATGAGCAGAGATTCCCCACGGAGTTAGGAGTCCAGAACCCTCAGAAATGTAACAGTAAGTGACAAGTTAGATTGTTCACTTATAAACATGAGTGTAGGTTATTTTTAACTTCAAAAAATCATGAAATAGTGTTTACACCATGTAGAATTTTAATTCATCCTTTCAAGGAAGGGTCTTGACCTATAATTTGCCATTACTGGGCACATAATGGAAATATCAGATGATAAAGTTGAAGAGAAATCACTCAGATGGTAATAAAGAGTCTGTTGCTTCACTTTGCTATGAGAATTTTTGATGACAATATTTAGGATATGCTGAACAGTTATACTAGTCCATAGCATTATCACTGCTGTAAGGAATATAAAGATTATTTAACAGGTACTTGTTAAATAATTCTCAGAACCCTAAAGAGTGGAAGACAAGATAACCATGAGATCTTTGGAAATGGAAATATGGGTTAGCTTCCTAGAACAAGCTTTAGTTTGGTGTGATGAACAGAAGAGCAATAAGAAGGGTTTGGGGGCCAATTCTCATTTAATTTTGTGATCACTGCAAATATCAGGAGCCCAAATGTAATGCTGCATCTAATGATAATTGTTTTTATAAGCTTTCATATGATAAGTAGCTGAATAAAAATCCTCATTGTATAGAGAATAATGCAAAAAAAAAAAAAAAAAAAAAGGGGGGGGTTTATATTCTGAAAAAAAATTACATACAATTTATTACTTTCAAACATAGCATAAAGTAGGCAACAATTCAGAGTAAGAGTGTACACAAGTTCTTTTCATCTTTTTGGTTTGTCAACTAGACTGTCCATGAACCAAAAAAAAACACTCTGGCCAGAATCTTCAAATTTGTTCTCTCAAGGTGGACTACTAAAATAGTGATTTAATTTTGACTTTTCATAAATATTTCAAAATTTGTGACATTTCTCCTGAAGTTTAAAGCTGTTGATTAACTACACTCCAAACTGAAAATGTTCTAGAAACTGAGCCTGCATTATATAGTAAGGATGGTCTCACCCTTTCAAAGAAGCAGCCAAAAATTCACAAGAATGACATTGTTACACTAAATATTGGAGACCTGACCTTCATGTTATTAATTGTTTAAATGGTTAAAAAGTAGTTATCAGGCAGGGTAGAAACAAAATAAATGAACCAGTGTTGTAGAGTTAGTGCATCTTACAAGGCTAAGTAAAGGAGTGGTCTGTATCCATCACCAAATGACATTATAAATCTTTGTACCTTGCAAGGCAGTGACATGAAAAATTAGACTGAGCAAGCCAGAGATGCACTATTTGTAAGCCTCAAAGGAAAGGTTAATGCAAGTTAAATATTGACATGTCAGCAATAAGGATTATAGCAATTATAAATTTGCACTAATGCCAGCTGCTGTTTAATTATTATGTGACACTGACAGGTCAGTTTGAAAGATTGACAGCTAAAGGCATTTGCCTTATAGGAATTATTCAAGATCTTTGGAACAGGCTCTGATCTCAGTTACACCAGTTCAATTCTACACACAAATCTCCTAGAGTCAGGAGAGTTAATTTATATTTCCAATGGCAAGAGCAGAATCTGCTGTGTCACATATTATACTCCTTTTACCTAGAGTCAGGAAAGTGAATAATTAGTCGTGCTGTAAACACAATTCCCTCTTCTTTCCTTCAAGTTATTCTTTTAAGAACTACACTAGAACATAAGTAAATACTGCTAGTTTCTGCCTGATAAAAGGGTGGGGAGGAAATAAGGAATGTGCATTTCTACTCTAAATGGGAATGCTTTCATTAATCTTGGTAATATTCATAAATCTTGAACTTTTAGGATGTGCCCAGAAAGAATTAATAGTTAAATTGAAGGAGACTTTCACTCTATTATAAGGTTAAAAAAAAAAACAAACAAAACAAAACAGTGATTAAAACAGAGTATTATTTCTGTAGTACAGGGAAAATATTAGGTTGACTTTCTCTGTTGAAATATAATAAATCTGATTAAATTATTTATCTGGGAAAATTCATTCAATGACTGCCATTTTGCTGCACTTGCATTGTTCACTAAGCAATCTTGACATCTAAAAGCACACTGAAATTATGGCAGATGCCGGCAAATGATCAACACAAAGCCCATGAATCAGTTAAATTCCATTTCAATGTTAACAGACTGAATAAATGAACAGGATTTAGCTTCTGGAGAAGTCTTATCTTAGTCCTCCGCACACCGGTGCATTTCTAAAAGACTCTTTAAAATAGAAAATTGTGACAATCATATATTTTCTCCCTGAAGTTGCATGAAAAATAAACCAAAGAAACAACTTATTGATTTCAATGGGGGAAGATTAAAGCAAGTTTTGTCACTTTTGTATTTTCTAGATAATTTCTTTTCTATTTTCAGTTTTCAAATAAATCAGAAAACCCATCCCAAATCCCCATGGAGCTCCTGATAAAGCTGCCATTTTTTGACAGACCTTTCTGTGCTTTTGGGCAGTTGTTAATCTATTTACCTACAGTAAGACATGTTTAATTTTGGATATAGGAAATATGTTGAATTTCAACATCCTCTTAAATACTTCATCTGTCTCAGACCATTTGAAGGAGCTGCTAGCTGAGTCTCAGCTGGTAAGTGGAATGACATTTCAATTCTCAACAACCATTTTTGCTTCCAATCCCTTAGTTAAAGTTATATAGATTATAAGAGATTAGGTTGTTGTTTTTTTTTGTTTTTTTTTTCTCAACAACCATTTTTGCTTCCAATCCCTCAGTTAAAGTTATATAGATTACAAGAAATTAGGTTGTTGGGTTTTTTTTTTTTTTTTTTTTTTTTTTTTTTAAACTGGATATTATAAATTTGATGGAAAATTATTGCTAGAGGCTTCTATATGCTTCCATGTTTCCCATTTTCTTATTCCCAGTCTCATGCATCCACTAGTGTCGTGGAGCCAAGTTTTAACCTTTTATAGTGCTCACTGCATCTCTACTTGAATTCTTATCTTCAAGTTTAATTCAAATGTTAAATTTAATTTCTGGTAAGGTGAAACACATAAGCTCAGTATTACCTAATTAAAGTGGCTTTAAGCAAGAATTGTTGGCATCCTTCTTTCTTCATTGAAAATTGGATCTTTCACTTAAAAGAAAAAATATTAAAAGTAACCTCCAAGACATTTCACATCCAAAAATATTTCATGTTGACATTTTACAAGTACAAAATTAAACCCACAACAGCACAAGTACCTCTGAACTTTAGATTTAGGCCAAACTTCTGGTTTAGCATCCCTGGAAGGCACTACGCATGGCTTTTATCATGAGAAAGCAAGTTTACATCAAGCTCATAAAAGAAGATTGTTGTTCCCTAGCCTGAACAAAAGCAGAGTGACTGGTGACAGCCAGTGGATTCTTTTAAAAAAACACACTCCTAATCCTAATGTAGGCATATCCTGTAGTGTCAGTCTATTATGTTCTTCACAATAAATGAAGATATTAATTGAGAATTCTTTATGGTAATAGACTGTGACCACAATCCGTCCTGCAGCAATTCCAGAGAAGACCAAGGAGGTGACAGAGCCAGTGTCTTTTAGCCAGACCTTGAATTTTGTAAAAGAAATACTAGTGACCCTAGACTGCAATATTTAAACAGATCCTTTTAGGAGCTTTCAGTGATCAAAAACCAGGCTTTTGTATAGTCATAAAAGCTTCAGTGTTAGTAATTAGCCTAATTATTCAAGTATGTTGGTAGAAGTCAGAGCCCTTTTCTATCAGATCAAAAATAGATTAATCAGATGTCTCTGCCAGTTTTTTTTCTCACTCACCAAAATTAACAGCATCCTCATTTGATTTAAAACACATATATTTATTAGTGTTCTTTAAATTAAATGGAGCAGACTGTATTTCTATTATGTTTTCTGAATTTGAATATACAAATCCAATTTGTACAGAAAACTAAAGACATTTCTCCAGTTTGAGAAGTTCTAAGGGAATTTTGGCACACATCTCAAGGACACAAACTTTTAAAAGATTGACCGATCTAAATTATATTGTTAGTTCCTGAGTGTGCTCATATGAAAAAAGTCATAACGAGATCCAAGGGGTTTGGCAACTGGTGCTTCAGCACCTGGCATTGTACATGGTCTGCATCACAAGCAGGCAGAAAAGTAGAACTCTGCATTTTTTATGTACTATATATATATATATATATATATATATAACAGTAGCAGTAAGTGCCATTATGAACTTTACAGGAAGAAATTTCACAAATTTCACTTCAGAAAAAAATATAAACAAAACTGGTTACAGCAAAAAAAAAATTTAGGTTTTTCTGATGTAAAACCATTAATCTCAAGCATCCATAAGCACATCTTCATTGTTCTTCCAATCTTCACTTGGTTCCCCAAGTCCCAAATAATGTTTTGCTTGTTTAAAGAGCAAGTAGACCTTTGTTATTTGGTAGCTATAAGAGTAACAACACTTTCCAAATCTACTTAAATGAATTGACCTAGAAACAAAACAAAATTGTTGCTGTCTTTGTGGTTTTAATGCCAAAAACAATTTTTCTTTTTTAGAAGGATATAAAATTCTAGCTTTTAAAAACTACAGGAAAAAAAATTTGTATTTATAGATTTCAATGAATAAAATGGGCTCCAAAAGGACTAGACATATTCCTTGAGATATTTTTTTCCCCTAGAAAAAATACTCTATAGAAAGCTGGGACCTGCTAGGCTGTTTCAGACTTACCATGTCTCTAATCATTAATGCTTTCTGAAATAGGGTCCAACACCAGTTTGCAGACGTCACCTTACCTACCCCACTGCTATTTTCTTAAACAGATTGAATCTTCTGCTTTTCATTAAGACATCCCAATTTTGTGAGCTTCTGAGATTGTGCCCCAGAGTCAGGATGACTAGAAACTCCCAGGAATCATTCCTGAATTGGTGAATTACACATGTAATGTGAGTGGGAAATTCAAATAATCCACTCTACTGAGGATTAATTAGTATTAGTTTAGTTATATTTGACATTATGCTACCACATTACCAGTCACATGATACTCTAATATTTTCTTGTGGCTTTTTCTGGATTTGACTATTCATGAAATAATTTCTGTAACTTCAAAGCTACATTGTGAATATTCACTGATTATTAACAAATATGTTAACACTGGGCTTTTCATGGAGATTTGAAACTCTGTACTATCAATCTGTTGCATCACAACTGATCATTTACCATCTAGATTTTTATCTCTTGCCATTTGTGGGAGACTTCTGAGTAAAGGTTTGTTCCAATACATAATTATCACTTTAAAATAATGTTCAAAGGATTCCAATCACTTCTTAAACTTGTTAGATCAGATATTCTGGAAGTGGCATGCAGCTTCAAAAAAACAATGTTAAATAAAAACTATTTGAACTGACTTGGGTTCCAATAAAGTGGAAAGAAAAAGTTTTAAATCCCAGACAGATTTTCAGCTTTATAGTGAGAAAGAAAAATTAATATACCCCTGAAAATCTTTAGCGGTATGTAATGAAGTCAGAAAATAATTCAGCTTCTAAGAAATTTCCTTAAATTCTTTCAGCGTTTCCTCAGTAGCACTTAAATATACAAAAAAAGGCCCTGAACAATTTGGTCTGACATTTATTGTGCAGTTAGAATAATTGTTATGCACATGGCACTGAAATGATGAATAGAAGAGTTTTATTATAATTTACAACTTTGAACACAGCAGAGTTTAGTAATGTCAAAGATAAGAGCTGAGCATGACAGGTAGCTGAAATCAATGAAAGGCAGACGCAAATCATGAGGTGAAACAGCTTTTCAAGCTTTTCATGTCCCTTTGTGTGTGAAAGTCACTCTCACACATATTATGGGTTTGCAAATTACACAACCCATAATATTTCTGAGATCACTGTAGAAAAATGGATAATGAGAGGAAGAGAACACAGTGAGCAACTTTTTACAGAAGTCAGGAAAAGGATTCTGCATAGTATTCTGCTTTCTCTCTAGCCAGATATGGAGAGAGAAAAAATATTTTTAAAATATATGTTTTAATTATTTTTTCTAATTTATAAACATTATATTACTATTAGTACTGTTTTCCCTGAGGGCAAGGATTACCAGAAAGTTATTCTTACCACAATGATGCTTATGCAAAACCATCTGTCAGCATTCTTCCATTAGGGATCCCACCAACACAGGGTGGTTGGTGATCCATAAAGATTTTAAGCCTTTTATATATATTTTATATATTTGAAACTTTGTAGACTGTTGTTACATCGTTATAACTTCTAGTATGTTTTCTGCCCTCTTCCATAGTTGAACAAATCCTTACTAATAAATTCCTAGTATTGCCATTAGTCTGGCAAGGACACCTTGTTTTGCACCATATATCACAGACACAAGAAAGTGTAGGGCTAAAAGATCAGGGCAGGGAGGGCTTCAATGGGGCAGAAATGGCGGAAAATTGCCCAACCAACTGCCCTTCTAATTGGACAATATTTGTTGGATGTACTAATCAGATAACCTTATAAAATTGTAGAAATATTGTATCATGTGTACACATTGCCATATTGTACACCTTGAAGGCTTTCAGGAAAAGATTTGCTTATGTATTATCATTCTGACACTGTTTAGAAAAGTTTTGTGTTTTATTCCAGGCAACAGGGAGCAGGTATTGCCACCACCCAGTTATTAAGTGAGCATTTTTTCTTTTCTTTTTTCCTCTCTCCATTCCTATCTGTTGGCTTTCACTGGTCAGATGCTGTGTTTGTGAAGAGAGTTTTATTCCATGAGCATCCAAACCTCTGGATCACCAAAAGGTCTGGGTGGAGCATTTATTATCTGTTTGATATTTATTCTCCATCTTTCCTCAATAAAATAGGATTCAGCTTGCATGTCTATAATTCCTACACACTACCATAATTGTGATGATCATTGTTATAATCTCTAATTAAACTAAACAATAAAATTATATTTGTTGAACAATATATATTTCCTACATATTTATGTTAACATGAATTGCTCTCCTTTATGTCCCAACAGTGAACATATATCCAACTTTTCATAATTAAAGATAAGTGCTCTGGGCTTATAAATATCATACTCCTCATACTTGTATTTCTGAGTATTGGCACAACATGAACTGTCCTGCAGTCTTCTGGACTTTTTTCTGCAGTCCCTGAGATTTATTACAAATCAACACTATCAAACCAGAGATGTCATTAACCAGCTCTTTTTTGCGCAACTCTCCCAGCTTGATGATTTCAAATGTTTATCACCTCCAGATGTTACTTAACATCTTTTTTTGAGTTATAAATAGACGATATATATCCACCTAAACAATAGACATATTAATTCTTTCCAAATGTAGAAGTGTTCCTAAACTCTTTGGCTTTCTTCTTTCTCAAAACATCTTAATCTTCTCCATCTAGTGAGTGACTTCTCTTTCCTAAGACTTCCATTGGCCTAATGATCTTAATATATACTATTTTATAGATATTTTAGCATAGAATATTTCATTATTAATATTCTACACTTGAAAGATGTATTTTTATTGGTTGGAAAATGATTCTGCTTAACATTTTTGTGTATTGAGTTTACCTTTTCACTTCGTTTTTAATTTCACTTCTACTTTAATTTCACTTCCATAACATTATTAGGCAAGCAGCCAATTTGACCCCTCTGTTATTTTCAGAATCATATTTTTCATTAAATAAACTTTGTTAAGGATTCTTAATTTTATTCATGTGGTCTTTTGTATTATGACTGCTGACGTAATTCCTATGGAGAATTCATTTTCTGCTCTGATTAGACACTAGCAGGGCAGTAGATACTAATGGGTTAATATCTCTGAAGAAGTATAACACATTATTTAAATAAATTTAGAAGGGGAATGATTGACATGATGTATAAAGGAAAGTCACAGAGATGTGAAGGAAGGCAGTATCACCTGTCAATCTTGACAATTATAATTCCCTAGTCTAAGTCAAACCTCATATATTATTTGAATAAATTTTTTTCTGTATGGATATCTCAAATTTTTTCTGCCCAAGGCTAATGATTCAATAAGTGCTGGAACTGGTCCATCTCTAGCATTCTAATGCTGCTACTCCACACTAGACTGTAAACTTCCGAGTTTTACAGGATGGGGTGAAAAGCAACACATTCTATATGGCATAATTATCCAAATAAATATGGGGTGGCTGTAGTGGTTGCATGCTCTCCAAACTGTTCAGAATTTAAAATGATCTGTTGCAGGGGGTCTGTGTTTTGCTTTGATATCCTTAATCTATTCTCCTGATTCTTAAAAGCATGCAGAAAATATGCTGTTCCTAAAGACACATGTGCACAATCATAAAGATCTACTGAAGCACTTCTGCAAGATTTCCACTTTGTAAATTACTGACTCATTCCAGCAGATATTTCTGAGGATATTTAGTTTACAGTAAGCAAATAAACACACTAAGGCTAATGGGCCCCATTGCTAGCTCTGTTCACGGTTTACATGTTGAAACATATGTAATGTAATAATTTTTCATAAAGGAATTATTACTGCTAACAGTTTGCCTTTCTATTAGCCTTTCACACACAAGCATTTGTTAGTAACTCCTTCCAAAATCTGACTGGCTAGGACATGCCTTTCAGACAGATACAGCCTCAGAAATACACCAATTTGTCTTCTCTTGGCTAGAAACATGACAAAATGTACATGGGAATGAATTTGGAGATATGAAACACAATGTACCTCAAAATTCAAAAGGCTGCAGGTGTTTAACATGAAAATTGAACGCCTGAGCTGCAACCAGCACATCAATTCTTTCCACAGATTTTCAGAGTGTTGCCTTAGACTCATCTTCCCCGGAAAGTTGGAGGTGATATGACTGCCCAGAATGACAGAAACGACTGACAGCTCTGCTTATTAAGCAAAGTGGAGTGCTTTTTCAAATCAGGATGGAATGAATCTTCTCCAGTTTGATTCACAGAGGCAAGAATTCTCACAGAGTCTAAACCCCATTTCAAACCCATTTTCTGCAAAATATGGGTTATGTCCAAAAATAAAGTTACAAAATATTGCAGGCATTGAAGAAGTAAAAAAAAAAAAAAAAAAAAAAAAAAAGTTTTTATCTTTTTTTGTCCTAGAATCTGTTTTAAGATTACTTAAAATACATCATTTTTACAGTGTCCAATCAGATCCTAATCAGATTTTGCAATGGAAATATTACAACAGCAAAATAGGTAAGTGTTATACATGGCTTGGTAGTTTACATCCTACTTTTAAAATCTCTAATAGCAGTTCATTCATGTTTCTACAAAAATCAATCTGTCCTAACAGAGGAAACTCTGATTTTAAATTAATAAATTAATTCACTGAGTTTAAAAATAAGCATAAAGAGTGTAAAGCAGTATCAAGACAAAATCAGATAAGTAATCCACTTCTGATCCTGGATATTAGCTGGAAAAAAAAAAAAAAAACACCAAAAAAAGGGGGAGTTCTTAATTCCTGCAAGCATCATTAGGAAACTAAAATATTAATTTAGGCTTTCTTCCTAGTGCAAATCCAAAGTCTGCAATGATTCTTAGTTTTTAAAAGATATACGTACAAAATAGGAAGCTGAAATTTCCCTATGGAATGTATAAATAAGCCCTTAACAACCAGTAAGCTAATAGATTATTAGAGTAATTTGCTCTGCTTTGAATGGGCTCTCCCTAAGGCTAGCAATGAAATGGTTTCTGAGATGTTCTTTCCAAGATGTTCTCTCCCATAACAAGATGTCTGTGGAAAGGCTCAGGAGCAGCAGCATGGCAGTGTACAAACCAGGAATCTGCTGCCAGGTTCCCAGTTTGCACAACAGGATTTATACTGCAGCCCCCAGTTCCTTGGCTGATGTCAATCAAGGCAGCCCTGCAGATGTTTATTGAGGGTGTATCCTGTTACCAGTGCCCAAGCACTGATAGTGATTTTTAGCAGTGGTCCCAGACCTAAACTGTGCTTCAGGAATCCCAGATTTTCAGACCAGCTTAACATTTTAATTTGAGAAGGAAAGTTTTGCCTCAAAACAGCTTCTTTTCTAGTGAAAAATGTTTTGTTATTCTGAGATTTGTATTTTACATGTTAGTACAGAAACTTATTCAGACCTTTTCACTTCTCTGCAAATGCACTTTGAGATTCGAAATTAATCTTGTGCCAATCAACACAGAGAACACAAATCCTCTCTCAGTTACACATCCACACCTCAGCTGAGGGCTCCATACCTCACATGGGTCAGTGCTACCTCGAGCCTGGGAAGGTGCTGAGAGGCAAAAATGAGAAACCCACTCCTTGAACTCCATCCACCACTAGCCAGTTGATCTGGAGATGAAGGTGTGTATGTTTCTTCCATGAAATCTCTATCATTGTACACAATATGGGTTTTAAAATAAAAACAACACCCTAATCTTTCAGACAATTTCCTTATTGAATAGCCTGGTAACACAAAATAGTGCATATAGCATATGAACAGATGTAAACACACATTTAGAAATGTGCAGAGAAATGCAATTTTCACTGTAATTTACCTGTTCATATGAAAAGTTGTATATTTTAAATATGTCCAGATAATGCCTTATTGTTTTCATTTCAGATCTATTCAGACCTATTAGAGTATCTGTAACATAATCTTAGCCATTTCATTCAATCTTGGAAAAGCTAGTGAGGATTTTTAAAGAGGATAACTAATACCATTTTACTTTTAACAAAGTGGGAATCTAAGAGATTATATATTTCATCAGCTTTTATAAGATAACTTTAATTTTCTTTGTAAAGCACCTTTTGACTAGGTAGAATGTACATGGAAACTTCATTATCCTACAATGAAAACATTTTTCTTTTTATGGGAATGCAGTGGTTCTTCTATTTCCCCAATGGGATTTGAATTAGTTTAGCAAAATCTAGTTTACTCATAACAGCTGCAGCTTGCACCTGTGCAGTATTTCAGAAAATCATTAGGAATTGTATATTACTTTTTCATTGCTATGTTTTGGGGGACCCACATGGGTAGAAAGTGTTTACAGAGACCTAATGAAAAAGAAACTAATGCAATATCAGTTTGGAAAAGCATTTATGTTTTGAGGTATGCAACTAAATGTACAAAAGAATCAAGTTTAAGGAACAAAATTGTGGTATTTTCACACCATTTTCAAAACTGAAACAGTAGCTAAGCTGTAGAATGTTTGATGCTCCTAATTTCTTTCCAAGTGAAGTTACAACCTTTTTTGATACCTTTTTTTCTTTTTAGAATCGTTGACAAGTCTTCATTCCAGATTTTAAAGGTACGAACAAAGGTATGAACACTTGATGTGTGGTGAATCAGTCAGAAGGTGAATTAAATTCTCATCGTGCTATGGATATCAGCCCTCAGGGAACCTGACACGGGAGAGTTCTATGAGGAATTCAGAGCTTACTCTTGTCAGATGTTGATCTTCCCAACCTACTCTGAAGTCATGGTGAGCTACAAGTACTGGCTGAACTCAGGGAAGGGCGTTGTGCTGGATCCAGCCCTGCTCTGGGGGATGAGAGCTGCCTTAGCATGAGCCACACCAGGCCAGAGAGCAGGGGGTGCACATTGTGACAAGGGGAAGGGGACAAGGAACACAGGACGGCACAAAGTCCCCCCCCATATCTATATTTTTCTTCTCTCTAATAAATTCTGCTAACTGACAATGTCAGGTGGCCCAGCCATGCCATGGAAATCCAATCCTTTCCCTCAATTCCCAAAATGCCTTTTGGTGACAAAAGCATAAGACAATGGAAAAAAATTTCTAACAGTATTCCTGTAACACCCTTTGTAGCATTTTAACATTTACTCAAGATAAAAAATAAACATAAATGAAATGTATGTACTTCCATCCATTTCTTAAAGAGATCGGTGGCAAGCTGCCTTGCAAATAAACATAAGTGCTTTCCAGTTTCAAAAAAAAAAAAAAAAAAAGAAGAAGAAGAAGAAAAAAAAAGAAAAAAAAAGGGTAGAATGGTTCCCTATTAAATGCAGATAGAGTAACAATCTTATTTTAGGTTTTCAAATGGCTACAAAGAAATCACTTAGAATAAAACATAAAAAGAATGAATGCTATTAAAGACTGTCACTGGGCTTGACAAGTTAATGAGGGTTAGATTATGAGAGTATTATTGTTTTAGCAGAGTATTATATTCCACTCAGATTCTCCTCCTGACTTCATAGACGAAACTTGCTCAGAAATCTGTGCCAACTATTACATTAGGTTAATGGGACCCTGACACGCAAAACAAGGCAATATAGTCCTGTTGACCTACCACATGGGAAAGGATACTGTAACTACAAATTCAGAAGGGGCACTAGATAGTTTTGCTTTTTCTTTTGAAATGTGAGAATGAGGTAAAGTGATTAAAAATGTCTAACACAATGAACACCAACTAATGAATTGTTATACTCCAGAATATACATTGTTGTTCCTAAGTAAAATAGGCTTCACCTCCTTTCCCCACTTCTAATTTTCTCTTATCTTTAAAAGAGGCAGAATACATCCTATAAGACCCCACAGCTGAGAAAATCTCATAAAGACACTGTTTACACTAGTACTTCCTTGAGGATCTGAAAATATGTAGCTCTGTTTTTCTTTCTTACCTTAAAAGATAAATATAATGCTTTTCAGCCCAGGCACGTGAAAAGCACTTCTATAACCTGCTAATTTCATTAAGGTCTGGACAAAACAACCACAATTACTTCAGCTTTTGTTTAAAATCACAGCTGTGGCATTGTTGCAATCTCATTTAATATAATCATTCCGTGGCTAATGCATTCCTGTTGAATGCAGTAATTTACATTAAAATGTCTTCAGCCTGACAAGGTTTACAGCCACAATCTGAATTCCAGGAACTGAAAATCTGAGCTGTCTAGTCCAAGCCCCACAAAATAGGCTTAGTAAGTAATTCAGAACTATGCATGTAGAAGTTATGTAAGACATCCAGGGAAGTGGTACCAGACACCAGAGGACAGCATTTCCAGCCATGCCCTTGTGGCAGGGATGGGCTGCACTGGGCATGCAGATGAGTTAAATGGGCAATTCACTAAATCAATTGCTATTCCAGCTCTCCTTCTGCAGCTGTGGTGGGTTCAGATCTCTCTTTGGTTATGCAATCCATGCCCTATCTAGCTCAAATTTTTAATCCCTTCTTGGACTTCGATTCAGCTGAATAGTTTCATTACAATAACTTCTTTTCGTTATTTAGGAGGGGAAAAGATTATAAGAATGTCAACCCCACTCCCATTGCTGTCATTTCCCCCCCAAAAATATCTGCACGACCTGTCTTTACACATCCTATTTAGGATCTGCTAAGATTCATTGGCCCAGAAACAGAGGATTACTCCCCTGCACTGTCATTATGTCATTTTCACAGGAGAGAAAGATGGCTTTAAGAGTTCTTTCTGTATTTGATCATGTTTCTGTTTTGATTGTCACCTGTGTCTGGGGTTATTGTTAGTGGGATGTTCAGGAGTTTTTTACTGGCTGCTTATAGCCTCTGTCTTTCCATGCCTTCCCTATATGGGTGTTTTTCTGCATAACTAAGTACTAATACATTTCATACCTTTCAGTTTGGGATTTATCTGATTTAACCCCTTAATCATTAACCATTCATTCCTCTCTTTGGCATACAGCTTGCTTTTGCACCTGTCTTGACTTCTGCAGCTATTTGAAAAGCTCAACCCTACCCTCTTTTTTCCTGGTTACACTCCTTGTCCCACTCCTTTCCCTCAGATACAAATGGACCTTTGTTCTCTTCATAACTGAAATCAAGGGACTTCAGCCAATTTCTGCAACCCTTAATCAATTACTTTCCGGACAGTCACTTGATTAAGGAGTGTGAACTTAGGATCTATAATGTACAATAGTGCCCATGAAGCTTCTCTATTTCCAGAAAAAAGGTTACACTATTCTTACTCCAGTTTCTTTTACAATTATTTTTACTGTGTTTTATTTTTTTTATTTTGTTATAAGAATGTATAAATATAAAATAAATTAGAAAGAAAAAAGGTGAGTTAGAATTATAGAAAAAAAAAAACTTTGGTAAATGAGTATCATATAACTTTTTAGGCAAAGACAATTATTAATGGAAAAAATTGAACTATACTGAACAAAGATTTATGAATGGAACTGTACATGTGGAAAAATGAATTTCACCTGCTTTTGTGGGAGAATTTGGACTTTCAAGCTGTGTCTGGGCAAAGAGCCATTTTGAAAGGCTTTTAAATCATGTCAACAGAATGCAAATCTAGCAAAATGTGAAATACTGGTATACTAGGTACAGAAAATTTTTAACCTTCATGCAATATTCCATTTTACCACAACACTGTAATATTTTTCACTTATCCATAGTACTTCAGAATGACAACATGAGTGCATGTGAACTTTTCCAATAAACTGTAGGGTGATCAGCTTTGCCTTGAAAGCAGCATTTGTTTAATCAGCCTGCAGTGACATTTTGTGAAAGACTCTTGTGCCACAGTGTCCCGAGAGTGTGGTCTCTCTGGATTTTATTCTTGTTTGATCATTGCTCAAATGTGCCCCCCACCCCATTACTCCTTAAGCTATGCTCTGTGTTTTTTAACTGATGGTATTTAAGCTGACATAGCAGCTGAAATGACAGGCAAACAAAGCCACAGAAGCCCCTCTGCTTACAGCCAGCCTCATCCTTGACAGTTGCCCTTGTCCTGTTAATTTTAACTGTCATGCCAATTGGAGTTGAGAACCAAAGCACAGACAAAATCAGTAATACAGAAATACCATTCACATTTTATGTCCACATTCCTATTTACCAGGAGAAAGAAATTCATGTTGCCAAGGCAGGTTTCAGGAAGTGGAGGTCATTTTGCCAGTAGATGTATTCTCATGGAAAGAATATAATTAATTTCAGTCTGTGGAATAAGATGATCAGACTGCACAGAATAGATCAAGGTTTTCTGTAGTAGCACATTATAACTGATGTCCTATCAGCAGAAGCAGCTTCTACAAACCTGATGACTGAAAAATACATGTTAATTTGCTTCTGATAAACAATGTAGCAACTGTTTCTTCACTACCTCTTTCTTCTAAAGTTTCCTATATGGAATTTGAAAGTTAGCTTGGACATAATATGTTTCCAATAATTCTTATGATTTTCCAGCAGTGCCTCTCAAAGATATTTACGCTGCAAATATTTCTACTCATTTAAATGTGTGTCTATTATATATATACATGTGTCATCCTAACATTTGGTAATTCTTTTATTTATTTTTATTTTCATATTTGCTGAAAGCTGTAAACACAGTCTATTTTTTAAATAACTGTTCACTTTTATAAGAGTGACATAAATAAAATCCTGTGTTTCAGGTAGGCAGATGAGTAATACAAGTACAATTTCTTTCTTGTTAAGCTTATTGTACTCAGGGAATTCAAAAACTCCGTGTCATCTGACATGAAAGTATCACTTGAGATCCTCTTAAGAAGCAGGAAAATCACTATTGCCACAGTGAAATTAGACAGGAAGAAAGTACAAAAAAACCAAAACAAAATATGAAAAACAAAGTAATCATATTTCTGTATATTTTGTTCTGTCTCAGCCACCAATTTCTTCTAATTAATCTGTTGAGTGAAATGGCATTTATTCATGACCTGAACTCATGCAAAAAATAATCTGACTCATGTCATTGGGGACCTCCATAGGAAGTTTCATGATTTTACAGGAACTAGAAAACCTCTTGTATCTCTTAGGCTTAAAAATTTTCACTAGGAATTAGAAAATGAGGATTTTTTTTTCTTTTTTTTACATTTTGTTGTAACAGAAAGACCACTGACCAACTCTAATACATCTTCCTCTGTGTTGTACTCCAAATGGGTTTGTGTTTATACATGGTATAAAAGAAACAAAACCAAGCCTTGGACAGTTCCTTCCCCATCTGTCCACAGAACTGTCACCTCAATCAGTGGCTGACACATTCATGTGTTTCTGACAATCCAAGAAACAGGCCGAAAAGCAATTGCAGGCACGCTGGGTATAAGAGAGATTCAGCTTTTTTCTACATGGCTGTAAAAATATCCAGCTCAGATCTGAGTTTATAGTAAAGGTATTATCATTCTATTATTTGTTCAGATGGTTTCCTGATTGGACATCCCTGAATGAGATCACAATAGAAATTAGAAATAATGATTTAACAAAAAAGAAAGGTGCTTTTTTTCTCTTTCATGCTTTTTAAAGGTACCCTCATGTGCCTGCATTTAGTTATTTATGGCAGTGGTCTAGAGAATGCTATTTTATGGATAATGGATTTTGGAGAAGTGGCAAAGATACAAAGTCAGAAAAAATGTGACAAATTATCCATTGGAAAGAAGGGTTATAAAAAACTGTGACTCATATGAGCAAAAATCTAACATGGTCATGATGCTTGCTGATTCTGTTCTTACTATATGGCAAATTAGGAGTCTCTCCCTCTAACTCTATGGATTTTACAGTAGTAACAGCTTAAACCTTTTCTTTCAGCATTCTTGTGAGCAGAAAACAACTAAACACAAAGAATAACGAAAATCCTGAGGCTTTCCCATTGTCATTTATTTTTCTGCAAAGTAACACATTTTCAAAGAAGGAAAATTTTTGCCAACATGACCAAAATACACCTACTTAAACCGTACATGTATTTTTCTTTTAGAGACAAAACCATGCAAGTTGAGTGATCATGCAAGTTCCTAGCAGCTCAGATATGATTACTGCACTGAAATTTTCTCTTAAGGAATCTGATTTAACTTGGCAAAAGAATTAAAGTTATTTTTCACTAATTTCTTTTATCTTGTTTTAAATGCTGTCCAGTCCTTAAGAACCTGATTAATTTTCTTTTAGACTCATAATGACTGGGTTAGACTAGATGTCACAAAGCTGCTGCCTTGAGTTCCAGTTATAAGTAGGGTTATAATATGTATAATTACCATGGCCTTCTAGTACACAATTCATCTACCTGAAAGTTCAGTAGTGTCAGAGATATCTAATACAGCAGTGTCTTAAACCAAGGGAAAGGGAGAGGAAGTCTCTCACATTTTTTTCAAAATAATTACCATAAAAAATCATAAGATATCTCAAACTGGAAGGGGTCCATAAAGATCACCGAGTTCAAATCTCTGCTCCTCACGGGAGCACCTAAAACTAAACCAAATGACAAGGAGTGTCACCCTGACATTCCCTGAACCCAGACTGGCGCTGTGTCCATGTCTCTGCGGTTCTCATTCCAAGGATTGACCATCCTCTCAATGAAGAGCTCTTTCCTAATGACAAAGATGAACCTCCCCTGACATAACTTCATTTTATTTTCTCATGTCCTGTCACTGGTTGCCAGAAAGAGGAGATCAGTGCCTGCCCCTGCACTGACCACTTGAGAAAGCTGTGAGCTGTGATGAAGGCACCCCCAGCCTTCTCTTCTCCAGGCTGAACAAACCAAGTGACTTTAGCTGCTCCTCATAATTCTTGCCCTCCATGCTTGTCCTCTTTTGGATACTCTCTACTAGCTTTTTTTCTTTGTATTGTGCTGCCCAAAACTGCCCCAGCACTGGAGGTGAGGCTGCCCCAGCTCAGAGCAGAGCAGGACAATCCCCTCCCTTGCCCCGCTGGCCATGCTGTGCCTGATGCCCCCAGGACAGGGCTGGCCCTCCTGGCTGCCAGGGTACTGCTGACCCATGTTCAACTTTCCTTTTTCTTTCTTTCTTTCTTTCTTTCTTTTTTTTTTTTTTTTTGCATGTAATAACCCTCTTTTATGCACTGTTGCCATTACCACTTTTGCTGTCACTGTATGTTTCCCTTAGTGCTGTTTTTTACAGTAAATTGTTATCTCAACCCTTATCTCTGCCTTTTTGTCCCTGTCTTACCAGAGTGACCAGGAAGAAGGGGAGCAGCTGTTTTAAGCTTAATTTCCAGCTAGTTTTAAACCACAACATAAGAATATATAAATCTGTAGCCATTTTGGGTAAAAATCATTCTATTTCAGTTCTAACTTCACAGCACAAAAAACAAAATTACCCCCTGACAGAATTCCTAATGCTGCTCATGGATGTATTCAGACACAGGAAAATTTGTGTATGAAACACAAAATTCACAAAATGTAACTATCAGACATTGCAGTGTTGAGAATCAGTAACTTGCTAGCAAGATAGAAAGGAATTCAGAAAAGATAAACCCCAAGTTCCTAGTGCAGAAATAATCACATATTTTCTAACAACCCTTGCTTTCTAATATTAAATCTTTCAGATTCTCAGCTGGTGCTAATATCCATATTTCAGATTAAAATGGGGGAACCATATGGATTTATGATAGAGGAAAAATTCTGTTTTATACAGATTACACTGCTAGGCAGATTATACAGTTATTCAAAATATAACCCTTTACTATAATTTCATTTGTAACAAGCAATATTCTGTCATCCTAAGCTTTGTAGAATTTAAAATATATTATTATTGCTTCTTCTCCAAAATAGTCCAAACTTGTGCATTTTCTAGAAACATTATTTAATAGGATGACTTTAATCATCACCCTGTAAACACATTGTTTGTGATATGACTGCATTAATTACTATAGCAAGACTTTCATGTGCAAATACAGAGTTAAATTACATAGATTCTATAAACCATAACCAATTCTCCTTTACATTGTCTCCACTAATGGGCACATTTACAAACACTGGAGTTTGGTTTATTTAAACATTAGTAGAATGATATGAATTGGACTTAGTGAAGACATGGTTGCTTGTAAAAGGCATCTTTTCTTGAAAAAATAGAAAACACATTTAATAAAATAAAGAAACATATCTACTTAACCTACAAAATTGAGGCCAGGATAACCGAAGGATGAACATCTGCTGTCTATTGTCAGTTCTGCAGTTTCTACTATAATAGCCAAAAAAGTCTACCTCTAACAAGTATTGCAGCACTTCAGTTTTAGTTCAAAACTTCTGGGGTTTTCTTTCTTCTTTTTGTGTTTTTACTCGACAGGAACTCACATCCTAGCATTTACTTCAATATCATTACAGTCACTTAATTCCCTTTCAGGTTTTTAAGTGGGAGGAGTCATTACAGCAGTACTGAGGCAATTTGAAAGTATATATTAAGTACTTAATAGAATCTAACAATCTATCATATCATGTCAATTGATAGTGTTAAACCACTAAAATATTGAGACATGAAAACACTGGAATAATTCCCATACAGAGCAGTCAGCTTTCAAACATATACAGGCTCAAGGGAGAGAATTTTAAAGACAGGCTTAAAACACCTGCAGGTTTTCCAAAATATGTTTGTTTTCTTCTTTTTGTTCCATCACCATTCAGTGATGTTACATGCTGAAGTAAGATTTCCATTAGCACAGACTGCTTACTTTAATACCTTTGTTGGTGCATTGCCTAAGTCAGAGTAAATTAAAATGGAAGTTCCATGATATGGTGCAGAACAGTTTTGTCTGATAAGCATGCATCTGGTGGGAGATAAGAAAGCATAACTCAAGGAAAGAATGAGATGCAAAAATTTAGGAGATCAGCTGTCGATTTAAGTTTTGCCATTGTATTTCCATGTAAACTTGGACTTCTGTATGTCCAGTACAACTGACTCAGTAGAACTACGAGAGTGATCTGAATGTATGTTGTGGCCAAGCTTTGTGTTTTTTGCATTCTCAGATAAAATGTGATTTACAAAACGACACTATTTTGAAATAGGAGGACCACAGGCTATATAAGGACTTTAAAATATGTGTCCATTGTCATGACTCACAGGCTGGACTCAGGGGACTATGTCAGCCTCTTTTTTACACTTTAGACTAGTTGTGACCTGTCTGGCTGTGCTGATTTAAATTCATTTAACAGGAAAATCTGAGTTCATAACTCTAAGCCAGCAAAGAATGGTTTACAAGTCAGACAATTACTTTCAGTGACACTGGTTACTAAGAGGATTTTATCTTAACGTGTATTCTTGTAATTGACCATTAGTTCCTTTCCCTAAAGCAAGAGGGTAATCCAACCACAGTCCTGCCAGATGTTCAGACTTGGAACACTCATTTCATGGACAGTGACCCACTCCTCCAAATCTGTTTCAGGGAGCCATTCAGGATTTCCTTTTCTTTGAAAATAGCCTGGCAGAGGCAGATTTTGTACTCGTATAATGAGCTACCCTTTCCTAAGACAAAATTGTCACAAGTATCTGAATAGTGCAGAAATCCAAAGTCCCTATTACATAGTCTTTTTAAAACAAATCTGCAAGAACAAAGAGAGAGATATGAATTTAAAATTACTTGAACAAAAGCCTATACAACTTGCAATAAGAAACCACTAATTAAAAGGGATCATGAATCCATTCTTCTGATCTGCTTAACAGAATTACTTCAGACATTAATGTTTTAATTGTTGAAATCCTTCTGGCCAATTTTATTTCAGTAATAAAATATCAGACTGTTTTCTTACCATTATTTTTTTCATAAAAGCATTTTCAATCTGTCAAATAGTTTTATGTACATACATTTTATAATAGGTGACTCAACACAGTATAGCTTTATAATAGGCTCATCCATGTACTAACAAGATTTTATCTATTGTGTAGCCTGAGGTAACAGCTAAAAAAAAACAGGGAAGGTAAGATTGGTTTTAGCTGGGTGATACTCATAACCCTTCTAAAATAATTTTAGTACTGTTATTCAGAGGACTAATCTCCTTGTGTTGTTTCTACAGTCTCAAGTGTGCAAATTTGTTTCATCACAAATGCTTCAAGCCATCAACTGCATCACTGTAAAGTACAATAATCAAATAGAGCAATCTTCAAATATAAACCTTTTTGTTAAAATTGTAAAATACTTGTTAAAAAAATCAGAAAATAAAACAGAGAAAGAAAACAGTCAAAACAGAATGAGAAAAAACAGAAAGAGACGAAACAGAATGAGATATTCAGGTGAAGAATATTGTACAGCACCTTCTAGCACTTATTCTTTCAATAAAGAACTGAAGAAAACAGAGATGATGGAAAAGATGGAATATCTTGAACACTTTAAATCTCCAGAAGATGTTCAAAATATTCTACAAGATTAGCAAACTGTGTATTCATTCCTTTCCACCATTGCAGCCCCAAGGAAAATGTATTTTAAACTGGAGGGCAGTGGTAAGAATTTATATCACAAAGTCTGAAAATGCTGGGCTGTGCATTTCTCAATGTATTGAGAAATGTATTTCTCTACACTTACCCTATTAAAATATTTTTAATTACTTCATATAAACCCTATTTTCTCAAATACCATAGACCATAGTCTCAACCATGTATTTTCAGAAAGTCATTTTTCAATGTGTCTCTGTAAACTGTCTCTATTTTTCTGCCTGAAGAACTCTGAATTAAAACTCTGTTTTCCCAGATGTGATGGTGATGTGTAATTTTATTGTTATTATTTATTCGTATAAGCTAAGTTTTACTATACAAAATGGTTTCAGTAAAATTAAACCCAGTAGAGTTGTGATTCTCACTAATAAAGGGTATTATACAAAGATTGGTCCTTTCAATACATACGCAAAGGATTAAACTGAGGGTAATGACAGGAATGGATCAGAAACATTTATTATGGGTTTGATTCCTATTTTCCAGTATATACTTTAACGCAAATACAATGATCTTCAGTCTCTAGGTGAGAACAGATATGCAGAAATGGGCTGGCCTTGGCAGATACCCACCTAGCTGCTCTCTCAGCCCCACTCCTCAAAAGGACAGGGGGAGAACACAAGGTGGAAAAGCTCATGGAACAGGATAAAGAGCTCACTCATATATTATAGTCACAAGTAAAACAGACTCAACCTGGGAAAATTATTTTAATTTATTGCTAATTCAAATAGATTTGGTAGTGGGAAACAAGAGAAAACCTAAAATGCATTTCCGTCACTCATTCCATTGCCAAGACTCAAATACACGCCTGATTCCACCTCCCTTCCTGCCCCAAACAGCACAAGGAAGATGGAAATGGAAGGCATCAGTTAGCCTGTAATTTTTTTTCTTTCTACTGGTCCTCCTCCTTGCTCTTTTTCCCTGCTCTATCATGGGGTGTCTCCCATGAGACACAGTCCCTCAGGAAATATCCTCCTGCTCTAGCATAGGGTCTTGGACTGCAGTGGGGAAACCTGCTCCATATTTTTGTGGGCTGCAGAACAATCTCTGTTCCTCTCCTCCTCCTTCTGACCTCTGCTCATAGGGTTGTTCCTCACACCGTGTTCCTCACTCCTCCCTGCCATGCTTTGTTGGATTTTCTTAAACATGTTACCCCAGAGGCACCACTGGGCTGGCTGATGAGGCGAGGCGTGCCCTGTGATGGATCTGTTGTAGGTGGTTGGAGCCAGCTGGAACTGTCTGTGTCTCTTCACAGAGACCTCTGCCGTTCTCTGCTCTGGTTTCAGCAGCTGGACGTGACCTATAGCCAACACAAGCCAAGTATGGTCCCTTACCACTGCAATCACACAGCCTGCACAGCTTTGGACACTAGCCATGATGAAGAAATGAATCAAAGAATCATAGAATAGTGTAGATTAGAAAAGACCTGGAAGATCTGGTCCAACCATTAACCTAGCACTGCCAAATCCACCACTATACTATGTCCTTCAGTGCCACATCTACATATTGTTATATGCCTCCAGAGATGGTGTGACAGTGACTGATGAAGGAGGCGTGGACTCCATGATTTGCACACATGAAGGAGTTTGTCAATTCACAAAGCCAAGCTTATAGAGCTTTTCAGCAGCTACTAAAAATAGAACTATAACATTTATGTAACACTGGCTAATCCAAAGCCTTGTACAGGCTAGCGCAGGGATGTGTTATCTTACATAAGTTCTGCTTACCAAGCACATCGCGCCAAGCACATCGCTAACTTCTGCATTCCTTCTTCAAGGTTCTGCTTTCTGCTGCCAAGGCTTGCAGCCTACTAATGCTAACATATCCACTGCTGTCATCAGCTGGACAGGGCTCCCAGCTTGGCTTTCTAGCTGTATTCTATTACTGCACGGGTGATCCCCGACGAAGGGGAGAGAATGACGAGGAGGACTCCATCTCATCAGAAGGCTAAAGAATTACTTTATTATTCTATACTATGTACATTGCATCTAAAGTGAATCTGCCTTGCAACGTACATAGTACAGAATAATAAAGTATTCTTTATTATTGCTCACAACTTCACAGAACTGCACTCGTCCTCTGGCTCCCTCTCATGACTGTCCCGTGACTGTCTGCAGACAGTCCCGACACAGACACACTCTTAGCCCTGATAGGCCGAGAGAACAAAACATCCTCACTTCGGGTAAACAATCTCAACATTGCATTCTACTTTAGCACAGCAAGCGAGATAAGAATTATGTTTTTCCTTCTTCTCTGCTTGTCTCACAATTTCTCTCTGTTCAGAGGGCATGTGAATACCACATATTCCTACCTTGGCAGTTCAACAATTTCCCTGGGCAGCCATTTTCCAGTGTTTCACGACCCTTTTATTGAAGAATTGTTTTCTAACATCCAATCTAAACCTCTCCTGGAGCAACTTGAGACCGTTTCCTACTGTCCTGTTACAAGTTACCTGGGAGAAGAGGCTGACCTATGCCTGGCTGCAACCTCCTTTCGTGCAGCAGTGGAGTGGAAAGGCCTCCTCTGAGCCTCCTTTATTCCAGGCTAAACAATCCCACGTCCCTCAGCTGTTCCTTATCAGATATGCTCCAGAGTCTTGGCCAGCTTCATTGGCCTTCTTTGGACATGCTACAGCACCTCATAATAGCATGCATTATTTAGCCAAGAGGGAGCCAACAAATAAAGAGATGCTGAAGTTCCTTTTCTCATCTGCTCTATTTCTAATTTAACAAGCATACAATCCCACATCTGATTCTTGTGGCAAGAGCAACGTCCAAATGCCTTATTCCACATCAGAGCTGGCAGAGCGTTTGGATGAAGAGCTGTGATCAGGTTATTCTTGAGACACATATATTTTAATATAATACATTTTGAGGCTAAAACAAAATACCTAATCAGCAAAACCATGATTTACTAGTCTCTCTTTTGAGACTATTCTGAGCTTTATGAGGTAATATTTTTTAAAGAAGCCAAAAGAGTAAAAAAAATCACTCAATTTCACTAAAACAGAATGCAATTAGAGATGCAGCAAATGAAAAAGTACCTAAGCGGTAGGAACCATGATCTAATTAAGGTTTATAATTAAAAATAAATTGAGATTGAAAAGGGAAAAATACATCAGCATGCCTAATGTCAGAAGGAAATAGTTGTCAGATTAGTTAATATATTCTCAGGGGTAAACAAGCTACCAAGCAACAAAGATAGAGTAAGATATGGATGATGCAGATTAATATTGTATTAAATGCAACTAAAAGCATAAAAGAGAGGAATACCCTGCAGCTGTATAATATCAGATATAGAAATTAATTAAAGACCATGGAACATAATGAGAAGAAACAGGAAGTGAAAGAAAATAACTCAGAAAGTAGCAGTGGAGGACAAAATCAGAAATTTCAGTCTAAGAACACGGGGTACATAATGAGGAAATTTCAGTGATGAACAGCAGTAGAAAATTAAAAGCTTTTTAAAAGATCTCTGATGTACTCAGTGATCAGCTTTTGTGCTAAATTAAAACAATTGTCCTACTTTACTAGTTTTTTAACTAATGCTTAGATTCTGGGAATGCTAGTCTAGATTTTCACACTTTCTATTTAGCTTTAAATTTCACGTTCCCTTATCTCTCTTCAACTCTGCCTTGAAATTTAAATTATAAACCAATAAAAATATTTAGAGAAAAATATGTCAAAAAGGCCATTTATCCACATATTGCATAGAGCTTGGTTATGATTTTAAAAAAAAATTGTCCATGTTTCTTGGAAAAATATTCTCTTGATGATGCACAAATGATGATGATGATGAATGCACAGATTTCACTAAAATTATCAGGTTGACTATCTTGGCCAAGGTAATAATGTTGGCCAGCTTTGGTCTTTTTAGACCCATGGGATCCAACTCTCTTATGCTGCCCAGCAGAGTCGTATTTCTTGCAAAGCTAGCTGAGTTTATTCTTACTATTTGTTTATCAAGTAGACAACAAAGACTGTGATCCATCTAGTACACTAAGTATCTGAAAAACTGTGGCTATATATAAAAATTATGTTTTAAAGTTATTGCAATGAAAGGAAAGACAAATCTGATTCTTTCATGGAAACTGTCTCAGAAAAACAACAAGGATCTATAAAGACATAATATAGTGGGAAGAAAATGTGGCTAATAGTAAATAAACATGTCTAATATTTGGACCTAAATGTGAATGTAGGTGTCCTGCAGAACTGTCCTGCAAGACAGCAGATGAAAAAAATATTAAATGGTCTTGCCTATGGGGTAGAATATCAAAAATAAAAAATAGTGTGAATGCCTAAAATTTCTGCAAGTTTAATGGTGCTTAGTCTGTTATCCACTTGAGAAATATGTGCCCAAAAAAAATTGCACTCTTAGCAGTTCTCCTCTTCAGCACTAAAATACCTTTTTCCTGGTAATTTTTTCTGCACATATCATCCCAGATTATGGAGTCTGCATTTCCAGCATGTCCTGTTTCTAGAACAAAGGAATATGTACATATGCTCTTCAAGGAGTTTACTGAAAATGAAATTTTAATATAGTAAATGATGGTGTAACCAATAAGAAATCTTGCAGAGGAGCGATCTGAGGAATGCAGAGGATGGCAAGTGTGATGAAACTTGAGGAAATGAAAAAGCACTTGTTAAATGTTCATGTGAGGCACATGAATTGATCTGAAAACACAGTCCCCAAAATGTGCTCAATATTAGTGGTTTTAACTTAAGATCTAGTCATTTATATGACTCCATAGTACATGCATCAAATTATGACTATATATATGGAACAAACTGACATAACAACATAAATAGCTGGAGTCTGTTCTTTCATATTGAGGAACAGTTAGGATTTGCAGTCAGATATTCCTAACACCTTCAGAAATACCACTCATCCAGGAACATGTTTTCTTCCCCCTTTTATTTAGTACTTTTTTTTCTTAAAGGAGTGTCTACAAAGATCACAGTTTGTCATAAATCACCAGAAACAGGATTCAGACCTTCAGACACTAGACAAGAATTGAAATAAGACTAATAAGAACCTCCATGAACCAAGAATAAAAAAAATCAAACAAATTTAAATATATCTTAACCTGCTAGTCATAAAAATTAGTTTGGATATTAACAAAAATAATAATAGCATCTTGAATATCAAAATGCAAGTCAATTTTATTTCAACTAAAACCAAGAACAGCAAGTTTATGGAACTGCTGGATGAGACTTTCATTCTGTCCTTCATTCTCTTATTTCTAACATCCTTATTAAGTCTTTTAATAATAGTATCCATGTTTAAAAATTATCAGATAGTTGTAACAAACATGAGAGGACTAATGGATGTAAAGGATTCCACCCTAAGGCAATGGCATGTGCATGACATGTCCATCCATCATGGTGATTGATCAGGA
Organism: Pyrgilauda ruficollis; assembly: GCF_017590135.1. Lineage (NCBI taxonomy): Eukaryota > Metazoa > Chordata > Aves > Passeriformes > Passeridae > Pyrgilauda > Pyrgilauda ruficollis. Next base: position 11,400,242 of record NW_024508100.1, on the reverse strand, counting down.
TGTCCTTGCCACTAAGAAAATCTATGGATCTTTCTGGATAACACTCAAATTTAGCTAATACAGAAAGACTTGCTCTTGTTCAAGTGTGTACAGCATGCTTATTGGGGCTGGGATGCAACTGGGCTGCAGCAGATTACCTGTACATCCTAGTCCAGTCCCTGCCCTTCTGATGACAAAGTTTGGATAGTGTTCCTCACTAGGATGAAAAGTGTTTCTGTGATTGATTTGCCTTCCTGGGTTTTGTCTCTCCTAAAGAGAAACTAAGTGCAGACAATTTTATTCAAAATAAATATTCTTCAGATGTACAGTAAAGGTAGAGTAAGAGTACACTCAGAATTAGTTTACTTAATCATTGGTTTGTGGACAATAATATCACAGCAAAAGGAAAATCAAGGAACAAAAACAAATCACTAAGTAGATACTTACCCTGGCAAACAGCATCTATGCTGATGCAACACAAAATCCCAGCCTTTTTCACCTAAAACTGCCTTTTTCATTTATTTTATTTTAGAAGAAATTACAGATACTCAGGATGGGAAAAAACTACACTGGTGACAAATGTTATCCCATCATACCAATATTTAACTCATCATCCTGAATTATCTATAACAAGACTAAACTTCTAGCTAATATAAACTGAGTAGAACTTCAGAAAGTTGAAACAAACAGCAATAGTCAGGGTTATCTTCTCTGAGTGGTATTTGGAGGTTGTCCAAGAACCTGAGGTCATGCCTGGGACTTTTTCTTAAGAGGGGTGCTGCTGTCAGTGTTTAACCTCTTATTTCTCATGAGTGTTAAGGAAATCAAACTTAATCTAACAGTTTTCCTTTAAGTGGTATTAATTGCAGGTTTAAGTCATGACTTGGAAATTCTCTGGAGAGACATCTCCATAATCATAGAATTTAAGGCCAGGCAATACCATGACAGTAATTTAATCTGATCACATACATAGCTCAGGCCACTACTTTCACTTCATGAAGTCTCTGGTCAGTTTAGAGCATATGTATTTAAACATCTAAACTTGACTTTAAATATAAGAAAATGCAAACATATCTTTTAAAAGTTACATTTACTGAAATGTCCACTTTATCTCCACCCTGGGCTTTTTTCATCTTCCAGTTTCTCTCTACTGGATCTCACTGTGCTTCTTCATTAAAGGGTCTCTATGGACAGAAATTTTGTCCTCATATAAATGCTCTCAAACCTTATTTTTATGCAGAGTGCTGGAACTCTGGTACCTTTAAGGCAACATTATCTTTTTCACTCATAAGAGCCTGCTTATGTTTACTTCTGTCCTTGCCAAAAGTTACCCCTTTTGCCTAACCTATGTTTGACTTTAGATCAAAATTTTAAGGAAAATTCAAGGCTTTCCTGAAAAAGACTGTAAGAAAATTAATGATGTTTCACTTGGTAAAAATTCTGGCTGCTTGCTTCACACTGTAAGAGTTTGCTGGATTATGGTGTATCACTAGATGAGGTAAGGGTCTGAGAGTTGAAAGGAGAGACTAATGACTAGATGAATTATAGAATCACAAAATATGGGGATTGGCAGGAATCTCTGGAGATCCTCTAATCTATCTGTCCTTCTTAACTGAGGTCATCTAGAGCAACTTACTCAGAACCACGTCCAGCTGAGTTTTCGATATCTCCAAGGGAGGAATTGTTTCAGAAATTCTTGTTAATTGTACTCTCCTCATTTTCTGAAACTCTGTCACCCAAATGAAGAAATGCTCAATATTTTCCAGCACAGTCAAAGACAGTAAGAGTAGTAATTTGAACATATGATGTTATATGTGAATACTAACATCTTGAAACATGTCACTGGTTAACTTGAATCCTAATATATATTTGGAGCTTCATTCATGTATTGAAAAGGGGGTTGTACCATCCAACTCTGATTTTACAGGGTTGTAAAATTCAAGTAACTTTGTCAAGTACTCATACATTGTTGTGATGAGTTAAACAGAAGTAGCTGTTAGCCATTAATGGCTGTTAATTAAACTCTGAGTACAGAATTTGAACAGTATGTGTAATAATCATATTGCAAAGCCGCAATATGGATAAAGCAAAATTTTCCTGTGTATGTGCAGTGAGCACTACTTAGCCTGCACAATGAGTCAGACGATTCTGAGGGGAAAAAATAGCAACTATACAATTTAAACCATACTATGACCTTGTAGATGGACTGAAGTAAATTAGCACAGAATATTCTCTATATCAATATCTCTCATCAATCATTTTGGGGTAAAAGGTACTTTTATCAATTTCTGGGTTTTAATGTTAGACATCTTCAGAGAAGACAAAAGATTTTCTTTAAGGATTTTCTGAAGTATTTCCAAATCTGCAACAGCCTTTTGAAGTCTGAACACCAGAACTAAATAAAACATTGGAGAAATATGACTATACTAAATGTATATTGTTATCCTTTTATACAGGAGAAATGAAAGACAGCTTTAATTTCTAAATTCTGTGGATTGCATGAACACACTTGCTCTGACATTATATGTCCTTTAATTTATTTTGTTTAGAAATCATCCTTAAAGCAAGTCCAAAAAATGAAACAACAAACACTGCATTAAATATATGGGTTGACTAAAGAGCATAATTAAAAGAACCTCTGAAATAACCTTTTTTCTTTGTAATGCTTGGAATTACTGTTTGGAATGCTGTAGACTGATTTTTCAAACTATGTCCAATAAGCACAGAAAGAATTTTAAGTGTAAAAGAGAACTTCAGAATATAATAATATATTCTTTTAAAAATATATTATTATATTATACATTCCAGAAGATATAAAGCAAAATAGAAAGTTGGTGAAATCTGATGAGAGAAAGATTTGTTGGAGTAACAAAATGGCATTTCTTCCTGGTATCCCTAATGAATCCTAAAATTCCATTTTGCAAAAAGACTTGCACAAATGATATCTTCCCTTTCTCTGCATTAGCCCTCCAGAACATTGTTTTTATATAAAACATGTTTGTTTCTCAAGCTTCTCTTTCTGTCTTTCTCAGTGATGACCTTAGAAAAAGGTGATGGAGGGTGTTAACATGGACGTGACTTCACAAACATGAAGAAATTGTTACTCACCAAGGATAAGGTTTAATAACAGCAAAGAATCTCAGAATATTTTGAGGAGGTAAGAATATAATAGAAAAAAGTATTTCCATTTTTATCTTTCCACCACTTCTTTTCCAACCTCTTGTATCCTTTAGCATATTTTTTCTCTTCTCACAAAAATTCTTTCACTCACTTGACTCCCCAAACTGGCCAGAAAGTGAAAGGGTGCACTGTTGTCAAGTGACATGAGATACACTTTTCTCAGTTTCTCAACAACCAAAGTGTAGTATAAAAGGCTTTGCATGCAGAAGGACCTAGATGGACCTATACCTGTAGAGTGCATTGATCAGTCTAGAAAAGAAAGCTTTCCCAAGAAGGAGCTAATCACATGTATTGTGAAGAGTGAAGACCTTTTGAGTAAGCATTACTAGTACTTGTATTAATTTATTAAATTGATTTCTTACATGTTTATGTGAAAGTAGATAATTATTCAATTAACGAAAGAATAGATTCTCTTGTGCTTATAATAAATATGTTTTCTTTCAACACTGTAGATTTATCCCATTAAAATTTCCAATATACTATAAATGTTGGTACCCTTTGCTTTTTCTCTGTTCTTTTTAAAATCAACACAAAATTCATAATACATATGAATAATACATAATCATATAGGATAGTTTCCATTATCAGTAAAACACCAATGACTGAATCATTGCCTTTTTTAGGTACGCCATAGAGAAAAAATGTTTTAGTGGCTATCTATTCTAATACCTAAATAGAAAAGAAATCCCACAATATCAAGATCTATTTCTTAGATTTTCTAGGGCTTGGTCTAAAAGCTATTCAGATCTACAGAATTCATGTCAACTTAACAAAATTCAGGTCCCAGTGTGGGGGAAAAAAAAATACAAGCGTTCACCTGTATTTGGCAATGCACCCAGGAACTGAATGATAAAAACCCACAGCCTGCAAACAGTAAGCTTGTAAGTAATAACATATTGTTTTACTTCAACACTAATGTTTGAAGTATCTTCAAACAAAAAATAGCTTTTTCTGAAATAATAGTATTTGGTTTCCCCTTCTATTTTTAAAATATATTTTATCCACTCTACTTACTGAAATAATGAATTTGATTAAACACTATGCAAATTTACCCAAGTGACAAGTTTTTACTGCCAGAGGCAAATTGAAAAAAACACTGTCAAGAGTCTGTACAAGTAACTAGCCTACACAAGATTTCAGAATTCTCCAGATCAATTTTTCAGTACTTAAGAAAGCCTCCATGGTACAAAGGATATTTAGGACATTTAACTATTTCTTCTGTTGCGAACTACTTTTTTAACACTTGTATTTTGATAACTTCACCACAACTGAATATGTCCATATATCTCGGGATGGTAGTAAAATTATAAAAAAGAGATTCAAAACCCTTTATTCAGTCATGCTCTTTTTCCTGTAGGCCTACAGGATGCTTTTGTCTGATGTATCTGGACTAGATTTAAATTATTCAAGAAGTTGACTAATTGTCAGCCTAAATTTTTCCTTTGTATACTGCATCACAGCACTCTCAGTTGTGACCCACTGGGCTACCCTAAACAGTTCTTTTTAATGTCTAATTCTTATGCTCTCCAGTATTCCTACATGATTGTTGGAGTCCCTCTTAAGTAATCTTAGCAAAAATAAGAATGTGAAGTATGTTCAGAATGTTTCCTCTTGTCATAGCAGCGATGAATGAAATCATTAATCAAATGGCTAAAGAAAATTTTACTTTCCATGAATTTTATATAGCTGTGTTATTTTAATTATGGATTGAGCATAAAATCAACAGATTATGAAGATCACATTTTCCTTCTCTTTTTTTGTCTTGGAAACCTTAATGGGGGTCTAATAGCTGCCTTTAAATACCTTTGAGGAGATTACTTAAAAGACCTAGCCAGAAACTTCATGGTGTGTCTGGCAGGAGCAGGATAACAAGCTGTAACAAGAAGTTCTGACTCAGTATCAGTGAAAGCATTTTCCCCATAAGGACAGTCCAGCAGAGAAGGTTTCCCAGAGTTTGTGTCATCTTGACCCTTGAGAGTTCTCGTGAACCAGATGGATCAACTTCTGTTTGATCTCATAATTGACCCTGCTTTGAGCTAGAGGTTGAACCAAAGCAACCTTCTGACATCACTTCCAGTCACAGAATCATCACACCATTCTACATGAAAGAATGAGAAAGCAACCAAGTAGGGAAAAAAGAAACAGGAAAGCACAAAACCAAATCATTTTCTCAGTCAAAGTTCCTGGGGATGGTGTTGTCTTGTTATCACTTACATACATTTAAGAAGACATGAAAATAAGCTGTCATTCCCTAAAGTAACATTGTCTCATTATTATCACCACTGAATAACAGTTTAAGAACATATTTAGGTATTGGGAGAGAGTTTAGACTTTTTCTCATCATTAACAGTGAAGGCTTTTTGTAGGACTCTCTCAGTCAGTCATTTGTAGAAAAAATAATGATGCAGGTAAAGTATACATCAAGATGGCTCATTGGAGCATGCAACTCTCTTAACCCTTCCTCTTGATAAAACCTGTTTTGAGAATTGCAGTATTGAGCTATTAGGAACTTCACGTAAGTCATCATCCCTGAACTTTGTATTTTAAAATAAGCAATACACGTTCCTGGTTATGTGTTGGGCATTTTAATCCCATTTGTCTCTGTGCTTGATCAACTGTTTAAACAATACTAATCACTACAGGAATTCAAGGAATGGAATGCTATTCCTAGAAGGAATTACTTTATTTCTTTCCAGTTAAGTTTCACTGCAATAAATGTTTAATTTTTTATTTCAGTGATAAAAGCATTAGAGAATATCCATAACAACTTTAATAATTGAAGTTGTTTTACATAAACATTCACCATTTTTTCAACAATAAATACAACTACAAACAAATGTATAACATATTCAATTACACTATTTAAAAGTATAAAATTTCTTATGAATGTAAAAAAACAAAAAAAACCCTGTAGTGCCTTGTTTCTGTTTACATGGACATTTTCATACTTTCTTTGATTACTTGACCAAACAAACTCTATGTGATTATAAAGGTCAAGCTGTTTTTTTCTCTCACATTTAATGTTCAGCCACATACATGACAGCTGTCTTACTCATGGATAAAACTGGGACGATACTCCTGCTGATACATCAGCAAGGAAAAAAAATCCTGGGTCATAGGCAAGGAACACTGAAAACTCATATTCCATTAGATAAACACAACTCTGAATATACCTATGCAACAGCCCCACGGATCAACAATTTTTAAGAGGAAAAAGATGTTATTTCTGCAGGTATGTATATATGCACATATGTGTACACCACTAAAGTTCAACAATAGCTCTTCTGACAACTCTTGGTTCAATAGTTTCCAAAGGGCCTTGTTTGTCATATACATTAACTGATTGTCATGAAAAAGAAATATACACAATAATACATCTGTCATTGCACCATATACTTCCTTAACTCACCAATAAAATGAGAGACTGAGAAGCAGTCACACTGATTGATGGCTCATTCTAAAGCAGTGTTCCCCTGAGCAATCTGTCATGGCACCCAAAGAGTGAATGCCAGGAATGTGCAAGAATTTTCACCAGTGTCATCCTCAGTTTAGTGCTATGGCAATGGTTCTTTAGGGACCTGGTCATTGCAAGGTGCAGTGGAAAGTGCCCTGAGTGCTTGGTTTCTGCAATTTACATTCACTCAGAAGGGAATTAAGAAATAACATTAAGTCATTGGAAAGCAAGTTCCCACTAAGGGATGATGCAGACTTGAGAGCTAATGCATACATTAAATGTATTGTTTCTGAACCTTTTATAGATTTAAAGATAAATGCTTTTAGCTCTGAGCTGATGCCATATGATTATCTCTAAGGAAAAGGAGAGACACTGTGATTATTTCATACTTATCACAACATGAATTCACTGAGGAAAAACTGTTGATGTGCTTTTTCAATTCTAAACTAAAAATATATTGCTAAAAGAGATAAAAATTGTGCTAGCTGCAGTAAGTAATTTTTCCTATGTCTAACTCTTGTGCTAAGATTTATATGCTTTGCTGATGCAATTACCCACTCTGAAGGATCTGCACAGAGTCGAGAATATTTGCTTCATTTTGCATTTCAGTTTGGACTTGAAACATAAATAAGTCAAAGTCCAAGACTCTCTCCTATGAGACCCTCTACCTCTCTCTAGTCTACTTGAAAGTGCCATGTATATACAATAGATTTCATTTATTATGAATTTATGATTTGTTTCCATTAATACCTACAGGTCTAGTGCAAAAATCTTTGATTGCTGAATTGCAATTTAATAAGCAACACTTAAAAGCTATTATAAAATATTACTGTCTGGCCAGACACATGTAAATATTTAATCAGGAGTCAAGACTTCCTTACACTTGTACTTAAAAATAAGAGCTTCTTAAAGTAAGAGGAGATTTTTGAAAGTGCATATTTTAAAATACCTCATAAGAGCTGTTAAAGAATATTTTTTGCTTTAAAAGGATTTTAATACTTATATATATAATATACAAATATTATTTGTGAAAAGAAAACAAAGGCCTAAATAATTTTAAACAATTCAGTTGAAGTTTAAACTATAAGGTTAGTCATCTCATTAAAAAAAAAAATATATATATATATATAATAAGGCAACTATAAGTACACCAGACAGGTCTTTGGTTATATTTCCTAAAGGAAAAGTCAGTGTGATCCTAGTGATAGAGTGTTGTCTCATGCTATCCCAACACTACTGTTAAAGTCACATAAAGCTCAAGTCTCTTCAGGGACATGGACCTATAAAACTGAAGCAGCTGTTATAGTGTCATGGGCTGTGAAAGAGAAATCACCTCTCTAATTTACTTACAGTAAAAGGGAATTGAAAATTTGTAACAGAATGGGGGGAAATATAAATGATAAAATATATGTAGAATAGAAAAATACAGGCATTGTCAACAGCCTCTGATTCTGTTTAGTAACATTTGGTTTTGTTCTCAACTGAAGTGCTATATGAACCTCAGGACACTTCAGGCAGAAAGAACTAGCTTTAGTCTTTCAACACCTCTTTATTTTATTATAGAATGTGAGTTGGAGTAGTTATGTAGTATAAACAAGCTCTAAATCTCATTAATCTTTCTGCCCATTCTGTTCCCAGCTGTGCAGTCTGCAATATGGCAATCACATTTTGCACTTAGGCAGCCACCATTTGCTCAGAAAGACGAGTGATGTCTAATTGTCCCAAAAGGTAGCAAATAGAATATTGCCTTTACCATCTAAAATTACTAAGAGTTATTCTTTCTTTCTTTTTCCACACATAATGGGGTAGGAGGAAAAAATGTATAGCATATCAATTTCCCTATTTCTAGAGATCAAGTATATTTCCAATTGATTTCTTTTAGCCTAAATTAGAGGTTGGGCAAATGGAACCTCCCCCACAACTGTTCCAAATGTCAGCAAGGAGTTGTTGAACTAATGTATCTCCATGGCTATGACTGGAAAGGATCTGTGCTTCCCTTCACTACTTTGAACGTGACAGTAATCATGTGAGAAGAATCATACTAACAGGATTTCAGCCCAAACTGGCAGTCACTTCATAGGAAACACTAATCTCCAGAGATTTCCCACCAGTTAAGCCAAGAAACAGTGAGAAATATTTGCAAGCTTCCAGCTAACACGTGTGAGTCTAAATCTGCATCCTGGTCTGAATAAGAGCACTGCTTCCCTGGCCACCCTTCTTCTGTATGTGCTCATGCCATGGCTCTTTCATGGCACCAAGAAAATAATAAAGTAAAATAAAAATGAATGGTAAAAATGTCATCAAAGCTTAAAATAACTACTATTAGCTTTCTTTGGCACTTCAGAACAAATTTCTGAAATATAATGGAAAAGTGCTGTTGAATAAATAATAGTAGGTACTGCAATAATGAAAGAAAAGGAATGTAACAAATTACAGAGTATGCATAAAAACATTGTTTGCTTTATATGTACTTGTAGACTGGTGAACATTAAGAATAAATTGCTTTTTAATTCTTCTTAGATAAAGTAATCTTAAAAATTCATATCATCTGCAATATGTGCAGTGATGTACAGTTAGATAAATAACACACATTGTTATTGTCAAGAAGGAACTTATAAATTATTGGATGGAGATATATGACTAAGAATCTTAATTAGAAACTGGCTCAACTCCATAAAAATATGGAAAAATAAGAAGAAAATAACTCCTAAGCAATGTCTATCATTCCTCAGGCTGATATGTTCAAGGTAGCTGTCACAGGATTTTCCCAATCTTTCTAGCTATAAACACTGATCTCCACCCTGTCAGACCATAAGTACAGCCCTGCTCCTCTGTAACCCTTGAGCTTATTCTATTTGACTTGCTTGACTTGAATCAGATGGGTGAAAGGTTTTGTTTGCTTTAAAGAAACAACAAGAAAGAAAAGCACCCACCAGCAAGCAAAGGGCTGTCTAAGAATTATGTGACCTAATTGAAGTGTCTTTGTTTTCCAAGACAGTTATAGCAAATCAAGCTTAAATGTTGTTCAACTGACACCCTGTCTGGGTGTGATATAAAACCTTCTAGGACTGTTTATTGACACACAATAGGTCAACATAAAAGATACTTTTCTCTGGAAGAGTGTACATGAGAGGGATGGGGATAGAAAATTGAACTATGCATATACTAAAACTAAACAGTTGTCAGAATAAAAAATTGGGTCATTTTCCTATGGCTTGTAAGAAGTGAATGCACAGACCCCATCACTCAGAGTGCAGGCTGCTTTCATCAACAACAGGCAGCTTGATTGGGACACCATTCAGCTGTCACATTCGTTTGTTCTTCTACCAGGCAATTAAAATAAATCTGTATCAGTATTGTAGCATCTATGTAGACCAAACTCTCTTGTTCCAGACTGGCATGTTTCTCATGCACAAAATAATTTTAATATGTAAAATTAGCTATATTAAATTAGGCATACAAAGACACTTGAACAAATTTCAGTAGTTAATAATCATCAGAATTAGTTCATCCCACAGTACAACTCTCTTTGCTCTGCAGTTAATACCATAGTTACAAACGGGAGATGTGGGCTCATCTGTTCAGGATTAACACAAGAAGAGAATCAGTTAAGCTGAGGAGAATATTTGCATAAACTGCTGACTCTTTAGCAATATAAAATTGTCTTTAGGTTTGCTATGATGTTTTATTATTCCCCTTTAATTTCTTTTCCTTACTGGTAAGATTACCTGGCTTGAAATCTCTTTGGAAAAAAATGTGAAATATGCAATGTAATCTATAATTTGGAACACAAGTATGATATAACCAAATAGTCATTCTAAAGAAATTTAACCTTGCTTACCCTGATGGAATCAAAACATTTCATCTGTAAATTCAGCAGCTACTATTATGTACACATTGTAGAAAAGTTAAATATGTATGTTCTAGCTAATATGAATAAAACCAATCAACTACCTAAGCATCCCTTAGTTTTAGGTAAATATAGCATTAGAAGACATTATAAGCCAACTATCTAAAAGCCAGGAAAGTAACTAAAGTAGAACCTTCTCTTAGTGCATGTTGCCGCAAGAATTATAGTCTTCCAAGTTTTTCTACTCTGGGCTCACAGTTGCTCTAACATACATATCCACTCCACGATGTATCAGCTGTGTCTCATTAGAAATAAAACACCATTTAAACTAAGGGGTTTTCCATTCTCTGTTTCTAGCCCTGTCTTTAATTCTCAAATTCTATGATTTTTTTTTTCCATAGTCATTGCTTGTTGTGCATTTATGGTCATATCCAGTGAAATATTTGAAAGGAACAATAGCTAATATTGTTTATCTTGCAATAAATCATTAAAGACAATTTTCGTGATACCCTATACAGCATAGCTAAATATCTGGACATTTTTAAAAGGCAGGTAAAATTTAGATCTTCTCAGAATCCTGAGTTAGGGAGTGTTTTGAGCCATGTGTATTCATATAAAGTGTAAAGATGACAAAAACTACCAGATGAATGATGAAGGAGGGGGAGGAGGTGCTCCAGGTGCAGGAGCTGAGATTCCCCTGCAGCCTATGGTGCAGCCCATGATGAAGCAGCCTATGGAAGAACACAGGGATTCAGAAATCCACCTGCAGCCCATGGAGCTCCTGGCAAGGACCTGTGAAGAAAGAAGCCCATGCTGGAGCAGGTTTCCTGGTAGGACTTGTGATCCGTGGGGGAGCAGGCTGTGCCTGAAGGACTGCACCCTGTGGAGGAGTGAGCCGTGCTGCAGCAGCTCAGGAAGACCTGGTGCCCATAGGATAGACTCACACTGGAGAAGTTCATGAAGAACTGTTTGCACCAGTGGAGTTTGGGAAGGAGGGAATGGTGGAAGAAAGGTGGTGTTCTTTAATATTTATTTCAATTATCATTATCCTGATTTTGTTAACAGTAAATTCTTTTCATATCCCCAACTCGAGTCTGTTTTGCCTATGACAGCATTTGATGAGTGATCTGTCCTGGATTTTATTTCAGACCATGAACCTGTGCTATATTTTCTTTCCCCTGTCCAGCTGTAGAAGGAAGTGATAGACAGTCTCTGGTAGGAGTCTGCCATCCAACCAGCATCAACCCACTATTCCTTTAATGAAAGGATAAATCTTTTTCTTTAAAATACACTATTAAAAAAAGGAAGGGAGGAGAAGAGAAAGACAAACACTTTTCTATGCCAGGGGAAGGAAGCTCACATTCAGTACCTTTTCCTGACTGAGAAGTCCAGCATTTTCCTTAGTCAGTCTCCTTTCCTGATGAAGAAACACTGAAGTACTAAGGCATGCTGTACTTAAGTAATGGCCACCACTGTTTATTCTGTGCAGAAGAACATCCAGAAATCATTGGTTTATAAGTAGGCAATAATTAACACCTGAATTTATAAGATCCTATTTCCAGAAAGACATGAATTTTTTAGCTTTGAGCTTTGGCACCTATTCCCAGAAAATTTCTGCATTTTACTTTTAGCAGTCATTGAATGAAAGTTGTGAATGCATCTCAAAAATCAAGCAGGAGCAAAAATTCCTTCTTCTCTCAATGAGGAACTTAAACTGAGAGAAGTGCTCCAGTTTTGTGCTTCCACTGTCAAGCATAGATACACATGTAAAAGAAGTACTTGTGACTGAATATGGGACAATTCAGCTAAAAAGTTTTAGAATATGGGGAGCGTGGGCAACAACAACATCAGAAGTCAGTGGAGCAGAGTCTTTCAGAATGGCAAGTTTAGTTTTAAGCATCTAAGAGATGCCTGCATCTCTTCTTGGATCTGATCCATAGTTTTGTCAAGGAAACTTGCAGAGGCTTGACTGTAGCTTTTATTTGAAGACAAATCCTGTGAGACCTCTAGTTCTTAACTAAGTTCTAACCTTTTCCTGTGTAAGCAAGCATGGTTCATTCTTAAATGTATTTCTATTCATGCAGTGTGTGAATCTCCTACTGCAGAGTATTAATGTCAACAAAAAGTTAATAAAAAAATAAAGTTTTGAGGCCTTTTTTTATGCTCATCTGCTCCCACCTGATTTATTACTGAAGCTGATGTTTTACAATAGCACTTACAGCAGCAGCAGTGTTTAACTCTCACTTCTTATTGAAAAAGCCAAATCAAGAATTGAGTAATATTTGTTATTTATCTGTTCATTTTAAAATAAAAAGCAAAAGTTAAAATCCAGTGGGGTCATGGGTAAGTGCCATTGAAAGTAGTACTCCAAAGCAAGGAGTTTGCAGCTGGAAGAAAAAAGTCCTTTCCCTTCCTTTTCTGTAGTCATTCATGGTATTGCTGTTCTTCAGTTTTTTTTTCATTTCTTCCCATGCCCTTTAACCAGCTTTGTTGGTCTGTCTTGAAATAAAGTTCACCTCTCTTATTTTTAGATAAAAGGTAGCATTATCTAAGATTTTTTCTTAGACCAAAGAATTCTCCAATCTGGATTTTAAAACTTGTATTTCTACAAACCATCATGCCACTCATTTTTTAATTCCCTCCTCTCTTTAAGTTGTTTTGGTTTAGAAAAAGAAATAAGGGATAAATATGATAAAATACTTTGATATCTATAAAGAGAGAGATACAAATATTATTTCTTCATGGCATATACCACTATTGCAGTCCATAGTGAAGACAGAAGACAAGTTTTGAGTGTGGAACACTTGGGACTTATAGGTCATTAGAAAAAAACTGAAATCTATTTTATAATAAATAAAATCAGCCAAATCTAAAATGTGTAAGATCAGCTCTGATAAAAATGCCTTCCCTCACTCTTAGTGTTAATGGAGTGTTAATGTTAACATAATTAAACCTCACAAAGGATATTCACAAATGAAATAAATAATTTGTAGAGTTGATAAGAAAAGAGAAAGACACATTCAAGTGCTAAGAAGAAGTGCAGCAAATCTGAATGCTTTAGCAAAATGTTGTCCAAATTATTTAATGTAACAATAGGTAAATTTTCAACTGCTACATAAAAGATTTTTATCTGATCTTAATTTTTAGCTACTTCCCCAAGACCATCAATGAAAAATCTTTTTGACTGATAATTGCAGGAGATCCTAAATTTTAGATGTATTAATGGCTTTGATAAACCACTGCTGCATTGGTGAATGCCAACTCACCATCTCCAGTGCATTATGTGGAATTATGCATGTCAAGAAAAGCTTATCTAGGAAAAAATTTAGGTCTATAATGGAATGGATGGACAAAATGAAATATAACTTCCAAATAGTCAGCTGATAACAATGAAATCTAGCTAGTCAGTTAAGGTACTTTTCCTGACATAAGCCAGACCAAGATTCAGGAGGAATTTACAATTTCACTTTCCCTCATTCCAGGAAAGTGAGTTAGCCAAATAAAACATGGTAAAGGCAGAATTGTACTGTGAAGTCTGGTTTCACTGAGGAAATGGTACAAGAACATATTTTCATTGTGCAGTGGAAAAGGACATTATTTTTTTCTTCTTTATTTGAGATCTAAGAACTTTTCTAACAATCAAAAAAACACTTTCCACCTTTCTGTCCTGCATTTGTACTTTCTTAACTACATCAGTGTTAAAAATAGAGTTTGTCTTTAATCAGTTATTTTTTCACATATTGAAATGTGCAAGCTCCTTAGTACTGGCAAAACTTGAAAATGGAATATTGATATTTTACTCACAATTCTTTTCAGATCATGTTACATGTACTCAGCATCCCTCGCTTTGATTGCAAAGTGTAGATCTTTTTTAAAGAACCATGCTGTTTCCATTACAACTTTCTGCTTAACAAGGTTGCAAAGCATAATGTTACACTTTGTTACCCTCCTGACAGATAGAACTGCCAAAAAGCCATTGTCTCTTTCTTAAGATGCATCGGTGTGTCGGTCTTTATCCTCAGTTGTTCCTCTTCCATTTACATCACAAAATAAAATTATATTTACAGAAGAGAAATTATTGTTCACATTTCAATTTAATTGCTGTCAAATTAACAAGTAATTTTATTAACAAGCTTTGAATCAACATGTCTGTTGTGCCCTCGTGGAAATCTCCTAGAATTGATTAAAGCAAGCTAAGGATTAAGCTGGTGATTTATTGACAAGAAGAATGTCACCTTTATCTACAAGCAGGGATGTTTGGCTCAGCTGAAGAGTTCCCAGTGTGTTTCACATCTTTTTTGCCCACTACCTTTCATTTCTCCCATTCTGAAACATAAAAGAAAAGGGTATTCTCAAATCTGGGTATTATCTGGGGTAACCGTAGGAATGGGAGCTGTGTCTATCTGCAGGGTCACACATTTGCTCCGGCTGATGAAAACAAAGTTTAAAACAAACTAAGACCCAACCAACAAAATAACAAAAAGAACAAAATATAAGGGGAATTTTTTCTCTTTTCCACAATGTGTGGCTCAAAAGCCAGAGGTACAAAGAAAAGTTTATTCCACCAGAAACTTGACACAGAAACAGTTGATGCCATCTGGCTTCATTCAGCTAATAATTGTTATATTGGTTTATAAAGCTCTGGTGGACCATTGCTGCTGAAAGAGGCACTTTAATCATATGTGTTCCCACATCACTTAAAACACAGCAGTGGTGATTCATCAAAATGCAAATCAGTCAGGAAGGCTGTAATAACAGCATAAAGGAAAGTGATTTTAAGCTCCTATGAATCACAGCACTGGGTATCTTATGTGTGATATTTTTTTGCAATAATATGTTTGACTGCACTTTGCACTAGGCTAGCTGATTTCCCATAGGCTGTGTTTCATGGCAATGTCCAATATAACCCGCACAAAATAGCAAGCAGATATGAAGGGCATTTCAAGGAGAGTGAGGAGAACTTGCAAAAATCTGCCAGCTGAGCAAACTGACTTTTTTTATAATTCATAAAATAAAGTGTCCTCAGATTATGAGCATAGTCCATTTATACTTTATTTTTTTTCTGTATTGAAGGATGAACTAATATCTCTGAACATGAAAACTTATTGAACATTTGCTCCATTCAAAAAAGTTCTTGCTACAATCAAAATACTGAAAATATACAGAGACAGAATTTAAAATGTCCTTCTTCCATTCACTTTTCATTCACAGTTTTATTAGAAATTCATATTCCATGGTTATTCTAGAGGAATGTTATTCATGCTGCTTCTTATTAAGAACAGGTCTAAACTCATTATTTTAGTCAACAATCTATTTGCAATGACCAGATCTGTACAGCAGAAACCAGCAGATGCTTTTGGTTTCCACAGTGTCACACCCTAAAAATTAAATTCTAGCTTCAGCTATATAACTGTTGACATGGTGAAGCAATGCCATTGATTTCACAGAACCTTCCTCAAAATAATACTGGTCCTACACTGCAGTGTAGTCTGGCATCAAAATTACACTTTGGTGAATCCTTTTATTCATTTTATTTGAAATATCTGAAAAGCAAAGTATTGTATAGCTGATTTCTGAAATCCAGAGACCTTTCAGAGGGGTACCAGACAGTGCCTAGAAATAATTTTAGCTCTGAGGCTTGCAATCAAGAGCTGCTCATGAACATAACATCCTAGTAGTGATAAAATATGACAGCAGGGAAGAAGGATTCCAAATGGTTTCACACTTCCTGTCTTAACTATTATGCTTTGGAAACAAGACTACAACAGTTTTTTCCTCAGAGGGTGTCTAAAGCATTCAGTCAGGAAAAATCAGATGGACAAGCAGACTCTCACTCCAGGGAGCTGTAACAATGAATTACTTCTGAAATCTTTTGACAGATAGAAAAATGTAGGCTTGTGCTTTGTTTTAGACCACTGAGTCCTCTACACGGTTCATTTCTGGGGTGAAGGGTGTGAAGTGTTTGATCCTTGTTTGTAAATCCAAACTCTGCAGCAATGGCAATAGTCACCACCCACTGATCATCCAAGTTAATTGTTCCTTTTCCACAGTGGTACTATCTGCAATAACTCAGCCTTCAAAAGATGTACCAAAAACTTTAACAAATGCAGATTGTGTTTGATCTAGTCTACTCCATGCAGAAGTCAGGTTTTGTGTGTGAGTTTTGTGAGGGCCATTTGCTCAGTAAAACTGAAAACAAAAAAAACACACAACAAAAAAAAAAAAAAACCACAAAAAAAAAAAAAAAAAACACAAAAAAAAAAAGAAAAGGAAAAAAAATCAAACAGGAAAGGGATAGGAAAAGGGAAAGTGGAAGGGAAAGGGAAAAAAGCAAAATGAAAAAGGAAAAAAATATTATTCTGATTGTTTCATAGCTCTCAGAATAAAAAAGGTTGAATTCTGCAGAGGATCTATGACATAAAAGAACCATCAACAATTACGATATTTTTTTAAAATTAAATATATTAAAAGCCTTAGTCACTCACTCTCTTGTAATTTCTACAATAAATATACATTGGTTTTTATGTTCCTGTTTATAGCATCGAGCATTCTGGTCTTTCTGATAATCAGGATTCTTTCATTTACTTGAACTGTTTGGAAATGGATAGTTTGTACTTCATGCAAATGCAGAGTAAAAAAAAAATTATGCCTCAGGAAACAAAGTTTAAAGTACTTAATTTCAGGCATAGAAGCACAAGGCTATCCAAGCTTGCAAAGGAAAAGCAAGTTATATTACAGCTTGCTTATTCAGTTGGACTTCAGGGCACATTTAATCATTTCCCCTACAGATTTTGCCTACACTGCAACAAAAATATGCACAGTATGTCAGGGGTGCTTGATTCCTGCATTGGACTGACAGCCCTGGCTAGAAATCTCTAAGGTGATTTCTGCTTGCCATGTCAGGGTCTGGACCACATCCTACATCTCATATGTGTAAGACTGATCAAACTGCAGTCACAAATAAGAAAAATTGGTCTGAGGTAGGAAGATAATGGAAAAGTGACTACAAGAGTAGAGTCATCCCATTTTCTGTCCTTAATTTGACTTTTAATTCACATTTCTCAATAAAAGTAAAATGCTGGTACATACTACCTTTCTCAGCTTTTTAAAGAAATCTGCTTCTGTTCTCACCACTTTTAAGACCACTGATAAGGATTAGCACAAAAGGTTTAGGGTGTGTGGAATAGAAGGGAAATTCCTTGCTTTCTAGCTACGTACTCAAAATATTTCAGTTTTTCCTGGAAAATCATGACATGTGAGGACACACAAACCAAAAGCAAAATACTAGAAGTCTTCATTTGGAGAGTTTAGCAGATATCAGCATCATTGTTGTCCTTAAGATTGCATGACTTAAAGGCACGTTCCTGAGTTACAGCTGCAGTGGAAGACATTGGAAAACTAAGAAATCTATGACTACAAAAGATGGAACTCTGGCAAAACATACATGGGATTTATGGCACATAAATCCTTCAGTATTTGGCACAAAATGGCTTCAAATGGCACAAAATTACTTGAGAATTTTTAAGCCTTCCAAAGTATAAGCTATATTTTGTTTCTTTTTCTGTAGTTACATACACTTCTGCTTGAAACATTTCCCATGTGTCTCCTGAAAAAAGACATTGTACAGTGATTTAAATTCAGTCATGCAAGTATACCCAAAAGGACTTGCAAATCTTCCTAATTACAAGTACTTTCTTCATTTTTTTACCAAGGTTTTTTTTATTAATGGATTTCTTAAACAAAAAAAAAGTTGGTGTCAGACAGACACTTCAGCAAAGATGAGAAATATATGACAATTACTGAGCTAATACACTACACTTTTACTTTGCTAATTAAAACTATAGCAATGCAATAATTAAATTAAGGTCTAAAATTGAATCAATATACCAATAGATTAAGTAATCAAATTAATAGCAAGTAATCAAATTAAATTAATGAATCGGCACCACAGTGAATTATTATATATTGGTATTTTCTGTGAAGACTTTAAGGAGAAGATACCTCCTTAGTGAAAATAAGATTGGTTTTTTGGTTGTTTTTTTTTTTTTTCCCAGAAAAGCTGAGAAAAAAGATTGTGACTTATAGGAATTTTTGCCAAGAAATTTTCCTCAAACTCTAGGCTGAGCTAAGAGCTATTAGAATCATCAAAAAAACCACTCTTTTATCATGCATATAATGACAAACCAGACATATTCTTTTCCATATTTGCATTGTTAAGGGCAAATTATCACACTGCTTTCAGCATCTTAAAAATATCCTGGATTTTTTAATTTCAAAGAATTGGAGAATCAATATGAGATCATAATTCATACTAATTTCTGTTGATAAAACATGAGCTGCTTTTGCATTTATCAGAATTCTACACAGAATTAAGCAATTTTCCCCACTGTACTTAAATTTCTGCTTAATACTTCACATGATTAAGCACCTTAGTTCTTCAAATGTTGTATCTTTCATTAATTCCAAGCAAGCAACGCCAGGAGAACAAGTTTGTTCTAAAAACCCAGTTGTTTAGTTTTCTAATTCAGAGACATTGTTTATTTCAAATCACTTCCTCTGCAATAGTTTTCTCCAGTCAAATCGTGCGATGAGGAGCCCTGCTGCTCTTGCTGCCTGAAGGTCACAGGGCTGTGTGGGAGAGAATTTACCATGGAAGAAACAATCCAGCTTTACCTGGGTGACAGCAATTATGCAGAATAACAAAAGGAGAAGTTAAGTTACAAGATGAGAACTCTAATACATTCTCCCCAGGGTCTGCCACTCACTCGGCCATGAGAAAAACAATGCCAGACTTCATTTTAGCAGTTACGTCTCTATATTGCTGAGAGAGCAAAGCCTATATGATACACACAGCATACTTTGTTGCTTTACTTCCCGGGTGTCTGCTCCTCAGGTTGCCTCCTCTTAGGCTGTCATTCCTTGGAAGAATCAATTTTTAATTTAAGTGTCCCCATGAATAGATAGTGAAGTCATAACTTTCTTCAAAAGGCCAAACTTGGGCACACCTTTAACCTGAAGTGAAAGAGAAATGTGGGAAAACGTATGGAGCAACATTCACAGTATATTAACATCCTGATCAAGACACAGAAATGTTACTGGGGAGAGGATTGTGGAGGCCATGGACTCTTCAACCCTCACAATAGGAGAGGTGCAGTAGGGGGGACAACACATTGTCTTGATTTGGGTACGCACTTCAGGAGGAAATACTTGGAAGAGGTACTCACCCACACACATTCCCCACAACCGTTCCCATTAAGTCCTGAATCTAACTGAAAAGTGAGTTACAAATGAAAAATAAATGTACCTCCTGTGTACATTAAAACATCTCCTGTGTTTCATGTATGAAAGATATCCAAGGGTGGAATTTATTTATTTTCTTAGGTTGTTGTTTGCATTTTTTATTACACTCAGGCATTTTTGACCATTTAAAAAGTAGGTAATTTTTGCCACTTATCTCAGGTTGCAATTCCCTCCCTAGACCTGAGTATATTTTAATCACTCCACAAATGTAAATTAAAATCATATGTAAGAATATCAACAATAATAGGCACTATTTCCAAGCTTGAAAAAGTGAGACTCAGAAAGGTCAAGATGTTGCCCAAAAAATGTGTTGGTTCCATGAAACAAATTTCAGTGTCCCTTGACAGAAAATGAAGCATTCTGATATGAAATCTTGTCTCTAAACAGCAACAAAAGACAAATCATTCTCTGAAGATCCCATTACACAATTACTCAGACTATTACTTTATCACTTTATCAACCATTATGGAGTGAGGCACAAGCTAAAGGCAATGGGCAATCTAAGCAAAAGAACTTTCAGACATTTATGTGGCAGTTAAAAACTGCTTTATTTTGTAAACCAATGATTATAATAATTGTTTCTCTCATCAAATTAATAAGACTATGCAAATATGGGTATAAATTCCCTGTCGTAGCACATACTTAGATAGCAAGTCATCTACAGAAGCCTTCCACAAAATACACCTTGGATAAAAATGTTTTTCCTTAGTGGATGATTAAATAATGATGCATAGTAGAAAATATAAATACTTTGGATAAGTTTAGTTTGCCTTTATTTTGCATAAAGTCTTTCTCTATACCCATTGGGATGTATAGAAATAAACACATTAGTCTTGAATTTCAAGAGGGAAATACTCTGGAACTTAGCAATTTTATTAGTTTTACTGTTGTTTGATGGGGCTTTTTCATTCTATTTATATTGATTATATGGACAAAAAATAATGCACTGGAAATCCTGTATTTTAGTCCAAATTTTCATATTTTAGGCATCTTCTTTTGAGGAGTACCACTGAAATATGTGTTTGACTTATCAATTTTGAAAATGAGAAGCATGTCTTTTTCTAAGGGCAATTTGGTCTATGTTGTTGTAATAAGTCAAAGTGCCAGAAATGTATGGCCTTATCTAAGACCTGTTCAAAAGACAATGAAAATATCAGTGGGCTTCCTCCAAGTTTAGCAAGAAACTCTTGGGAAAATTCATGCTCCCAGTAAGTTGTAAAAACTCTCTTCAGTATCATCTTATTTCTCAGTTAAATGTCATCATTCTGCTAAACTTTGCTCTCTTATTTTAATAATTTTATACATTTTTACAAAGATATGAAATATTTTTATTTTTATTTTACTTATTCTTCCTGGTTCCACTACTTATTTTCATCAAATAGAATGGCATACTTTATGTGGATACTTCCTTTCTCTACTTTTTTGCTTACTTTTGTTCTTTAGGTGGTTAAAAACAGAGATTGAAAACTTTTCATGTTTTCATTCTCAACTAGAAGCTTTTCCTAATGACATTTGCACCTGTGTCATGAGTCATTAGAGAAATCCTGACCACAAACATCAATAATCTGAAAGGCAATCAGAAAACACCTGAGGTAAAGCTGCACTCTCAGCTTTCATTAGAAAATTATGTTTAGACCTTTCACTGAATGTTTCAGAGGGAATGAAAAAAGTTTTCCTGATGGTTTGCAAAACACATTGCATTTAAAAAATATGTTTATGCATGTGTTGTATGAATATATATGTTCACATATTTATAATTATGTTATATATATATACAGGTATCATATCCATGACATATTAAAACATATTAATCACCAAATACCCTGGGACAAGTTCCTGGCAGGTAACATTGCAATATTATTCGTCTGCTGACATCAAGTGGCATCCTCAAGTCCAAGCCTGCTGATGGAACAAGCTGTACTCAAGAGAACATAGTCCCTGCTACAATATGGTCTTGGCAACTATTGCTCTGGAAATCAGCAAATATATCGCAACCGAGTTAATTTGGAGTCTCTGAGAGTGGGATAAATGAGCTGGGACTCAAACAGTGCCATTAAGATGTTTAAGTTACCTATGAGCATTTTAATCAGAAACCTGCTTTCTGGAACCAGTATGGTTCTGGTGAACACAACACAATTAAGTTACTGGGCTTTTCCTATAGCAGCTGCTCTGCATTACTACTCTTGCTGCCACTTTACTCTCTGAGCAGTGTAAAACAATGGGTCATTTCTTCATCTGATGTAAACTGCTATTCACCACTGATTTAAGACAGCATAAAGCAGTGGAACCACACAGGCATACACCAAAGACTTGGTGTACACCCTCTTTTAAAATCATCATAACACAGAAACAGTCTCTCATTCCAATCTCAATGAAGAATTCTTGTATTTTCTTCAGAGTTATTCTATCTGCCCTGCAAAATGTATGAATATTCAGCTCAGAAGCAATCTCTCAAGATTTCTCACATTTGGGAGAAAATCTTTGTCCTTTGGAAAAAATATTGTTCAGCTGCTGTTCTCTCAAAGGTCTAAGGTTATAGGAAAATTTATATTATTGACTGTAAGGATCCAGTATAGGAAACTCATCCCTCTCCTGCTCCTAAACATTTAGTAGAGCATGACACCTATTTCTCCAGGGACAAATAGCTTCTAAACTGAGTTCCTGTTTTCAATCATCCTCTGGAAGACACATAAATGCACATATATTTTTGGTCCCTATCATTTCCCCTTGTACACCTATAATAGTTAAAAAGTAGGGGAAATATTCTCTTAAATAAGACTCCTGAACAAGATGGCTAAACAGAAAATTATACAAATGGAATATCCTGTATCGTTTCTATATTTGGAAGGTCAAAATATATGGTATTATTAAACTTGTGAGTTTAAAAAAAACCAAAAAACATGTAGCTAAATATTCCAGGGCATTTATAAAAATGGGTTTTTATTTGTCTCAACTTTTAAGAATTTTTGTATGTGCAAATGAAAGAGAAAGAGATGAAGAAGTAAAAAGCCATTACTTGGAAAATGGGGGAGAGAATATTTTAACTTGTAGTATTTATTGTTCTTACTTTGTGATTTATTGTTTTGAAGATAGCATTCTCCAATAGACTTTTGCTTGAAGCTGCATTTATATAATTATTATGTTTGCAGTAAACATATGCACAGCAAGCACTTTCAGTGATATATTGAATAGGAGAAAATCATCTTTGCAAGGATATTTACTTTCCCAGAAACAGCTAAGACTGTGTAAATATTTAACTGTAATTATGCTAAAACACCATTCTTTTATGCTACAGTCACTCACAAAATACAATCCTATAAAATGCCTTTCTCAAGATTTGTTACATGCTGGCTTTCGGTCTTATGGGAACAAATCTCTCTTACTGCTATTGATCTGTTCTTTAAATTATTCTCCCATGAGTCTTTCGAGTAAGAGCATCTTTTCCTTGAATCTCTTTGTATTTTTAATTGGCTTATGTTTGTTTAAACAAAATCACACCAGTGCCTTAGGCTGCAGCTATCAACTCATTGCATTCAAAACCAGACACACTGTACTCTAGCAGCCTTCACTTCTGTCCTCTACTGGACTCATCTCTTTGGGGATGAAATCTGTCACAAGGACAAAAAAAAAAAAAAAAGGCATACAAAATTGCCTTTGGATTGGGTTGCCAGGGACATAGCTGGGATTTGCATAATGCTGTTAGAGTCCTAAAGATGAAAGGAAGGGTAGATTGTGCCATTTGTCTGCAAGTACTGGCTAGCAGGTGGTGAGTAGACACTGCCCCAGGAGGAGTACCGGAGAGATGGTGCCTCAGGCAGCCCCAGACCTTCCTTCCCACATCGTCTCTGAGTGTGGGGAGAGGCTTTGTGCACTTTTCTCCGACACCACGGCACCATGCCTTTCGCCCGTCCTGGTCCCCCAGGTGAAGTGAGGCTGTCAGCGCTGCAGACTCAGCTTTTCCCTGAACCCTGTTCATCAGGGGATGAGTGAGTGGTTCCCAAGCTCCCCTCACTGAAGGCAGCACAGGAACTGCTATTGTGTGCTGTCCATGTGCCACTGTGCAAAGAGAAAGAAGTTCTTATTTCCACTTTACCCCTCCTTGGCTGAGTAAAGAGCGTTAAGAGCCAGAATACAAAATAGAATAGAGAGTACGGGTGGCTAATGCAATACCAAAAAGCATTTCTTGTCATTCTAGTTTATGCTTATATACTTTGATCCCAGATTATTTTTGAATAGTGTGAAGTGAGGCATTTTCAAGAATTTTTAACTTTATCCCATTCTTTTAACTATTTCCAGTCAATTACCAGCTGCTAAAGCACTTTTCTTCTTCTGTGACATAAATACGGGAGGAAGGAAATAAAGGTTTGCTCATATTCTATTATATTTTAGTTGAAACTGGTATAAAGCCAAGTCTTTATAAGTCACATGGGCAGGCTAACTATACAGCCTGACTTGGGCTTTATAGCCCACACCCCAGTACAGCCTCACACAGCACTGCCTTCAGTCCATGGTAAGAATTAGTCCCTAAAAACCCTTTCACCCGGGTGCAAGCCTGCTGTGCAGATGCTCCTTCTCTCCTCATTACCTTATCCCTTCCATGCAGCAGGGTAGGTATTGTAGATGGGACACCTTCTCCCACATGTCCCCTTATCAAGCCTTATGTGTCTCTTTTTATGCTCACTCAATATCTCTCAAACAGATTGAGATACAACTAGGGATAGTAATATATTTCAAATATTATAATTATAATTATAAATCATTATAATACAAATAAAAGCACACCTAGCATGCACTTGTAGAAGATACAGACTTCTTGCTCTGTAGGCAAGCACTGAAAGACAACACTGATTACTGATGTTATCTGAACTAAAAGTGTTTCTAGCACCAACTATGCTGCCAGCCTCTTGGCTATCTCCATTCAACCCAAGCTTAAGAATACTCAAACTACTTATTCTTATATGGACTAACCACTGAAGTTTTCTATTAACTATTCATCAGAAATAGTAAGTTCATGCAGTGGAATGAGAGGTATTGAGTCACTGCTTTGAAGGACAGGATATTGCTGGGCTCTGCAAGTACTCCATTGTGGTTTCCCACAATCAGCATCATGTCACAGCAGCAGAGAATCAGAATAGCTTTTGGAAGGGACCTTACAGATCATCTAGTTCCAACTCTTCTGCCATGGACAGGGACACCTTCCGCTATACCATTTAATCAGACATTAAATTAGTAGAAATTAAATGAGTAGAAAATGAGTAGAAAATAAGGCTAATTGCTCACAGCCATAGTATTAGAATGGAACAGCATTCAGTCAAACTAACAAATTGATTTAGGATAGCCAAAGGAGTAGCTGTTCTAGTAGGAGTAGCTGTACTTTCTTGTGCAGCCAGGGGTAGACTTGCAGAAGTTGCTTTCACTGCACATTGAAGAAGGAGTTCAAACCAGATCAGTGACAGAGAGAAACTAAAGCAAACAACAGAAGGTCTAACAGAAGGTTTACTCTAAAATTCTCAGCATCCAGAACTTCAACACTCTGCAGTCCTGAACCCACCAGCTGTGCATTCTGGGGTGGGAAGGGCAGGCTGCACTGCAGAGAGCAGCCAGACTCACAGGCTCCCCAGAGCTGCTCCAGCCTAGCAGGACAACTATTCTGCTATCTTTGGTTACGTCTGAAAGTAGCAATTAATATTCATATTTTCCTCACAATCTTGCCTGAAATATTCAAATAGGTCTTACTGGATTTACACACTACACAAGCGTGAAACTCCCCATGCCATCCAGGGAATTTACAGATGAAATATGAAACATTGACATAACCCAAACCATTAAGAGAAAATTCTAAAACTTTGGAATGCATGCAGATCATTCAGTTTTCAGGTACACAGGGATGACTAAAGTACTTTACAAAAATAACAGAAATCATGAGTGACAATGCAAATTCACCATCAAAAGTGAGATTAATTGGAGCAGCTTGGTAGCCATGTAAGTATAAGAAGAAAAATTGAACTGCCTTCAGGAGGTGTTTTGCAAGCTATCAGATTTTAACTAAATCATACAAATAAACAATATACTTGGGGAATTACATTCACAAGTACTTCTTGAGGTTTTTTTATGAGATATGGTCATATGAACAATTAATAATTTTTATTTCCTATTAAAAAACCAGGACAAACAGAAGATCACTAATACTTTTCAATTAACAGTAGAATGCAGCATGAAACAAATTTTATCTCAGAGCCCTAGATGCCAAAACATTCCTCTTCATTATTATCCCAATTTCAGATCTTTTGTTATCCTTCTTCATATGCTATCATCTAAATAAAATCATTCCAAACTTTTCTGATGAAAATAAGGTTGATAAAAACATTGTTAGTATCATGCATTGAAACTTAAAAGTGAAGACTTAATTGAACATTGCATCTTAAAATGAAAGACCTGGAATCTGTTTTCTCAATGGTAGAGTCAGTGTCTCCAAAGATGTAAAAATCTCATATGATACTTGAAAGAAGCAGCCAGGATGAGACCATTCCATAGTTAAATTTACAAAGGAAGTGGCAAATATGACCACTTTGTTGTAAAGTCTGAATTAAGATAAACTTTTGAATCTTACAATGTCAACTTACACTGTTTCCAGCATTTGTCAGTTTTGAAATTCTCTGTAAGACTGGTTACTAATTAAAGTGTGAATTCTTTATGTGAAGTAATGATCCTAGTGACACAAAGATGAAAAAATATATTGGAAAAGGTTATAAGAAATATTTTGTGTTGTCATCTTGAAAATACACAGATGCCAGTGAAAATTCTTATATCTCTGAAAGATTTTGACTACAACTATTGCTTCAATCATACTTTTTTCTAATTTATTAAATAACAAAATGGCTTGTAATGCATTTATTAAAAAAATCCATTTCCTAAGGAAGAGTTTTGAATGCATAAGTGATATAGGCAGAGAAAAAGTATTTTATAGAAATGTGAGCTTTGGAAGTGTCTTAGTTAAGGTTTAAAAAGCAGTGCTGCTTGTCAGTTGATGACTATTGAGCTGGATGCAGATGGTTAAAGTGACAAGAGGCTGCCCAGGGATACGGTTGCCTCCAAGACAAGTGACACAGAGGGCATACCCCAGCAGCACTAACACAAGAGGGAAAAAAAAGATTCCCTCTGGTAAATGTGTCACTGACCATTGTCATGTTCTATGCATTTTAGTCTTCTCTATCCAGTTTTATTTCCTTCTCCAGTTTCTGTTCTTATCTATACTGATGTTTACCCTTGGAATTTTGATCTATCAGATCAATGAGAGCTGATTTAAGAGGTCACAGCATTGTGATAAAAGTGTGTCTTAGCATTTTCGGCAGTCCTAAAAAGCAAATGCTCAATATTATGGGTCATACTGGAAGTTCAGTGGGCTATCCAACTCAGCTGAGATGTAGCATAAGCAAAGGAGCTAAAGCTTTGAACTGACTGTCATTACGACTGTGCATATGTTCACCATTATGTTAAACAACTGACTGACTCAGGAGCAGGGTATTTTTAATACACTAAGCTCCAGGGAGCTCAGAATCTATCTAAAACAAAGGCAAAGGATTAAGAATCTAAGTTGAGGGATCAGACCAGCAAATTACTCTCACACCCTTTACTTTTACTTCAGTGTCAACCAATGAAGAACATGTACTACAACTTTTACTCAATTTCCTCCTCCACAACTCTTTGCTTTACTAGATTATGTGTCCATCTTGCATATGCTGAATGGATTTTTGAGGAAACACTTGGCTGCTAAATGTGCATGTATGTTATGGTCAAGAAGGTTCCCACATACATAGCTTCTACTAATCAGTATTTTTTTCACATCTAATATAATTTATTATCACCATGGATAGCAGATAAAATCGGTCTAATTCCAAGTGTAGATGTGCTGATTTTGGATGGACTAATTTTCTTCACAGTGGCCGGTATGGGGCTATGTCTTGAATTTGAGATGAACACCGGGCTGATAATGTAGAGATGCTTTTGTTATTGCTGAGCAGGGCTCACACAGAGCCAAGGCCTCCTCTGCTTTTGCACTGCCACTCTGGTGAGGAGGCTGACGGTGCGTGAGAAGCTGGGAGGAGACACAGCCAGGACAGGTGACACAAAGTGACCAAAGAGATATTCCAGACCATGTGACATTGTGCTCAGTGTAAAAAGTAGGAGAAGAAGGAGGAAGAGTGGGGCATTTGGAGTGATGGTGTTTGTTTTCCTGTCACTGGTATGGGTGATGGAGCCCTGCTTTCCTGGGGATGGCTGAACACCTGCCTGTCTGTGGGGAGCAGTGAATTAATTCCTTCTTTTGCCTTTCTTGCACTGCTTTTGCATTCCCTACTAAACTGTCTCTATCTCCACCCAGGAGCTTTCCAGCTTTTACTCTTCTGGTTCTTCCCCCATTCCTGCTGGTGGGGGAATGAGTGGGAGGCTGTGTGGGCCTTGGCTGCTGGCTGAGGTTAAACCACAATCATAGAGAAAAATATTTCTCTCCCCAAGATTCAGTTTTTCCATATTTTCTGTTCATAGGTGATACTTTTAAATATATGCACCACATTAATGTAAACAGAGACTGCCATTTTAACCAGAATTAAATCTGAAAATTAACTGGCACAAATAAGAATAGAAGGTAGATGGAAGCCTCACAGAAAATTTAGATTGCCTAAATATAGTGAAAATTTAAACTAAAGTCACTACTGAAGGAAAGGAAATAAAAATAGCTGCCAGTGAAGCTAATGCAGACAAAACCTCCGTTTGCTGCTTCAAATTGCTGTTCAGTTGTAAATACATTCAATATTTTTTCTCACAATCAAACATTATTCTTCACTGGATCAGTGTTTTTATTTTCATTGGTAACTGTGGTAGCAGTTGAGTAGACACAACCCACAGTACCAAAGTCTTATGTCTACAAATACCATGGGCATTTAGAAAAACGCTTCATCAATTCTGTTCTTGTGAAAATTATTACCTTGTGAACAAAAGCATCTGTGGAAACCAAGAAATCTGAGATAAACCCAATGAGAGTTTAAAAGAAAAATAAATAAAATAAAATCTTTTGCTTGAGTTGAATACAGTCCATTCACGATCTATAACAATTAAGTCTTTCAACTCAAATGAAATTATAATCAATGGTCATCACCCACTTTATATTTTACTAAGTCTTGCTTTGAAGTGGTTTCAATTGCATATTCTTAATAAAAGCAAGTTTTAAGCACCTTCTTGTTATGTCTGCTGTAAAAGAAAAGCAGATGGGAACAGAATACTTAAAGATAACCGAATAGGAACATTTATTTAGAAAATCATTTTTTCTTCATGGTAAATCAAGCCTATTAAAAGTGCTAAGGAAAGTAAGTGTCATTCTTGGATTAATATTCATTTGTCTTTATTGATTACAATTTCTAAAGTCTGATCACTGCATTTGGTCAGTAAAAACAGAAATTCATTAATGGTGATGAAGGATGCTGCTCACTCAAACCTCGCAAGGCGTTTACACCCCTTACAGAGGGAGGAGGTGGGAAAAATTGTGAGGGGGATGTTGCAGAAAGTGGCAGAGTGCTGAGGGAAGAAAATTTTAGAGTGAACTATAAGGTAGAGAGCAATGATAAGCAATTTGCAGCTTAAGAGTTTGCTCAGAAAGAGAAGTAAAAATCTTTAGACAAGCTCAGATAAGAGAATTATGTTTAAGTTGAGGAAGTGAGTTTATTCCAGATGTGTTTGACAGCATGAGAACAGAAATGGAAGTAGTGTTTTTGGTAAGGAGCCAGTACTGGGGATTAGTCAGGTGGAGAGCGCTGAGAGGGGAGTGAGGAGCTGAGAGCACAAGGGGGGAAAGAATTGAAAATACAGGCTCTGGCATCAAGCAAAGGGAATGAAAACAAAGAGGAAAGGAAAGGAATTAGAGAAGCAGAGAAATCAAAGGGAGGTTTAAGAGCAAAGCCAGCTTTGGTAGAGATCACAAGGAACGAATAAAATCAAGAAGGAAAGGAGAATAAGAGCTACTGAGAGAGTGATGCTGGTGGCTGTGGGGAGGGAATAAAAGGACTGGAGATGATTTGGGGCTAGGTTTCAATACATGAAGATGAATCTCTCACACTTTCCCACGTTATGCCCTGCAGAAAGGGTTTTAAGATCGCTGTTTGTCCTGTATATGTGCAGTTAGTTATGTCAGCCTATCAGATTTTGGATTTGTTTTTCCTTAGGTTTTTTTCTCAAACTTACTATCTAAGGACTTTATAACAGTGTCATTTTCTCAGGTACAACCTTCCTTGTTCCTACTTTTTAGTATATGGTCAGTACATGCAAACTATATTGTTTGCTGCCAGCCAGCTTCAAGCCAGGTGGCCCCAAGAAGCATTTAAAGGATCAGCAATCTGTTTGCCATGGAAGAGCCTTGGAATCAGAATTATTTCTTAAGGCAGAGGTGGCTGACCTGGGCAATAAAATACATATGTAGTTCACAAAAGAGGAGGTGGTATGTCTTCTGAATAGCTTTTCTGGAAGGTTCTTTAATGTAGGTAATTCCTGTACTTACTCCCACATTGGTCTTTGCATAGATTACAGGACTATATCACCTTGCATGCATGCCCATGTGATCTATAGGCTACCAACCAATGTTGAGAGTACTGCACTTCAGACACATCTAAGCTCAAGACAGCAATTGCTTTTCTAGAGAGAAGTAAACTCTCTGGGCTTAGAGTGAACTCTTTTACCAAACACAAAAATTATAGCAATATTGAAATGAGATTCTGGTGTCAGAAGAAGGGATGATGCACCCTCACCTTGGTGTCTGGACACCTAGATGTCTTCACAGAAATATTAAAAATGTGGGAGACTTAATTACAGGAAAAGTGTAAGTCTCAGTGTTCATTGGTTTAGACAGTTGTTGACATCAAAGATAAAATAGCTTGTGAGCCCTCTGGTGGTAATTATTTTTTTTATTTCTCAGATATTAGCAGTACTCTGCCATAGCAACAACATGTAAAAGTACTTGGATATATATGCAGTGGTGTGTATTGCTATACATATTTACATAAAAATATACATACATATATATATATATATATATATACACAGAAATATCAATACACAGGATTATTTAATGTGAGACAAGAGTAACTTGGTGCATTTTATGAGTCACTGCCACAGTAAGGGAAAAAAGAAATCACCTGCCATCAAGACCTGAGTATTTTTGTGTAAGTCTCGTATCTACCTGAGAGACAGAATACAATCATATACTAACTGCAGTATTATAAGAAATTTAGAGAGATCTTTGGATTTCCATATCATGAGTTCTATCTATGCTATTGTTAAAAGAAAAAGAAGTCCCTACTATGATCTCAAGGAAAAAAATGTAAAATTAATTCCCTATAAGGTTACAAATATGACAAGAAATTTCTCTAAATCACAGGACATTTCTGCTTAATATAGTAACAATAACAGCTTTCCAGTTAGTTTCCATTTTTCCTTACAACTGCGAAACCGGAATGTATCAAAAATTCTTTTCCTATGCTGAAGAATTTCATAATATCACCATGCTAAAGACATACAGACATTTTAACCTTAAGAATAAGAAACCAAGAAGAACCTAATAGAATGACATGTTGTTCTGAAGTTTGTTCCCAACAAATTTCAATTTAGATATAAACAAAACTCCATGCTTGCTAGAGTAATTCATTTTTCGCTTGTCATTATCATCTCTTTAGCTATCTTGTGGGGTAAAATTAATATTTTAGGTGTTACTCTTTGACAAGGATAATAACCAAGTTTCATTTTAAGAATATTCTTTGTTGTTATAAATGATAGGCAATTCCTGGTTTAAATTTAAACGTTGAGTGGTAATACTTCAACAATTACTATTGACAGTAGAGAGAGGAGCTCATTCATAAGGGAATTTTCATAATATCTCTCTTTTGGATGTATTTAAGTATCATTTGTCTTTAGGAGGAGCTCTAAATGGTATAAGTTTTCAAATTCTTTCATATTTTCACCTCATTAAAAAACCCTCAACATATTAATCAAAAAAACAGGTGACCAAAGAGTATAACTAAGTTGTTACATACACATAGGGTTTGTAGGGATTTTCACTGCCATAGTCTTTCATTTATGGCTTTCATTTGTAGGATTTGGCACATAGCATTACTCTTGAAAATTGACAAATTTGCTTGACTCTAATCATCCATTTCCTATTGTCCAGTGCAGGTGTTCCATTTTCTGGCACAAGGAAGGCTTGAAATGTCAGTGCTGTGCATTTCATTTAATGCTCCACTATGTTTTGTGTCTGCTGGGAGTCAGGAGTGGTGAGTAGTTACACCTCCCCAAAGAGCTCTAGGAAAAAGCAACATCTCATGAGGATGCCCCTGAACTTCTGGACTACATTGCACTGTGGTGCAGCTGTGCTTTTTCTTTTCCTTTGGACGGGAAGAAAATAAATGTATTCCTGGAACTGCAGTGCCTTTGGAGCTCCCGTTCTGTTCCAAGAGGGAATATTTGGTATCAGACCATCACTGAGACAGCCCCCTTTCCCACCCATGCTCTACACTCTTTAAGGTCTGCCACTGTTTAAGGTCTGCCATTGCTACCACTACAGTGGGTAGTTATTGCTAAACTAATACAAATAAGTTTTACTATTGGAACATGTAATGCAGAAATGGACATTTCTGGATACCCCTTTTAGCCTTTTCACCCATGCTTATGGGTGTTTTTGGGAAATAATTAGTCACTAGTCTAAAGACTGGTGAATTTAGTTTTCATTTGGTCTTTATTCTCTGTGCATTAATCAATGGATCTGCAAAACTAATTTATATTCCTGGATAATATCCCAAAGAGAATCCCCAAAAGTTTACATCCCTGTTCTTTCAGAGTACCAAGTTCTTTTTCAGTGTTGTGGTTTAAGTCCAGCCAGCCACTAAGCTCTAAGCAGTCACTCACTAACTCCCCCACCAGTGAGACCAAGGAGATAAAGGGAAGGGTAAAACATGGAAAACTCATGGGCTGAGATAAAGACAGTTCAAAGGGAAAGCAAAAGCATGCACACAAGAAAAGCAAAACAATTAGTAGACAATAATTCACTTCTACCCTTGGGGAGGCAGGTGTGCAGCCATGCCCAGGAGAGCAGGGCTCCATCACATACTACATTACTTGGGAAGACCAATGCCATCATTCCAGTGTGGCAGTGCAAAAAGCAAGAAAGGCCTTGGCTCCATGCAAGCCCTGCTCAGCAAAACCAGAAACATTTCTGTATAATCAAACCTGTGGTCACCATAAATTCAAGACACAGCCACATGCCAGCCACTGTGATGAAAATTAACTCTACCACAGCCAAAACTAGCACAGTTAGTCAAGTATTAAGTAGAAAAGTAAAGCATGGCTACAGTCATGACAGTTTGCACAGGACACAAAAATGTTGAGCGATGAAGTTAGATTCTTAGAACAGTAGAGATAGCCTTGACCTTTGAATTTGAAATTTTGACAGATTGTTCCACTGAGTTCACATCTCCACCACTCTTAGTGCAAGGTTATTTCTGTTTTTTTCAGACAAAATAGCACACCTATCTTTTCACATCTGTCTCATACCACCTAAATGTTTAAGTATTAAAAATATGTTAAAAGTTAAGAACTATATTGAAAACATTGAGCAAATTTCATTGAAATATTGGCTACATGACCAGTGTACTGTATGTGACTTCCTTACAAATGATTTAGAGTTATTTTGGAATACCATTTGTGAAATAAATGGACATGGGCTTAATTTAGTAAAGCAGTCATTTGTCTCCCACAACTCCAAATTGGAAATCAAAATACAATAAAATACAGAATGGTTATTAAATCCAGATGGATCTTCACCTGAAAGCAAGACCTATGGTAATGGCAGCCTTTAAGTGACACAGTCATCTTTAAACAACTGAAAATATTTTATATATTTTTGTTGCAAGTAACAATTTATTAAATTAAAAAATACAGAACAAAGGAGTTTTCTTAATTTTATATTGTTTTGTGGTGTTTACATTTCTGACAGTCATTTTTACTGTTTCTTCTCTGTAACAACTTAGCATACCTGTGTTTTATTTTCCTAATTTCAAATTCTTCCTTCTGAGATCCAACAGGACTTACATATACAAAGACTTACATCTTAATATATGTACAGAAGTGCCTAGCAGGATTTAGGCCCACAATTGCTTTGTTTTAAAAAGAAAAAGCCCAGTAGAAGTTCACAGTTCAAATTTTACCAAATAACTCTATTTGTCCCTCTGTACTGATGGAGTTGCAGCAGCATTCTCTACAACAACCTTTAAAGATAGATTGCAGGTTTTAATTCCTACCTGGAAATGCAAGATACTTTAATCCATTGTTAAGTTCTACCAGAAGTGCTCTCTAATAACTTTTTAAAGACACAATATTGTTAGGCTTATTTATTGAGACATTAACAGCGAGCTGTGTGCTGCTGGAAGTGTCAGGAGACTAACCAGCAACTTGTTATGATATGACACCACATTTGCATCGCTCATGCATTGTGACAGAAAGAAAACTGGGGACAGTGGAGTGGCTTCAGATGGCACAAACATACAGCTTTTGAACCCATGTAATAGTTCATTTTTGTGCATTACTTTTGCAATGGAAACATTTGTGCTGGGAATGGGTCACTATAAAATCATCATAACTATCAGAAGTCCTCCATAGCAAAGGATTTAGCACCACTGAAGATCAAGTCACCTCTACACACAAAGAAACCATCAAGATCTTTCCTTTGATATTTTGTCTTAGAACCGCCTAGGTTTCTCCTGAGCTGCAGTACTAGGTTTTCTTGTCGTTTCAGAAGCTTTAGAGGTGCATAGGATTATCACAAACAGATGGCAGCCCGTGAGACACATCACATCAGACCTTCCTTCTCATTTCTTGGAATAGGAGTCCAATAAAGAAGTCACAACTCGGCACCTCTTAGGAAATGATATACATTATCCTCAAATAAATTTTCAGAAGCCAAAAAAGAAAGGCATGGAGATTGAACTTTCCCCTTGCTGCATCACTCAACAAAATTCCTCCTTTCTTTGAGTACATATTTACATTGTTAGGAGCAGAGGAACGTATTAGTTACCCAGAACATCCATTTCAGTTCCTACCTTGTCTAGCTGAGGAAGTGTTTGAGCCACATGTGGTTGACCACATCCTTTCTCTTTGCTAACAGATGATGAAGGAGCACATCTGGATTCAAAATTTCATTTTCACCATCAACATTTTTGTATTAGCACACTGTCATACTTAATATAAATTGGAAAACACTTAGTCCCGTAGCACTTGATTTTCTGGAAGAAGACAAAGCATGACATTGTGGAGTCCATAAACAGCAGGGGGTATAATTCATAGCAAAGCTATATAATATGTTCCATATACATTGCAGCTGTTGATAGATTTTATTACATTTCAGTTAAGAGCCTTATTACATTTGCAGGCAAGATTTATTATATTTGGTTGTATTACTTCTAAAGTTCAGGATATTTTCACATTTGTAGCTGGCTTATTTCATCTATGATCACTGAGTTTACATCACAGCCTTGTTATAAGTGTAGGTTATGAATAATGTCACCTGTTGTTATGACGCTTGCAGTCAGTTTTCATTACAACTGTTCCTAATACTTCACAATATTTTGCAGGTGCTGGATATTAAATTGCAGTTTTTAAATACATATTTTGAAGCCAACGGAACATAGCAGAGAAATGTCTGAAGTAAAGGCTCCTACAAGACAGAAATTACTCAGTTTTTCTACATTTTATAATTTCACCTATGCTAAGATGAAAACATACTTGCTACAAAAGGAGGAAACAAACATCACCTCAATTTCGTGAAACATCTTCAGTGATTTTCCATGATAGTAAACGTATAGTTTCAAGAAACACTAATTCAAAATAATGAAATCTCTGAATCTAATGAAATCTTCAACTGCGGAAAAGATAACCATCTGTTGTTAACTGTTTTTAGAAACCATATTGAGCTGCCTAAGACATTCCTTTGTGCATTCACATATTGAAAGTTGTTTCCATCTTGTCTGAGTAGATAACGTGAAACAGCTCTAATCTTTTGCAAATTCCTTCTTTCATTTTCCATGCTGAATCAGGTGTGTCCTTGGTATAGGATTTATTTTCTGCCTGATGATTGGGGCAGAATATGTTCACCAGGGTGTGTACTTAAATGCAGTTTTCAAAGAAATCTGTGAAAACTCTTGCATGAATTTAAGTCCTGTCTTGTATGGTACAGAAAAGCAGAAGAGGCATTGTACACACCAAATTAGCAAAACTCTACATATCCTTGAGATTGTGCAATTATGATGGTCGTTTTGTATTAGTTGCACATATAGCCCTTGGCACAAGGTACTCTATAACAGAACCTGTATGTATCTTCATGGGTTTTAATAATCTGATTAGACTTCAATTGAGATGAAATAAATGAAAATGTCTTTTTTTTTTTTTAACATAGAGTTTTCCAATTGTCTTATTCCTTTAGTTATCTAAATTAAAAAACATATGGTAAAAACCATAGCCCTGACTATAATCTGGGGACACTTCGCAGAAGACCTTCTCTTGAAACCTTATCAAAGAAACAGGATGTCAATGCTCATAAAGACAAAAGAAGAAAGTGAAAATCAAAGGCAAAGAGAGGTTGCGATAAGGAAAGATGTTTTATAATTCTGAAATCATGCTGATACAAATCCTGTAGGACACTGAGTAGCAAGGAAACAGGAAGGAAAATACAGAGAAGTGTTTTATTGATTTATCTGGTGTCTGTTTATTTCTTGTGCTATGGAAAATGTAATTTTGGTGCTATTCTTGAAATACGATAATATCTGACCTAGCAGTTACCTATGGAGATATTTACTAGAATTTAAAATATCTCTGTCCTGGCTTTAAACGGAAAGGCTGCACCCAGAAATATTCAAGAACATCTTGAAAGAGATGAAAGAGAAACTATATTGATCCGGGGAAGCATAAAATCATTTAGATCTAGTGCAATATGACATGCACAAAAAAGCCCATCATGCTTCTTTTCAGAATTGAAAGTTCAGCAAATGCTGCTTTTCCTAGTTTTCATCAGCTGACATTTTTCTCTTTTTTTCTTTGTTTTCCTTTCATGAAACTTAAATAATCCTGATTCTGAGCGCAAGTTGCAATGCTCATACTTAAGGAAATAGGCTTCACAGAGAACCACTGAGTAGAAGCCCTTCAGAGTGTTACAATGAAAGCAACTTTGCAGACCTAGGCCCTTTGTAGCTTAATTTCTTTCACCTAATTAGTAATGCTTCTTTAAAGAATCCTGGTTTTTTTGTCCTTTTGCATTCATGGTTTAGCTTGGAACAGGCTTATGTTTTCCAGTTACATGTTCTCCAACAAGTAGAACAATAGAATTTACATCTGAAAAGTTCACAAAGCACTGTGTTGTAGAGTGAATTAATCAGTGACCTTTCATTACCAGAAGTAATGCATGTCCTGATAATTTTGAAAGCCCTTCTGGAGGCAGGAGGGGGGAAATAAAGAACATTGTAAATTAAAGGAGATTGGGACAGGGAGTTTAGTTTTCTGACTTCTGAGTTCAGAGATGACTATATCTCATCTTAAAGACTAGTATTAGCAGGCAATTTTTCACCATGCCCAACATATTTAAATGACATAATTGACAACATTTGTTGAAAGGACTGAAGAAACTGGGATGGTAAAAGACTTTCTTGCATGACTAGAGTTTGATCATTCTAGGTCAAGGTTCAGGTGACACGACAGAGAGCCTGGCACCCAAACTGTGAATAAATGTAACATATTTCAGCTGGGGTGTCTGGTCTTTGAAAAGAGTTTCTACTCTCTATCATTTTCCCACTATTCTGTACATGATAGTATATATCTAAGTTAAAGGTACAGCTGCATATTTCCAAGCAATGAAGAAAATAATGTATGCAAATTATAATAAATAAATATAAAATTATAATGCATAATCTGCATAGACTAGATCAATGCTGGTAGGCCAAGTGGTTGCAATAAATTTTGCTAAGTGCTGTAGCAAAAGTAGGACTTCATGCCTCAGCTGTAGTGCTATTAACATTCTACATCCGTTCCTTGAAAATTGTAAATGGATGTATTTATTGTATCCCAGTGCTCAAACTCTTCAGATACACTGAAGCTTATGGATTTTAATTCACATTTTATAATTGAAGCAGGGGGAAAAACAAGAATATTTCCACTCTTCAGCTATTCAGCCTCATCTTTGAAATTTGAATTTGCTCAGAAACATAAAGTAATAAAATACTCAAGAAACTTACTAAGTCCATTTCTCAGCTGTAGTGAGACAATTACTTTCCAAGTGATTGCAGTAAACTCAAAGATCACATCTTGCAGAATTCAGGGCTGCCAGGCAAAATGCAGCATATACTTTCAATAGTCAAGAAAAATTAACATAGATTTTCCTCTCTCTGTAAGGTCAATATATAACAGCATTAACACAAACTACTGAGATTACATTCCAAGATATATGTACAAGCCATTTGCATCACATTTCCTATTAATACTATAAAACATAGACTCATAGAACACCAAGTTGGAAGGGGCCTCAAGGATCATCCATTACAATCTTTCTAGGCAAAAGCATGGTCCAGAAAAGATGTCCCAGTAGCCTGTCCTACTGAATATTAAAAGTGGGGAATCCATCACTTCCCTGGGAAGGTTATTCCAATAGCTGATTGTTTTCATTGAGAAAATTTTTTTCTTTCTCTACCCAATCAAAACCTTTCCAGGAGTAACATGCACCCATTACCCCTTGTCTGCTCCATGTGATTTATTGTAAAAAAAGGAGTCTTCCTCTTCCTGGTAGCCACCCTATAAATGGTGGAACATGATGATAAGGTCTCCCCTATGCCTTCCTTTCTCAACACTGAGCGAACACAGTTCTCTAAGCCTGCCCACATATCATCTACCCTGCCCATTGGACACCACACACCACGCCTTGGTGGGAAAAGTATTTATGAAGTTTGCATCATCACCTTCTGACCAGAGCTGTAGCAGATGACACAGAAGTTGTTTTCCTACAAAACAAGACAGCCGTTTGGTGCTTGCCAGGCTTGCCAGGAGGTGGCTGGATGAGACCTTCAATAGCCCCAGAGGCACAGCTGTCACTGCCCAGCTTTCAGGGTTCGGTGAGAAGATGAGCTACTGAGCACAACTTCTGTGATGACAATCAGGTTTGTTTCTGATGATGTCTGAAATGAGACACTCTCAAAATGTCACAGAATATGCATCAGATCTTGTGGTTGATCTCTCAAGTCAGTAAACACCTTTTCCACACAGCATGGCAATAGACATTTTTTTTCTCTGAAATTACTCGTTGCCTACTTTTTATCATAGAAGGGTTACTAAGTCCAATGCTGTGCCACTCTTCCAAAAAGCCACAAGTCACCAGTCTGGATGCCAAACTTTGCCAAACACAAGACTTTGGCTCTCTCAGGCCCACAACACTTGTTGTAATGTAGGACATCTCACCTAGGACAGCTATCGTGGGCTCATTTATTTTGCATTCTCTCCTGCAGGAGACAAGGGCTGTCACTATGGATGTTTAATGCTCTGAACTGTCATACAGAGGAGTTGTGGTAAAAGGAGAATAGGAAGGTATAATTATACGATGAGAAATAATAGGATTAACTAAGAACTAATGTGAAAATAAAAAGAACAGAACCTTTTATATTAAATATAAGGCTGGAATTCAGTGGCAAGGTATAACAAAGAGAGTTTGAAATGCAAGTATTTTTTAAAAGAGTTATTAGAAAAAGAAGTGTCGAAGAAATGGAAGAGGAAATTAGAAATATAACCAGAAATGTCAGGTACAATAAATTAATGAATTCTATGTTTTGCAAACTTCTAGAAAAATGTTGAGTTGTGTTCAAAATTCAAATTCCAAAGAATCAAATATTTTGACAACAATGAGAGGTTTCTTAGAATGAGAATCTGTCTAGATTCAAAACTCAAAAACTGAACTAAAATGAGTATTTAGTAAGATAAAAAGAAAGCAGCATAGATCTATTTTCTACGCCAACTGTGAAAGTATATATAGGAAATTTGAATTTTAGATAAAAACATTCAGAATCGTTGTTGTTAAAGTGTCTAAATTTCATTAAAATTGTTCCCTGAAACAAAATTACAATTCTGAATGGTTTAAATATATAATAGTTTTTAAAAACAGAAATTTTTAAGATGACTTTTAGTGAAAAATTCTCTTCCCTCACTAAAATGCATGAGAATTTCCAAGCATTAGCTTAAAATATATAGCACTAGTGACTTCCCAGGTGCTTTACCTTCAATAGATAGGAATAAAGTAACTTTGGATTCTAAGTTCCACTTAAAATATTCTTACATCTGAAAGTCTCATTTGCCAGTGCTTTTAAGTGTGGAGGGATATGGATAAGTATCTAGTAAGATTGTCAAAAGCCTTTGTTTGGGTTAGACAAATAAAACTTATTGATTTGAAGACATTTTTCTCTTTGAGAAATCTCAAGATATTTCTATTCTCATCATAACTGCCTATAAAACATATTAAAAAACTATTTCAACTGTACTTTCAAATTTTTATTTACCTTCTTTGAAAAATCTAATCCCAGAGTAAATTCTAGGCACTCACTTAACGGTGAGGAAAAGAAAATATGTATTTACAATAAAAATGTTAAAAATCTAATTATGAGCTTGATTTTTCCAAGTTTTTCACTATATGAAAGTTTATTTCAAGAAAGAAAAATAAAAATGTTTACTTAATCAAATAAACCCTT
This sequence comes from Pyrgilauda ruficollis, assembly GCF_017590135.1. Classification (NCBI taxonomy): domain Eukaryota; kingdom Metazoa; phylum Chordata; class Aves; order Passeriformes; family Passeridae; genus Pyrgilauda; species Pyrgilauda ruficollis. Next base: position 11,359,678 of record NW_024508100.1, on the reverse strand, counting down.
TTTTAAGCTATAAGGGATGGATTTGACATTATAATATATATATTCAATTTATTAATTAAATATATTATAATATATATATTATTATATATACAAATATAAATATATATTTGTATATATAATAGTAATAATTTTTTTTTTAATTCTTCTTTCTTTCCTTTTTTCTTTTTTTTTTTTTTTTCTGGCATTCATTTTGGTAAAACTGTCATGTCACAGCTGTAAAAGGGCAAGTCTGGAGTACTGTAAGCAAGATCTTTGCAGGCAGAGCAGGTACTGTCTCTTTGAGATGGCAGGTAAGGCTTCAGACTCCTAAAGACTATCAAGCTTCATTTTGTCATATAGCAATCACTGTGCCCACTTATGTAAATGCAAATGTTTCAGGCAGGCTCAGAGAGCCATGGGAAGGACAGTCATGTACAAAAGCAGTGTCATGGCTAACCTCTAAGGTCACACTATTCTAGTATCCAAGTGTCAGATGACAGTGTGCTGATAAGTAGATCAAAAGCATTACTTTATTATTATATGAACAAATGACTTATCAGTCTTATCTGAGTAACTTTTACATTAATCCTCTTTTTTTTTCTGAAGCATTCTTCCTTCAAATCAACCAACAATATAAGGGAGAAAAAAGGTTGTTTTTTTTTTTTTTAATTACTGCATGAACCAGTAAAATCAGTTTCTCCTTTTATGCAGGATGCAAGGTGAAAATTAATTGTGTACATCCTGATGTAATGGAATGCACTGAAACAGTAGTGTACATTTATTGAATTTAATCTAGGATTAAATTACTATTATGCAAAAATAGAAAATCCTGTTACAAATTATAGACATTGTTTTCCCTTCCAGTCCTCCTATTCCTTGCACCAGGTGAAACCTCAAATACACCCTTGAAAATGTAGGATAGCACATGCTATGTGGTAAACGGTCAAAACAGTATTCTGGAAAATGCTTCTCTGGCTTCTGGTATTATTAGAAGAACCTGCCATCCTAATTCACAATCATTTGTGCTACAACATTATATTTATAGTAAAGGCTAAATGTGTAGAATTGCATCTTACTAGATTTACTACAATTATTCCTGCACTATGTATGTTATGTATGTTATGACATACATTTCTCCTGTAATTGGGGTAGGATAAAGCACACTACTTGAGCATTTTATTGTGATATATCTGGGCTATAGAGGTATTTACCACTTAAATTAAACCTCCTAAAGGCAACAACTGCCTAGAAAAGCATTGTCAGGGAAACAGAAAAGAAGCAAAATAAAATTTTGTATACACGAAAAGATACAGAAACATAAGCTGAACAGTATAAGTGTCTGATTATACACACATCGAAATCTTAAGTGCTCTTTATGCTGATATAAGTGAATTTGGCCCATGTTCAAGAGAGGTTATATATCTAACTAGTAAAATTGAGACAAAAGGCTAATACAGAGTGATTTTAATTTGATACCTCATAAATTTATCCTGACTGAACTGTTTATTGCACCAGAACACACACTCAAGTATCATGGATGCATTGACAACCAAAGGGACAGTGACACAATTTTCATCTATTTTCTTCCAGACAAAAGGAAAATATCTGGTTTCTTCTGGTGGCCATTGCTTCTTCTAGATCTATACTCTGTCATAAAACAAGCTTGTGTCAGGGGACTTGAATAAATGCAGAGTAAAACCCAAAGCAGTTTCTAGAGGACACTCTAATCAAAATAAAAAAAATATATATATTTGTTTTTCTCCTTCTTATTAGTTTGAAACCACATTATTACTTGATGGAAAAGGAGAAACAGTGATAAAGTATTTAAGGGGACTCTCTGTGGATCCACAGAATAATGAGAATGTGTCTGGTTCCACCTACCTGCCGAGGCTAACACAGACTAACCACCCATATCTAAGTGGGCACCAAGGCCCTATAGGTCAACCACCAATAGTCACAAATTATAGTAGTCACATTACTTGTGTGATGTTTCTTCTGGAAAAAGGATTCTGTAGCCATCTTTTCTTAATTAGCCAACCAGCTTCAAGTAGATCTCTTTGCCTTATTTCCCTGCAGTAGAGGTACGGACCCGTGCATTTTCTTCATATATAGGTTTTTACCTCACATGCTGGAATATCTTTTTCCTGTACTTTCACATTTTTACCCAGTTTGAAATGAAACCTGATTTAATAAGCATGTCTTTCTGTTTCCCCCTATCTAATTTACCTCAAAAGAAACATTTCTCTTCCCATGTACTCCTGCTCTGGAGTTCTGTAAAAGAAGCATGATCAATGCAGGAAGGCAGATACATGGAAGAAAAGCCCTAATAAAATACCTCCTTTTCATTTTCGTGAGGTCTGAACTTCAGAAGACTCAAGATGAAATATAAAAATCTAAAGTTCCAATGATTCCTATCTTTGACCTGAGGCTGGAAAGGAGAAACCAGCATATTTTAAATATCTTTGCCATATTCATACTCAGGTCATCATCGCACAGTTGCTTGTACTTGTATTTTAGCTCCTGGGGTCCCTTCTAGGTCCTACACAGTTGTCAGTAATCAGAAAGGAGGATAGCCTGTCCCACCCCATCTACAATGAATTCCTTTTTTCCCCAATCATTCTGGAGAGCAGAAATTTTCCAACTAGAAATGTTTGTCAAATCCATACTCCCATTCAGCCAGGGTGTACTTTTGTGCAGTAAGTAGGCAGTAGGTGTTTTTCTCATTTCATGAAGATCTCTTATCTTCCTGGTACAAAATTACATTAGTTTAAATAAACGAGATGAGGACCTGCACAAATATACTTTTTTTTCTGCCCAAAAACAAAGTATGGGGTCTGACTTTATTATTTGTATGAGCCTATGTATATTTGATGAGTCAGTTTCTAGGGAGGTGATAAAAAGGAGAAAGGTGATGAAAGCTTGTGAAATAGACTCTGATGCCTACCACAGATAATTAGCTTCATTACTACTCCGATTATTTCCAAAGATCAAGCATTTTTGCCTGCATAGTACAAGTTTTCTATTTCCAAATAAATTAAGGCCTAATGTTAATATATTTATTTATTCATTTTATTTATTTTGAGGATTTTATTCAACAAACTTCATCAGAGCTCCAATACAACAAGTAAGCTGTTTCCTCTAAAAGGGCCTTTGCTCTTTGGTCACTGTGAAGTGTATCCTGCCAATTCCTTTGATGAGGGTGAGGAAATACTTGTCTTTGAGACTTAGTTTCTGCCATCTTACCATAATTAAAACTTCTGACCAATACTTCAATGCTAAGGAAAACACAGTACACACAAAAGCATCATTTCTGTAAAATCCAACCAGCAAAAAGGAAACTTATTCATCTTGAAGAACAGACTGGATAAGACATTTTTTTCCTAAATTTCTTTTTTTTTCACAGACTCACAAAATCATTAAGGTTGGAAGGGACCTCTGGAGCTAACCCTGTCCAGTCCCCCTACCAAGGCAGGGTCACCTAGAGAAGTTTACACAGGAACTTATCCAAGTGGGTTTTGAAAATGTCTCCAGAGAAGGAGACTCCACAACCTCCCTAGACAGCCTCATCCAGTGCTCTGCCACCCTCATTTTTTTGGAGTGAAACTTTTTGTTTATGTCCATTGCTGACTCCCATTAAGTACCTACCCAGTCCTTTGAGGAACTGATTGAAAAAAAAATCATCTTCTCAGAATCTGGTACAGCAAAGATCTAAGGAAATGGACAGAAGACACCAAAGGGGATTTAGATTGCGGGAAGAAAACAGCTCACAATAAACAGATCTTCTAAAACTTAGAGGGTCTCCTCTGCTTTTCAGAAAGCCATGTTCTAAGCAAGTAATAGTTCAAAATAGTATGCAGGATAATGAACCAAGTCAAAAAATAAATATAAAATTATTTTTTTTAGAAACAGTGATCATTTTTTGAATCAAGTGTTTAAAGTATAAAGTTTACTGTTTTCAAAGTTCAATTCCATAGAAATGCAGCTTGTGGCTGAAACATGAGCAGCATAGACAACAATAGCAAAACATTGCTGCAACCTTCCTGCAATGAATGAGGCCTAGTTTCATTGTAAAAGCTGTGCATGGATTAACAGGAATTTGGGTGTTGGTGGCTGGGCTGATCTCAAGTCTTTACTGCCTTATGTGGCCTATTGTACTGGGTGAAAGTTGTGAGAAAAATTCAAGACTTACAGAATTTTTTTAGTACAGTTTCATTATGACTATACAAAGTGGCAGCTTTGGTAACATGAAGTCTTTTAACTCTGACAGTTAAGATAGAGCACAGTGTAATCTTAGTAAACTCTATTGCTAGGAAGAAAGAAAAGTAAAGCAATGCTTATCATCATAACTTCTCCCAATTAATGAAACCTGTCTGGAGTCAAGTTTCATTTTGTGAGCTATAGGTCTTAAATACTCATTGCACACATTTCAGCTCTCAAGGGTCCTTTTCAAAGAGTCAAAGTATGAATTTAGTCAAGCTATTCAAAGTTTTCAGATCAAGGTTTTTCACGTTGGTATTTCCTGTCTGGGGGCTGTGGTAAAAAGGATTTGATAAAAGAGTTTCACTTTAGGACAATTTCCAAATATCAGTACTTGGGAGAAGACATACTTTTAGTCTAGACTATTGAGGAATGTTGCAAGAGCCAAAACACAAGCACAGTACCAAATTTTTCCCTTATAATCCAGGAAACATAAATCTAGGAAAAAATAATCATTTTGCCATATCAATCACTGTTTTATTAAATACCTTACCAGAAATGTATATATTCTCCATCTGATGGAAAAAAGGAGTAAAATCCAATACACTCTTCCAAATAAAATCCATACTATTGCAATCATAATCCTAAACACTGCTGTTTTCCAGCTATATTTATGTTATCAGAACACTAAAAAGGTCAATGAGCATCACTGGACAACTGCACACAAAAATTCTTGTAGATGCAGACATGTAAGTAAGCAGCACTTATCTCACTGTTTAAGCCACGTGCTACCTAAGAATGCCAAAGGTGTCTACAATAATTAACTCTACCCTAACATAATTTGTGGGTTGAGGGGGTTTGGGTTTTTTTTTTTTTTTTGGCTTGGTTTAGTTTTTAGTTTTCAGATTATCTTGTTTTGGTTTGGTTTTTGTTGTTTTGTTTTTTTGGTTTTTTTTTTTATTAAATGCTGTTAGCCTCCTTTTATGCAGTCAGGAAATGAAGCACAAATGGAGGACTTAACCAGAGAATCTTTGCAATCATCCAGAACAGAGTCAATTTTCTAAACCCTTTTTAAGTGGAAAACATATGACCTATAAATATATCCAGCATATTTATATTAATTCCATGTGGGTTTTTTTCTATTATAAAATTAACTGGATGTAACATCTATGAAATATAAGATGTTTGTAAAGGATGAAAGAAAAGGCAATCATGACAAAATGAGACACTCACATTGCAAAACTCTGAAATCATGCCTCAGTATTATCTTCCCCAAAATTCAGATATATTTGGACTCAAGTGTTCACTGATCTTTGAAAAGCAGATCTAACCTGATTCTGCACAAAGACAAAAAAAATCTAAAACAAGAAATCTATTACAAGAAAGTGCATACCAACTACACATCCTTCAGTATATAATTATTGATGTCTCATCTGTGTTAGCACTTACCCATTCTCTCTGAAATCACTGTTTTCCTACTTTGCATTGGATTTTTCATACATTACTTAGATTTAAATGTTTTGAGTGGATCATAGTTTCAAATTAATTTTTACTCTTGAAGAATATAGAGGGCTAAGAGCACAACACATTTGTTGTCACCCATTCTCAGTCATGGATTTCTAGGGAGATACAGCGTAGCATTAACTAAGTTAAAACACCTTTTCTATACAGTTATATTTCATTATTCTCATATTTAGAAACAGCCATTTCATAGCAATAAGAGTTTACAACTGATACTAATCCCAGTTAGTGTTAGTGTACTCATGAGCAGAAGATAAGTCAGGTCTTGGTACTATTTAGAAGGACAAGACAGAGAATAAAAGTGGAAGGAGTACAGGGAAGTTAAGTGGCTTTCTCAGGATCTCACGGTGCCAAGTTCAATGCTGTTTAAGGTGGACAACATGACAGCTCAGGGACTGCATTTCAGCATTTCCACGGTGTGTATTTGGGCTTACAGATTTCTTGTCTCATATATCTAAAGGCCAGTTCCAGAAATGTGTAGAAAACTTTCTGCGGGTTGAGGTCATTCAGCACCTTGCGAGACTGACCCTGATGTTCAGAGGTGCTGAGCACATACAGCTCCTGTCGACTGAGTTCACTGTACCTCTGAAAATCAATTCATGTCTAATGGCCTTTTCACCTGTCAGAAAAAATTGCTGTTACACAGAAGCACACCAACTCAGTCACCATTTTGTTTGTAAAGGAAACTATTTATTTTTGGCCTCCTCAGAAACAGATCTGCTAAGGAGGAATATCAGGAATAAATTGTGTCCCAAAAGGAAAATATGTTTTATATGAAACACTCATTCTTCTTGTTGTCAGTCATTAAAAATATGTCTTTTAATAGTTCTTTCCCTTGCAGAAAAATCTGTTTAACTAATCTGATCATACAAAAAAATATTTTTTCCAATGTTAGATGCTCAGTTGGGTGTTTTCTGCTGGGATATATGTTTTAAAGTTTAATAAAATCCTTGATACCAGCAGAAGCAGCATTACATGTAACAGGGTGTGTCCTTTCTTCATCTGGATCAGTGCCCACATGTTGGAGAGCCTTTTCACTAAAAGCTATTATCTTCAGACATACTTCTGACTCCTTTATGGCTTCAATGTTCCAGCGGAGAACACCTTAATGTAATTTTCCGTTGTTATAAGACACATTTGGAAATTAAAGCAAATCTTTTACACAAGTAAAATGCATACATCTGAAAGGATGGGACAGCAGGACCACATCAGAAAGTGCGAATCCGTTCAACGGAAATTAAAATGCACTTTAGGAAATAGTGAGCTGCATGCCTTGGCTGTAATAGTTAACAGAACAGCTCTACTGGGATAGCATAATGTGTACAAACCAAACAGAAACTTCTAGATTTCATGTTCCTGCAAATCTTTCCTCACAAGGTTAAGTGTCTGCATGATGAGAGGCCTGTCTTTTCAAGTGCAGCACAAAGGAGGCATTTGTGTTGTCTCCAGATCAGATCTTCAGTTCCCATTTCTGCTAAACTTATTTTTCTATTACCAAATGAAATTTCACTTTTAGAATTTAAAAAGGCAAAGAGTTATGAACACTTGATTTTTATTTAAAGCTTTTTAGTCCAATATGTCTTTGTATCTGTTTATTTGCGTACAAGTTTTGAGAGCAATCTGAGTGGTTTAGACAAATTATGCAATGCAAAAACTCTGAGTGCATGGTTTTGATGCACAGAAAATATTTCCATATGGACCTGCTTAACATGTATCCCTGGGTAAATGCAATTGGTATTCAGATTCTAAAAACTATCATGGTAAATCAATAATGTGCGTGTATCATAAGACTTATTAGCCCCTAATGTCTTCTAGCTGCCCAGGGATGTATTAGGGCTCAACCCTATTTTCAGGAAAGCCAATGACTAAAGGATATCAAGGACCAGAGCTCCCTCCCTTATGCAGGTGTTGTAGATTGAAATTAAAAATTACTAGACTTTGTACCCTAGAGGTTGGATGCCCCAGAGCCATAGGGCTGTATCCCAAGGAAAACAGCTGGAGGCTGTGATGAATACTGCAAGGGCAAAAGAGAAAACAACCTCTGTTGTTAGTGAAATAGTTTTTCTCATGATTGCTCTGACATGGCATATCACCAACATTCTGCATAAACATCTCTTCTAATTTAAGAGTCTGGATGCTTCTGAAGAAAGAATACTTGCCCTTTTAATTTCTCACTTTGGCAAAAGTAGTCAAAGATCACTTAATCCCTGTAGCTCATCCTTTGCCACAGTTCAAAATGGGAAAACTGCACTTAACAGTCTGGCCATGCATTTGAGTTGTACATAGGCATTTCCCATGGCATATTTCAACATTTTTGTTTTATTTACAACTTGTTGTGTGGTTTGTTGTGCCTTTTTTAGGTCTTTTTAAACTTCAACCTGCGTAGTATTGTAGTGTTTAGCTTTCTTTCCTGCACCTTGTCAATATATTTCCTTTTTTATTTTTCCTTCTGGAAAGGAAAATTATGCAATACTATGGGATCGTGCTATCTTTTCTTCCTAACCTGTGCTCTTCATCTCTCACTGCCTTGAGGCCATTACTTTAATAGAATAGTTCTTCAAATGAATTAGATTAGCTCTCTCATTGCTATTCTATCTGGATGTCATTCTCATTGAAAATATTAATCTGCTTAGAAATTAACATTGAAAATGGCATTGACTAACTAATTCTATTATGGACAAAACTGAATGTCAACAGATGTCACTTCAATTTTTGGTTTAAACTGATGAACTTCTTGATACAGTGGAAAAATGTGTTCATCAAGCTCTGTTCCACATGCATGCACGGTGTTGACATTTTTGTAGCTATGTTTATATCACAGACCTTATGTATCTATCCAGTATATATTATGAGAAACTTATAAAAATATACATTTGTTGGTTATAAAATCTATTTTCCTACTTCCTTTATTTTCTTGTAAAACAAAGCTTAGCTATATAAGAAACAAGTTAATAACCATGGCAGACAGGTATGATGAAAGGGAAGAGCAGTGGTGTAATTATATTATTTCATAGTTTTGCTTTGCTGCACTGCTTCATCCTATTAGCTTCCTCTTTAAGACATATAAGGTGTGTCAATTTGTGTGACACGATAAGCTTTTGTAGTAAGGCTAAGTATTCCTTGGTGCTATACCCTACCTCATCTTTTCATGTTACTTCAGAGCTGTAGCGCTAGTCCATATAAAAATCCCTTAAATACAAAAATTCCCTATATATATGGGAAATATAAGACTATAATATACTTCAAAACTTCAATCAAGTAAGAGCAATTAAACTAAGGATGGAAAAAAAATTATACATTCCCAGTAATTATTCTTTGTCCTGTGGTCCTCAAATATCCTAACTTAATAAAAAGCAAGTATTTATCACATGATCTCCATCCTAGTATTTCAACACAAAGTTAACAGTTTTACAATTAAATACTTAAAATAATTTTCTTATATGCTCCCCAAATCCTCCAGTAGCTGACCTCTACTGAAGATGCAGTGATCAGGCAACAATCTATGTTTCAGTTCACTGGATACACCATGTAGAAGAAGTATTGCAGACCTTCACTGGACTCTGTGAAGCTGAGAGTGTCTCACTCCAGATCAGAATTCACTGAACTACATCCATCAACAAAAGACACAAATTGCTGTACCTGGGGAAGGTCTTCCCCTCCCAACAATATATTGTGGATGTCAGTTGATTAGTCATCATATCAATTTAATGTACTTGTAATTAATCTTGTATCTTGGAGAAATAATGTTTAAAAAAATAATTTCTGACTGAAAAATGTTTTCTATTTTTACAGGCTTTGCTGATTCTTTTTTGACCAACCTCACATTTAAAAAAAGACAATGCCATTCCAACTCAGTGTCGGTTCTTATTTTGATAAAGGCATGAAATATTGGCTTTACAGGGATTTAAGGTTGCATCAAAGCTATGGTTGAAATGCAGATTGTGTTAGAGAAGGGTGTCCTGGATTTGGCAGGGATAGAGTTAATTTCCTTCCTAGTAACTGGTACAGTGCTGTGGTTGGATTCAGTGTAGGAATCAGGTTGACAACACACTGGTGCTCTGGATGTTGTTCAGTGCTGCTTACTCTAAGTATTTTTCCACTTTTCATGCTCTGCCAGAAAGCAAGTGCACAAGAAGGTGGGAAGGAGCACAGCCAGGAGAGCTGACCCAAACTGGGCAAAGGTGAATTCCATTCCATAGGATGTCATACCCAGTATATATAAACTGGAGAAAGTTGGCCAAGAGAGGCTACTCGCTGCTTGGGGACAGGTTGTATATTGGTCAGTGGGTGCATCACTTGTTTCTCTGAGGTTTATTTCCCTCTCTCTTCTTTCTTTTTCTTTTTCTTTTTCTTTTTCTTTTTCTTTTTCCTTCTTCTCTTTCATCATCATACTTTATTTTATTTATTTAACTAGTAATTTTTTCTTATCTCAGCACATGAGTTTTACCTTTTTCTGATTCGCTTCCCCATCATGGTGGAGGTCGGGGTCTGAGCCCTGTTGCACTGAGTTGTCAGCTCAGGTTAAACCACAACAAAGGGCTGTGACTTGTCCTTCAATGAGAGGCATCTTCTGATAAATAAAATTAAATGAGATGGAATTATAGTGCGGAAGGAAGGAAGGAAGGAAGGACTATAGTGCTAAAAGTGGCTTATATTTTGGTGAAGGTCAAATACTATAGACTTCAGTCTGCAAGAGGCAAAGAGATCCCAAACCACCAAAAGGGAGGGAGGGAGAGGAAGGAAGGAAGGAAGGAAGGAAGGAAGGGACTAGATTTTAGTACAAAAAGGCTTCAGATATTCACCTCAAGTTATTGTTACTTACCAGGAGCCTTAAGGTGTGCTGGCTTTGTTTAAACTGTTCAAAAGGAATGCAACCCACCCAGGAGAGGTTACATGAGAGGAGGCCTATTTTTAAGAAGACTTTTCAAGTGCAGTGTTCTATGAAGTTCAGCTCAGCACACAGAGGGAGGAAGGGAGGGAGAAACATTCTCTGAGAAGCCTGGAGTCACTTTTCCACGTTTTAAGGGTGTAGCACAGTCAAGGAAGGAAGCTTCTTGGTGGCACTGCTAGCCTTTTTCAGGGTAGGGACATTACAAAGCTCTTGACTTTTTCTGGTCTTAGCCCTGATTATGAATGCCATTTCCTGCACTGAAATGTGCAGCTGTAGTGTCACCTAATAACTAATACAACTTTATAACACCATATTGTCCTCCAACAGTGAACTTCGCCCTCAAAGGAGACAGGTTCAAATCCCATTCTTGAAAGAAGCTCCTGAGTTTATCTAGACTCCTCTAAGCTATGGAATACAGAGGGCAGTACCAACCAGCTCTGCTGAGCTCACTGTGGAAGCAGTTTCTCAAACCACTCCCAGTGTCTTGTCAATGGAAGTCAGGACCAATTGTCTAACTGTAACTACACACACATGTGTGTGGGAGTGCTATAAATACCACAGGATTTGGATCTCCATGATGAAAATAGTAAGTGGAGATCTGTAGAGACCAAATCACCTGAGGTCCTCACAAACCTTCAGTCTGTACTTGGAAAGAAAACAGAAAAGTGATCTAGTGCTTGAAGATCATTTGTCATTTGCCTCAGGATTGAAATGAGCAACATATGTAAAGATTTCATGCAAATAACATAGCAGCACAATGCAGTCTAAAGCTCCCTTTATTCTGAAATTAAACTTTTGTACAAAATTCTACAAAATCTATTGATACAGAAAATTCTACAAAATCTATTGTTTATTCCATTATAAATCTCTGACTAATGTCAGTGACTAAATTCCTGAGAAAGGAAACCAGTGTAACTGGTAGTTATCTGTCCCCAGGTGTTATTTACAAAGATTATACCTGTTCTTAATAAGTGCCTATCTAAGTGTGAATTTAAATGTCACATATATAATTCTATCTCTTCATTTTTTGGTAATTCTTAAAAGTCAAAAGATTGAAAGATGAAGGCTGAAATAAAATAGATTTCAAGTTTTCATTTTCAGAAGTATTCAGGAACATTTTAACTTATAGAAAGGACCCATTCAGATGTTGCTATGTAATTCTGAATATAGATTTCATCATGGTAACTGGGGACAGATTTAGGTGCACATGATTATAGCAATTTGGACACAAACCTTGATTTTTATTTTTAAACCCCTATAATTGTACACAATCATGTAGAAAATATTCATTCAGTCTTTACTGAGAGGTTTTCACTTTCCCACTTTTTCTCCATCTTGAAATATCATTTGAACAGTCTTCTCCAGAGACATTTCATAATGTCTCTGTCACAAAAATGACAAACTAGAAAATACAGCAGTACAAAGCATAAGATTAGTACAAAAAATAGTATTTTATCTCCAAACTATGTAGTATTTCACAAAAAGTCTTCCAATGACTCAATTTATCCTACCTCATTCTAAAATGTATTTTTACTTTGCATAACATTCAAAAACTTTGCCATTTATTAAGTCAAAGATAATTTTATATTTTGTTCCTCTGATACCTTTCTAATCTTTTTGCTGAGATATACATGTAGCAAGTGGGCAATACTTTCTAAAAATAAGGGGTCACAGGATATGCCCTGAGCCTGTCACCTTCTTGTCTTGGAACTGCTGCATTCCCTTTCTTGCACAACATTATTATTCATTATTATTCAGGTGCAATGATTCATTCCTCATGATACAAAAGACAAATCCACCCTCACTTCAAATTTAGCAACACCGAACAGTTACAACCCTCATTGAAATTAATGGTACTTGGGAACACCCTGCCCACATAAAAGCTGATATTCTACCTGTGAAATCTCAAACTGACATATAAAAATTAAAACTATTAATTTGTTCCCTATCTGTACATATGCATTTTAGGCACAAATGTTTATTTCTGACAGAAATTAAAATGGTCATTAAATCAAAGGCTCATGAAAACAGAAATGCAAGAAACATGACTAGTATGTTTTCACAAACAATAAATCCAAAGTGTCTGTTACACTCCCCCAGTGTGATGTTTTGAATTCTGCACTTTGTTAAACTAGTTCTAGTGATGCACAAGATAACTCTTAAAAATATCCATATTGGTTAGCCGGGGGGTGGGGGGGGGGGGGGGGAGGTAACAAAATAAAATAAAAAGACCCGAAATAAGGGAAAATTCACATCAAGATCCCATGAATTATTTCAGTGGGCTAACCTCCAATATCCCATTTCTGGTCTGATAGTTGCAATGCCTACAATGTTCTTTTCAACAATCAATTTCTTTCCATCTTTATTGTTAGACCCTACAACTCCTTCTATCAAGCTCTCCTTTACTGGACAAGCTGTACAACTTTATCTCCTACATTACCACTGCAGATAAGATGCACAGATTTATCTCTTGCAGTGTGATTTTGTCTATGCACCTCCTGCACTTGGACTGCAGATACCCCTACCAACTACCATGAGGGTCCTACTTAACTGTCACTGTCTGAACTCAACAGGTCTAGATTCTCACAGTTCTCACTGCCAGGCACATTTTTTAAATTTATGTTATTTCTGTAGAACTTATCTAAAGGCTCTCTACCTCCAAAAGACATTTATTGGTCTCTTATGACCTAGGACAATAACTGTGGGAGAGGTGGTACCTCAGTGTGAATATAGAAACAATACAACCCTACTTAATATCTTTCTTTTAAAAAAGTATTGAATTTACATTTAAACAATAGCAAGTAGTAGTTTAAACAAAATTGTTTGGTTCAACCATTTAAGCTGAGAAACTACTTCCAAGGATGGCACCTCCTCTTCAGCTGTCACGCTGTATTAGAAGTCTGCATTTCACTGTAGCCTTGAAATCACACAGTTACGATTGAATCCCCAGCAATAACTGCATTCAAAGACTTATCCATCAATTTGTAATCTGTTCAGTGTCTATCTAATAATTTTGACGAGGTGAGTTGGACTACACTAAGCACTGTGTGAAAGTTTTTGGGACAAGCTCATTCTATATTTATTCCTATAGGTCTTATTGATGAAGACAGGCTTTTTTCTTCTAGTTCCTGCAGTATTTTCCACTTGGGTTCCTTGTTTCAATGTACTTACTCCTGTAAGAGGGCCTTGTTATCTACAAAGAATCCTTAAAGATTCCCAAATTCTTCTCCAGAAAGATACAATATATGAACAAAATAAGTGAAAAGACATTACAGAGTGAGGAAAGAATGACTGTGTGGTTGAAATGCATGCCAAAAACCCACATGATGATCCTTAGAGAAAATTCAGTGAAAGTAACAATTCATGAATGGCATTCCTATGGACTTACAGTTAACTTTCAGGTTGGAGTTAACCTACAACCTGGTTTTAACTGTCAAGAGTTTTTTATTATTTTAAAATATTTCCAAATGATTCCATAAATGTGTCATTTAAATCCAATGACAAAATAAAGAGATTTGGCTTGAAAACAGAGGGACAGATTTCTTGTCTGACATTTGCATCATAAATGCAGCCAGGAATCAGAGTGCACTAGCCCACTGAAAGCTGAAGAAATCTAACGATAAACAAGCACACTGGGAGGCACAGCATTATTGCTAAATGGATTATTTATGCTAGTTCTCAAAACAAGGAAGGGAGGTGAATAATCCTCTTCATATCTCAAGGCTGCTGATCAAATAAAAATTTCCAAGTACAATAAAATCTTTGGCTCCTAGAAATATATTGGAACTCCTTGAGTTTTTCTTCCCTCAGTTCAGGAGGGAAAATTGTTCCACAGCTGCAAAGAATCAATTTTTGTTAGTCCTGAATTAGGATTTAAGTTCCCTGTGGGACTGTTTAAGCTTTCCATCCCCTTCAGCTCTCTGTGGGAGGCACCCATGGTTCTGAGGAAAAACACTTCTGAGGCCAGGCCAAATTTGGAGCTAGAAAACACAGCCAGGTGTTGAAGCTAAGTCTGTGAACCTCCATGGCACAGTGCTCCTCCAGACTCAGAAGTAAGGAAGGGCAGGGGGAAGATTCACATCCTGCTTTTCTTCCCACTTTGTGCTGGATTTGGCAGGATTCTGTCTCAGGTACACAAGGGAAACATGTTTTTCACTTAACTTTTGCTTATGTATAACCTTGAAAAATTAGCCTGGTCACAAACTTGGTTTGCACAAGATTTAGACATGAAATTATCATGTGTACAGGTAGTGATCAAAAGCCCAGTGGAATTGGTGGGCAATTTTCCACTGAGATCAATGGGCTGTGGATTACACCCATAAAGCCTGACTAACGAGGTGCTATATGGATTAAAGCACAGGTCAAACTAGGAAATGCGGTGCTGTTGTGCCAATGGGATTCTGGATCTCTTTGGCTTCCCATAGGTGTAGCAATGAATAACACAAAGGGAACAGAAAGTCCCATGCACATGCTGTGTGCAGTCAGACTCCAGGCTCTCACAGAGCCCACGGGCTCCAGGCCTGCAGGAATAAGGACTTAGTTTGCAAGCTCACAGAGAGTGCTTCAGCATCAAATAAATTTCCAGTTTCACAAAGTATAACATTAACGGTGTGTTTTTCCTTTTTTCCTCCTCTTTTATGTATTTTCATCTTTTGTGCATGGGAATGAGTAGTTGTATCCATTCTAAAACATTTGTGTAAGGCAGGAAGAGAGAGAAAGCACTGTTAGGCATTTTGAAAAGATGAGTCAATTACCAGAAAGTTTTGCACAATGTACTTATGACCAGGCTGGTTTCAACAGCCAGGTGTCTTGAAAAAGGCACATAATGAGATGACATATGATAATCTATGGTAAAATGAATCTTACGGCTTTATATTTAAATTAATTTCTCATATTAAAAAGGAATGCCACACACTTTTTTCTACAGATTTTCTATGAACAGCACTCCAAAGAGGCATTAGATGGTGGCTAAAATATTTATATACTTCTCTTTCTTACTCTGTCTCTGCAAATTTATGATTTGGGTCAGTCAGAGGACAAAAGAGATATTACATTGTCTGGGAGCTGTAAGCTTTATCATCAGAAAAGATTTTTGTCATGTCAGTGCAGGCAGAAACAATGATTAGGCATCCAAAAGTATCTTAATTCACAAAAATAAAAAATACAACTTTTAGTGCAGGCCAAGAAGAGGAAGTTGGGCACTCCTGCCAGCTACAGAGGAAAAGTATTGCCTTTCAGCTGTTCCCACCAAAGCCAGTACGGTCAGCATGAATCAAAATCCTACAAGAAGCAGATGATTTTCCTTTCCTGTGCAGGAGGTAGTAAATCCCACATTGGCCTGCAGAGACTCTGAATTCTCACTTTAAAAAGTGAGTGACAGTAAGTTGCTATTTTATATACTGCACTAGACAGACTGCTGGTGCTGAGTCAGTTCTCATCCTCACCTTCCTCTCTTTCTTAACACCAAGAAGCTTGAATATCTGCTACTTCACTTAAACTGATTAACCAGAGCTTTAAATGTTGTGTAAAAAAATTCAATAAAATAAAAAATATTGTATCTGTCAGCTAGGTAAGATTTGAGACTGTGAGTCTTAATATTTCAGTGTTTATAGAACAGTTGCATACCATAAGATAATGCCATAATGTGCATCAAATCACCAATCATTCCCCGTCACCTTCAAAACATAGTATATGGAACATTACTGAAAAGATGTGACAGAAGCACAAATGATTGCATGAACCACGGAGTCATCATGTAGAACTATGGACTGCATCTAAATTGATGGTTTGCATTTAAAGTACTTTGTGAAATTTGTATGTTCTTTCAGACCACTCACAGAACTAAAACAACAAAAATAAAAAGGCAGTAAGCACAACAAAACATCACAGAGATAAATGTAGCAGACTCCTTTGTTTATTCAAGCTGCATTTCTGCTCTAGACAATACAAAATTTGTCTAGCTTCAATATTCTTGTACATCTAAGCAACACAAGTCTATAGTGTAAAGAGAAATGCTGGTCAAAACACTGTGATTCTGTAGGGAACAACTTAAATACACGAGACTGAAGAGGACTATAATCTGCATTTCTGAATCAAAACCAAGCTATTAAAATCCTATTATATTCAACTATTCAAAAAGTATTTGCAAATATGCAGCATGGATTCAATGTAGACATTTCTAAGTAACCCTGTAGCAAGTGTTATCAACATAAATTACTTAAGAGAGATAATTTATTTGTAACATTGAACTTGACTTTTCTAAGTTTGTCACAGTCACTAGTCCCTTGTAATCAATACTGTGGAAAACCTGCAGAGAAAACCACTATTTGCAATGTGCCTTGGCCTCTTTTCTACCGAGCAATGCGCCCCTGACCGTGTTCAGCATGGAGCCTGGGAAAGCGTGGGCGTGCAATTCTCAGCCCTGAATTAGGAGCTACTGCCAAACTTGGCAGGGACTGGGATCCAGCAGCAGCTGCTTCTCACGAAGGTCATGCAATCCCTCCCGTGAGAGGCAAGACAACCTGCTTCTTCACTCCTGCTGGGTGCTCGGTGGAGCAGAACCTGAGGGATCCCAATGTGCACAGAAAGAAAGGCCCACATCCCTGAATGGGCAGATGCCTGTCCTGATACTGAGGTCAGAGCTGTGGTCCAGGTCCTACTGCTCCTCCGAGCAGGCAGCACTCCCATCATGCCTGGAGAGACTCAAGGGCTGGTGCCAGACACCTCCAGTGGAAATGCCATGTGACTCAGCTGAACAATCAATACCAGCTATCTTGTAGGCAGGGCTGAGTCTCACCTGGGGAATATAGGGATCCTTTCCCACCAGAGCTTTACAAACATCAGTCACTAAAATCTTTATTTGTCTCTCTTAACAGTTACATGCAGTTACAGTAAAAGGCATCAGAAGTGTAAGAGAAAAAAATAAGAACCAGTGTAAGCAACTCATTAAAATAAGACTGTACAAAGATGAGCCTGGTAAATTTTTAAACATTGCAACTCAGAAAAAAAAGTCATTATTCCATGTAAAAATTTCCTCATGCATTTGCTTTTGCAAGTGCTTAAATACATTACAGAGTTTCTGCACCTGTGCAGGAGCTCTCAGTGGGTTCACTGGTTGTTCACCAGTTTTGCAAAAGCAGGCGTGTGCAACTCAAAGTATAAAAAGGGCAATCCTGAGGAAGTTATAAGTTTCTTTACAAACGAATTATCCCTTTATCTGCAATCCTTGTTCTCAAATTGAGCAGTGTATATGTATAAGCTCTACCCAATCATAAGCAAGGATTTCTACTTCAAAATAAAGATATGAGAAGGGGGAAGTGTGGCTACGGTCATGACCAGCACAGATAGGACACCCAAGTAAGCACCACTTCAAAGCTTTGTTCTGGATAAACTTGTTCAGGTTCTTGCATGCTTTAATCCAGAATGATCTCCAGGCCCAGATCAGTTTAAAGTTTCTAATATATCTATACCCACCGGTTTTAAATGTTGAGCATTCTGTAGACTTTCACATTAAATTACCATTGTCCACAACAAATTTCTATTCCTGGGGCATTGAAAGCAGATGTATCTGCTCAAGCAGATTGCAATTCCTGTTCTGAAAGTGTATAATTCTTTTTTTATTATTATTATTTAAACAACCTCCATGCATTCTCTAAGAAAAACATACTTAAGCAGTTTCTTTTAAAAAAAAGTTAAAGCTTTGATGTGATGGATGCATTGAACATGTCAGGAAGAGTATTATCAAAAGGAGAAGTTTAAAGCCATTCCCTGGGGTATATGTGTTTTGATGTCCTACTGTCCTTGTCATACATGAAAGTATTTGGTCTATCTAGAAATTCATTTGACCTAGAAAAACAAATTGTTCAGAGTTAACAGGGAAAAAAGCCCCACACACAGAACAAGGGCTGGGACTGTCACACAGTCACTATTACACTTCACTCTGTTTGAAGTAGATTAAGAAGAAACAGTAACAAGTAATTAAAACGTGTCCCATTGGGCCTGTACTACTGTCCAAACTCTCCTGTAACAAAAAAAAAAAAATCCCAAACCTACAGCAAATGACTCTGACTCCCAGATGTTTTGAATGAGTTTCTTCAGGTCTCTACCTGGGGCTTCATTCATATGGCACAACCTTCCCAGGTGACAGTATACCTGGAAAACCTTTTTCAATGGAGTGTAAAAGTGCTCTGAGGGACGATCAGCCTACACTTCCTTGGTATGAAAATATAGCCTCTAACACATGATTGAGATAATAGGAAAAAAATGGTTGCACCAAATGCAATTATACTAGCCTCCTTAAGCTTATATGATAGTATCTATTAATTCTTTGATGGTAAATAAAATGTATTATTTCTACTTTTAATAAAATAAAATTTTTAATTACTCTTATGTCTTTGGTGGAGGTGTTTGCTCCAAAGACATCTGATAAAATGCAAGCTGAGAAACGCTTCCCTCGGCTTCAGAGTATTTGTTGAAAACACAGACAGATCAAAAAAAACAAACTGGAGTGCAACTTCCAGGACAGCTTCTGTGTCCTAGCAGAGGTTAAGAAGAGTTATTGACACATGTTTCTAGAAGTTCTCATAAGTTCTTCTCATAGCTAGCAGACAGACTTCCACAGACTTCCACATAAGTTGGGTCACAATGTTATTTAGAAATGACACTTATTGACTGCCATAAATTTGTTCAAGAATGAGAGAGCATGAGGGTTAGAGCAAAGTGCAGCAAAACTCAGAAACTTAAGGACAAAACTGGCAGCAACTAGATTCATAGCAGGGAGCTAGCAATAAACTTTTCAGAAAAATAGTTTGGCTATGCAAAAGTGAGCAGCATTTTTGGCAAACCAGCAATTAGCCATGGCTAATTATTACCAGTTCAATGATTTCAGAATAATTTTCTTAAAATAGCATAAAAGCAAAAGGAGATCCAGATTATCTCTTGTGCTTCAACAAGCTCTCCAATTTTGTCTTTTGGCAGAATGATCATACAAGTGAAAAAGACTTGGAAGCGAAGTAAATCACGAAGATGCCCCTAGATCTGATACATCGAATCCAAGGAATGATGAATTACACCCTTTGGAAAAGTTCACTGTAATGAAAAAAGTGACCTTGAACAGTAGTTATGACAATATACCCAGGAGTGACTACTCTGGTCCAACAACGGGAGTCAGTTAGTTGTAACTTTTATCACCCTGAAACTCATGGCTCACTGCTGGGAAGAATTTGAAAGAGACAGATCTGCAAACTTCAAAGTAGTTCCAAATCTGTCCCCTGGCTCTGGGTTCCATGAGCACTTGCATATTCTCACATGCTAAAACCCAGTTTCAGAGAAGTGTAATCTGGCTGTTTCAAAGAGGTCTTGCTTTTGGGATAAATGCTGTGAATGAATCCATGTAGAAAATTTCACAAGACCATCACGGATGTGTCCTAGTTTGTACAAAATAAACACTGACACCTTGGACAGAACCTTTCCCACACTGTAAATGTTTTTATATTATATAGAGAAGTCCTAAAATACAGACAAAACCAACATTCAAGTGAAAATATTTATTTTAAATGTAACAAATCTTGCCTTAGTAAAGTAATTAATTCTTATTACCATTTTGTGTTTGGGTACAGATCACAGCTTAGCCAAAGACTTGAACATGAGGTGCATGGCTAAATGTTGATAACTGTGGTAATATAAGAATGTATTGCTGATGATAAAATGTTCTGACAAAGTATAAAATGCATATTGTGTGTTATTGCCTTAAATTGTTCCAGTTCATTTACCTTGCTATGAGCATTCATTACAGCTAATTATTGAAACAGATTTTTATTATTCATAATTACTTTTCACATTGTAATGATCATAAATTTTTTGAAAATTCTGGTCATCATCTGTCACCATTCATGCTTGTCAGGTCTTTTTTTGTACAGAACATTTTGCATACTCATTACCATTAATACATTTGTAGGCTGTTATTATTCAAAACTAGTAAGGATCTTTTAAAGGAAATGCAATACTGTTTCTTAAATACATCCTTTTAGTCCTAATGACAGACTGATGCTGAACTTAGAAAATGAAATGAAGTGCCATTAATTAAATGTACAGTTTATTCCTTGCACTCACTTTGCCAGATTCATGAATGCACCTACACTTAGACAGAAATGATTTCCCTGTTATTATCATCCAGGCAGCTAGGCATTTTAAAGACCAATTTGTAAAATGAAAAGGTTGAAAACATAAAGCATTCCTTCCCAGCAAAAATGGAGAATGAGAGAAACAGCAAAAGAAAAAAAAAAAAACAACAAAAACTGCCTACACAACTGTAAACATCAAAATGTTCACAGAATTGAGAAACACTGAATAACTTAAGCTCATCAATCTGGTCCCATTTTATGAGGTAGCTGTAGATGTCAGATAGCCATTTCATCAGGCAGAAAAAACACAGAGGTTTTTATTGTCGAGACTACCACTGCTTTGCAGGTTCACTTGATTTTCTACTTCTGAATAGACCAAAAATACAAAGTGAATTTTTCCCTCAGAAGGGACTCTGATTTACTCTTTCCAGAAGAGCAGATATTACTGGATAATTTCATAAAACACAAAAACATAATTTAGGGGATATGAACTGGCAGGTAAGCAAGTGCATGGAAATAAAAGAAATAAATCCAACTGATGAGAGAGACATCTTGATTCACAGCATCATTCAGTGTCATCAGAACTTTTGAATTTATCCATTCCTAACAATGATACGGTGATAATGGTAACTTGATAACATATACTACAGTTGATAGAAAAAAAAAAAAAGGGAAAAAAATACGTTGAATATCAAAACCTGGGTGAATCTTTTGCTAATATTTCTCAGGTCTCTCATGAAGGTACTGGGGAGTGGAGTTCCCTAAATATTTTTACTATTCACAGATTAAATGACAAGAAAAAGAAAGCAATTACAAATTTTACTTTTTCATTCAGCCTGCGCATAACATATGATGCCATCAGGGTAAATCAGTCAGGGTAAATCTTTTTACAGTCAGGGTAAATCTTTCCAAACCATTTGGACAGAACACAGTCTGGCAACTTTAAAACAAAATAACTCCCATGTGTTGATAAAACTATTGTATCGCTGACACAAAAAGCAAAAGATAAGGAGGTTACCAGTCATGGTTGACTAAATAAAGCCTTCGACAGAACTTGACATTCGATGATCCAACTTGAAAGGTTAGGGAACACATTCCAGGCTGATTAAATGGGTCAGAGCTTTTCCTATGGACCATAGCCAGCAGGTTAAAGTCAATTGTGTCCTCTCCAATTGGCAAGCGATTAATGGAGATGTCTCCCCCGGGCACTAAATTGGGACCTTTACTCTTTCTACTAATGATTAACGACCTGGCATTATACGATGCAGCAATAAAGAATGAGCACATGATGCTTCCCTCAAACACTGTTTTCTAAGTCACTTCATTACAGATCTCAAACTTCAAGAAAAATAACATACAATAAATAGCTGTGCATGATTTTAAGAATAATAAGAACTGCACGCTCTGTTCTTAGCTGAGGAGTACAAACACAGAATGAAAGCACTAATTGCATTAATTTATTTGCTCTGCACAGTACAGTTGAGATCATTGTCTGTACTTTTTCCTCATATTTCCAGAAGGAATATATTGGAACATTTATGCAAAAAAAAAACTAGGAATAGGTGAAAATACTCTTTTTCTCTATTAAAAGAAAAAAGCTTGGAAAAGTCAAGCTAAATCTCTGTCACCAAATAACTTAAGATGACTTTAAATAGAAACTTCATCTCTTAATGAAACTGTGGTACATTCAGGACCTTTTTTTGGAAATTCACCACCCATGATTTGGGCACACTTCAGAAGGTAAAGTGATAAACAGAAAACTTTCTATTACAGTGAAGAAAAGAGAGCTGGAGCAACCAGATTATATGTTTCAAATGGAAACTAGCAGCAGTGTTTTAGGAGAAAGTAAAATATTAATTAAAAGAAAGCAGAAGAATCTCATTCACACAATTATCTGAAGGCAGTTTGTTAAGCTGGTTCTTCACTAATTTTGTTCATTGCTAACAGTATCTTCATTTCTTACAATGCTAGTGAAATTTGTCTTTATTTACATTCTCTTCAAACTTCTGTATAGATTTTAAACCTATATATTGGTGGAGAGGGAGGAGTTTGGCTCTTTTTTGTTGGGAGAAACAGAATTGAATTATTTATTTTAGGTAAAATGAGATATATTGAAAAAGCTTCAGTCAAAATTAGTCTGAGGCTTGATGTGTGTTCAAAGGACATCAGATTTAACAATGTTCATCAGTTTGGGGAGACACGAGAAGATGAGCTCATGGCTGACCCTGAGCTTATGCCCTCACTTTTTAAGAAGATCAAAAAGAAATCACCACATATAAAATTTGTGGGAAACCTCATCAAAAGAAAGAAAAGGGGAAAAGATACATGGAAAAACTAATTGCTGTTTTTTTAAACTGAGATGTGAAAAGGAATCCCCTAATTAAGTAAAAAAAAAAATTAAAAAGCAAGCACTAAATTTTAAAAGATTGGTGAATAGGTCTACACGGAGATATGAACAGTAATTAATTATCAAAAGATTATTTTTCTATTGAGGGAATCCTCAATAGAAATTTCTATTGAGGTAAATCCTCTCAGATCTATCTTGATTGATATCTTTATCAATGAACAATAAAGAGAAACATCATATCACTGTTGATAATCTCTGAAAAAAAAAATGAGTGAGAAAATGCAAAGACTGAAGAGACATAGGCACTGTTGCAATTACCAGGCTTACAAGTTCACTGAAAATGTCATATCACATTTGCAAGGGGTTTTTTTTCCTGAATGATGTGTCTAGTTACACAAGTAATAACTTGGAAAGGCCCTGCAGTCAGGAGGTTAGATTAGGTGCTGACAGTTGTTCTTTGCAGAAGCACAATCTATGAATCTCTTAATCTAATACATTTATTTTTTTTTTCCCCATTGTAGAGCTGCAGTTGACAACAAATGAGAAGTTTTGTCCTTATATTATGACATTACTATATGGAATGCTGAGAGGATAAGAAACTTGTCATCACTATATTAAAGCTCAGATATTTAATACAGCCATCTGATAAAATATAAGGTAAAATTGTATTCAATTGAAATTTATAAGCATTAATTTAGTATCATTCATTTTCTCTTCTTAGAAGCCAGAAACATTAGTTGGAAGTGACCTGTGGTAACTGTCTTTGTCACAGGAAGGCAACCTTATTGTCTCAATGTGCAGTCTGCAGTTGTTGCTCTTTATGTCATCTGGTGCTACCGAGAGGGGTATGAGAGTGTCAGCTTTGTGACTGCCTTTTAAGCAGCTGTAAGTTCTCAGATCAGCCTTGAGCCTCCTTGATATCTAGCCTTATCACTACTTAGATACTTATCAAACTCTAAAAACAACACTGTCAAATACTGCAATTCATGTACCACTGAAAAAGGGCACTTTCATTCTTTTTCTTGGGAGCAAAGAAAATAATTAGCGGCCAAATTTCCTGTTCTAGGGTGTATCACCAAGACACCATACCTCTCAAACCTTTCAAAAAAAATAAAAAAAACATCCCTCCAAAGTTGCCATGGGAAAATTTTTGGTTCCTTGGAAGCATCATGCTGCTCTGAGGAAACTACATTTCTTGTTTTCTGCTTCCTGGTTTAAATAACCAGTAATTCAGGGATTTAATTAAGCTGTTGGATGCCCATTAGCTGCAAGAGAACAAGAAGAATGTTATATATATGTAAAATATGTGTTGAAGATATGAAAGGAAATATTTAATAGACTTTGAAGTTTTTTCAGACTCTCAGCAGCTCTCTTAAAATTATCTTGACTACTTTTTATGAAACATTCTGCTTCAGAATGGTACAAGTCGGAAAATGTGTGGCAAGAAATGCCCACAATAGAACTAAACCAATATCCCTTTTTATTGTCCGAGTACTGAATAAATAATGAAAAATGTACATATAGAATATTCTTCAAATGAAGACTATCACTTCACTGGGCATCTGATATTAACCATCATCTGTCTTAGAAGACCTCTTGAAGGCTAGAAATCCAGGAATTTCCAGCTGGTTATTTTAATAAACAGCAGGAAAGGAAAAAAAATTAACAGCCTAGGGAGTGGCTTATCTTTTTCATCACTGTTGCTGACAGGTATATTACATGGAACTAAGATAACTTCTCTGAATGGACATGCATATGCATATCCAGCTATGATGAATTGCAAAGCATCTCATGAGTATCTAGCCATAGTATCTACCTTCAAGGCAGGTTTAATTGTTGTTATTCCAGATCACTCCATGCCTGAACTGTAGGGAAAAACATGTTATCTAAGATAAGGACCCAAAGATTTAAAGTGTCATTGTCTAATATCTTAAACCTCTCAGGTAGTGAATTAAAAAGTAGTGAACTGTGTGGGGCACAAATAAAGCCACGAGACAAACACTTGTTCTCTGAACTAAGACTGGAATATGAAAATTAAATTAAGCTAAATGATTACTTAAACCAAACATACAGTAACTCTTTATCTCTATAAGTTCACATGGAATAAGTTATTAGATTTTCCTATTTAAAAATATTGTTGTTTCTCATGTACTATTGGATTAAGCAATATAATATAACACAGAGCTTTCTTAGAATATCCAAGACAGCCTTGAAAGATGATTATTATTAGTCTTTAAGATCCTATATTGTTTGTCTAATAATTTAAGCGCATGCATTTTGCCAATACTGCAATATGCAACACTGCATAAATTAATATCAATTTTAGTCTTGCTGTCAGTTTGCACCCACAATGAGCAGGATTCATAAAATAATTCAATAAAAACAGACATGAAAATACATAGTTTGGCTAGAAGAGTGTTCAAGGTCCTGTAGACAAAAGAGACCTCATAATCAAGAAACCAGGGCTGAAAGAAGGATGTCCCTAAAAGCATGCACACAAATAAGGGCCTGATGGGGAATGTGTTCACATGTTCCCTGGGGAATCACCACCTGAAGTGCTTGTCCAATAATGCACTCACAGAATGGGGAATGAACAGGGGGAATCAGAGGTCTGCTTGCCCTTGCAGAGCTACAGGCTCATTAGGATCACAGACACATGGCAGGATGGCTCACACAGCTGGAGTGTGCTAAGGATAAACAGGCAGGATCGCCAGGATGGGCATTTGTTGCATGGGGACAATGACGATCCAGTGAGAATTCACAGACTGGGGTTAGGCAGTGGCCCAGCAACACTGATGCTGTGCTACTATAGATAAATCAGCTGACTTAATACAAGATAATAGTTCTCCTGACAAACCTTGCCCCATGTTTATCTTTAGACCATGTAACTGTTTTGAGTTTTCAATATATTTTCAGAATATATTGCTAGGGATTAACACCTTGGCAATCTCGGAGTGGTTCATTGTCTCAAGAAATCTAGTTTTTGTCTTGATAATGAATGAACCAATTCTTGAAATCTTTTTTTTTTTTTCAGGAACATGTACCAATATATCTGAAATAGTCAGAAAATAAAACCAATTTTTGTTGATTGTTGGACTGGAAAATTAACAAAACAACTAGCAAAGCCACCAAAATGGAAAGCTAAAAGCTACAAGGAGTTACATGCTGAAGATGATTAATTAGAAGTCTATTAAACATGTGCACTGGGAAAGGAAAGCAGGAATTTATTTCTTAGTTTAGGTTAAAAAGCATGAGAAGACTTAATGAATGATGTTTACCCTTAAAGTTAAGCTTATGACCAAATCTGGAGTTTAAGTCCGCTTGAACCCACTGAAGCTTTCCTGCCTCCTCTAGAGTAAATAAAGTAAGTAGCTGAGGTTAAGACTGAGCCTATGTGCAGTGAGAATGCAGTTAAATTAACTAACCTTGCATAGTCTAGTTTATCTAACCTCTTTGTGAAGTATTTGAAGAATGCATGATTCTTGACTTGTTCTGTTCCACAATGACACAATGCACTTTCCGGTTCATCCATGTTTCTTTGCCACTTTGCATGTCACCTTAAGCATGAAACATGAACAAAGCAGTGAATTATCATAATTAAGTTAAATTTTGAGCAGTTTTTCTCAACCTGTGCTCATTTTAAATTTGCTGTTTCTGATGCAGATGTGAAGTACTTCTGTGCATAATTGTGGTGGAGCATTCTCCCCTCCCCCCAGGCCACACTGTGATCTCAGAAATATTCTAACAGCTATTCCAACAGACAATATTTTTTTCTCAATTTGTTTGCCATTACTTGCTTAAAAAGGAAAAGAAAAAGAAAATAGAATAAAACTTGCAAAGAATTCTAAATGTTAGAAGACAGATGAAAATGAGCAGCGTTACATCCAACCACTGACTTATTTTCTATTCCTAACTTCTCCCTAGTTGTGGCCAGAAATAGCTTTAGAGCATTTTTGCTTTGCACAAAATTTCCCCTTTTCAGACTAAACTGGAGATATAATTTCAGAGAGCAAATATTGGTGTCTACCTCAGACAGACAGAGTTCAAGATTTTAGTCTGCTTCTTGAAAGATGTTGCCCATATACATAAAGAGGTTTTATGTGTGACTTTTATCCTTCCTGCATAGTATATGCAGAGACTAAATACTTGAATTGACTCATTTTATGGAGGGAACACAATTACGCTTGAAAACAGCCTGAAGCAAAATTTGGAGTCTTTTTGTATTTTCAAGGAAGATGAGATGTTGCAAACACTCTGGAGAAGCAATTGAGGAAGAAATTGTGACTAAGTGCTTAGCCAAGCTAAATAAATAAAAGCAACTGAAAGGTGAGCAGAACATCCAGAGCATTGCACCCTGGAGGCTGAAGTTATTACAGTAACCAGTTTTTGATAGTTAAGGTTGTGTTCTCCATTCTCTAACCTGATGAGCAGGTGACTTCGTTGACTGCCACTTTATTAGCAGCCATGATGTCAACTGATCCCCTACCACATCATTAAATCACCATTAGATAACCAGTGTAGCAGTTCAAACAAAGCCAAGGTAATTCCAAACATTGTAAAGAAAATGAAACATGAAAAGACACCTGCTTTCTTCACCAGAATATTTCATGTAAGAGCCTTAGGCATCTGTATCTTGATTTTTACTAGGTTCTCAAAGATACTATTTTAGAGTATTTTTCTTATTACTGTCCCACATTCTGCCAGCCCCCATCATTCAGTGCCATGGCATAGCTCTATCTATCATGTTTGATGGCACGAAACTCCATGTGACACAATGCAACTAGACAGCAAGTTGACATTGTCAGTGGGTCTGACAATGTTGCAAATACAATGAAAATCCTTTAAACCAATGAAAGGTCAACACTAACATTTTATATGAACTTTGACTTCAGATGCTCGTCCAAAGCTACTTGAAAGTCACACAAATGTGATTTTGGTCTTGTTCTCCTTCTCCAGATCACAGGTCAGCAATATTTCATTTCAATTAGCCTTCAAAATAGTCAAATTCTTACCCTGAAGTGATAGAAAGCACTTGTAAGTAATTTCTGTGAAATAAAACCGGATTTAGATAGTTACTTATTTCATCCTTTTACAAGCCGTTTTTCCTTTCCTGAACCACAGTTTGCTGATACACTCCTCCTCTGCTCTGTCCTCAACAGTGTAAGCCAGCTACTGTACTCACATCTTTGGGGTCTGCTTAGCTCAGGGATGTATTTTTCAGACACTGCTCCAATCATCAACCTCTTGCTGATTCAGAAACAATTCAAAATCACGACATTTTGGTGAACCAGAAATTACGTTAGCCATTGCTAAGTTTCTGATTTAGATTTCCATCATCTTGACCATTCTAACTTCCACCCCTGCTCTCTCTCTACTGCCCCAAGGAACTCCTTGCAATACAGAGGAGCAGGAACCCAGCCCAGGATCCAAAATGAGTGGCATATTGTGTAAACACAGAACATAGAACTGCCTAACAATGAAACTTAATAACTGTGTGTTTGTAAAGGGTAGCCAGATGAGTGACCCACAGAGAACATACACAATATAATTCTAGTTCTGCCTACAGCAAAATGTCAGCTGCTCTAATTATGGCACATCCCAGTTAATATTGAAGGTGAGATGATAAATACAGATCAGCTTGACATCAGCTGTCACAAGGAAAACAAATGAACTCACAGTGATGGAAAAGCTGGGGAATACTGATAGCACACACAAATTGAAAGGAAATAACAGAGTCAGACCTTGCCTGGCTGTTTTAATTGATAATTAGACAGAAATACTGTGTTTAAAGAAAAACATATAAGGCACTAAGGAGCAACCATAGCATAGAAACCTGTTTCTGAAAACAGAGTAAATATACAGTGACATCTCTCCAGCATCCACTACCATCCAGCATACACTTAAATTGTATGTAATGTAATTAAAACAAGTGGGGTCTGTGTTTCCAGCCCCTGCTGACATTAATAAAGCACCAGTTCTTCAGGTTCTTTCAATAGAGGCTCCTCTGATGTTACCCACTCCTCTCTGTGCGCCATATTAACCTTTCAGTTCTTACAGTAAAACCACTTTTATGCCTTTGCTGAGAGGAAATCTGGGCAACTGTTCTGGCTTAAAGTATACTTGGGGGAAAGAGAAGAGGGAGAGAGAGAAGAGTGTTTCAGAGCCAAATCAGTTCACTGCAAGCTGACTGTGGGTGCACAGACCTTTGTGCCAGCACAGCTAAGAGACCCATTCATCACGGCATGATGAACTAGCAATTGAGAATGTTTCTACCTCTTGTGATTGTTGACAAAACCTTCACAATGGAGGGAAAGAGGCTCAAGTTTGTTATTTTTTAAATCTTTCCCTTACAGATGAGGAGATGCCAGCTAACTCACAGGACAGGGGCTGTTGCTGGAGCTGGAAGTGCCAGTGAAGGAGACAGTTTCAAAAGCCAAGGGAATTCTTAAAACAAAAGCTGCTGAAATAATTCTTTGCTGAAAATTGGAATGAGCACTTGTAACTGTGGACCCTTCTCATAGCAGCTGGCCTGGAACCACTTTTCTTACTTTTTTATCAAACTTTTCAGGCCATCTTTACTGTGTCTTTCCCTCACAATTGCTGAATACTGCCCCAGTTATAAAACAGACACAAAGCAGGTATACTGGAGCACTCAAGCTGTGCCTGTTTTCAGTCTGTAGTTTTCAATTTTTCATACAATAAGTGAGTACCCCTTCCTACTGAGATACTTTCAGTTATAAATGCCTCCATTGTAGATGGTGCTCTGGAGGGAACTGGTTCAGATAATGCAATGCTGAAAGGCAGGGGACCATTTTTCCTAATTGGACTCTTGAGTTTGGAAAATCTTTCTTTACTGGCTGGAGGAAATACTTCAGACTCAATGTCAGGACAAGAGATGATATATAAGAAAGGGAGACAGAAGGAATCTAAGGTAGAGCCTAATTTACGACTCTTGAATAAATCTTTTTTGATTGATTGCATTCAGTCTGTTTCTGTGCTCAGCTGAAACTCCCTTAAACAGCAACCCTGTCTCTTTCATTTGCAAAGAATTTAGAAATATGCCTCTCTCTCTCTTATCTTTGGTTTTCAAATGACTGTAAGCATTTTTTCAGTCTAAGAGTACTGGTCCATATTAATTCCGACTTTAATATTGTGGCTTTTTGCCCAAGATCATTTTGACCCATTATATATAATATAACAAAAGGAACACTGTAGAAGGAAAAGAGATTTAAAGTGCATATTGAAGACTTGCAGCAGTAGCAGGAGATAAAAATAGTTAGGTGAAAAACAAAAAGGGGGAAAAAGATCTTAAGACAATGTGAAGAAAACTGCAGGGCAATAACCACCCTCCCCCCCACCCCCACACCCCCGGAATTAGAACAGTGAACAACCATTCTAGCTTTCATTTGAAACCCTTAGCAAAAACTTCAGAGAAATAAACTGACCAAGTTAAAAAAAAAGATTAATTTTACACAAGACAGTAGAACAAACATCAGGCATAAAATATCAGCTCCTTCTAATTCCTTTTTGTCTTAACATGTGGAATTTCTATGCCAATTTCAAACTTAACTGGATGTCCTTTAAGTCTTAGCAAATGAACACCGAAGTTCTTATTTCTGTGACTGCCAGTCAGGAAAACTTTGAAGTCAGCTGGCACCTGTCTGAAAATTCTTTAAACCTCTAAATGGCATACCTGGATGGGCACATATTCCTGAGCTTTTAACATTCTGAACAAAGGAAGATGAAGTAGTCTGGACAAGTTAACTTGGAAGAGAGAGAATGGCAAAAGTAAAGTACACTGACAGAGATTAACTAGTGAAAGATACAGTACAGAAAATAAGACATAATATTGACTCTGTGTTTCTTGCATTAAAAGAACAATGGACTACATGGGGGAGAATATTTTCTGTGTATCAAACAAACCTAAAATTCACGTAGTTCAGTTGGAGAATTATTAATAATTTGAATCACCCTTGTTGTGACATGTGTGAAGTTTTTTATCATATGTCATGCATGTAGACATTAAATATCATGCATGTAATGAATTGTTTCTAATCACTAATTTTATATTAACCTCACTTTTTAATTGTAATATTGGTTAAACTTGACCAAAATCAGCATCTTTATTTTCCAGCTAATTATTCACACACAAATTTTGTATTTGCTGCAAGAATAAAGTCATTAAAAGCTATTAGCTTTACTGTGTCACCCCATAATTATTCAGGTTCCATTGACACACAATATTTAACAATGCACATGGTTTTATCATTATATTTCAGGGACCTTAAAAACCATGTAGTTCCAACCCCCAGCCATGAGCACAAAGACCTTTCACTATCCCAGGTTGCTCAGGACTGCTCTCAAACTGGCCTTGCACCCTCCAGGGACGGGTCATCCACAACTTCTCTGGGCAACCTGTTCCAGCACCTCACCACCCTCTCAGTAAAGAATTTCTTCCCCTTATCTGATGTAAACCTACTTTCTTCCAGTTTGAAGCCATTCCCCCTTGTCCTGTCACTACATGCCTCTGTGCATCCCTCTCCAGCTTTTCCCCCTTTGCCACTGACAGGGATGTTAAACAGCGCCGGTCCCAGCAGCCACCGCTGAGGAGCAGCCCTGCTCACCGGTCTCCACTTGGACACTGCACTGACAGCCACAGCTCCTTGAGTTCAGCCACCCAGCAGCCAAGCCCATACCCACGGACTGGTCCATCCACCAAATCCATCTCCTCTGTTCAGACACAAGGAAGTGATGCAGGACAGTGTCAGATGCTTAGAAAGCGGTGACATACAGGTCATGTGGATAATTACATCAGCACAACTGGCAGCAATCCATAGCAAAGAGAGCTCATGGAGCACTTGTGAGCATAACCTGAAGAACTTCAAGTAGGATCCGGGGAAGTTTACTCCTGATACAGTTTAGCAAACAAGGCTACCTTTGTGCTTAGTTTTGTGGTCCACGTTTGAAGAAGGATGTGGAAAACTCCAGTGAAAGGTCAATGAGGAGGAGAGGCCAGGAAAACTAAGAGAAAACAAGCACTTCATAGCAGGGTTTATGAAGCTTTTGTAATATGATAAGAGGCAAAATGGCATTCTAGACTCATTCCTGAAAATACAGAAGGAAAATTTTGAGTATTTAATATGCAGAGTGTTAGCTAAATCAGGTTGGTGCTTACTTGACCAAAGCTACTGAAGTTTTCTGAGAATTAAATTTGCCTAGTTCTTTTGACACAGACAGACATCAAACAGATATTCCACAGAGATCAATATTTCACAAATATTTAAGACTATAAAAATTTGCACATTTTGGACTCTGTGGGCAGTCAGAGATGTATGGACATGATCACTCTCTAAGGGACAGGAAGATGTACTCAGGAACTAAGATTTGGAGACGACCCATATTTTAACATGCTATACACTACAGAGAACAATACCAGGGAAAAAAAAGAAAAAAGGAAAAGGAAAAAGAATTCAAATAGAAGCTAACTAGAAGGCAGAGAAGAAACAAATCACTTCACAGTGTCTGGTTTGGGAATTCCACTGTGCTCCTGGTGAAACGGCAACCTTATTGACAAGAGGTACAGAAAATTAAAATACACATTCATCCTATTTATTTGCAAAAATCTGTGAGTAGCTAAAATGGCAAAATAAAGATGAAATTTAGTATAAAGTGTTAATGTCTCTCTACCTTTCTTGCTTCCTGCAGGAACCATGATTGCACGTAGAAAATCATGGTTCAGACTACTGAATATTTGCAGTAAATAGACAAGTATCTAGATCTGACAGGTGAAGTAGGGAAACACAATGTCAAACAGAGCACAAAAAAATTTAGCTAAATGCAGGCTGGTGAATAAAGAACCTAAAATTATAGCAAAGGTGAAATTGCATGGCAGTTCCATAATTCCCTATAATCATGGAAAAATAAATACAATGCAGAAGGATCACTTTTTTTATGTTCTCTGCCTGCTATTTACTTCAATAGTACAACAACTAAGGCAGGTGACATTCCCCCTTCCCTCAGCATTGACCTAGAGCTGTCACTTGTCAGGACTTGTACTGAATAAGATATTTTAATGTAAACCCACCTAACAGTGCTCAGAAAACTGGTAAAAATATATTTTTCTATGCAGTAGACTTGTCACACTGAAGTGCTACTCCTAGAAATTCAAACTGAAGGCATGCCTCACAACCTCTGGCTTCACTGAGCAGCAGAGCATCTTCAGCATCAGTGAGAACACAGTGGAACTACAGATACTGAGAGCAAAGAGTTCAAAGTTATATTTTCATCTGTTTCAAATGCATCTTTTTGCAAATATACATCTACCATATGTGCATTTATACATCTTAAACATGCAGCTGTGACACAAATGCACTGTTTGACCTTCCAATTTTGTGTATTTCACTGGCTTCTGATGAAATTCTCCATACTGGCGTGACCAGGAATGCAGAGCTTTGTAACTTTACTAACTAGCAAAGGAGAAATATCAATATACCCCATGCATTTAATCTTTTAGGCCTTGCAGCTTTCAAAATCAAAGCTTAGCACTCCAAAAGAGGTATTGCAATCATTAGCAGCGTGCCGTACTGGCTGTTGAAATAATACACAGATACTGAGCCATTAGAGCAAGTGGAATTTAATATTTTAAAATGTTTCTTCTTGACCTTTTCTTGGATCAAATGGCTTACAATAATCTCCATGCATTACTTTATCTTCTTCTGGACAACATTATATTGTTGTTTAAAGGACTGTAGTCTCTGGTAAGACATGGACATGCTAACAAAATTGTTTGCATAGCAATGCTACGACGCAGAAGAAGATGAATTTGGGAAGTTTTATTGTCTTAGACAATAAAGGTTTGAGATTAGATGTTATCTCAAGAGAAAACTGAATCAAAAGAACAGCAAGAAATGGAGTTAATCCAGCAAAGTCATAACCAGACAGTAGTTTGAGAGATTTGCCTATTTGCCCAAATGGGAGAGCATTGATGTAGGCAAAGTTTTTCAAAAGAAAACTCTCTTATGGTATTTGAAGACCACGCCTACTCACAGAAATAGCACTTACTGGCATTATGTAAGTTAAAATACAAAATTTATCTGATCAGTCTTCTTGATGTTTCCTTGAGAGCTGAGTTCAAATTACATTTGAAAATCCCCCACTGAGGCTGGAAACTTTATGTCCACTGCACTATTTTAGTAATGCAAAACAGGTCTGTAGCTGCACTGTCGTAGGCTGTGATCCTGTCAGATTTCATAAATTGAGCAATACCAGGCACTGGAGAGGAGACCTCTTCAAAGCAAAACCAGACAGGAGAGGAGGTGGTGCTGGCGACTCAGTAATTGATTTGCTTGCCTCCAGGTCTCAGCTGAGCTGAAGATTCCATTGCTCAGCGTCGTGCAAAGGTGGTGTCAAGAATCCTGCCTTTCAGATTCAATGTGAATCAGGATCTGTGGCTAGTCCCCCTCCTTAAAGGTACAGCTGTAAAATATCTGGGGGCTGCTAGTAGAGTATAGGAACTAGTTTTAAACAGTTTCCACGTTAGGGAACTGATTTCATGGGTGGGTATTTGTGTATATCTGATGGGACTCCATATGCAATGTACAAGTCTGAAGGCACAGGGATTTTGCAGCAAATGTAAAATGTGAGTTTCCTTAAATAAAATAATCTAGTGCTACCAGTAACTGTTCTCTAGTAAAATTACTATATTTCTATTCAAATTATTCCATTCCATTTCCAATGCCCCTTTGTCTTACATTAACCATCTTCAGTCTGAAGCTGCTTTTAATTTGGCTTAAACAACTCATCATTAGGAATTCACTAACATAGCCATATCCATTCATGGGCAATGCATTCACCTCTTAAAGGCATATGTAAATACTGCAAACGTTTTCCTAAGTGATCTATCATTGTTTTGTAACTACTGTTAAAGTTAGTTAGCCCTGCAAAGCAATGATGAGTCTGGTTTTCAGAACATTGATAAAGTCTTTGCTTTTCAGCCTCCTAAAGTGTGCTTTTCCTGAACCACAAAGAAAGAAATAGTGAGGATAGATGCACTAAAAATTTTCTCTGGAATTGCCAGACTTCTTTTTTTTTCCACTATCCCTTCTTTGCATATGCATCCCAACTGTGTATTGAGCAGAAAATTATTCCTACCTAGAGAGCTAGTCCTATTAGACTTCTAAATTGTTTGTTATAACAGTTTGTTTTCTTTCCTCTATCCTCACAAGAGCCTAACAAGCCATGCACTCTAATCACATGGTGATTATAATTAGTGCATGACTGGAAATGCAGTATGAGTAATGAATCTTGTCCTGTGTTAAACAAATAATCTATTGAAAACTGAAAGAAAAATATTATCCCAAATATTAAAAATAAGGAAAATCTTAGGAGACTAATTTATGGCAGTTTAGGTCTCACCTGCTATTAGCTGATTCACTCCTGGTTCTTATCTTATGGAAGGCACACACTCTTTTAGTCAACAATTTTTAGTCTGACACAGTGATGTTTCTGGTTTCCATGGACTTTCATTTTATTAGAAACACAAGGAAACAAATGCTGCCTGAATGATAAAAGGATGGAAGAAATGCCAAAGAAGTATTCAATCTGAAAGCACATTTTATAAATTTCTCCTGTGAATACCAAGGTTTGGAGCAGGGATGAGTTTTTTATCTTTTGAATTGCTTTTTAGCATGACTGCTTTTGGAGTACACATGAGTAGTACACTACCTATCAGTGTATGTGGCATTCATGGGGTTTTGCTCTTATTACAGTAGCATATTTACAGTAATTTCTTACTTTTCCTTTGTTCTCTCCTCTGTGGTCATTGATGGAACATTGCCTTTGTATTATACATGATTTCTTAAGCTTCAAAAGGGAGGACAGATGGAGTAGAAGTAATTTGAAATTAAGTCTTTAACATCTTTAATACTTTCTACTTCTGATTTACAAGTTAAATATATTAATGCTTTCATTTGCTGTAACTGAGAAATGATCCTCACGTCAAAATAGGACCTTTCAATAAACCCTCCAGATACTGATAAATAAACTTTTTCCATTCGCCCCACATAAATCCACTAATCTCCACAATTTGGGGCTTAATTCTTACTCACATTAACAAAAAAAAAAAAAAAAAAAAAAAAAAAAAAAAAAAAAACCCAACCCAATTTAAGTTAAAAAACAAAAAAAAAAAAAATAGAGCCATGACCAATTTAGGTTAACACAGACATTTCCAGAGAAAATAAACATAACATGAATGAAAGAAAAATTAGACCTTTCATTTTCAATTACAAACAATTAATTTTTGAATTTCATAGAAAATGTGCAATCTCTCTGTGATTTTTATTGGTCTGTTCATTTTGCTAATACATCAGAAGAGCAAAAATAGGAATTTATTTCCAATAAGACTCTCCATTCAACAAATATTTTGTCTCACCGGTTGACTATTCAGCATGTCTGCCTTTTGTTAACATCATTGACAAAGGAATAGACACAGCTCTGGGGTACCCAACTGTGTATTATCTACACTACAAATCACCCGTCTTCACTCGTTAGCTCCTGCCTTGAAACACACAAGGGAGCTCAGGTGTTCATATCACCAAGGCATGAATTCTTAAAACTGTTTTTTCTTAAACTGACTGGTGAACTATCACGGGTGAATGGGAAAGGAAAAATAAGAGCTGGCGCGTTTGAAACAAAATTTGACACTTTTATAAAAACAGAAACTGAAAGCCTAGCCACAGTGCTGTTGTTCTGTATCTGGAGCCATAGCAAAAGCAGAATGTAAGCTGACATCTTCACTCCATATATGCTTAAGGGCAGAGGACACCTCCCCCCCCTTTTTTTTTATCCCATCATCTTGGGAAAAAATTGCAGGACTTTGGATATATCTCTATCTACAATGTGTATATGCTTTAATTTTTAGCTGTGCTGCATTGAAAATCCATCCTGTAATTCCAGTAAAGATACTGACACCACAATTCCCTCTGAAGAGTTCAGGAACAGTTGAACAAAATAATGTTAATTTTCTCTGTCAATTCTAACAATGTTCTGTGTCTTTTCTGTCTAGTGTACACCATAAGCAAACAGCAAAATAAGGCTCATGGTCATCTTACAAGCCTTGATTTCACGTGTGACTTATTCACACTGGAAGGTTATGTTTACTGAATTACTCAAATGACTACTGTTAGGCAATTGCCTTCCTCACAAAACCTATATCCTGTCATTTCTCAAATAATTATAAATGGTCAATAATAATAGAGCTCCTATGACTCCCCATAATAGTCAGTTGAGGATTGAATTAGATATAGTTGAACAACACACACCATCACTGCATTTGATGCATCCTATCTGATGCTTTGAAATCTTAGTATTTGGAAGCTTTTCTGTCAAAGTCAATGACAAAGGAATCAAGTTGAGCATTTTTAAAAGATAACATTGTTAATATGCTGAAAAATAGTAATATCAGCTCACAGCATTTACCTCATTACTTGTAGATCACATATTAATTTTATGAATGAATTAATTACTCCAGTGTCTTGTATATTGGTGTCTATCGTTTTAAATCTATATACACAGATATAAAGGAATCCTATTTGTGTGTGAAATCCAAGTGGCTTTTCCCTGGGCTGCAAGGGGATCTGAGAGGAAGTTTATGGCATTGCATGAGCAAACTAATTCTGTTTGGGAACAGCTTTAGTCCACCTGTGCAGCGCAGCTCTCACAAACACTGTAAGAGGCTCTAGTCCTCCATAAAAGCCACAGACAGAAACTCACACCACTTTGTGGAATATCTTATTAGCTTAAATCATTCTTTGTCTGAGCATATGGGTTTCCCTGGATGTCATCTGCAGGGCAAAACTAAACCACAAAAAAAAAAAAAAAATCTTTAACCTTAAGCATGCATGTGGTTCTGATTAAGCCTTCCAAATCACTCACATTTAAACTTAAGTAACTGTCTAACAGCTTCATTTGTGGGAAGCCAATACAATCCATTTTCGTTTTTATACCTGGTGGTCTTCCACGCAGATATAAAAGAAAATCAAAAAAAAAGCAAAACAAAAGCAAACAAATAAACAAACAAAAAAAAAAAGCAGAAAACAATCATCATCATATAACCATAGAAATCTAGGAACTATAGAAATTCAGTTTGGGTTTGTCTGTTTTGCGGTTGTTTTTTTTTTTTTTTTTTTAATTCACTGTTACTGAAACTACTTCGGTTGGTTTCTGCCTTTCTAGCTCTAAAAGTTCAGTTAAAGTTTGTGCCTCTTTGTTTGCTTGTTTTCAAAAAATTCTTTAAACCAGTAATCCAACTATTATGAGTTTACATTGTCACATAAAATCATCCTTACAGATCCCAGTTTGGAAGTTACAAATCCACTCTGTTGTATATGGATTGAAATCACATACTGTAATTTTGCTCAGAAGGAGAAGGAGACAATGATTACTTGAGATGCAGTTTTTCAATACTTTCTCTGTGCTTTTGAATATGTATCTATGGGCCTTATTTACTGGACCTTATTCAAAACCTCCTTGTGGGCCCAATCACTCTTTCTCAGGGGCTCTTCAGTCAGGGTCTCAGTACTCTAGAATCTGAATACTTTCCAAACCTTAATTAATGCATTGTTGCAAAGTCCTGTGAGAAAAGAGGATTATACTGTCCAATTAACAAATAGGGAAATGAGAAAATGTAAGGTAAAAGCCTCCATTACACCAAATGCCTCTTCTAGTATAGTTATATGTTTTTCTCACAGTACTGGACTTCAGATAGATTTATATATACTTTTAAGGTAGAAGTTGCTTGGATTTAGCTGTAGTTAAGAGCACAAGATTAAATGTTTTCAAAACAAAAATTGTATGTTCTAGAAAAAGAAAATTAATATGTATTAATTGGCTCACTTGCCATTGTAAAAATTCAGAGATAGTTAGAATTTTTTTTGCAGCAGCAGCATATTAATTTTATTCAACTGTGAAGGTTTCCTTTCTGTTCCAGAAGGATTTCTACTTCAGCCATGGCAAATCTACCCATTTCTGCAGCAAATCAGACAGACAGTATACAGACAACAGCTCCTCTCTTACTGAGCTGCAGATAGTCTTTATCCAGTGAGGCAGGGGGAAAATATAAATGAAGTCAATTGATGATGAGACAAAGTGTGTAACATATATAAAAGTCTGGACAGAGAGAGGTGTTTTCTATATGACAGGCACTGTAATGACATAGATTTTAATTTCAATTCCATCAAAAGGTGTCTCGTTAGCTCTAAAGATTGATTTCCAAAATAGTCAATGCTAATCAGTTGTCGTGCCACAAGATTTCATCAGAGAAATGCAGTTAAATGACTTTATCAAACACTAAGGCAATATAGGTCAAGTGTAGGGGTTGTAATTATTACAATCTAATTTCTTGAATTCATTGTAGTCTGACTTTGCACAGGTTACAGTGTCTACAGAGATAGCAAGATAGGAGGGCAAGGGAGGAGACGGTAGGTTGTGCCTGTTCATTTCCTAGATAAATTAGTAAGAGAAATCACTACCAGTAAATATGCAGGGGTTACATGAGATGATTTTTCTGGGTGTCTTTTGTGTGTTCTTTTTGCTGCCCAGAAAGGTTTTCTCTTTGTTTGGGAGCAGTGAAGAAGATGAAAGAATTGTTTCCTCACTGAGGAGAATAGACTCATTGATGTAGGAATGGAATAAATTGATAAACCAATACAAAATCCAGCACAACTGCAAATCCTGTGGCTCCAGCTGTGTTATATTAGATGTACTATTACAAACTACATCCTAGGAATATTATAATTCTTAGGTTAGCAGAAAAAAAAGACATTATAATCTCTTATACCTGGAAAATGGCCCACAAAGAAAATATTACTACAAATACCAGCTAACCCTTATCACTCAGACAGCCACTGGGATCAGAACTCCACAAGACTGAGTTTTCCATTTAATTTTTTGGGCTTTTTTTTCATTTTTTTCTAAACTTGTCAACTTTTTTTGGCATATCAACCCCTGAAACCACATAGAAAAAAATGGGAAAAAATGGTAGAATATTTCATTTCTTACTTTAATACTGGCAACTTAACCAAAAATCCTGATATTTTTCAGGCTGAATCAGAAAACAAAAAGCAATTCCTATGGTCTTTACCAACACATATTCCAAAATTAGTTCATTTGAATAATGAAAACTATTTGCATATGAAAACAAAAGAAAATAATGTTGATTTTCTCTGAAGTATTTACTGTTTTGTAAATAAGACAATTCTCATTATATAGACAGGGTGGGAAGGATTTGTATATTTATACTCCATGTGGTATACAAGTACCAATATTTAAAATGTGTAAAGTTCACTTATCTCTGTCTATTGACCTTGTCATTCTGATTCCACTGAGAAAGTAGGAATTGTACTTTCACATCTTTTATTTATTCACAGGCTGAAATTAGTTCTATGGCCTATGGGTTCCCTGAAGCTACTTCTGTGATTCACTGAATTGCTTCTGCTGGGTTACTGCACATTAGAAATGAAATAACTGCCAGCAGCAGTTGTTTTCTGACCAATACTGCAGGCCAAATCCATATATTAAAACATGTTACAAGAGGTGTCTTCAGGAGAAAATGAGTATTACAATGTTTACCTAGCCATTGTGAGTGAGAGCAAACTACCCCTGAGCTCTACCAGGAGGAGGTACCAACCTAGGCTTAGAACAGTTTTTTGTTGACTCTGTCAGCATTATTTGCCTCTATCTTGCTGGAACATTAAAGCACTTTAACCTGAAGCAATCTTGAGCCATAAAAAAAAATTAAATAAAAATTTAATTTACAGCTGTTCTTTAGAATATATTTTAAAATTAAAATGATCAAAAATGTAGGAAATTAGAGCATTCCAATCCTACAGGATCCAATATTGCTACTAAACCTCCAGCCAAGGTGCACACTCAGCCATATTCCTGCCCTGGTTTGGGATGAGACCTGAGCAGGAAAGCCAGAGGAGCACAGCTGAACAGATTCCTAAATAGAAGACCATGCAACAAGCATTGCACATACATGTCTTTGCACAAACCTGCAGAAATCCTCCTAAATAAAACCTTTCAATAGAGGTAAGTCAGAAAAATATTTAAATATTTTGTGTGCTAAGAAATAAGACTGTATAAAAAGACTCTTCCAGATCAGGAATTCCATTGGTATTTACTAAAATTTCTCAAATAAATCTAAGAGAAGTATGTTTTGACTTCTTCATTGCCATTTACTTGGCAATATCATGGCATTTTTCATTTCCATGAAAATATGATGCATTTTTTATATTTTTTATCAGTTTATAGTAAATATTGATTTAAACTTTGTATGCTGCCTGTTGCAAGCATGCCTGTAGCAATTACAATAAAAGTTACTCAGTTAAGTTAATTAACTAGGAGCTCTGTTGTTCCTAGTATCTTATGTGACACACAGATAGATAAAATACCACAGGATGAATTCGCTATTTTAACACTCATGTATAAGCATTTATACATTAAAAAAACTGGAAAAACATTAAGTGAACTTCACCTCATTGCAATGTTATCTTCACTCTAATCAATGTTTTTACAAATCCCAGAGCACCAAGAAAATGCACAGACATCTAAGACCACAACCTTTGGAGCTAGATATTCTTCTGCTTGTGCTCACATTCACAGTGGTTGTATGCCATTCTGAACAATTTGAAGTGGAATGCTAGCAAAATATTTTAAGTAATTTCAAATTGAGAAAGATTTCTAAAGGAATGTGGCCATCTTCCAATGTTAATAAAATTCTCATTTCTATAACACATAACCCTGAGCCACACAGCCCCTTAAGTTCCAAATTATTTCATGACAAATTTGATATACGGGGTTTTATAGGTCTAACACAATTTTAAACACAAAAAAATAACAGTGCACTCTGCACTGTGACTATTTTTAGAAACACTTAACACAGTCACAGCTGTTTAGGTCTTGTCCTACTTGCAAAGAGCTTTATTTTTCAAATTTAATCCAACAATCATGGAAAATATCAATGGACAGTAATATTAGTAAATGTATTACTAGCTTGTAATAACTTTATGTCACATTTGCTTCTCAGAGATAGTAAATCCACCAACACCACCAAAATGAAGTAAATATTCAGATATGATCCATTTACAGACATTAAAAGTTTGAAACAGAAAACCCTGAAAGAAAAAAGTTACCATTAAAAATCTAGTGAGCATTAAAAGTTAGTTACACACACTATAAATACAAAAAATCATATCTGTGAGGTGTTACTGCATAATCAGATATCAAAATGAACATTTTTATAAAAACTATATTCAGAAAGGTGGGCAGGGATCCCCAAAGTTTTAAATTAGTTTGTCTTCTATAGAGACTTATTATTCTAACTGTACATGAAAGAAGGGGAAAGGTTATGTTTCCAAGCCATAATAAACATTCAATATTCTAAAGAAAAACTACTTGTGGCATTTTGGCAAAACTGCATAGACACATTCTATAGTATTGAATCAAAGCTCCTATCATATGAGCTCCTATCATTTACAGAAGTTTATATATTCCCAAGAATTCAGTAACAATAAATATCTTCTGTATTTAAAAAAATGCTTTGTGTAAATAAAATATCTAAGACATCAATCTTTGCAATAATATATCAGATGTTATTCTCAATTCATTAAGTGAAAGACCAATATGCAACAGTCATAATATTTTATGAATTATTATTTATGGCTTCCATTTATGGCCAAAAAACAACACTCTGAAGAAATATTGGTTAATGCACTGGCCCAGACTTCCCAGCATGCCTGGTCATTGTACAGCTCAGAATTATCTGTAGAGCTCCTCCCTTGTGCTCCTCCTCTTCTGCTTTTATCCTGTGTCTAAAAGACATAAAATTTAAAGGATCAGTTCTTTTCCCTCAAGAGCTTCTATAAAGACCTTAAACAGCCTTTTTTTTCCTGTTTGTCAGCTTATTCTGGAAAGTGTTCACGCTCAGCTCTTTTCATTTGTCACCCACAAACTGCAAGTCACCTCCCAGCCTGTGTTCACACTCTCCAAATAAGACTGGAAGAAAATATGTTCACATGGTTCTTGGTCAGGACAATCCAATAGCTTGTATAAAGTTTGCAGTGTTATCAGAGAACCTGAATACTGTACTGAAATGTATATCAATAGAAGGTATTGTTAGGCTCTATAAGATAATAAATTAAATATAAATTTTCCAAAGAGGAAACCTATTTTTCCAAAGAGGATTTCTTCTTTATTTCACTGACTGATGAAATTATAAATAAAAAGATGAACTTTCAAGGCAAGTTATAAATCTCTGCTCTGATATTTTAAACATACCCACTACCATTATGCCTACCCCAAAATCTCCTACTGATTACTCACAACAGCTTACTAATGACAGAAGTGAAAGAGAAAAGCTTTGGTATGGAAGAGGTTTTTCCAAGCTTCCAATGAAAAAACACGAGAATGCCTTAAGGAGACATTGGAATATGAACATTTCAGTCTGGAGGAAAGGTCAGTCCAAAAGGGCATAAGGACAAAAGAAACGAAATATTACAGTATTGTCAGTCTGGAGGAAAGATCAGTCCAAAAGGGCATAAGGACAAAAGAAACGAAATATTACAGTAAAGTATTGTAATGGCACTGAGGACCTTCATGAAAACTTTAATGAAAAGTCCAGGAGGAGTACCAAATTTTAAAACCAGTATCTGCTTTGTTAGTCAGTTTGGGTTTTCTGATAAATCCTTACTGTATCTTCCTGCCTATGGAAGAAAAGAGTCCTCGTGATAAGGAGCGGTTGTAGGAGGGTTGGCAATTTGGAAAAAACAGAAAATATAGACCCACAGAACTCAGCTTTAAAGCTAGGGCTTTAGGGCCTAGGAAAATAAGTTTGGGTCACAGTTTAGTTCAGGTAAGAGTTTGGATCAAACAGCTTGCATAAAACCCCATTACAGATATGCCGACAACCTGAACTCCTCTGAGTCATGGTTAGGAATGTTTATCGTTCATGCAAATAGAAAATACTTTATTTCTGATTATCCACAAACTTCTCGCTTTCTTCTTCTAAGTGAAGTAAATGTCTCTAGGGCCCATAACTGGAATGATATAGGTATGATAATACAATAACATATACCGATGCTTTAAATATTTTTTAGAAATTTATGGTACACTTTAAATAATAATGTTGCTGCATTGACTCTTTGATTAAGCACCACTATATATCTTTCTCTTCAAGACTGAAGTAACCCAGATAGGTTAGGCAGATTGTAAATAGTGTGGGAGGGACCTGAAATATGTTCAAAGTGGATCATCAATAGTCAGGTTTTAGATTCATTATCATCTGACCTCAAGCTCAAAATCCATTTTCTTTTCAAATTCCCCAAAATATTTATGTAAGACAACTAAAAACATCCTCTTCTTTTTTATAATGGATGGAAAGAGAGCTAGAATAGAGTAACACCTCCCCCACCCTCCTCCTCCCAGTGGAGCATTAATCTAGTGAGCATTAAAAGTTTCAACTAATAAAAAAATTTGTGTTCTCTTATCTGAATAGAAGGGATCTGCTATAAAAAGGGCAGATGCTGATAATAAATATAAGAACAGACAGGTAGGAAACTGAAATTCCATGGACAAGTGCAGACAGCAAGAAAGAGAAAAGGAAGAAAAATGACCCAGCAAGTAAGTTTCAATAATTTGGATATACAAAGCAGATCATACTTTGCACTGTGCAGCCACCACAGCAGACATTCTAAAAGCAGACCAATCCTTGTTCCGCCTGTAGCAATAGCCCTGTTAGCACTGGCCTTGGGCGGGCACCCTGAGAACAAATGGCACTGGCATCTCCCTTGTTTAATTGCCCGGTGCCTGCCATTTGCAAACCTTCAACTTTCT
Organism: Pyrgilauda ruficollis; assembly: GCF_017590135.1. Classification (NCBI taxonomy): domain Eukaryota; kingdom Metazoa; phylum Chordata; class Aves; order Passeriformes; family Passeridae; genus Pyrgilauda; species Pyrgilauda ruficollis. Next base: position 11,314,734 of record NW_024508100.1, on the reverse strand, counting down.
GTTCTTCAAAGCCACCCTGGCTATCAGTACATTTTATGTGGGAAAGCAGGGGGAGAGTAAAGATGGAAGATAGTTTTGCAGTAAGTAGACAGCACTCTGGAGCTTAAGCATGTAGCTGTATGTTCATGTCCTAGATTTGAGTGAACAGATAAATTCTCCACATCTCTAATTGGATTTAGTTCTGCAGATTGAAAATAGCTGCCCAATTAAATTCCAGTGAACCATGTTCTTATCAAACAAATTCTGCTATTTTTCTGAGTTATACTACTAAAACACAGCATGAATAATTGCCTTTGTCCTAGTTCATAGTAGTAAAAATGTTTGCACACATCTTGGTGCAGTGCCTGCATCTGCCTGGGCAATGCTTGACACTTAAACCATCACAGATTTCTCTGAAATTGAATGACTATTTCAATACAAAAAAGTGAGGTTTTCTTCATCTCCAGGAAGTGGGAGACTACCCAGATGTGCAGACTTGGTCTCTGTGAAGTCTCCAACATGTGATTGGAAAAGTACCTGCAGTTAGGAATGACTGCTGGAGAATGATCATCTGTGGGTGGGTGAGGTTGCTGTGCTGGTATTGAGAAACAGTTTGAGCATCAGTGGAACAACAGCTCACTATGTAAATATGATTTCATTTAAATAATGAATAGGAAATTAGGCAGAACATTTGAAGATATTAATCACTATGGCAGTGGCAAAGTCCTCTCCTTTCCATGTTACCAGAGCTTTCATTAATAACACCTGAAAGATTAGCAAGCAGAAAACTTTGTGTCAAAATCCTGAATTCTTGAAAATGTTTTTCTCCAGGAGAGAAACTAAATCAGCTTGAGAAGGAAAGTCAGTCACATATAGGATCTACATGATTCCTAGCAAATTACGTAAATAATTGTGGGAAAAAAAAATAAAAATTAAAATCAATTCTATCTCTGTTAAAACTGGGAAAAAGTTTTCTCAAATACATAGTCACTCAACATAAGACACATGGTTTTCTCCTTGAAGTCCTAGGTATATGGGAATACACTGAGGTTTGCCATAATACATCGGAATATTTAGTTTCTCTGTGTACTGTGTTGATTTGCTTGTGTTAGTACTAATCTAATTCCCTTCTTTCCTACAGAACAAGGGAACACAGTACAGGATACAAACAGGTCTCCAAACCATTCAAAGCATATGCCTGGTTTTACTTCATTGGACTAAAATGGCACCCTAAAATGGAGAACATTTACTTGGCACCTGGTTAAATACAAAAACTTAGAAGCACATTTCCTATAAAATAAATCTAGCTTTTGGTAAGATTGCAGCAATTATTATAAAATTGGATTGTATCTCTAAATCAACTGTTCTGGCCTCATACCTCAGATCTTAATTTTATGTCTCTAAAGATTTGGAGAAAATGCAGAAATAACACTCTGTAGTTACAGCAGAAGCAAAATAAAACCTAAATTCAAATATACTGATATTGATGTTAAGGGCTGTTGGTACAACTGTACATATACCATGAGTGTATTTAGAATAAGATTTGCTATGACACAAAAGAATGTCTTTTTGTCATAAGAAAGTGAACTTATATAAATAATATAGACACAACATTACACTAACCTAGAAACAACAGACGACACCAATTAAAAAAAAATAACAACAATAAAAACAAGACAAACCAGGTTTTAAAAGCTGTTCTATGGAATTATTACTAGTATAAAGGAAACTTTCAGAAATATAAATTTTTGTGAAATTGTGGAAAGTAGAAAGAATGTGAGTCCAGAAAATGAAATATAAAATCATAAAACCTTCTAAAAATATTTAAGGAACTCTTTATGAATATATAAAACTAGCCAGTCTGACAAAGACTCTTTAGGACCAACAGGTGATTAAGAAGCTGTAAAAGAAGATAAGGCCAAAGCTGAATAGTTAAATTAATTCTTTGTATTGATGTTCTGTATAGATGAGGTTAGACTGGTTTCCACAGGGGAACTTTTTTGCAGAGGGAGAATTATAGGAATTATTTGCAATTAGACTCTCTGTTAAAAAATTCTTAGAACAAATCAATAAAATTAATAGTAACAAATTGCCACAATAAGGTGATATTCACCTATGAGAAAAAATATCAAATATGAAATAGCCAGATGACTAATACTACGAAATATGATCTCAGTGCTGAGAGAATTAATGGTTAAAGAAGTCAGTTCTACTGATAGGTTTCAGTTGGAGTAGAAGAAAATATGCATGAGTTAATCTGATCTCTCTAAAAAAAAAAAAAGAAACTAAATGCAAAAAAAAAAGAGTAGACAAACAAATAAATATTGTATAACGAGAAGAATTAACTCAGCTTTTGTAACATATTATTGTGCCTCACAAATTTACAGGAGCTCTTTGAGAAATTGAATGGCATGGGAAATGTGGCTGTCATTATTTACTTGAATTTTCAAAAAGGTTTTAAGAAAATTCCTCAGCAAGGCAGTAAAGACAGTAAGGCACTTGGAATAATAGGAAAGATATTTTATAAGATACTTGATTTTTTTAAGGGACATAAGGACATAAAGAATACCAAGTTTTAAAAAAATTCCTCTGTGAAGAGTTTTCTAGAAAACATCAACAAGCATATGGATATTTGTTTTATTCAGAGATTACAGCAAGCTGTGGGGATACTGATGAAAAGATGACCAACTTTGCTGACAATGCTAAATTATTTAGCATTATCAAAACAAAAGCCAGCTGCAACAAGCTACAGAAGGTTATCATAAAGACTGCTCGTACTTGGAAAATATCCAAGGAATATCAACAGCCACTAATACAAATCAGCTATTACTATGGTGAGTCTAAATTAGTCATGTTCACTCAAAACAGAGTTTTGGGAGACTTTAACACATCTATAAAGCTTCAGCTCAATACTCATGAGAGCTCATGAAAGCAGCAGAATGGTAGACACAGTTGGATAAGGAATCCAAAATAAATGTTGCTGAATACTGAATGTAGTCCTACTTCCCCACATCTGAGAATGGTCTCTGGAGAGCTAAAAAAGATACAGAAAAGTGTACCTAGGAGAATAAAAAGTTATCATTTAAATAGAGAGATGAAGACTACTAGATATAAAAGAAACACCCATGAGATTAATATGATGAATACTTATAAAATATTGACTTGAATAAAGTGTACCAAGAACTGTTCTCTGGTTCCCATCATGAAGGATCTTAGATGACTTAGTTATCAAGTGTCAGGCTTAAAGCAAACAAAAGGAAACACTTTTCACAAAGCACATAATTAAACTGTAGAACTCATAGTTACAGGATGTTGGAAATGTCAAAAGCTTAGGTGGGTTAAGAAATAATTAGAAAAAATTGTATGGAAGAAAAAATTCTTCCAAGTCTATTCTATAATACACATCAAAAAAAAAGCCCATTTCTCACTCACAAAGTCTTGGGGTTATGATTTGACAAAAGTCAGAAACAGACGCAGGAAAATTTTATTTTCTGTTTGGCCTGTTCTGTTATTTTCTCTCAAAGCTTTATCTATTGGCCACTGCCAGAATACTGATCTACTTAAATCTTTGTATTTGTTTCTGTATTTATGCTCATCATTTTGTTTCACAAAGGGTTTTCCTTTGATCTTCAAGATGACTTGATAAGAAGTAAACTCGCTAAAATAAGAGCAATGATTACTCTGCAAAGGTGTTTTTGCTAGAGATACTTGGTGAAGCCATCTTCTACCCAAATTAAATATCTATTCTAATTCACAGGGAACACGCTTATCATTTGTGGCAGTCTCCAGGCAGCTTTATCTGATAATCTCTACCAAATAGGGGTCATTGCCCATGCACCCTGTGGCCTATGCTTTTCTGCAATCTATTTCTAAGTGCATCTCCAAGCACTGATTTTGTTTTTCAACAAAATAGTTTGGATCAGTCTAGGAACTTCAGCTGGCAAGCTTGAGTTTAAATTAATACAGCCCCTCTGAGGGATCAGCCCCCAGCTCCTGAAGAACTTCCATGAATACTGGGTTCACCTGCTTTCTGGGCTGGCAGCAAACAGTTGAGACTTATCAGGACCTTATTAGGCATTTCTCTCTTGAGCACAATTAATTATCATTTTGGCATTAAAAATAAAGCCATCAAGCTTGACCTTTAAGAGATCAGTTCATGTCACCTGGTATTGTTAGGCTTACACAGGTTTCCTGAGAGAAGTTACAGTTAATGAAATTTCCACACATTTCACAAAAAACATGTTTGATATTAATTTCTAGACATTTTACCAGTACCTGTTTAGCAACAAACATTGTGGAAAGGTGCGATTTTAGGGTTTTTCCCAGATGTTAGATCAGAGTTATCTTGTATCAGAGTAACATTACACAATGTGGGCCAATATTCAGTTGCTACAGGAATAATCCACATTATAGAACTACACCATTGGCTCTTAGAGAGGATGTAACTCAGTCATTAGCCTTACAATTAAGGTTAGAATTCTCACTTTTATATTCAGTCACATGATTAATAGAGGTATTTATATCCAGATGCTTTGAGGCTATTTCTTCCCAGAAGAATATTATAAAATGCCTTTCTTGAGTAACACCAAGAGCTCTTAAATATTGGACTGGGCTAAAACCTCCAGTGAAGTTATACAAAATCTGAACTACACAAAAATGGGTCAGGTTGAAAATATCCAGTAACATTAAGACAGCCAGGCTAACAAGGAGATGAAAAGTTCACAAGAAGTGCACAAAAACACAAGCATAAAAATAGCTGTGTTCTTAGCAGAGTGATTATACAGAGCTCATTTGTATGCTGCAGACAGATGTTCATCTAGCAAAGAACAGTGACAACTGAAGTTATGAGCAACCCTAAGAGTTTCCTCCTGTCTGTTCCTGAGAGCCTGCCAGTTCTGCAGCTTCTGGCCATAATGGACCATATGAGAACCCCATAAGGAGTCACAGCAGTAATAAACAGCTGATGAAGGCAGTCTGAAAAGAGAACTGACTTTGCCTGAAGTGGATAAGGCAAAGCTCTCAGACTCCTTTGTCCAGCAGAGAATGGGAATGGCAATGTGGGAATGGCAACTTCCAGCTGGCAGATTATAGGTATGGAGAGCTGAGCACACTAACATCCTGATTCATCACTGGAAGACATCTTCTCATGACCCTAGGGAGATTAGACATTCAAAATTTTTTAGAAGCGTAGTTTTTTTTTTCACCACCAAGTCACATAAAAGGTGGGGGGTAGGAGAAAGTCATGTTTGGATGTATGCCTTAATGTCCCTTCATGATACATAAGGAAAGCATGAAAACTTTTTATTTTTACCCTTTTAAAATTAGAAAATTCAGTCTTTGCCTGTAGACTAGAAGCAAAAGAATAATTTCACAGAAGTCAGAAATGTGACCAGAGAACAGAAAATAGTATTAATGCAAAATCTAGTATTTAAATATTTATGATTATTCTACCAAAACTAGGTGAGATTTTCCACATATATTGCCACTAAATGTGTGCATTACATTTTGTAAGATTACAAAAAGTAATCAAAAAAAGAAGACATGCCTGTTTTCACTAATTCTTTGTAAATCACACAGAATTAATCCCTTGTGTTTATCCCAGATCTCCTACATTATCCAGTCTCTACAATAAATGCTGAAACATTCTGAGGAAGTTGCTTAACATAATTTGACCAGGGACTGTTATCACGTTATAAAACTGAAGTATCTCAGGAAAACACAGCCTTTTTTACAGTAGTACGAGTCGTACTCGTCCTACAGTTATTTTATACTTAACCTTCAAGCCACCATGCTCTAGGATATAAACCAATCATCACTGACAGAGATTAACAAGAAATTTCCTCTATGGGCAGAGTATTTCATAAGTGCTCACTGCAGGGATTCTTGCACTTTCCTCTGAAGCATCTGGTAGCGGCCATTGTCAGATGGAATAATAGCACAAGCAAGCTGTTAGTCTGATCTGGAATGGCTTCTCTTGTACACTAAAGCTTTTGTCCCTGATCTGCCTGTACATTTTCCCTGCATTTTGAAAGAGGCAATACAGATAATTTCACACTTACTGCCAGTTAATTAGCAAAATTCTTTCATAATTTGGTTGAAAAACAGTAACAGCCATTGCAGAGAATCATAATTCATCTTAGATATCGTATGGAAACTCCAGGTACTCCTCCAGACCAGCTTTTGGAAATAGTGTATTAAATAATGAAATTGAATTTAAGATTCATCTTCCAAGTGTTCCTGGAATTTTTACTGTTCCCAGAAAGAAGACATTATGTAAATATTTCTTCCATTGAGAGAATAACAGTAAATAAACAAGATTAACAAGAATTACCTACACACAGTCTCAAAATCTTTTGATATTCACATGTTGAGTTAAACAAAGTACAAATTTCTTCAGCAGATACCTGAATCAAGAATTATTATTTTAAAGCAGTTGTCCATACCATTAGTTTCTTAGGAATGATCTAGTTCCTTGAGGAACATCTCACATCAGCATGCAGAAAAAGAGAGATACCAATTTAAAATCACATTGTGTGAAAGATGATAAAGATATTTGTGTACCTCTAAGAGTCACATTCCTATTCTATGCTGATTCTGATTTAATTGGAAATACTGAGAAGTACTGTGAAGAAAACTACAATTGAAAAGTAGCCTGTACACATACATAAACAAATACATAGCTAGATGTACATTAATAACTATGAGTGTTTCTGAATGCAGGTTCTGTGACTGAAAGAAATAGGCCTACATCACAGAAAATCATATTTGATAACAGATAGTAAGCCAAACTATTTTCTTACCTGTTGCAGTCCAGTTCCTAGTTTAATGAGGATTCTTAACATACATGTTAAGAATCTGAAATGAGCCTCTGGTAAATATTCCAGTAATACAGCTTTTAAAAACCATGAAACATTTTGAAGATGAATTAATCAGTCACAGCCCAATGAGTTTGTTGTTCTGATTGCATCCAGACACTGAGGGAGTTTTTATGAGACCTGTCTGGGAAAAATAACTTATTTTGCCCTTTTAGTACTTTGAAAAAAACCAGTATCTTAGATACTACTGTAGTAAACGCTGGCATCTATACAGGAACTAACACTGCCACTGACAATGGCTGATTGATCCAAATGATGATTTTACAGTGTGGGTACAAAGATTACTCAGCAGTGACTACAAGAAAGCTCAGCTGTGTGTTTTGCTCCCTGGCACCCCTTTGCAACCAAAGTGTTAACGGAAAACCCATTTTCATGGGAAGAAGTAAAGGACAAGATTGTAACACTTGTTTACTGAAATTCTGAGTCCAGTATCACTGCCTGGCTCAAAATCTGAGCCAACATTCTAGTATAGTTTGGGTTGAATTCTTCTTCCAGTGATTGATCAGAACCCTGAAGGTGGTATTAAAGCACAGCTTGTTTCGAAGCTGCTTTCGGCATCTTTAAAAATGCATCAAGTTTTGCACATGTGAAGCATAAAATAAAATTAAGTGGAAAAGGCAGCACCTAAAGCAGATATTGCCATCTTCCTAATACCAAACAGTTGCATTAAAAATATTAACCTGGTGGAATTATTCTACAGTGCATCAAAGGATGTTATATTAATTTTATTCATTATATTCAGCTTGAATAATTTGCACTGGGGGATTTGTCTTTGTAAAAGTATTGGTGTGTCATTTATCCTAATCCACCTGGCATTTAACTCTCTTTCACTGCAGTTTATGAAAATGTATTGGTATTATGCAATAACCATACACTCACATTAAAACAATGTATCAAGATATCAACTTGGAATATCTCAGATGAGAATTGTGCTTTATATGGTATGGATGATATTAAAGACAATCACACAGTGCTTAAAGAACTCAGCATTCCTCTTAGTATTATAGTTATTACATACAGTAATATAAATGTCCACAATCTAAAACAAAAAAGAAAGAAAAAATGACATCAACATTTTCATTTTGTAAGTCAAAAAATTTAGTGTCAATTCTTCAGATCATTATTTTAGATCTCTCCACACAATGAATTTTCAAAGCAATTTTATCTGTATTTTTTTAATGTTCAATTGAGTGAATTTTCTTTTTTTAAGAGGAATATACTTGTAATCATATGAATAAGGATTTTTCTTCCTCCCTATAATCCATGCATTAGCATTTGTAGCCCTTTTTGAAGTGTAGTTTTGAAGTGTTGTATGTTTTTAAACATAAGGCAGGAAAAATTCTGTGTGTTCTAAAAATGCACTTGAAAATGTTTTAAAAACCCCCAGCTTTGGCCTAAACTCATTGGATTTCCTGGCAAAATTCACTGATGTCTATAACAGCTTATGGTAAACGCTTTTGAGTCAGACTGTTGTGTTGCACTGAGAGGCTTTCAATCCAACATCAGGCCACAAGAATCAATTGACTGAATATAGAATAAATATTTTTTAAAATCAAATATATATGAACCTTTTTGGTTTGTGCCTTAGGTCATTTATCAATCTATTTTACAAGTGTTTTCCACCATAGTTGCCAGGCCTAGAAAAATTTATTTTAAATGAAAATTGAGATTTCTGGATATTTGTATCAAACACGGATGTGAGCTACAACAGAAAGACACAATACTATAATTCTCATCCCAAAAAACGATGGAATTTTCGTATTTGGTTCCCTGGGTGGAGAGGTCAGCCAACACCAAGCTTTCTTAAAAATCCCACCTTGATGGACTGTGCTTTACAAGAGATGTTTTGAAAAGTGTCAAACAAAAGTATCTTTAATGCTCCACTGGAGAGAAGAAAAGATTTGCCTGCACATGGAAATGGAAGTTCTTAAATACTCATCAGACTGTCTGCAGCACTGCATTCATGGAAATATTTTGATTATATTATGTGCAAATTTCAGGAAATTTATATATCCTCCTGATATTTCTCAGTCTACTGAAACAGCATAGACTGATACCACTGATTTTGAAGCATGTTATTTATTTTTTAAAACATAATTTCCACTAGGGTAATAGATGTATTTAAAAAATGGCAGTATAAAACACAATAGAGGGCAATATGGTTCAAAAATATATTAAAAAGATGATAAACAAAACCAGCCTTCTCATAAGCTTCTGTGTTTTTGCAAAATTAAAATGAAATTTGGAGCAGGAGTGCCATATTATAGCTACAGAAATAAGCAAAGTCCATAGTAAACTTTTTCAATTCTCTGCAGTTCTGTGCTCAGGTTTGAAGGGGAATCCTGCCATCTCGTGGTCACGGATTTCTTTACAAGACTCCATTCGATAAATTAATGCTGAATGTCAATTACAACAAAGCTTTTGCAAAGACTCATTAAAAATAAATTTATACTTTAGCATCTTTATGATTTTTTTTATAAAATTTAAATATTACCTATTCATACTAGTACCATTTAGCTCTGTAAAATTTTGCTCAGCATGTTATCTATAAAGATAATTTTCTCTTTCTTGACTGTTTATTCTATAAATTTAGATTATATATGTAATTTTTATCTATTTAATATTCACTAATTGAGAGTCTGTCTTCATGATAATTGCCTTGTTTTTTTATATATATTTGGCAGTTATATATAATTTGCTATCATGCAAGATGCAAATTTCCAAGCCAGCTTCGCTGAGAAAAAATACTCTTTAAGATGCAATAAATGATGGTGATTATAGATTATGAGCTTAAATTGCAGTAAGTTCTGTAAATCATCACTCACTGCTGTGATGTAGCATAATACTAGTTCTTGTTCCACTCCAAGGGAACATGCACTCATAAATAATCTCTGCATGGGATGATGAACAGGATGGTGGCTCTCCTGGTATGCCCCGTGGCAGTCTTGTGGCAGTTTGCTAAAAATGAACACTTAAAAAGTTCGGAGGTAAAAGCCAGAATTCAATAACTACTAAAATAAAGGCTTTTGAACCTGCTCAGTTCACACAGAGATCACACATCAAGGTCATACAAGAGAACACTGAATTTCTTGAGAACAGCAATTTTCCACTCCATCTATCTTCACAATTCTCCAGAACTCCTTTCCACCATCTGCTCCCCAAACTCACTCGCCCAAATAGTAACAGCTTTCCTGACACCCCGAGAATGTCTCAACCCAGATTTCCTTTTCTGTCTCTTTGATCACCACTTTCTCAGCAGTTCACTTCCACACTTTTCACAGCCTGCATCTTTCTTCTTGCTATTTATGCCTTCTTTTTACATTTACTCTTTTTGAATTTCCACCAGATTCCTAAAATGGATTGAATAAGTAACTGCAAGTGTGAGGCACAATAAGGCATGAATTCATGGGCAGCTGAGGCAAAGAGGAAGGAGACAGAATGGTGAATGAAATAAAACTATGTATGTGGGTGATTGTTAGCATGAGGAGAAAAGTAAATCAAGTAAGTGGGTGGATGAGGAATGAACAATCATAGCTAAGCTGAAGAAGAGCAAAGAACAATTAAGGAACACTGTGAGGAAAAAGAACAGATAAAGAAACCTACTCAGAAAGGTCTTGATGGAAAACTTGGAAAGAGGAGGAGAGGGAATTCAAAGTAACTTGAATAAAATCTTCACAAAAATAAAGCCACTGAGCCAAAATAAAAACTAACAGCAAAGACTTTGAACTAGGAAATAGTACAGGAATGCAAATTGTATAAATAGAAGATTTAAAAAAACAAACAAACAAACAAACAAAAAGGAATCTAGAAAATATATTGCATGTTCACCACTTTCATTAAAATAACTTTGTTTCAATATTAAACTGAACGGAAACTGAACAGAAGTGGGAATTTGGCTGGGGAAGGTGATGAGAGAAACCCTTACATTCCTCATGTCATAACTCATCTCCTCATACCCGTTCACATTAGCCTATCTATCTACCTCCAGATAAACCCTACACCACAGACCAAGTCCATTCTTGGCAAGTATCTTCATTATTCCTTTGAAAACCTGCTCACTTCATGTTTGGTACTGATTTTTTAACCCTTCAAACACTTTTTTGGGGGGGAAATTCCTTGGAATTAGATCCTTCCCATATTTTAGAAAAAAATAAGTAATTTTTCTGTTAGGTAGATGTTGTTCTTGAGTGTTTATTTTCTTGTTGTTGTTCTATTGTTTTTAAGGCCATTGTTAAAGGAAGAACTTTTCCTGTGCTTTAAACTGACATGAAAAGAAACTGATAGATTCTATTTCAATTTTTTGTGCCTTTATCTGTGAAAAGAAACAGCAAACACTGAAAAATTAGCAATATTTTTTTTCTCACTAAATATAATCTATTGGATAGATTTGGATGCATATCCAGACTCACATACACATAGAGAAAATCTGGTGACTTTCTCTTCATTGTTGCCATAGGTTATGACCAGTTATCTCCAATAATGGTATCATCATAACAAAGGGGTGTAGTCTTCAAAACAGTCTGCACAATCCTGCCCGTGACCTTTGGGTAAATATTCAATATCTGTGTAGCTCTGTCATCGTCTCTCACACCAGCTATGAATAAGCAAATTTAGACATCTTCTGCACATACTGCAATTACTGTATGCCTAGGACAAGGACACCATTTCTAGGTTTCTTTAAAAACAAAATCCCTTTTAAGAAAGCCAAATAATTTAACCAAATGATTATTTCAACTGTATGTTAAGAAAAATACTGAATTCATAAGCTTTGATTACAGTACTTCTAGCCTTCTACAGGTCATGATGGATTTCTAATCAATTTAATATATGGATAGACAAATTATTTAATGAAAGCTCTGTACTGGCAGTGGGTGAAGTGGCAGAAATTTCTACCTCTAAACTTAAAGAATAAACTGGAAAAAGCAACATTTTGAATATGTGTAAGTGAAGAGCAATCCATAGAGCAATGTAGTCATAAAATAATTAGTGGGAAATTTAACTTACTTTCTTAGTTGGACTGCTGAGACCATGGGGCTCTGAGAGCTGTGTTCTACCGGAGGTTGATGGGATCCATCTGTAAGAGAAGGGAACGAGCATCTTCAGTCACTGGCTTGCCAAGCTGGCAAAGAAGACTTTAACCTGAAATTGAAGGACATGGAGTGGTAGGAAATGGGGTAACAGCTTCAAACTGACAGAGGGTAGGTTTCGATTAATGTTAGTACAAATCCTTTTTTGTCAGGGTAGTGATGTGCTGGAACAAGTTACCCAAGGAAGCTGTGGATGCAGCAACCCTGGAAAGGCCAGGCAGGATGGGCCTTTGAGCAATCTGGTCCAGTGGAAGCTGCCTCTACTCATGGCAGAGGGGTTGGAAAAAGATGTTTTCTAAGATCCCTTCCAATCCAAAACATTCTATGATTCTATGATAAAATCAATTTTTTAAAACTAATATTTATAAAACTCTTTCCATAAGGATTATTAGACATTCAAGCAACCTAACCTGAGGGTTAGCTCTAATACGTATGCAGAGCAGTTCAGACTAAACAATTGTACTGTGTCAGATTATTAAAGAATATCATTAGCATTTGTAGAAAAAAACAAGCTAAATTATGAATGCATGTTTAAGTGGGTTAAAGATGTTGCTTTTAAATTGTGTCTCATGAGGTCATGTTGTTGAATAACCAACTCTGAACATTTTCTACTTAAGGACATCATGTCAAGCCTATTATCTGCTAAAAGTGCCTATTAGAGTAAATGTATTCACTTACATGCTTTAGATGTTGCAGTGGGGTCAAGATTTAAAAATAACAGTAAAGGTATATCAGTCATTGCACTTCAGAAACCTTGGAGCATGTCTTGAAAGCAAATAGAGAAGTAGCAGAATCTATGAGTTAAAACGTTGAATCTATAATTTGTTTGATATTAAATCAAGCCAGACATATACTGGATTAAGAATGATTAAGGCAATCAGGTTTTTTTTAAAAAAATCATCTCTTTACTACAATAAATTTTTTTAAAAGAAGACTTGTCCCTTCTCTCCATTATCAAACATTCATGAGTGTTTAATATCTGTACACTTGCAATCATCTTTGTGGGTAAAAGTCCATCTAGCAATTCATGCAATAGTATCTAATGACAGGACATGTCAGGGAATCTGTTCTAATTTAGACTGAGTAATCTTGTTCAATACTGTCTGTTTAATAACAAAAATTGAAGCTAAGTCAGAGGTTATTATGTGTAGTTCACTGAAGAAAGAAGTGCCATTAAAACTAGGAAACATTAGTTCTTTTCTTGGCTTTGCTACTGATTCAATTTAGGATTTTGAGCAAATAACTTACGTGTATATGTATATGTATATGTATATGTATATGTGTGCAGATTCAGACCCATATATACATTTACAAAATGTAAATACAAGGTGCGTAAAAACAGAATCCCTTAGAATGCTGAACGATCTTTTTAAACCCTTTCAAGATAGATCCCAAAGCAAAGTACTTCAAGAATACAAGACACTACTTACCAACTGAATTTTGAAAGGACCTCAAAGAAATTAATTTATATGACTCCCAAATATTTCATTAATCCAGAATACTCTTAGGCAACAAGTAAAGAACAGATTGGGTGTGAAGTGAAGACAACACAGCTAGATTTCCTCACAAGGAAATGAAAGACATGTACCTCACTATGCTGAAAGCTCCCACATTTCTTGTTTTTTTAATACAAAAGTTACAGCTATGAACAACTTTAAGCTCAGGTCACTTTTGGCTACTCTTTCTTCTCAAAAGCAGTCTGGAAATTCAGTCTTTTATTTTCAGTTTAGAAAGTATCATATCTATGTGTGTGTATTTCCAGAAGACATGCAGAAACCTTACTTTAAAATCCATGTTTCAAAACACAGTGATTTGTTGCTTATATTTTTAGTAAACAAATAGTGACACTGATTTGCATCCGAACAAGAGAATGTTCGGGTGCAAATGGGAATGTTAACTAAATGGAACTTGCAAGTAGAAAGGTTTTATGTTCCTTTCTTTTTTTTCCCCCCCACTTATATTTTTGCGGCCTTCCCAGGAGTCTATAAATAAAACAGAACAGTGGTACTGCTTTGGCAAGTGAAAAATCAGATTTCAAGAAGGACTCAAGATCAATAGACTGCTATTTTGTAGATGAAGCCTGGAATATTAGTCCCAGAAGGCCAATATATATCTTTAGATGGAACTCCCAAGTTTTACTTTCTTCATACCTAAAATATTTATGCATATACATGATACTGCCAGCTTTAAAAGCCTTAATGTCTATCTGTATGGATTAGGAAAATGTCAGTTATGCTTTTCAGTGAAATAATACAGATGATTTCACATACCAAAAAGAAAAAAAAAATCCATAAAAATATAAATTGTCATGAATCTACACGAAACAGGGAGTAGTGTAACATCCATTAAACAACTGACAAAGGGAGGAGAAGAGAATAATCAGTTTTCATAGATAAAACAGAATTAGAATCTGCCAATTCCAGGTGCTAGGTGCAAACTCTGCCTGCCACACAGCACTTCAGCTTGAGAGAAGTCTCCAGACAAGCCTTCTTTCCAGGGCACCGCAGGCCAAAAAAACTTCTCCATTACAAAGGATATGAATTTCCCAATCTGTCTGACATGGCCAGTGCACAGGAACTTTCATGAGGTTTAGTCTTAATGCAAAGCTTTCCACTGTGAGCTCTTTAGAGCACAGCACTTGGAGAAGGAAAGTAACATAATACTTTTATATTACTGTACTAGTTTATTTTGCCTCTAAGAGTGTTATCCTTGGTGTGATGGGGTTCATGGTTCACCCAACAAACAGCAAGAGATAAGAGAATTTAAATCTATAGTAGGGCTGCTTAAAGCTACTAGAAAGTAAATAAAATAATAAAAAGGCATCTATGACTGCCATGAATTGACAGATGTATTAAAGCACTCTTAGCATCTCAAAATTTCAAGTTTGTGATGGCTATGACAATATCTTAATTCTAGTTACAGTATGTAAGTAAAGGGGCATAAGACAACATGCGTTGGAAAGATTGCTAATAAGAGAGAAAAACACCCTTTGATATCTAGAAAATTTGTGCTGACTTTCCATCCAGATCTTTACTTACTTGAAATTTGTTGTTGAGACAATATAAAGTTAGTTTTGGGATCAACCAGAAAACTAAAAATAATGGCAAATATTACTTTACCTAGGTACTAACTGTAGAATTCATTGGCCTCAGTTAAACCTTCATCCAGGGATAGTCCCTCCAGCTCTGATATATCAGGTGTATCATCTGTTGCCACTGGTATATATATATATATATATATATATATATATTTATATATTGTTGTTTAAAGCACAAGAAATTCTGGAAAGGTATCTTGAGGCTTTGTTTTAAATAAAGTGTGTAGACAATTTTGTGAGCTATCTTTCATGTTTACACTGCTATTGACATCATAATGTTGCAGCACTGTGGGCCTTTTTAGTATGCACAGATGGGTCTGGCACTTTTATTAACCAGAGTTTTTAAGTATTCTATGCAAATCAGAAGGTGATTGGCAAAGAACACAAATTATAGGAGGAAGTTTTGATTTTTTGCCATGATGAATGATGCACAGAGTTATTCTATTATGAAGACACACACATTCTAATATGACAAGCCCCAACACCATCATCATTTGAATGACCCTAAATGACTAGGGAAAGTGAACCTCAGGGCTTACACAGATCACATGCTGTGGGAAGATGTTGAAGTCCACTTTATAACCAGGACCACCAAGCAGCAAAGCAAGGGTTATGACATCATTTGATGCAAGACATGCTAGAGGCAGACTGAGTCTAAGAACAAAATCATCTCAATTATCTATGACCTTCTGTTATGGTTTAAACTCAGCTGGCAACCAAGCACCACAGAGCCACTTGCACTCTTCACCTCCTGGGATTGGAAAGAGAATCAGAAGGTCAAAAGAGAGAAAATTCATGGGTTGAGATACAGACATTCTAACAGGTAAAGCAAAATCCATGTGCAGAAGCAAAGCAAGAAAAGGAATTCATTCACCACATTCCACAGGCAGGCAGCTGTTCAGACAGCTCTAGGAGAGCAGGGCTTCATCACATGTAACAGTGACATAGGAAGATAAATGCCATCACTCTGAACATTTCCTTCCCTCTTCTTCTCCCCCCAGCTGTATAAGCTAAGCATGATCCCATAGGGATGGGATATCCCTTGGGACAGTCCAGGTCAGCTGCCCCAGCCGTGTCCCCTCCCAACTCATTGTGCACCCCAGCCTTCTCACAAAAAGCAGAAAAGGCAAGAACTCTGTGCAAGAACTGCCCAGCAGTAACAAAAATATCTCTGCATTATCAACACTGTTTTCAGTGCAATTCCAAAACCTGGCCTCATGGCAGCCACTATGAAAAAAATTAACTCTACCTCAACCAAAGCAAACACACATTTTCCTTAAGGAAGGGCATTGTGCAAGATTCTTTTTCTCATTCTCATGTCAGATGGACCAATAATTCTTTATAGTAAATTTCTTGTTCTTATATTTCTGCATATTAAATAAACTGAGTAGAAACCTTGTCCATTTTATTCAGTGATTATATACTGACCCAGCCTTTTGTCACAAGTTCTACTTGCATTATTTATTATAATTAATTGTTACACTTTATTGACTATTGAGAAATTTTTTCTAAGGACATGCATAATCCTTGAGATTCATATATCTTGATATTACAAGGATCATAAACCTTAAATTAGGAAAGGATGGGCTAATGCACATAAATTGCTCTCGTGTACTTTAGGAAAATCTTTAATTGTTTCTAACAGATTGATGGTGTATTTCTGATATCCATCTATCTGCCACTGATGCCTTTGCTCTTAGCATAAATTAAACAGAACTTAGCATAAATTAAACTGTTTATTCCCATAGTTGTTATGATTACAAATTAGCTCATGCAAGAAATCATTTCAACGTGTTTTTTACTCAAAAATTTGAGAACTCAAGAAGGCCAAGTACAGCAATGACAGTAACCAAGTTCCTGCTCTTAAGACAGGAAATTATTTTCTTTAGTCTTCACTCAGTATAATCATTTGAGGAATACAAAATGAACCACTTCTCCACGGTTCTATTGCTGTATTTTCATTGTAAAATCTTGTCAGTTTCAACAGAAAACAGAGAAAAATGGCAGAAAAAGAAACAGAAAATACAAGTCTTGAGTTCTCAGTTTTTTTCATTTAGCATTTTCAGTCTTAGCTACACAGCACAGCTTTCACTGTGCAATAAACACAACAGGAGACACAATGCTGCTGGAACCATTTAAAGCACTACTTATTTATGGTTGGGCTTCAGCTGAGCCTTCAGCTGCCTGCCAGCTTTCTGGAGGATTTGCATCTGAGAAGTGAGCTGTACCTGCAGAAAACATAGATTTTAGGGATGTGATAGTGAAGGACGACAGTTTTAAACACAGATTATTTCTGTCAATTCACTTTTACACTTTCCTATCTAAGGTGAAATTAACTAAGCTTTTCCACCAGGATCTTCTTTGGCTCCAATCCTATTAGGCAGAGTATTACATTCTTTTTATGTTTTCAGTGGAATACAAATTTCTCCCTAGCCTCTGGGTCTATTTCAAAATATGTGAAGCAGACACCCTAAGGAAAGTAAAGAAATATCTTTCCCAATACTTCACTAGATGATAAAGCAGCCAAGAGGCAAACAGGTCGATTTCAAACACTGGTACATGTCAGCAGAGCTCTTGTTGGAATATTAAGCAGGCATAATGTTTTTTTTAGAAATTTGTTTTTACTTAGAATAAAATATTTTTGGAAAAAATCATTCTATCTGCCCAGTGATTTCATTAAATTTACAAAGCTCAGTTTTCCTATGGAAAGTTAATTGGTTCAACAATTTGCAGACTATCTCCTCGAGAACTCTCCTCCAAATTAAATAGCTAATCAAACCACTTCCTTCAATTAAACCTGTCTATGGAAGGCTAGCAGTGCCCTTTGCATGTTAGAAAACGTGTTTTCTCCTGACAGGACAGAGCAGGGGTTTAATGGGTCACCTGGAAATGCCCTGCTGCACTCCCCACACTGTTTGTTACCCAAGGACTGTCTTCATCCAGCAGGTCCTAAATTATATCAACTGCCTGGCCCAGGGAAATTCACCAGGACCTGTATCAAATCCATCTCCTAAGTGGACAAACTCAAGCTTTCACCCCACGGAGCCCCAGGTGCAATAAGATACCTGTGGGGCCCTTTGGCTCGCCCTTGCACCAGGCATGGTAGCAGCTTTCTGCCAGAGCTAACTTGGCAGAGGCTGTTCTTTCTTTTCTGTGTTAAACCACATACTGGTCAGTATGTTCCTGAAAAACAGGTTTTTTCAACAGTGCAGACAGAAGAAAAAAATAATTCCAACCAAAAGAACTTTCCTCTGTATTTTGATATTTATTTTCTCTTTGAAAAACATTTACCTGGGCAAAAAAAAAAAAGATATTTTGCAGTAGTGATTTTAATTTGCTATTTTCTCTCTCACACTTATATAAACACACTGCTGTAAAACACTGTCCTCTGACAGCAGCAATCAATAGACTCTTCATATCTTAAAAACCATCAGGTAACACTTCAGTGATTAGGGGATTGATTCTGTTTTGCTGTTGTTGTCTGGAACAACCGAACTGAAACCAATGAATTTATATTGCTGTAAGATCACAATCCAGCCCCCTACCTAAGATGTTTTCCCTTGCTTCACAATCCTATAATAAGAAAAAGGGAAAAAATGCTTCAACAATATTGCAAATGTTTTATTTACAGTTTGTACACCAAAAGAACATATCTTTTCACAGAGCAAAGGGCATCAGCAGAGTACTCACACCTCTTTCTCTTTCAGCACATGCATATACATATTTACTTTTGTAAGTATATAAATTTCTACACTTATACAGATATGTCTACACACATTCAGAGAACACAAACACACATCTCCAAGAGTACACATCCATAGATTAACAATCTAAAAATTTAAATATAAATATCTGTCATAGAATACAATGAATATGTAGCTTTTTTTTTTTTTTCCTTTCATCTTCTTAAATTTTTTTCCCTGTTCTGGAGCTCCATGAAAAGTTTAACATTTTCTCTGTATACAAGACTTTTCTCCTTCACTATTTAGAATAAAGCATTTTGTATTCAAGCAAATTCCCTATTTTCCTAGACTTTCAGATACCTTTTAATATAAAAATTGTCTTAAAGGGGATTTCTGGGTAATATCCAATTATCAAATATTAAATGTTAAATTTGTAACTGCAGATTTTTTGTTTAGACATTCCAAAGAAAAATAGGTTTATTAGTGAGAAGGGAGAAGACATGCTGTCTGGTTAGCTAAACATTGAAGAAATAGAAATTAGATTTCATACCATCTAAGGAAGGTCAGTTCTTTAGCCCCTTGAATGTCTTTTTAATATCCAACCACCTCATAATTTTTACTTGCAACTTTGCTTACAGCTCTTATTCATCACTACTGATTGCAAAAAGAAAAAAAAAATCCAACACATTCCACCAAGTCCTCAAGCTTTCACCATGCTGCCTTCAATATCTATCCTTTGCCTGGAATAGTTTGCTCTGATGCAGTTTAAAATAAAAATAGAGAAGTTGTTGATCACTTTATTCCAAATGGGATTATATTTGGTCACTCAAATCTAGAACCTGTGTGCCCCCAATCAGTCTCAAGTTCCAATTTGGATAATAAGGTAAAATGCACTCTGAAAAAAATACATTCTTCCCCCACCCTACACACAAACACAGAGTCTCAGTTTATTTGCCCAAAGGTCAATTAATAGAAATGTGAAATTTAAGGATGTTTCCATGGGGCAGTCATCTGTTTTATGTTTTATTCTTTTCAGAATACAATTTTATATTTCAGCTTTATGTGCATTGGTTGAGATTTATGACATTTTATGTAACTGTGACCCATCATGATGAATATTACAGATGATGATAGGCTCGTTAAGCACATCTCATTTTAGTCAAACTGCAAGTGGCATTTTGTTTATATGGTTCATTTCACCAACAAATTAGATTCCAAATTGATTGCTTTCTGGAATGACTTTGTTCATCAATTTCTAGACTAGGCAATTACAAAGACTATACTAGTAATTAATAAGCCTCTGTATCAACAATGTTTTTAAGCTGCTTGACAGTACTAGTGAAGTTTACTGGAATTCAGATGTTAAATTTCAGGGTCTATCAGAGCTTCCAGAATTTTATAAAATAATATCTCACAGATATATCTTTTCATAGTGCAAAATCAAAAGCCTAACACCTAATACTGAGATAACTCTCTCTTTCCCTCTTAGCCTTATTAGAAAGGAAAAAAAAAAACACATTGCACTTAATTTATGAGCTATTCAAATAAGAAACTCAGTGTTGCTTTTTTCATTAATAAGTGAGAAGAATGATGGGGCTTAGAATTAAGTTTTGATTTGCCAGGGAATTGGTGAATGAGATTGGTCAAAAGTCTAGGATTTGTTTGCATATCAAAACCTAACTTAGAAAGAACAACCTCAAGCGAAATGAGCTTGAATTCCCTGGAGCACAATCCCACAGTGAAGTCAGCACTCTGCCTCTGATCCCTAAGTGAGGAAAAAACACCTCTGAATGTGCCTTGCAGAATACATTAGTGACTGTCCCAAAGTCAGCTACAAAGCTCATGTCAGAGTGAACTCCAACGGGTGTTTTTGTTCTTAGCATGTTAAATAAGGAAAAGAGCATTTCCTCTCCTACAAGGTTGATGTGTGTCTAATAAATGGTTGTGAGGCTATCATGCATCATAGCCACATGCTCCATCTAATTAATTTAAAATTCATGTTAAGTCTTCTAATAATAGATTGTACTGGTCTTGGCTGGGACAGAGGTGATTTTCTCCACAGTAACTCATATAGGGCTATGGTTTGGACTTCATAACAGAGAAATGTTTTAGCTGTTCCAGCACTCACACAGCATCAAGGTCTTTTCTGCTTTCACATCACTCCACCAGCAGGAAACAGGGGATGCACAAGAAGTCGTAAGAGGGCACAGCCAGGACAGATGACCCCATAGACCCAAAGGACACTACATTCTGCAGGGTGTCACACTCAGCATATAAACCAGGAGGAAAAAGGAGAGGGACATCAAGTTCAGAGTGGTAGCATTTGTCTCTCCAAGTCACTGTTACTCATGATGAAGCCCTGTTCTTGTGGGGACAGCTGAACCCCTGCCTGCCCATGGGAAAATGGTGAATTAAGTCATTGTTTTGGTTGTTTGTGGGTGCAGATTTTGCTTTATATATTAAACTGTCCTTACATGAATACATGAGTTTTCCCATTTTTAACCTTCTAATTCTCTTTCCCCTCCCACCAGGGGAGAGTGAGTGAGTGGCTGTGTGAAGCTTAATTAGCAACCAGGGTTTATCCACAACCGAGGTCAAACCTACCCTGTGCCCCAGATACGTTTTTCCACTATCTTCACAAAGCTGAAATGTTACCTCATGGGCCTCATGACTTTGAAAGTATCTTTATGGGATAGATGTTAGACTGTCGCACTGATTTTTTAAGATTTTCTGAGCCTTCTGATGTTTGCATTCTTGTAGCAAACTTTCTCACTTTCTGCAAACAAGTTATTGTTTTGCATTCTTTTATGGAGGAGGAGGATTTGATGGACTGTTGGTTTGTCCAATGTCATTGGAGAGGTGGCACTTTCACCCTCCAATCCACTGTCGCCTTTGGAAATCTATAAGTGTTGAAGTCAGAAAATAAACTCCCTTTTTTTTCCCTGCCTTAAGAACAGCAGCGTGTCTGCGTTGTGTTGTCTCGTGTCCTATAGTGACATTAGACTATCTCCTATTCCTTCATCTGTGCTGACCAAGACCACCTTCCTAGTTGTGGGACCAGGTAGACTGCCTTGCAGGATGTTTCTAGGGCAGGTATTCCACTGCATGTCACCTCAGAATGAATTATACCAGCTTTATGTCCAAATGCCCAGATGATTTCTAAATTAAAATTTTGAAGGGCTATTGATCCAGCACATAAATTCTGGCTATTAACCCAGAACATAAATCAGAGCCTTCAGGGTTCAAGATAAAAATTAAGAAGGGAAATGTGACCTCAACTTTCTTACCATTTAACAGAAGAGCACATATTAACCATCAGAATTTGCTAAAAAATTAATGTAAACAGTTCATGTCCTTGCAAGCTCTGAATATCAGGCTTGTTAGTGGCAGAAACTATTAAGCCGGCTCACAGTATGCATCTCTGAATAGCTGAAGTGCCAGAGTATGGAGAAGAGCCAGCATCTGATGAAAATATAAATAAAATTTTAAAATACTCTGAGGGCTGCAAAGGCCTTAGGTGAGCAATGAGGTGAGAGAGTAAACCAGCAATAACGCTAGCCTAATACACACTTTAAAAAGCAATGAAAATAAAGAAGCCAGCAGAAAATGGAAGCCTCAGGTGTTCAGAAACTGCAAAAATTAAAGACAATGGAAATGCACACACTTGTATCTTTGATGTTATTGAAGAGGTTCAAGTCTCAACATTAAAGACTACATTCCCAGCAACTCTGTCAAATCCTGCTTAAAATGGGTGATTGAATGTAATCAAACGCTATTAGCTCAGTTTATTATGCTCCACTTTCTCTCTGGACTAGAACTTTCCATTGTATTTAACAACAATGGAATGGCACATACACTGGAATTATCTTCTGATTTTTCAAACTCCTTCTGGCTAAAATTTGGAATTTAGCCCAGTTTAAGTCCAGGCAACTAATATCCAGGCAGCTCAAGCCCTTTTTGCAGCTGCTGTTCCAGGAAAAGGAATATCATTTTTCTGATCATTGTTCTGACTTCTATAATTCTCAGCTTCATTGAGAAACCTAGTCAGTCACAGTCTGCATTACTGCAAGTACCTGAGATATCTGTCTAGCATTCAACTTTTGTTTTTTTCCGGGAAACGTATTTCAAATCCTCCCTAATAACTAATCAAAAGCTAACTGATGGATTTTTCACTGATAGCCTCCTTCAAATTTTGTTCCAGGTTTGACCTTTGATTAGATTTGCACCTTATACTAGATATTATCTCTAGGCTAATAAACTATAATAAACTACATCATCTTTGTCAGCCATAGATAAGATCCCTAATATTTTATGTATGAAACATACTGTCCAACAAGAAAAACCAAGATTAGTTGCTATCATCATGCAAGAATTGTTTCTGTTTCTTCAACCTTAACTTAAAAGGACAATTTCTGCTTAAAAACAAAATACTTTTCCTTCATTAGTAATGGCATTTCAGGTTTATACAAACTAAACTCATGACTATTACAGCAAGTATTATTAAAAGATATATTCCACTTGGCCTTAATCACTTGGGTCATGTGGAAGACATAAACCAGATTATGAAATAAAATGAGTTCAGCTTTCACTTAGATGAGAATGTATTTCCTACATCAGAAAAGTTTATTTTACATGCTGTATTAGCTGTTTAAATAGACTCAGTGCCTATACTGTAATGAATCCACATATAATACACTGAGGAATTAAAGGCTCAGAGTACTGGAATTAAAGGTTCCATTATTTTTCAGGTAATTTATTTTGCATCACTGTATTATAAGATTGAGGACAGATGCTTTGGCCCTTTGCCTCAACTTTGCAGACGGTTCACCTTATTTATGTGAATACTTCCTATAAATCCAACAAGTCCCAAGGGCATAGTTAAACATGCACATAATATTGCCGGATCAGGGCTCTCGCCCTGATTTGCTGTGGGGTTTTTTTCCTGTTTCTGTCCGACTCCTTGTTTTTTAATTATCTTTCCAGATGATTACTCCTGCCTTCCAAGTCCATCTCTGTGTGGGGCCACATATACACCTAGCAGGTTACTCCTACCTATTTCTGTCTGATCCCATAATCTTGCTGCTTCAAAGCATCCAAAACGGCTCCCTACCTGGAACTCACTTTTCCTGAGACACGCATTTTGTTTGATTTCTCCTAGTCCTATACTAAATATAGACAAATGCTTTAATTTGACAATATTTTTATTTTAAAAGAGAGATTTTCTATTTTAACAAGGATTTCAGCAGATGTTAAACACAGTAGTATCCTTGTTTACTTCAGCAAGATTTTTCAAAGCCCTTTTAATTACCCTTCAAACTTACTAAATAATCTTGTTGAGGCATCTGGGGACTCTGGGTAGTAGGAAATAAAATAGAAGCAAAAGACTTTTATGCTATTTCCAATCCAATTTCCTCATACAAATTGTCTATCCCTCCATTTCCATGCTTGATAGGTTTTCTAGCCACTTTTGAGGACAATATTACCACAAATAAGAGGCGGATGCATTGTGCGTATTCTGTCTCCACACTATAGATATTCTTTTGCATCATTTAATTGTTACGAAGACTTAGCAAGGTCAGTGTATTTTTATTAAAGCTAAGAAAATGAATATTTTTTTTTACCCTGGTAGATGGTTCCATATTGTTTGCAGAGTAGTCCATTGGCAACAGGAAACTGTCACAGATTTGATTTTTATTGCACTGCATTAGCATCAAAGTCACATACTTTTCACTTAGTAAATTAATAGGAAATAACTAAATTTGTTGTAGCCTTGGCAATGTCTGTAGTATTTCTGGCTAAGTAAATTAGCCACTCTCTGCCATCTTTCAATGCAATATTTAACTGAGGCCAGGAATTTTAGAATTTTATTTAGTTTTCTAAATACCTCTCCTCACAAACATGTTGTAATAGTCCCTATGTCCTGGCCTAATTCAAATACAATTATTCCCTCTTTTTAACTACTTCCAACCATTTACTTTGTTGCCCATGGCTATATTTTGCCCAAGAAAAAAACATTTC
The DNA here is from genome assembly GCF_017590135.1 of Pyrgilauda ruficollis. Classification (NCBI taxonomy): domain Eukaryota; kingdom Metazoa; phylum Chordata; class Aves; order Passeriformes; family Passeridae; genus Pyrgilauda; species Pyrgilauda ruficollis. Next base: position 11,289,995 of record NW_024508100.1, on the reverse strand, counting down.
ATCTATAAATTGCATCACTGCTGTTACATCAATTAATAAATACTACATTTAATATTTAGTTGGGTAAAATTACTAAGCTACTTGCAGGGAAGTAACTAGTTAGCAGTATTATCCAAAACTTATTTGCTCCCAGAAAAGTGTGCAGATATGGAAAATAAATAATATTGGTCAATAGGGCTTAGGAATATGGACATTTTCAATACACTTGTGCTTTTGGAGCACAAGAAAAAAAAGAAATTTAATTCATAGCATAGCGATGTGACATTCCTGGGTTAAAGCAAGCCATGTTGAAGGATAAAGGGAAGCTGATAAATGCATTTTTTTTCTTGCTTTTCCACCTGAGAAGAATCAAGAAAGAAGCAGCTTAGACTGTAGGTCTGCCCAGAAAGTCACTGGCAACCAACCTTCAATTTCTTTACATACCCTCTTTCCAAAAGAGGATTGGGTTTTTTTAATATAACCTTTTAATTGACTATTGATGCATAGGAAGGTGAATGTTTTAGACCACTACCATCCCTAGAAGGTATCAAACAAATATTCTGGTTGTCAGCTCAGAATTCAGCCTTTATGACATATTGGATGTTGGATGGAAGTTGGATGCTCAGGCTTACAGCATTACTATTGCCTTGGGAAAATAAAAATTTCCAAGATTATCAAAGCAAGAAACTAACCCAAATATGAACTAACTAAACAATAAACTAACCCAAATATAAAATAATGGTCTTATTTTCAGAAAAGCTGAATGGTATGTACTTGTTCTGGACAGGGTATTACTTCTGAAAATATTCTGTAACTTTCACAGAAAGTAAATCAGCACTTAAGAGGCTATATGGAATCAGACCTTGTTTAGACTTCTAGATCTTTTGATTCATGTCTCTCTTCCAATCTTCAGACAAAACAGTTGTTTCATCTGTATCTTAAAGTTGTATCCCCTCTGCTAAAAATATTTAATCTTTATAATTTATTTCAGAAAATAATTTTTTATTTATCATTATAAGGAAATTGTAGATTCTATTAAACACACTAAATGTATCTTCAAATGTATCTTTGATTGGCATCAAATCCCTTAAAATTTCAATGACATATCAGAATCTTCCCCAGACAGATATAGCTAGAGAACTTACAGCTGAATTTACAGATTCTTTAAGGATGTAAATCTGCCTTCATAAATAAGAGATATGGAATATAACAAGTAGACATCAACTCTGTTCAGAAACAAGGTTTGATAGGTACATAGGACATATGAGCTGGAACACTTCAATAATGAAAACAAAAGCATTTCAACTGCCACAATGCTGATAGATTCCAGAAGTAAACATCCCAGTGGTTTTTTTCACCACGCAACTCTAATATTCCATGAAGGAACAAATTAGTGTTCTTAAGTCACTCCTCCCTAGTGAATACTAAATACAACATTCAGGATTTATTGATTGCTAACATTCCACAGGGCAAGTATGCTGTTCAGTGTGCCCAGAAGTCTTAGTTTTGATTGATCCAGTCTGGGGGATGCATTGAAGCTGTAGTTTTCTCTTTGGCTATACACTCAACTTTCCTCTTTGTATTTGGAACAAGTTCAGAAGTTACTTGCTTGACAGTCTAGACAGAGCCAATATCAGCACTTTCTGAAAATAAACATAATTCTTTTATTTCCACTCAAATTTGCAAAGCTCTGCAAAGAATTCCCAAGCATATGTACCAGGAGGAGATCACAACAACCAGCTTTGATCTTGTAGGACAAGGTATATTGGAAGTGTGTGTTAAAATGTTTCTTTTTTTGAAATTCCCAGTGGTATTTATCCTTTGGAGTGGGTTTCACAGGAAAGTGATAATTTCTTTATCACCTGACAGCCTTTTCTCAATTATAAACCTCTTTCCCAAAGATAAGCTGATATAGCTTGCATTTGATGTTTATGGGGTGAGTTTCTCATCTGAGTAACACCACATAAAGGCAGTGTTATTGCACAAGCCCCTTTGGCTCCAGGTTTACAATGGTATGAAGAATGTCTCCAAGAACTGTGGACACTCAGCAGTGACCATGGTCAAAATTTCAGTTTCTCTCATTTCCTTTTCTTTCCATGACACTTAAGTCTGCAGAATGCAATGTGGTCCAAGAACTTTGACCCTACAAGCAGCTTTTGTGCAGAACACTGTGCTTTTTTGGAACCTGAAAGAACTATTAACTGGCTGAGATAAAAATTGTCTTTTTGAACAGTACACTTAACAAACCAAGCTGTTGTGATCATTGCTCAAGGCATATGTGGCACATTCAAGACTCTTCTCTGCTACTTAAATATTTTTAACCTGTACATGGAGAGAAAAAAATCCTCAGGAAATATCTACACCACAAACTTTTCCTCTCCCCTTTTCATTTACTGCATGTCAGTTTATTAATGTGGTAGTTATCATCATACTTGAGATGCGTCTTTGGGATGCTTATCACAGTGTTGTTATGAATCAGATTATAAACATCATCTCCCAGTCCTACTTATTTTCTGTTCCAAACTCACCAGTAAGGAGTCTGGAGTTGCACAATGAGCTGGGAGGGGATACAGCTGGGACAGCTGACCCCAACTGACCCAAGATCCCCAGGAATTCCAGCTCCAGATCTTGACCTTGCACAGGACAGCTCCAAGAGTCACACCATGTGCCTGAGAGCATTGTCCCAATGCTTCGTGAACTCTGCCAGGCTTGCTGATGTGATCCCTTCCCTAGGGAGCCTGTTCCAGTGCACAACCACCCTTCTGATGGAAAACCTTTTCTTCATATCCAATCTAAGCCTCCCCTGACTAAGCTTCATTGCCTTGGGTGCTGTCTGTGGCCACCACAGAGCAGAGAGCAGTGCCTACCTCTCCTCTTCCCCTCACAAGGAAGCTGTAACTGCAGTTAGTAACTCCCCTTAGTCTCCTTTTCTCAGGCTGGGGCGACCAAGTGACCTCAGCTGCTCCTCATACGGCTTCTCTTCCACAGGCGTCACCATCCTCATGTTCCTTTGGGCAATCTCTAATAGGTTTATATCCTTCTTATAACACTGTGCCCCAAACCACACACAGGACTCAAGATAGGGCACGCTACTGCAGAGTGGAGCAGTCATGTGAATATAAAGGAGAAAGTCTTGAAGTGAACAAGAAAGGAAAACAGTTCTAGAAAAAACTGTTAGCATTCAAGGAAGAGGAATGTGCCTCATCTAGAATGAGATACAAAGGGAAGGAAACAACAGAACCACACCGGTGACTGGACAGTATGAAAAGGACTGAATAGCAAATTGTGAGCCTTGTACCTTCCCAAAAGACCAGAATGGATCATGTACAGTGTAAAAAAAGTCAACTGCAAGAAGTTACTTGATTTCAGATCATTGCTTTCTATACTAATGGAGCCTGCTGAATTTCAAATGTGTTTCTGATCTTTTCAACCTTTAATTGTTGAGCTTTTTCCATTTTCCAAAAGGGGACCGGGTCTTTAATCCAACTTCTTTCCCAGTGTTTATTGCCAGACAACCCAAAGCTATAAAAAGTGCTTTTCCAATCAATGAAAATTTCCTCTTTGGTGAAACAGTAACATTAGCAAATTAGCTTCAGGAATGAAAAAAACTACAGGAGAAATAGAAGAAAGCAAAATTGTCATGTTAAAAATTTACCATGACGCTAAACCATTCTGTCTGACAGTGAAAGGCAAGGAGCTCTGCAGAGGACAATGCAGAAGCTCAGTGTTCACACAAGAGTATTTTTCACTAAATCACACATTGTTGTATAGACCCTGTGTTTCATGAAGAAGAATTTTATACAAACATTTCCTTGGAACAATCTATTGTAATGCATTTAATCTAAAATATTTGTGTAACAAGAGAAATGCAGAACATTAGTCATGTTTCCTCTTAGTTTTCTTTGCAATTATATGAAGCTTGCTTTTACTGTCTCACACACTCCTGTAAATCAGAAGTAAATTCACTGATTTAGGTGGAATTCACTGGAACAAGCTTGTATAAGTAAGTGAAGAATCAGATTCTTTATACTTTAATTCATTGTTCCTGCTTTCTTTCCTTTCCTGCCTCCCATCATTATTTTAGCCCAGAGGTAACTAAGGTCAGCATATTTTGGTTGCAGCCTTGATCACGGTTACATCTTCTCTATATTTATAGTGAACGAGACAGATCAAAGAACACTAAATCAGCTGCAGAAATAGCTAAATCTTGCTTAAACAACAGCTGAAAAACACTTTGCATGCACTGTTTGACCTAACCTCAACTCTGCCCTCATGATGGATAAAGAAATGTAGCTTTCTGGCTGAACAACAAAAGTAATGGGAAACATTTACCAGCACAAAATATAATGGTAGATGGCGTACCATGTTAATTTATGAAACATCAGGCTTTTAGAAAATTCTCTTTCAACCAGAAAACAAACATGAAAATCCTCAACTTGAAAAGAAACTTTTTTTTTTCCCACGAAAACACAGATGACAACTGAAAATTGCTGTTTCATTTCTCTGGATCCACTACCATAGCTCCAGAAATCCTGACTACTTGTAGGTAATGCCTTAAGTTCACTTTCTCTCTCAAGAACCGCTCTTATGCGCACACATAAGAAAGCAAGACAATCCTTCAGAGGAAATGCTTCCCTGACATTTTGAGCACAGTGAAACCAGTAGATGAGGCAAATGGTAGGGTCAGATCACAGCATGGTCATACATTGCATGACAGTAAGGTAATTTGCTAGTGCAGGCTGAGCTATGGTTTGTTTGGGGTTTTTTCTTGTTTGTTTTAATCCTGAATTACTATTTAAAGCAAGTACTTCAAAAAATGGGGAAATCTATTGGTTAGTGTCCATTTCCAGTGCATGTGTGAGTAATCCCACACCTGAATATTTGATTCATGTCACATTCAAGTACTTCAGAAACTGCCCCCTCATGCACCGTCATAAGTCAAAACGTGGAGCCTTTGGAAAGCCTTGAGTCTACTGCAAATGCACAACCAAATATCCTGGGGATATTTGGGGAATATTTCTGCGGGACATATATCACAGGACATGCTTAATCTCATATATAGACATTCTTCTCAAACCTTTATTATCCTTCTGCAGAGTATAACAACACAAGGATGAGATGACAGCCTTAATCATGGATTTCCCTTTCAGGCTGATATTATTTTTATATTTTGAAGAAATATCTCCTTCAGAGTAGAATATCTATAGTCTGTAAATCAAATCTAGGTTTGTAATGGGGGTCTGAGAAGTCCAAGAGCCAAATGGATTTTCCTTCCAAAGAGATGTTCCAGGTGGTCAGATCCAAGTACATTTGCTGTTTAAAGTACTGAGCTGACACTGCTAAATCTGCATCATCCAGCAGACAAATCAAAGACATTCTCCAGTGGCAAAAGCATTTGGCACTTTTCATATGAGTAGTTGAAATTCAGTGATTAAAGCAGGATTATTTTTTTCTGTGTGTTTCATTACACAGCTTCAGCACACAGAAAAGTAAGCTGAAAGCATCTCTAGTGATCTTGGATTCACCATATGCAGGAACTTCACTATTAGTATTTTTACTGCCAGCAAAATCTCACTGTTGGATATATACCATACGTCTTTGCCTTGGGATCTGGGAAACAAGTTTAGGGAGCTTTCAAATGCAATACAAAGCACTTAAAGTCTGTTTGCTTAGCATCTGAATATAATCACATAGTTAGACTTCTCATTCAATTTGCAACTTTACCTATAACATTATGAAGAGAAACAGTTTCTGTTTCTTATCTAGTTTACTTGTCTTCTGTGCAGTGTTTTATATTCAGAAAGCAGCCGTCTGATGATAGAATATTAATTGCTTTTTTTTGTAAGAGTTTTTGGGACACACATGAATACGACACAAGATCAAAAAAGCAGAAAAAAAAATGGTTCTAAATGAAAACAAACCTGTTTTACTAATTTATAAGACAAAGTCTGTTAGGAACACAGAAATCTTAAATCTCACTTTCAGGCCTTGAATCTTATTTCATTGGAGTAGAGCACCCAAATTTGTTTGATTATAGTTAACTTGGTTTTATGGATCAGAAAGGAAATGTCAGGCAAGTACTCTAAACAAAATATGAAATTTTCTGGGTTTGTGTTGGCTTGTTTTGGTGGGATTTTTTGGTTGATTGGATAGATGGTTTTGTGGGTTTTTCTTGCCAAAGTAAAGCTCTCTCTTCACAGACTCATCTAAACAGAGAATCATGAAACCTTTATTTTCTGCCCACAATGTCCTAATTCCCTGCCAGATTCTGATACTCAGTTTGAACTCTATTTGCATTTGGCCCCTTACAAATGTTTATTTTGTGTGAACAATCAGCAAACTTGTGAAGTGTGATAGGTCTACATGTTCATCCATTAGCAAAAATGGACAAATCACACTCTTACTGTCAAAACTGTGGAGAAACAAGGCTGCCTTTTGTAAGAGTCAAGTCCTTAAAATCTACAGCCTCCTTAAAGTGGTAAGATTCTGCTTCTTCTTATCATTTCAACATCTAGAATGGGAAGAAGTGGCAGGAGACACAGATTTTTTTTTTTTTCATCTTCAAACATTGCTATACCACTCTATGTGTGAAGCCACATTAGAACTGGCCTGTTTTATCAGGGAAAGTCAGGGAAAAATGCCTTTAACGTGGGATACTCAGCATGCTGATCATATTAATATATGAGAACACTTTAATCTGCCAAACACCCAAAAATATTTCAATAATTAGTTAAAATCACCAGATTTAAAAATTTCCAACCTGGATCCTGGAAAATATCAACTGACTGCAAAAAAACTGCCATTGTTTAGGATTTTCAGCAACAGGATCCCATTCTGAAAAGTACCAAGAATCAAAGAAAATATTCTCATTCAATTCAATTTTGGATGCAAACAATGAGTGTAATTTTATGGCCTGCTAGGTAACAGGACAGACTGAACAAGTAAAATGCCTCTAAAGCTTTCAGAAATTATACAGATTTGCACTGCCTCTCTTCTTCTGCTCAGTACTCCCTCATATACCCATCCATGAGCTAAATATTGCCTGGTATATACAAAAATTCAGGAAAATTAAGAGAGCACCTTAAAACACTAATTTTCACAATACAGGTCATCATTGGTCAGTCTATTCTCAATTTTAAGCATCTGTATCATTTAAAACAAAAATATTTTGGCACACAAAATAGAAGACATCTCTATCTGTGCCATGATTTTTTCCCAAAAGGAACTGCAATATTCTTCTACCAAAACATATTTAGGTTCATCTTTTCCCAGAATATCAACTTCTATATTGTTTTTCTTTCTTTAAGGACCTATGCTGGGCTTATCCAAAGCAGAGTGGCCAGCAGGTTAAGGGAGGTGATTCTGTCTCTCTACTCCATTCTGGTGAGACCCCAGCTGCTGCATCCAGCCTTGGGTCCCCAACACAGGAAGGATACAGACCTGTTAGAGTGACTTCAGAAGACAGCCATGAACATGATCAGAGGTATGGAGGATCTCTCATATGAGGAAAGGCTGGAAAAATGGGATTATTCATCCTGGAGTAGTAACTGCCTTGAGGTGGCCTAATTGGGACCTGCCAGTATCTGAAGGGAGGCTTTAAGAAAGATGGGAGAGTCATTTTACAACAGCATGTAATGACAAGACAAGGGGAAATTGATTTCAACTGAGAGTATGTTTCAGGAAGAAATCTTTTACTGCAAGGGTGGCAAGGCACTGGAAAAGGTCACCCAGAGAAGCTGTGGATTCCCCGTCCCTGGAAGTGTTCAAGAACACACTGAATGAGGCTCAGGGTGATCTGGTCTAGTGTGTCCTTGCCCACAGCATGGAGGTTGGAACTAGATGATCTTTAAGGTCCCTTCCAATCCAAGCCATTATATGGTTCTAATTCTATGATTCTATGACAGGCTTGTTTCCTTTCCTTAGATGCCAGAGATGTTTAGTGAATGAATTCAATCACTGTAAGGAATCACTAAAAAAAAAAAAAAAATCCTCAGTTCTCTCCTGCTGGCATTTTGCAGTGTGGTTGAACGCCACATTGCATAAGTAGCACATTACCCTGAGAGTGCCAGAAGCTATTGAGGTATCTTCCATTTTGTGTGCCTGAAGACTGCAACTATGTCCTCCTGGTGTAGGTGCATAATTTCTCACTCTTTTATTTGTTAAAAGAAATTTATTTATGTGCAAGCTCACTACCTCTTACCTCATATAGCAGGATTTAATTCTACCATGCCACAGTTGCAAATTTAGGCTTCAATTTTCCAAGTTTCTGACAAAATATTTTATGTGGCAGATATTTCGTGGCTAGCCAAGGCTTCTGCCAGCAGTCTATAAGAGCATCATTACAAAGGGTATAAACCTGTCTGATTTGAAACATTTTTAACTTAACTTTGCACTCATGGGAAACTGGAAATAACACTTAACATGCAGGGTGTTTACAGGTTTCATCGGTAGTTTGTTTTTCAGACATACAGTAAGTACTGCAGTGTCAAGGTGCCAACGTAAGTTACTAAATAAATAACTTCTAGCACTTTAGTCTGCATGCTTGTTTAAAAAGAAACTGTACACCTTTCCCAAAAGACACACTGCCTGCTAGATGTCTAACAGCAAGTAAAACAGATTGTATGCCAATCCAGAAATGTGCTACACTGGCTTTAATCCTCTTTCGTTTGTGATATGCAGCTGCAGGTTTAGGCAATATGATGCAGAAAATGGGCCATGGCAGGTTTGGTAACAACAATAAAATATTTAAAAAATATTTATGGTAAATTGTTCAAACGTTCTTCTACCACCAAATGTTCATAACATTAACATAATTCAAATGCTAAATAGTTGTGAGTGCTTGGGATATAAAACAATTCATCAAAGGAAGTGACTGAGGTCATCTGAATGTTATTAATTACAGGATGAATATAGCAATATGCATCTTCACATGATTACTCTTCAGTTATTGGACATAAACCTGAGTAGGGTGGAGCATTTTCTACTCAGTTTATTAAAAGCTGAAGCACAGGAAGCGAAGATGACTCCTGGAATTTTTTGCAAAAGAACAGTTTGTTCTGGTTAGACCACGTGTTTTCTCTCAACTTGCCTGCACAAGGATCTACTAAATATTGCTTGCAAGAATGTCAGGAATACTGAAATAAACCCAACTGCAACATTTTTCACAAATTACATTTGAAATACTATGTCTTCTCACGATAAGTAATCTTTACATATGGATCTATAAAGACAACTTAAAACAATTGCTACATATAAAGGTCTTGTTATTCAGGTCTCCACCTTGTAAAAGACGTATGGCCAAGAAAAAAGCAGCAGGTCAGACGAAGTCCACCCTAACATATTTTACACAGAAAAGGTTAATTCCTGCTTTTCTCTTTCAGCATTTGCATCTTTCCTGTAGAAGCATCTGAGCTGAGCATCTGGGAAACAGTTCCAAATGAAACATCCTAAGGTTTCGCAGTCCATCTGATGGCCAGCAGAGGAGGTTCCAGTCCTTCCACACTGTCATTCATTCCACCCCACCAACTTACAGTTCAAAGCAAGCAGCAGCCATCCACCTGCACAGGCAGGGGGAAGAACAGACCCAAATGAGACAGCTGACATGATCTCTCAGAATTTTGATCTGTTCTTGCTCCTTTCTGAGGTTTAACCACAAGGAAGATGAATGGGTGTTCCATCTCTCCAGAAGAACTGTCTGGGATGGAGGTTAAATTCTGAGGTGATTGCTAGTTGATGGAGCAACAGGTTAATATGTCACTGGAGCTTTCTCCTTTAACATTTCCATCTCTTTCTGTCTTGTACTGTACTTGCTTTCAATACTTACAACAGGACTGTCAGACTTTTACTAGTTAGAGGGACAGACTGCATGTTTCTTTTCATTCCCTTACTCCATTTACTTATTCAATTTTGTCAGTTATTCCTAAGTTTGGCTGTAAATTTCTGCAGTTATTTCCTCCTACAGAAAACTGCAGGAAGGACTGCAGACTGAAGTGAAATGGGACAATCCCTCCACTATAAAAAAGAAAGCCTCAGAGGCATTATTTTTCAAATTTCAAGACTTTTCAAACAGTTTAATAAGGTCAGATTCAATTACATCAACCCACTCTTTGCACATAGTGGTAGTCATATAGTGGAGAAAGGCTCTGAAATATTCTTGAAAGACCCCAAAGGCCATGCAGCCCACCTTCACAAGCGGCTGGGTATCAATTCTGCTGATACATATGCATGAGCCATCAGAAGCACTGAGCTCATCTTTGACTGTAAGAAACACTTGATATCTTTGGTATAAATTGGGATGGCTGACATTCACTGAGCATCCAACTGCTCTGTGCTGTATTGTCATGTTTATCCCAGCAGGAATGTAAGGCTTGTTCAGGAAACATGAGTTGTAGCCACTCTAACATAGGTATAACTATAAAAGGTAGCATTCTTCATAAAATTCATACTGTTGCAAAAAAAAAAATCCACACTCCTCACTTTGTCAGGTGAAATGAGATACTATTGGAGCACCAGCTTCTCTCTAATGAAGTAACAGCGTAGTACTATTAACACAGTAAGTAAATAAGTGCTTACATTGTATGTATCATCAATAGCAATTCTCATAACTCATTGGCAGCATGACTATATTTTGGAGGGGCTGTGCAAGCACAGAATGGATCAAAACTTAAGGGGTTTTAAGGGCACTATTTCAAAAAAAACAATTAAAATACAATAATAATCATAAATCGTACAAGGGTATTCAATAGAAAACAAACACGGTATAGCAGAATTTTCCTTTACAGCAATATGAAAAGTGTAAGTGCTCACTTTAGTATTCATTAAAATTGTACATAAATATGTATGCGATAATTAAGTAAAATCTTGTATTGAGCTGAAATTTAGCAATTGTGATGATTAAGAAGATGCTTTGGGTTTGTTTGTTTGCTTTTCAGACAAGAAGAATCCAGAGAGGAATGGAAGTGGTATTTCCTGAGCTGTGTGCCACAGAAAAGAATCCATCAGACAAACATAAAAACCAAATATCAAAGTCCTCCCATGGATGAAAGAATGGAAAAAAGAGCAAAACCATATTAGCATCTTTTGTGGCAGTCAGGGGAAGGGCAGGGCATTAGGAGAAATACTCTTTGTGTTGGTTCATTCAGAGCTGATTTTCAGACATGACTGGTGAGATTTGATCTCGTGGAGCTGTGACACTCAGTACGAGTATAATGATGTGTTTCATAATATTACCAGTATAATGGGCAAAATGTAGTAAAGTTTAAATGACAAATCAAAACCCATATGCCAAAAAGCATACAACATAGTGGAATACTAAGGAAAATAGTCCTTAATGGGATGGGAAAGTATAATACTGTGAAAAAGGGCGGCAGAGAGAAGAACTATACCTGACACATGACCAGGGGCATATAAATAATTCCTTGATATAATATTTTTTACCTTCCTACTTCTTAAGGATTTATTGTGATATTTCTGAATTGCTTTTGTTAAATAGCTTTTATATATGTCAAAATTTCAATTCACCATCCCTATTTGGGAAGAAAATAAAGTTTTAGAACACTTTAGAATCTTATAATCATTCACAAATTTAGAGCAAGTCACATGAAATCCAATCTTTGATCAATGAAGATGGTAAACTGTAACAGTATCTAACTGCACATTCTGGACTCTGAAAGTTTTTGTGCAGCCCATCCTCACAATGTAGGTAAGGGTGTCCTGATGACAACTGTGTATGAAGCAAATTGGAAAGATACATTGTAATTTAATCAATTGTACTGATGCTGAATGACAAAAATGGCAATGAATTGTGGGGGGTTTTGTCTTGCACTTTTATTAAGAGTTTGGGTAAAAACTCTTGGATATATCTGTAAATAATGAAATAACTTCCACTTTTATTTCAGGGGGAAAATCTGCAGAGAAAAAGTCACATATGGCAGTGAGAACATATAGCAGGAGCAGGATACTTATATTTTCTAATGTTGAGGACACTTGATGCAAGCTACTCTATACTGACTTTATTAAAAGTTGCCAACCCATGATAACTCTAGAAAATCCTGTATACCTTGCTTGGTCATTAGTTATGGAAAAACATGGGCTTCTCCTTTGTGTGCAGCTGTTGTGGGGCACTCTGCTCCTAAGTTTTGCCTTGAGTCTTGGTGTGGGTAATGAAATAAGATATTGAAAGAATATTTAATATTTACTAAGTACTTCAAAATGCTTTGTAGGAAAGTTGTGAAAACCCCTGAAATACAGAAAACAAGATTTTCACAGAGGAAATTTTGGTAGTAGTGATGACATAATTTTCTTTCTCTTAGTTGGAGTGCTTAATGAAAAACTTCCAGTGAAATTCAGGTAACACTTCATGATATCTCCCAAACAACCCTCATGGTTCAGTTGAGAAAAGTCATGATTATCTGACCAGAAACACAGGCCATGCACAAATGAGCTAAGAGCACGGAATCTGATACAGATGAAGTGTCTGAATGCAGCAGCAGAGCTGAGCAAACAGTGAAGCTGCACTCTGTGTTTAGGTGGTCATGCAAGGAGCAAGGACTTGGACTCCATGATTCTTACGGGTCCCTTCCAACTTGAGATAGTCTATGAACCTGGAACCATCAAAAGCTTCACAAGTTCCTAAACATTAATCAAAGATTATTTTGAAGCTTGATGGGTGTTTTAATTTAGCTTAGTTTTGTCCCATATAATAGATTAGGTCCTCCCAAAAAGAAACGTCTAATTTCCTCCCAGCAAAGGTGGAGTTGAAAAGGAGTCTCTGGGCCCATGAGCAGTGGGTGTGGATAGAGACGTTGTGTATTCACAGCAACTATAAGTCATTTGGACTCACAATATCAACTACACTATAGAAATTAAATAGAAAAACAAAACAAACAAGCAAAAGCCATGAAGAAGAGAAGGAGCTCAATGTTAACTGTAACTCAGTGTTACCACTGCTGCACAGAGTCACAGAAGGTCTGTGGAAACCAGAGAGATCAGATGACCACAAGCAAGCAGTTGCTCAGTTGCTTCATATGTCCAAACTGGTTGTACAAACCTTTCATGAACTTTACTTTTTCTGCTACAGAACATCTGCTAACATTATACAGGCACTGTTTATGGAATTATTTAAAGGTCAAGTCTAATTCTGCTGAAATGCATTTTGTCCTCATGTCATGTAGCTCAGAGTACATTGACCCACTCATTTTGGTTACTTGCTTTTGTATGGGGGCATAAGGGCACTGAAGGAGCTATTTTCTTGTGTTGTCTCAAAGTGAGGATTCTTTTTGTAGGTACATTGGATGGAAAATTCCTGGAGGAAAAACCTGTGCAAGACTCCACCTCTGTTAGAGTCCAACAGGCAGCAATCTAGTACTATATTACCTTTAGCAATTTCCTTAGTTCCTGGGAACTGGCTCGTTATTTTACATTTTGGCACACAAATATAGACTGGAATATTTCTTTGAGATAATTCTTGCACCAGAGTAGTTGGCTAGTCTCTGTACTCCTGGCAAAAGTCTAAACACTGTAGTAATTCCCTGAAGTTCTGAAATACCCACTTAAGTGTGACTTTAGGAATTAGCTTACATAAGCATATCCCAGTTTACAAGGCCCAATATATCTCTCTGAAATCAGAAATCTGTTATGACATCACCCAGATACTCTGGCCCTCTTCCTTTTCCTGAACTGAAAATGTCATTAGCTAATCAAGCTTGAACCTTACTTCAAAACTTGAAGAGATTTCATGACAGGATTTGATTAGAGGAGAAATGGAATTGCTTAAAACCTCTTTTTTCTTAAACTTCATGACAAGTGAATGTACATATTTCATGACCACTGATTCTAGACAGTATTCACAAAAGACTTTCAGATTATTTCTTTCTAGGTATTTTACAGCCAAAAATCTAAAACTGCTTAAGGAATTAATCCTGTCAAATCCAAAGTACAGACTCATTCTCTAATACAGCATGAATAACAGTTTATTGCTGACCTGATCTAGATGCAAACAAAATCTCATCAGGGCAACTCCAGTTTGTATTTCAACAACATTACTGAATGGTCTGTTGAGTACTGACAAAAATTAAATCAGAAAGGATCATGTTTTTAGAAAAAGAAAAAATTTAGAGCATGGTAAAAGCATGTGATAGGTGGCAATTCCTTTGCTGCTTACACATGACGTGGAATTTAAAAAGAGATATAAGGAATATTACAGAAGTGTTAGCCAAGAGTCACATTTATAAACAGTCAGAGGACTTTGTTAGTTTCCATTTTTTATGAATATAAACTAGGGTAACTGTATGGATCTTCACATAGTAGATGTACACTAGCAGGCAAATTCATCCATTTTCCAGTTTTATAGCAGAAAAGAAACAAAGTCATCAGGAGTTATTACTCCTTGGATAAGATTTCAAGTTTCTTCTACTGGAAAAAATTATATGCCAGAAATTCCTAGTGTAACTTTAGTGTGTATTGTGGGCCAGAGGTTTTTCACTTAGATAAAGTCAATGCAGAATAGATTAGTAAAGGGTCAAAGACATGGAAGGCTCTGAAAGCACTCAATAGTTTCTACCAGTACCTTTCCCCAGCTGCTTTGAAACAAAAGGTCTTGAGCCCTGTGAAACAATGATAGGCCACGATATCAGAATATTGTCAGCAAAGTAGACATCAGGAGCTGGGTTACTGCAGACCCTGAAATGGTGCCTAGCCCCAGGAAATAGCCTAAAGGGAAAGGAATTGCCTCCCACATAGAAGTATGCACAGCTTAACATTGAAATATTTAGCATTTCAATAAGCTGACTAATGTCATAATTGCAGAAAAACCCCAAACATATAGCACACATCATCAGACATGAACAGCAAGCAGCAAAACTCGCAGCTGTTTGAAAAATGCTATCCATGGCAAGGAACCAGGATCAGGAGCTCCATTACCATAAGAGTTGCAACAAAGCTAGTGGACATTCAAATCAAATCAAGCTAGCACAACCACTGTAAGACCAAATACAGATTTCTGTGGTCTTTAGGTATAATTCCTGGGACACCCTTTCAACTCCTGCTGCATTTTTCCATTGTGATGAGATTGCCTCAGCTGCTGTTTTAATGGGGTTAATGTTAATGTTAAGCTTCCTTTCATCACTTATCTATAATTAGGATGGCTGTTATTCTATGGTTTCTGTAGAGCCATATGGTTATCTAATGCTAACAAGACCTGCAGTGCTTCAGTTTCTGTATATTGCTTCCTGTCTGGCTTCTGGTTTCCTCATTTTCTGCAGCATTTCTTGGGTTGTCTATAAAAGGAAGGAAAAGGAAATCAAAGTCTGTGTTTATTGTGCTTCCTGGAGATTAATATTCCCCTATGAATGGGTTTGAAAATATTTCAGCCATGCTTGTCTTGTTTTTCTGCAAAATACACCCTCAGAGCTACAAGGCAAACTGTCCAAACTTGCTCCTCTGTATTTGTCAAAACATTACTTGTTTTATTTTACTGAGTTGCACCAAGGGAGTACTACTTAACATTCCTCAACTGATGCTGCCACTACAACAACAGAATTTCCCCTTTTTTTGCGTCACAACATTTTTTGCTGTTGGTTTGTAGTAGTACCCAGAAGGAGTTGGGCATCAGAAATGTGCAAGAAGAAAAGATATTTCCTAATCTAAAAAGGACAAGACAAACCTGAGGTAAGAAAGGAGGTACAGAGTGGTCCTAGAGGTGACAGGGCCTGCTGTGGTAATTCAGTGTCAGAAACACAGTGGTTTAACTTTTAGAGAAGGAAAACTCACCACACATTTTGATATTCTGTTCTCTGCCAAGGCTGGCAAGGCTTTGCACTAAGAGAACTCTTTCATAGAAGGCTTTCTTCCCCCCAAAAAAAGCACAAATGTGGACATTTTATAACAAACTCTGTTTCTTAGAAACAAGTTTTTCTCATTTTGCTCTAAAACTCGATTTTACTTCCTGTTTCCTTTGGGTCCAGTTTTTATTGTTTCAGTGCAGCAGTTTCAGTGCCAATGTCAACACAAAGACAGGAGCATTTCCAGTTTATGACAGGTCTGACAGTCATGTTTCCAGTGCTTTTAGTTAAAAGCTGGACCAGTGGGCCAGCTCAGATGTTTTTACAATGAAAACATTGATTGAAGAAAGAAAACAGACATCTTGGACGTTAACAGGAGCCTGGAAAGCAAACACCTCACATGAGAAATAACTCAGAAAATGACACCATTACAGAACATGGTGATTCATGGTATCTCAGAGGAGGAAGAACTGGCATTAACCGTGCATAAGGTTAAATCATTCCAAATTTGGTAGCCATCTAGAATTGTGCAATGAAGCTGAAGATTGGGTGGAATATTAAAACAGAAAGGGAAATGGGATAGTCTTAAGTAGAAATTAGGACAGCCAGAAAAGCTATTGCAACACATTAGTCTGGATGCACAGCTGTATAAGTAGCCATCAGAATTCCAATACAGACTTCATCAAGATTTCTTTTCACTGATTACAATAAATAAGTTTCTGAAAAAATAAAAATATAGGAATACATAAATTCTGATTACTGGGATTTTTGCTGATTCTTTATATGTTCAGAGAATTTTCAAAGGAGAGTAGCAGAATTTAGATCCCACTGAATTTCAGTAAACTACAACTTTGCATGGTCTATTTCAAAAACAATTCTTACAGAAGAGAAAACTCAATATTTTTGTCCATATTTTTTGTATTTAGAGAGACTGATTAGAATACACATAGAAGTGCAATCATTGTGCTCTACATGACAGAGCTTCCCCCCATCACCAGTCCCTCAAATGAATTGAGTTAAATATCAGTTTTAGGTACTTTGTTTTGCCTCCTACCCCTCAGTACAGTAACAGCTGTACTATGCAACATTCATCCTTGGAAGCAGAGCTGCCTTAGTTTTTCCATCTTACAAATGGAGGATTTGGGCACAGAGGGATTAAGGTACATGTCTTCAGCACAGGCTGAGACATCTGGCCATTGGCACAGCATTCTCCAAGTGTTTAAAAGCTACCCAAGGCCACATAGGTCATCTCTAAGGGCAAAAAGGAACTGAACTTGAATTTGTGAAGTCCAGGCTAGAATCCTTAGCTTTCATCCATCTTCCCTCTAGGGACATTACTTTTGGCTCAGAATTTTATATTAAGAATCGAAAAGCAGAGTAGCTCTGAATCCTCCATCTAACAAAAAGGAGTTTCTCTACAGGACCACATTAGACCATAGGTGAGAATTCTTTTATCACTGTAAAATACTGGGAGAAACAGATTTCATCTCCCCTAATTTCATTTTTCATAGAAATAGCCCATACTATAGATTGACCAGCAGAAAATTATTTTCAGCAAGATTTTTTTTATTATTAAAAATTGTTTCCACATTGAAACACAGTAATTCAAAATTAGATACCATTTTGTAGTCAAGCCAAATATTTTACCTCTTTAGAAAACTTTAATAGTTGAGAATATCATGGTTGTTGATAACAAAACCAAAGAACAATAATAATTCCAAAGCTGAACAAATTAAACAAGAGTATAAGCGAGGATGTTTTACAGTAAACTGACAAATGTACTTTTCAACAGCATTTGCACTGCAAAAAAAAAAAAAAAAAAAATTCACAGTTTGCGTCTCCTTCAAATATCTAATCCACCTGCTACTTGTTTATCAGACCCCTTTACTGAATATTATAATGATGTCATTTATAGCACTGATGCCACAAATTTATCCTTACTTTGATTTGAAGGGAACAGGTTTTACAGTTTCTAAAAAGGGATTAAAAATCCTGCAGATTATTGAGCGCCATCTACTGTTTCATTACTTCTTCGCACACCAACTGTGCTTTGGAGCTGCCCAGTCAAATTAAAATTCTATTCATCAACTAAAGCAGAAATTCAGACCTTGGGATTTGTTTAAAAATTGCACTGTATTGTACCCAAAATACAGTGCTCTCTTTTTTCAACAATGGAATAAATGTTACAAGCATTAGAAAACAAAGCCATTAAAATAAAAATAGCTAAATATTAGCATCAGTCTTTTCTTTAGCTCAAATATTTTAGTACTAATATAGGTCGTTAATTCTTTTAACACCACTAAATGAAAGGAAATATTTGGTACTTGGGGAAAAAAAAAAAAGAAGGAAAACCAGAAAAATAACCCACCAGATATTAAGTGAACAACGGCTGTATTCTAATGATTATGAATATCTAGGGATTCTTCTTTTTTAGGAAACAACAGCTTAAGTAACTAGGCATATTGCAATGTCACGTATAGTTCAGATAGCCTTCTACCTTCCTGAATAACTTATTTATAAGTAATTTTTCTTCACATTGTAGTGAATTTGCATAAAGAAAGCAATCAAAGAAATGCCAAGACTAATGGCCTATATGGATTAATTTTTCATGCTCTCTTGCACCAATAGTTTTTCTTTTTGCTTTCATGCTTGCAAATTGTTCATAGAGTCACTGTCTCTACTCACAAAGTGAGGAGGAACACAAGAGCTAAAAAAACCCCAAACCAAGACAAAACAAAAGACATTCCTCTAGGCCTACTGGATATTCAAGCTGTCATTTGCCTACCTATTCTAGCAGTCCAATATCACTTGAATGATCTACATGGCCAGAAAACAATCTGCTGTGGGCATCATTCACAGTTTTCCACTCTTTAGCTTACTAGGAATTTTTTTTTTTTTTTTTTTTTTTTTTTGGTGTGTGTTCTAGTAACATCATATGCTTCCACTGCTTTTCATCTCCCAGTTATTCACAGCTGATAATCTTACCTCTGAAGTTAATAAAGAAAGGTGGGTGCTTCTAAAAGACACTCTGTGTCATACTAAGAAAGGTGTTAAATATACACCAACTTTTATGCATGCATGTTTTTCATTGAGTAAATTCACAAATACTACACCTTTGAGTATTTTTAAGAGCGTAGATAGGGCAATTCTCCTTGAACAAGCTGACAACAAGAAGGTATGTTGTCTTAAACTCTAGTGCTCTAATACTTAGAACCAAAAGGGTGAAGAGCAACAATAGATGTGGCAAAACATCAAGATCCCATGTCCAGCTGCAAAGATGAGAATGGGTCTTGGAAATGGTGCAATTCATCATCAGAGCAGTTCTCTCAGGCTCCCATTTGGAGAACTCCTCCAAACGGTGTCAGCCTCTCACTGTTCCAGACTTCAGCTATTCTGAGACAACTTTGTGTTTAAATGTCACCATAGTGCAAACTGTGGACAGCCTCAGATAAATACAGTGATGCCAACAGAACTCAGAAGGAGACTGAAAGACATTAAAATCAGGAAAACTGGTGTCTGACCGCTTGGTGCTTTCCACACACCCTCACACAGGAGGACTCCAGCAGCAGCTTTGGAGGGGAGAGTCTTCCTACACCAATGATGTACAGTGGAGGTCAGCGTGGGTGTGGTGGGCACTGCAAAGGTCACACAGGTAATACAGAAGAGCTAGTGTGGCAAGGCTGAGAGCCAGCTTTTGGCAGCTCAAAGTCACACAAACAGACTCACCCTAGTCTGTGCAGCACTACTTAACAGCTGGCATTACAGTGCTGGCTCATATCCCTCTGGTCCATTCACTGTACATGGCAGCCACTCCCCTTTGCAGTCTCATAGCATCCCACTCTTGAGAAACTGTAGATGGCAACTACAGAGATTAACCAGATTGTCATTTTCTGAGCAGGGAAATAGCAGAATCTGTGTTACCCTATAATCTCTAACACTTAATTTAAAGGCATAACACAATTGCCCGTGTTCAATCTGAGCTTTCAACTCTGACTCTGAATTTGGACTTCAAGCTGGACAACTTTTCAATGGTTACTCTGCATGAATACAAGTTTTATGTATGAAATAGCATGCACACTGCAGTGTTACATCCCCAAGCCTTAAGTGTTCATGAGTCAGACCTCCCATGAGCAATGACTAATCTAGAAACCAGTGTGCTTTGTTTCTCATTTATATATTTAATTCATTTGGTGTTTTCATCTACCTTTTGATTTATCAGGAGCTCATTCAGGACACAAAATGTTTCTACCTTTGGCTTTTACACTGGGCAGAAAATTCCCACAGGGGTTCTGCACTGGCTGAGATCCCAGACAGCTGGGACCTGAGAGGCTCCAAAGACTCAGTAAGGGTAATTTGAACATCTATGCCGACCTCCTGATCTTTCAGTTTTGCCTAGTCAGATGGCTTGGATGTGGACATGCAAGAGGCAGCTTGGAGCTATTTTAGCTCCATGGCATCATAAGACACAGTGCTGCTTGCTGGCCAGTAACTGTTCAGGCTGGAAAGCCACTGCAGCTCCTGAGCTCTACACGGACAGAGCCTTGGCAGTTGCCAAGTGAAGAACGAGCCACAGTGGGACCTGAAGAACCATTTCAAATTCCAAAAATCTCAGTGGAGGCAGTCTGAACGCCAAACTACTGATTTCCTGCAAAAGCCTATTCTATAAGAAGCATCCATATATCTGGGTGGAGAATAAAAATTATTCTAATACTGCTGAGCAACCCTCACTCTTCAAGTTTATGTTCAATAGCTCTTACTTACAATGGACATTACTGCCACTAAAAATACCAGCACAGTCAAATAGAGAATGATAAATATATCATTTTCATTTGTGGACAAGCTTAGTTTAGAATGCTTTTTCCTATTTAAAATTCTTAAAACACAATGTAAGAGAAAACTAAAGCAGTGCTTTATACTGATACAGAACTCAGCTGCTTCACTAGGGACCAAATCTCCGTTTAGGTGAAGATTCAATCCTAGAGATAGTTCAAACAACAATGTTCTACTCATATTTATAAACTCTACTCATATACTCAAATACAGACACCTCAAAAAACAAGTAAAAAAAAAAAACAAAAAAAAAAAAACTTTCTCCTGAAAACTTCACCTGAAAGACACAGAGAAGGAGGTTAAAGAGGCAGTGCTGTATAAACCTGCCATAGATGTTCCATTGTTTCACTAACTGCAGAGTTAAAGCCTTATTATGATAAAGTACAGTCAGAGAGTGTTCACACTAATGAGAGTACAAGTTTTAGGGGACAATCAACGTTTAGATTTTTTTAAGGAAATATTTTAGCCAAAATAGAAAATCTATTTTGCAGCAATGCTTGGCTTTGTCACCAGTCAACTTTAATAATGGAAGAAATTGAAACTAAAACATCAGTCTTAAAGATCCTCAGAATTTGAAAGCTCTGCTCTGAAGTTTCTTAGATTTATTACCTCAGTCCAAGATGAAGCCAAATGTACTATAATATATTTTACTCTGAATTGCATTTTCAATTTTAAGTAAATTTTTCAACTTAAGCATCTTCCCCTTCCTTTCTCCCACATTCTGCCTGAAAGCTTATGGAAATAAAACATTTGAAAGATCAGGGGTCATAATCTTCCATGTCTTCCATGTGAAGTGTACATACCCATACAATTTCAATTTCAATAGTAGACCTGTTACTTAAATAAACCTTTCTTCAGATGTTAAAGATAAATGAATATGAAAGTAAATAATGTTTACTGACAGAAACCTGAACAATGGACTAAGGAAATGACCTTGAAAACATAAACAGCCATAGAAAGTTTGTTATGGTGAGCATTTTTTCTTGGTGACAAGCTTTTATTCCAGTTAGGTTCCTCGTATATTTTCTGCAATTTCTATCATGACTTTTTCCCCCAGTTCATGTTCTGTTTCATGCTCTTTGATTTCCATTCTTTCCAAAAGATCTTTGACATTACTGTATTGTTTTGCTGCTAATATATTAATCCATGGCGCCTTTAACTTGCATAAATTTAATCCAATCCAAGAATGACAATGAAGCAGCAGGACACTTAAGACATTTCTTTAAAAGTAATTGGCACGCACAGAATCTCCCTAGTATGAAACCAACTTCCTGGCTAGGAAAAAAACAATTGACTTTTTTTCCTATCAGAATTTTTTCCCCATACAAGGCAATGTTTCTTCCATATGGATTTTAATTCCAGTATATTTCTGGTGAGTTATCCAACTTCTACATGGCAGGAACTGACAAAGTATTAAGGAAGCATTTGTAAAATGCTGTGACTACCGTGCAAAATGTTTCCAGAATAAATTGTCTTAATTGCTATTCAGTTTTAGTTGTTTTAACTGTGGTTTTTGACAGGACAATAAATATTCTTAGGAGTATTGTTCCATGTGCTGACACAGAGGAATACCCAAAGTATTGAAGTATGTCCCAGTGTTTGAGCTGCATGTGGAAACAACATCCATTAATATTCTATACTAGGGTGTAAGAATATTAAACATGTCCCTTTGTTATTTAACATGATCCTTACAAATTAGTCAGTTAAAGAGACAGTGATCACTACGAAATGCCTAAAAATATTGTGTATTTTATACATATGCACATACAAAAGCATACAAAATATAATAATAGTCAAGATATCATTAGCTGTGAATACTTGTGCGCTTTCATGAAAGTTAGGCCTAGTCATTAAACACATTGAGTAACTTACGCAAACTCTGCAAAGCAATCCAGTGTGCCAGTCAGCCTGGCACGTTCCTGCCCAGTGCCCATGCCGCTGCAGCAGCAGGAAGCTGGGCAGCCTGGAGGCTGTGACCCAGCCTGCAGACAAGCCCGTGGCACCGGGGCTCAGCAGGACTCCAGGGCAGCCAGGGCTGGGGGGACTGGAGACCAACCCTCTTGTAGTGTCACTGGGGCAAGGACTGTCAGATTCAGGGGACTGAAATGGAACCCTGGGCCATGGGCAGACTGTGGAAACTCCTGGCCAGGGATTGCAGAGAATTGTTAACACCAGGCACACACTCAAACATATCGACAAAAATATGCCAGTTTTTGAAATGTTGGATAACAGGTGAAACCATGAACCATGACAGTATTTTGAAACATGCTGAGCTAAACAACACCTTACTTTCCCTTTCAGACACAGTGCACATCTGGAGAGCCGTGCCTCCCCTCAGCAGGATCACACAAGAGTGTAGCAGTAGCAAGCCGTGCATTTAATCGCTGCGTGGTTAAATTCCAGGTGCGGTTGTTGAGCAGACTGACACAAAAAAAAGGTTTTTCAGAGGTTACAGTTGTTCAAAAGTTATAAATATATTTGCATTGATAATGAAACAATACACTGCAAGGAGGAAACACATACTCCCTGACTGGAACTTGACTGAATGATGCCAGTTGCTCCTCAGTTCAAATCTGTGTGTCTGGCAGTAAATACTGAGGGGTGTAAAACCTGGTGCCTTAGTTTATTTGCAATTCATATTTTATGTTTTTCTTAAAAATTGCACAATAAGACAGCAAGGAAGAAGTTACTCTGATCACTACATCAGAAGTCAGGCAGGCCTTCAAAAGGGTCTAAACCCTACTAAACATGCTAAAGTTGAGAGAGACTTCTCTGTTGGCAAACAGAGGAAAGGCTAAGGGCAAAATTTCTGTTTCCTCTGAGGGAAATGAGGGAATCTGCTTGTAAAGAGAGAAAATGTAGAGTCAAAAGAAGACAGAAAGAAGGAAGTTTTCCCAAGATCAGAGACAGGATTCCATGTAGTTTGCTGTAACCACAGAAATCTGAGAAAAGTTCCTCACCAATGAATTCAGACATGAGGGGAAAAAATACTCTACTAGGACTGAGCAGAGCAGAGAAGGGATCTGCTTTCATAACCTTCATTTTCAACTTTCCAATTTGTCTTTCATATAAGATATTTCACACTTGAAGTTCAGATACCTGTATTTGATATCTTTTAACATACTTTAAATCAAAACTGGAACAGACTTCTGGCTAGTGCCATAGTCCTACATCAGGGTACTGGACAAATGAATATTCAGCAAGCAACAAAAATATAGGCTGCCTACTAACAGACAGTATTTGCTGAGTATATATACAGCTAGGGAATTCTGAAAAGTGGTGTACTAGTAGCAGAATCTCACCAGTCCATGTTGTGAGAGTGCTGGTCTCTTCTGAGAGGCCATGAAGAATCAATCCCTTTAAGTGCAAAGTGTTAAGAAGTGTTCAAAGCAATACTTGAACTTTTGTTCTTGTCATCTTCTGTAGTTTTGGCTGTTCTTTATACAAATCTGTCATCACATCCACCAGGCACTTTTCATGCTCTAGGTGCAGAGTCCATGTACTAAGGTCTTTGTGGACTTGCACCTCTGAAATAAGATGTGTGCCTTAATTTCTAAATTTCACCTTAGGGTATATAAAATATGCATTTGCTGAAGGTTTTTAAAATGTAACAGTAACCCTTACTGAACAAAATGGATAAATCAAATTATATATATACAATATGTTTTAAAATAAATTGACGTGCTGTTTAGATGTTTTATGGTTTTGCTAGCAGGTGCAAATGACAACTTCAGATTCCAGTTCTTTACTGCATAGAAGTCATTGTTCTGCTTCCAAACTTCTTCTGGGGAAGTAAAATTGTGCACCTACATAATATTTAACACACTGAATATTTCTTGGAATCTACTGGACTTTAACCTAAAGAGCAATAGATATTAAAAATATGATCAAAGATTGTGATGAAAATCAAAACAAGTAATGACACTCCCTGAGATTCCATGATTCCTTCAGATCCCTAACACTTCCACAAGCTACAAATTATGTAGCTGCTACATTTTTATGTGAATAGAACAACTTGTATTCAGAACTCTTAACATATAACACTGATTCATCAAAATAGAAATCTTCTGAATACTTAAATATTGTCTGATCTATTAATCTGTATCAATTAAAATATACAAATAATTTAATTATTTGTTATGCAACAAGATTAAGGGTTCACAATTTTCAGGAACTTTCTTAATACTGTTATGCTTAATAGTGTTTCTTCATACTTATTTCTTAATACTTATCTATAATTTCTGTTCACATAGCACCTGTGGAACAAGATTGCACTAAAAACAATTAAAACAGACTGAAGTATGACACCAAATCTCTCTATGAATATGGAATTTTTAAGTTCTTCTCCAGCAAGCATCTGGAGTAAAACAAAGTAGAAAAAATATAAACCAGCCTACTGAAGCATTCCTCTGCAAAGGGTTTCAGCCAGGTTTCATTTCTTTTTCCAGCCATGTTTCTTCTCATCTGAAACCTGAAAATGTGCCCAATTCTGCAGCTGCAGTCACAATGGTAAATGCTTTTGTATAGGACTCATTCTACTCATCTGTAAGTATGCACAGCATTACTTTAACTTAATTCTCTTTTGCAGAAGGTTAAATGTAGAGATTTGAGTCAAAAAAGGTAGCCACAGAGGCCCAAACTTCATTTGCTTAATAAAAAATGCTTGTCTTTTGATTTGCATCTTTGGTGTTTCCCATCAAACTGGCAGCTGTCCCTGTCCACTCTCAGACATTCATGTCTGTTAGCCAGACTGCACCAGGCTGAGATCCTTAAATAAACCAGTCATAATCTTCAAGGCTACCTACAGCTGCAGACACCAAAGGATAAATGACAAGAGGCACCTAATCCTCCTAACCATTTATCCATAGACCCATCAGCCTGAAAAATGGGAATTCAAATGGCCTCTTTGGGACATCATGACTTCTCAGACTCCTGGCTTCCATGTAGCAGCTACAGGAACCAGAGAAAACTTGAAGTGTACCCTCATTACACAGTCTGAGATTAAAAGGGTATTAGACTGTCCTTTTATCTGACACCAGGACTATTTAATAGATGTATTATATTGCATTGGCAAAAGACATAGGTTTTCATAGGTTTTATCTGCCAAACCACAGACTTTAATCCATGTGGCTTACTCTAGCCACAGAAGAGAAACACCATGGAGAGCCAGCACGGATACAGCCAAAGTATGGATGAGGAATTTGCCAGACATTCAGCAACCACAGCATCACAAAAATCAGAAAATACACACTCCAGAGCAGAAAGTGTAAATGGAGACTGGTAGACCTTTTAAATATTTTGCTAGGTCTGCACAAGCAACAAGTCAAATTTTGCCACAGTATTTTAACAAAGATTTTTATGCCTTAGGCATGTCAGTTACATGCCACCTGCTCTCAGTAGCTGTGTTAGCAGAGACCCATAGAAAACTGAATGTTGATTACACAAAGCTCCTAGAATAATACAAAACTTCTTCAAAGACCTTATTCCATCTTTAGCCAAAACATGGCTCATACTGTTTCCAGCATTCCTATCCTGCCCCCATGAATTATTTCAGAGATTTAAACTCCTGGATTTTACCATGTACCTTCTGAAATTCAATGAACCTTCAAAATAAATATTTCATTTCAAATGAGAACATTCAAGTGCTTTGAAAGCATTCCCTTATCTTCTCCAGCCTCTCATTTGGGCAAGATGCTAACTGTGAGGAGAACTTAAGAAGATCAAACTGCAGAAGATCAGCTGATCATTAAGGTCAGTCTTAAAAAAAAAAAAAAAACAAAAAAAAACAAACTTCTGTTTCAATTTCTCATTCGTACTGTGAAAAAGAAATTTCATTACAACGAATTTTTCCATCCTTCCCCAAGCATTTGAGTCAATTTATCCTATCTGTCCTTCAAGAGTCTTGATAGGAAAAAATGGGGGGGGGGGGGGGGGGGGAAGGGAATCCTCCTGTATATTTCTTTTTCTAATAACTACACAAGCATAGGATTCAGTGTCTTCAATCTAAACAAGTATTTAATTCCCTTACTGATAGTATGTGAAGATAATTCTGAGTAGTAGGCTGCAACCTATCAGTTTTCTGAGCAGCAGCAGTAGCCGCTCTAGGATGTATGGTTTGGAGCCCCCTTTCAAAAACCCAAGGTGCCAACATAAGCCAAACTTTCAGGATTTTGAAGTTAGTCCAGCATGCCTATGGCCCCATTAAACATTGTCCTCAAGTCCAGAAAGGCATTCTTCCTTAGAGCAACAACAAAACAAAAATAAACAAAAAAAATTTTTAAATCCCCACAAAAGAGCCCGACACAACAAATACCACTCATCAAAACACAAAACAACTCCTTTCTCATCTTAAGCATCATAAAAAGCCCTCCCAATGAATCTTTTCTCAAGATAAAATTTGCCCTGCTTCTGTAGTCTGCTTTATCCTAAGAGATTGCAACAGTCTTCTTCAATGAAAGCTCAGCAAATTCAGTAGTCCAAATGGAATATACTTTCCAATTAAGGATTAGCATACTTAACATGAGGTTGTCAATTTCAATTGGCATGACTCAAACTGAAATGTCAACCCACTTGCCATCTGCTTTATACAGATCTAGTCTGGAAAGCAGCAATGAAACAGCCAAGAGGCTGCTACCATAGAAACTGTACCACAGACAGTAAATGTTACCTAGAGAGCTCTTAAATTTTTACAAAGTATTGTACCAGTGACTTGTACTTGAGGTTTGCTCCTTTGCACAGACAAGTTTAGAGAAGACTTAATCTAAAATGCAGTATGTCAAGGCAGCTAAGATTTAGAAGATAGAGGCCAGAAATTAAAACTTTCTAACTAATAGCCCAGTGGCAAAAATATAATATATTATTCATCTATTTTACAAAGATTGAGCAGGCCAAGAGAATATGTTGGACTATTTTAAAGGGCAAATTCAACCCTTAGTAAGTCCCATCTCATACGGCCTCCATTTAAATAGAGTACAAGGACAATTCATAAGATAGAACTGCCAACACTTCTGTCAGGAAAGGATGTTTGTACTCGTTGTGATACATTGTATAGTTCATAATCATAGAATCATTAAGGGTGAAAAACACCCCTAAGATCATCGGGTCCAACTGTTAACCCAACAGTGCCCTGTTCACCACTAAATTGTATTCTGAAGTGCCACATCCACACGCCAAGTACACTAACCTTGGCCAAAACCTGTCTTTAACTCATTTTGCTCAACATCAGAATCATCCACATCACAATGTCCAGCACCCTGGATGACTAGTGCTTTCAAAAGATATTAAAAATTAAGGGATACAAAAGAAATTAAGATTGGGAGGCAAGTTATAGTATATTTTGGATACTGGGGAATGAAGAAGAAGGCAAAGCAGTTGGATGACTTTTAGATAAGCAGACCAACTTTAACCAAGAGCTCTGCAGTGCAGTACTAGTGCACAGGACACGTGCCCAGCTAGTCCTAAGGGCCTAGGGGGCTCTCCAGCATAGACAAAGAATTGTTGAAGCTAAAAAAAATGCAATAAATTTTGGTTTTTTGAGAGACAATACCAATACTGCTAACACAGGTGTCATATTCTGAATGACAAAATGTGGAGCTGGGGAGAATCAAAGTGAAGAAATGTACAGGAACAGAAGGGATCCTTCAGCCTTGAGTAAGAGTCTTCCAACCCACTCCTGACCTATTTACAAGCAAAATTCAGTTGCCAGAACTCCTATCCAGTCTTCTTTAACAGTGTAGCACATGGCCACATATTTCTCTGTTTCTTCTATTAGTTTTTCCTTCTGCCTGTATTTAAGGATTACAGTAACTTCTCAGCCATACAACGCCATAAATCTCATGCAATTAACCTTGCCAACACAAATTCTGTCAAGCCATCCCATGCTGAAGGATTTAATGCAAAGCAGGCGCTCCTTACTCCCTAGCATACTATATCCTTTCTGGCAATGCAGTCCCTGTATTTCTTTAACTTGATATTATCAAAATTCTGAGAATAATATTTTAAATTTATGTTGGAGCTTTGAAGTTTTATCTGTGCTCTACAACTTGAAAGTTTTAATCCTTGATGGCTTGAATTCTAGTCTCAATAATACTATATTTTGAAGGTTACTGTGGCTAGTATATAGAAAAAACCAAAAGTTATCTTATTTGATTTGAATTTTTATATCTAAGGTGGGGGAAAAGGTATGTCAGATATATAGGGAGAAAAAAAATAATATTTATCTTTAAATGTTAGTTACTGCAACATGACAGTGAGAGTACTCCCAAACAAATTATGATTATATTAGTAAATTAGATTACCTTATTTTGAAAGACATGTCATGGATGTCACAAAAATCTCTATTTTTCTCTTAAGAACAAGATATTAATGAACTAAACAAATAATTTTGTGGCTTGAAGTCTTTACTGGGATTCAGACAGAGAATAGATTATCAGTCACAGAAGATAGATATGACAGAGAAAAACAACAGGCACAGTTATGACAGAATCATTCTTTACTTAAGAAGAAATTCCTTACCTTAGATAAATTCTTCAGTGTAAGGGAGAGCGAGGTACGGCAGCATACATTGCAGTCAAGACAACCAGACACAGAGTGCCACCAATTTCTGAAAGCTTCAACCCATACAGAATAACACCATACCACTCCAGGAGGCTTCAAGTACCTGCCCTTCTTGTTCATACCCAACCTTTTTTACCCCTCATGTTCGTGCATTGCACCTGTGTGCCCTCTGTTCCCTTTGGTGGTTGATGAGCACAGCTGGGCACCCCATGGCTCATTACCTTCAGTGCTGCTCACCTGCTTTGCACGGCTGTACCCACGGGGGATGAGGCTGGGCCACAGCCCCACTCCCAGTTCTCACAAACTGTGTGCCTACAGTGAAGCATTCCCACAGCTTGTCCCATCCCTGGAAGTATTCAAGGCCAGGTCGGATGGGACTCTGGGCAATGCATTCTGGTGAAAGATGCCCCAGCCCACAGCAGGGAAGTTGGAAACTAGATGATCTGTAAGGTTTCTTCCGACCCAAACCATTCCAGGATTCTATGAAATAAAATTCATAGCTAACACCAGATAGAACAGATAGAAATTGATTGCATATTTTTCCTTGACAGGAGATTGTTCTGGTAAGTAACAAACAAAATTAACACCTACATTGTTGGAATGCATCGCAAAGACCTCAGCCATGCATTATTACAGTCAGCTGAAGTTACATTTTCAAGCAGGTACAAGATCAGTCAGCAGGAGATCACAGGACGAATGAGAGATAAAAGTTGTCAGCTAGAACCAAAGAAGATACTCTGGTCCCTTGGCACTAGAAACCTGACACTGAAGGCCTGAACTTTGTAAAATAAATTAGAAAGTTCTAAAGACCTAAAGTGCATGTTTGTCTTAGCCAAAACATGTAATGAACTAGCATTCACAAATATTCTCAGGAAATTCCAAATAATGTGCCCCAGAGGCGTTGCTTGTGTCCAGTCAGCATGCTCAAACTGTATGAGGCAAGATGGGTGTTTAAACTCCAAATTCAAAAACTTGATTGATATTTTGAATTCAGGATTGCAACATAAAAGTCGCACCCAGAAGAAAACTCAGTTTATCTGGATAAGTTCGTCAGTCATCCCAGGTCCAATCGGAATTTTAAAATCCCATTATTTTAAGATTCCAGTTTTCATGCAAGATATTTTTATTAGTATTTTTTCTATAAAGCCTGACCTAACAGCCAGGTGAGGAAATAAGCCTTTTCCAGTTGTGGTTCACCCTTCGGCCACAAGATCGCGGTGTTTTCCAACTATTCCCGAAGCACTCCGCGGGGAGGCCAAAGCAGCTGCGGTTCGAGAACGGCCGGTTCTTCAGAAGGAGCGGGTCTGGCAGGGATGTATTCATACAATCTCTGCTTTGTTCTGACCCCCTAAATATGCTTTGGTATCTATCATAGCACTTCATTCACAGTTCAATGTAGCAGGTAAGTAGCTAAAAAGGAAAGCCTTTCCTTAAATACTTTGAAAGTAATGTCAGAAAAACACGCTCACTGTGAAATATTTTGTCCTCTCCTGTGTTCTTACCATTCTTTTTCAGTCTTATGTTCATGATTTCTCTGAAAAGCTCAGCCACAGAATCTGGTTTAACAAATATCATAGAAATTAAAATAAGAGAAAGATTTTACTGTAACTAAGAGATCAAAATTATCAGTAAATAGCCCTGTAGATTTCTAATACAGACCCAGGACTATAGAATCCTCTATAGATCTATAGATCATCCTCTTTCCCCATCCCTTCTGTCTCTGTCTCTTTTTGTTGTTGTTTTTGCTTTTGTTGGCTGGGATTTTTTGTGTCAGGAGTTTTTTTAAAGCAATCAATCTTTCAGAAGTTTCAGAAGTCTTTTTCAGAAGTCAAAGATTTTCTTAGGGCAAGGGGGAAAACTAGCTTGATAGGAGACATTTTTCAAAAGCAAGGAAGCATCCAGTACGTGCTGTATGTGCCTTTTGGGCATTTATTCTGCTGAGTTCTTAGAGAACTAAATACGTAACCCCTTCCCACACCACAGCTGTGCATTGTAAAGGCTGGTTGCCACAGTAGCAGGGGTTGTCATACTGTTTAACCTGAGGCACAGATTCTCAACAATCATATTGATATTGAATAAAGACAGGTAGATCCAATGAGAAAAATCAGTGCATCTGCTTTAGATTTCCATTCCAGATAACTTTAGAGTAAGTATCTCACACTCTTCTTTCCTTTAGTATTAAAAAAAAAAAAAAAAAAAAAAAGCACAGTGTAGACAGTTATCTCACATAGTGCAGCATAAACTCTTTGCTCCTCTTAGATCAAACTGAAGAGCTTCAGTCACTGTGTATGAATTTCTGGAGAAATTCTCATAGCTCTAGAAACCCGATTTTCAGGAAGAAGTTGTACTTACAGCTGCCACACAAAATGTCCACACAGAGGTGTCTGTTCGCTGTGGAACCAGAAGCTGCAAAGCCCCTTCTGTGCTCGTCCTCAGTATTTCCTTTAGAAACTGTTCCCTTTGCATAAGTTATTAAACATTTTCCATACCAGGGACTGGAACCAGGTGTCTTAACCCACAGGCTAAAGTGTTATTCACATCTCACACTGTCTGTTTTAAGGAACATGAAAATATTGTGTGCGAAATCACAAAGTACCACAAAGGAGCGCCTTGAGGAATCACGCTGTTGATATACTGTAGCCCAGCAGCTGCAACACTTACATGAGAATGCACATTCAAATTCACTTCCAGCTTACACATACGTTCTCAAATTCACGGAGATGCTAAATGGGAGTAACCAGTATAATCTGTGTTAACTGGAGTTTAATTTTTTGTTTGTTTGTCTTAGCAGTTTATCTAACAAATATTACATTTTGGCAAATACAACATTTGATACAAAAAGAAATTCCAGTCTCTTTATTTAAATGTGTAGAAGTATATACCTCAGAGTGTAAGTGGGCTTTTTTTAAGTCGTGACCACTCAAATAAATAGAAATTATCTGATTTGAATGCAATAATTTCACAGAAAATCTTCACACCATATTTAATTACTTATACAAAATAATTTCATTATATATTATTTTATATAAACATTACTATAATATAGAAAGAAATTAAGATGTATTGAAGCAAATTAAATTATGGTTGAACTGATATTTAAAATAAATTGCTATTTAAATTAAAATGCAACTGCCTATTAAATAAAGTCTTACTAAATATGAAAAATATCCCCACACAGTGAAAGGATGTTTTCTACTCATTCCAAAACTGAAGTCACACTGAAAGAAGAAAAGAGAGCTCAGATTTTCATTTGTAATGTTTATACATTGCTAAGGAAACCACATACAACAAGCTACACAAACAACATTTCCAAGATCAAGTTTATGATTATACAAATACATATAACTATTCTGATATTTACAAAGCATTCTAAAATACTTCTTTTTGCATTAATCTAATCCAGCTGATTGCTTCAATTTACAACAAAGAAATCCATTCATTCTGTACCCACATTAAAAAATAACATTTCGCAGGCCTTTTCTTTCACATTTCTAATTTAAAAGTCTTTTATTATGTATCTCAAGTCTTAAAGTGTTAGTTGACCCTCCTGGAGAGGAAAAAGGCGGCACATGGAGAGTTAATCCGTTTTCCATCTGAGACACGAGCGACTGCATAATTAGTTACACCCATGCTTTCGCTTGTGCCTGTGCTTGGAAACAACCAGCTCTCCCATTTCACCAAAGAAAGGCTCCCACATTAATTTATAATGTGAACAAGTATGGGTGAGAGGGAAAGCGTGTGTGAGAGTACGATCAGTCATTTCTCCATGCTAGATTTGTTACATATGCAATAGTGGATAGCTATTTGCTATTTGCCATCCTTTCTTTTAATGTTTATGCTGTACAGTAAAATACATTTTAGGATATTTGATTCCTTTTGTTTTATGTTGCATCTTACCATTTTTTTAAGTTTAGGTTAGCAACAGGGAAAAATGCCATTCAGAAATCTACTCAAGCTGTCATTTTTTTGCCAAACATTGTCTTTTGTGATTCTAATTTGTAAATAACAGCAAGCTCAAGACAGAACCAAGCTAAGTCAACTACTGAAAACAACAGTTTAATAATATTTTGAAGATGCAGTTTCCTTAGTTAGCAGCACAATGGCTTTTAAGCAGTTGCTGTCTTGAAACATTTTCTTTGAAATAAGTGCAAAATGTCATACACAAGCGCAAAAGCACCGAGACATTCCAGGGAAGAAGCAAACAATAAATATTCTTTAGGTTTCTGCCATACAATAGTTGTTGATTGTTTATAGTTATTTCTTACTCTGTAAATGTCAGCTCTTTGGAAAGCACTGCAGCTACCACAGTAAAGCTAGACCTGTCATGGAGTAGCATTATCAATTCTTAATAAACAACAACTGCTAAGCAAGCTAAGCATGAATTCTCTCTCCACAGTTATATCAATCAAACTGACAGCACAGAGGTATGAGAAATTCTGCCTCTCTGTCTGCAAGGAAAGAGAACAGGTACTAATTTCCCAGGATCTCCTTACCTGATTTCTATCAGCAGCAATGGAATATTTAAATGGATATTCTTTGTTCCTCAAAAGTTAGTTACAAATTGTCACTGATCCCTATAACAAACTTTCACCAACTGAAGATAATGCTTTACAGAGAAAGTTGATACTATATATTTTAGCTACTGCCATGCCACTTCTGCTTTTCTTTTCTTCTTAAAAGCCAATTGCAATGTGTGGGAACTTTTTTCTTCTACTTGTTAATTTTCTTTCTAATATCTTTCAGTGTATTTCCATAAAACACTTGAAATCATATTCACTTTTTCTCTTCTACTTATTTATATTTTGAAGTTATTTATTGAAAGTAAAAAATAATTTATTATTACTTGATAACCTACTCTGGGTTCAGATATTAATCATTCTGCCCTGAACCAATTTATTTTCTCTTTTGGCATTGCACTTTCTGCTACTGTTGTTTCATTAAAAACTTTCCTCCAACAAAATGTAGAAACTCTTCCATTTCCTAGAGGGTGACCTTGGTATGCTCTGATGGCATCAGTGGGTGTTAGACATGACAGTCCTAACCATCCAACTCTTTCACCCTTGCAAGACTTGAGGATCTTCACTAAACATCAGAGTATCACCCCTAGCATCTGGCCCCTTAAAGATAGGCATGGTGAAACTAAACCAGTGGTTTTTGTAATGTGGAAGCTATGGTTGCACTTTTGTCTTAAGAAATTCCCACCACAGCACATCTATGCTGTGCCAGTACAGCTGTTTGTAGAGAGAGATACCTACTGAGTCAAAAAAAAAAAAATTATGCATTTGTCTATTAATCTATATTTATATAGAGACAGAGAGATCACATGCATATACACACACTGATATGATGTAGAGAGGCAGATCTTCCCTAAAAGAGCTTTGTTTCCAAGGCAAACATCACTACATCTTAAATCATTTAGGATGTGGATCATTATAACATTCAGACAACCAGACCTGTGGAGCCTTTGAGGTACAGTGTGGCACACACTTATTCCAAATTTAGGCTGAAATTTAGAGTCTCAGAACAGTATGTTTAGAAATATGGTTTTATATATCATCTTATCTCATAAATACTTTTTGGATAAATTAGACCCACTCCCATCCTTACTGAGCCAATATATATTCAAAAATAATTCTACTGGGAAAGGGCTAATCTTGCAAAATTTTTCAAGCTTTTGCATCTGAGAGTCCCATTGGAATCAATGGGAGTATTCATAGTAAAATTAAATGCATGCAAAAATTTCTTTACTAGAGAAAAATGGCATTCCAAAGTAGATTTAAACCATTTTGCTTAATTCATGAAGCAAGTGCTGTGGTTACACTGTTTCTGTGATTTTTCTAATAGCTGTGTGGACAGACAAGGCCTCTATTTTATGACTTTTGGTGTGCAGCACTCAGCCACTGCACAATGGGGAAGCTTTCTGCAAGCATGTGGTCCAGCTGCCCACCACACATTTTGTGAGCTAGTCATGATATTTTGTTATATTCCATTACACAGTTCTGGCTCAGCCAAACTCATTTCTGTCAATATTAAATACCCAAAGAGATCCAGAGAAATTACATGCACTTCAGCAGACAAATCACTGTGCCTCATGGAAGCCTCTTCCTACAGGAAAAGCTGTGATTCCAAAGCAAAACTATTATGGTTAATGCCACTTAGGTATTTCTTCATTTTCTGTTTAAGACAAAATTGAAGAGAGAAAAAAAAATCTTTCAGGTAGGTTTATTTACTCATGGAATATTTTGCAGCCCTGTTAACTATCAGCACGTGCAAAACTATTTTGTCTGCCTGTTTATTGACAATCAAAATCTCACACTGATAACACTGAGTTAGAAATTTGAAATAATGTTCCTTTTCATTTTTATCCTTTGAAAAGTATGTTTTCAGAAAGCTTTCTTTTAAGTCAAGTGACAGAAATAAAAAGCATCCCAGTGATAATTTCATTCCACTTTTAAAGGAAAAATGTTTTAAGGAAGTAGGATGCTGTCTGCAAGATGCAGCATAGTAAGGTCTCTCACCCAGAGCCTGATCTGAAGAGGCCCCAGGAAAACTTTTTGCCTCTGGTAGGGCCTGGAGTGGTAGGAGAGTCTGCTCCTGGCTGCTCCTGCATGGATGTGAGGAGCACCTTGGAGAAGTGGCTGGTCAGACTGTGACTGTAATAACCTGCAGGTTCACAAATCAGCTGTAAATCAAATGCCTCAGGGACAAGTCATGGTGCTGAAAGGAAGAATTTCTCCTGTCACAGGAATATAAGTTAAGAGGAAACACTAGATTTCAGAGATTTTCTTCTTCCTTCAAGTTAGCTTAGCCAGGTTCCACAAGTTTAAATCAAAATGTCCTGAGCAGCAGCAGCATTATTTCCTGTTGAAGGCAGATGGATAGTTTGCACATGGATGGCTGCTGAGGCTGAAGTCTAGCACTGGAAGCCTGAAGTCCCTGCTCAAGCACAGACACACACACAAAAAAAAAAAAATAAAAATACAGAGGTCCAGAGGTTTTAGGTAAGTGGTGGTGACCAAGAAATACTTAGCAGGACAACTCTTTGCATATCTTTGCATATCTTTCCTAATAATTTGATTAATTTGTACTATATATTGTACTTCAAAAGGACAGAATACCTCTTATGAAAAGTTGGTCTCAGCTTTGCAGAGCTTTTATCTTCTGCTGTTCCCCACTCATATTTTTCAGTTATTTCAATTATATTAAACTGGTGAAGTTGCATTTAATAATAATAATAATAATGCATAGTGCAGTAATAATAATGTATATATTTTGTCCTCCTTTTGTGTTAAGAAATAAGTTTACAAAACAAGCAAACAGAAGTTCTCAATTTTTGTTGTCATTCTCTATTTCTCTTACAGTTTATATTGTAAAAGGATAGAATACAAAAAACTGAATAAAAATACTCAATATAACAAAAATCTTCATTAATATTCTGAATTTCTCTTTCCACAGCTGCAACCAGAAATTTTAATCCCAGAGAGCTATTTCAGTACAAAGTGCAGTAATTAGCTCATAAATGATCAGAATCAAATCCATGCCTGGTGTTTTAGCCTTTTAAATAACAGGGAAGAAGTGAGGTTTTTAAATACCATTTTTTGCAAGCCTGCTGAGAAAACACTTTTTTGCTTATTTTTAAGGGCAAAATTCCCTTACTGTGTGGCTTGTCTGTTTATGCTATTTTAAAAAGTTCAGGGGAATGGTAATGTGTGAAATAAACCTTACTATGAAAGCTATTCCACTAAAATGTATATTTAAATTTGATCTGTTTACTATCTTTTACTCCCCTTCAATTGAAACCAGACAGTCAACCCAGCTCTGGTGTAATTTGAATTTAAAACAATTTAAAACAACCTTTCCATATATTGAAAAATAATTCACATGAGACATGTACATAAAATATGTTAAAAGTAAAACAAAGTGACATTGAGCAGACAACTAGAAATTTTGGAATTAGATTAATCTGAAAAAAATAATAACCTCCCTTTTCAGTGGGCATTATAGGAGAGTTTTAAGTACTTAATATATTACTCCTCTCTAGTCCTTCCTCAGCATGCCATGCTGAGGGGACCAGAAAAGCATGTCACTCTCTCTTGTCCCCAGACTGTTCCAGCCCCCAGCCCCACACAGGCAGCTAATTCATTTTCAGGCTTGCTCTCATTTCAGGCTCTCCTTTCAGTGTCATTAAACTCCTTCCCCTCATCACCTTTCCCATCAGGTCTTTTTTCTCAAACAAATAAAAATCAGGATCTACCCTGAACTGCTTGACAGCAGAGAGAGAGAGCTCCCAGTTCTAATATCTGGACTCAGCTGACCATTCCAGATCATTGCTTGAGCCAATTTTGCAGTTTGACCAGATTTGGCAGGGATCTACTTTTTCCATTCATATTTCATTTCCTTTGAGATCTGTTCATTTCAATGTGTTCAAGAAATTGAGTTAAAATGCAAGAGCTTGAAATGTAATGGGAAAGTATAAATGTATGAAATAGACAATGTGCACAGTTGTTATTATAGTTGCTTTCAGTAGAAATTAAGGTATTTATATCTACAGATTGCAAAAGGAAGAACAATTCCTATCATTTAGGTAGTCATGCAGAGTATTTAGATTTTTTTCCCACACCTTATGTCTGACTTTGATGTCTAAAATCAGAGAATTACGTTTGTTCCTACAGGCATTTCAGCAACAGCACTTTGGGCACTGAAATATTTTGGGAATTATTTTTCTGGGACTGTCTAGTAAATAATTCCTCATGTACTTTGTAAGAGATTCTCAGTTAATAAATTATTTTTTAAATAGTCTACATATTAATAGAACAGTAATTTCCCAAAAAGACCAAGCATAATGTAAAATATTAAATAAGTATAGCATTAGAAACTTAGATATTGAAGCCTATTTTGGATTTTACTGATCTGTGATTTCCTCCTATATCTTTTAGAAATGTTGAAACAATTTAATTACTTTTTTCAAGGTCAAGCTCAAATTATGAACCCTCCCTAAGAGCATGCTATAATATGTTCTTAGCTATTTCACAAAGCTATCATCTTCTGAGTTTCATTCTTCAATTCACTTATTGCAACATGGCTTTATTTCTTTGTGATGACATTACAATTATTCATGTTTTAAAATCACCGATTTCTCTTAAAATCTTCGGATATTTACCTCCTAATGGCATTTCTGAAATTCAACCTATTTAGCAGAAATTAATCTGAAAAATATATAGACCTAAATAAAGCCTAGTCCACTTATTTCCTAGGAAGTACATTCATAATTGACAACATAGCATCACTGTGATAAGAAAACTTTCAAAACCATGCTGGACAGCACCAGCGAAAGGTGGAGAAGGAGGAGGATACACTCTGTATTCTTCCAAGTTGCACCACAATATTCCTAGCAAGCACAGCATGTCTGCTGATTCAACAGACATTTCAGAAAAGAATGTAAGCAGAGGCAATGCAGAAGATGTTATGCATTGAACTCAAATTAGATGTTTTGATGGTTAAAATTACGTAGCATATTGAGCTCTTCCACAAAGTTAGAGAATTACCCTGATTGCTCATTGATTATCGTAATACCTCCATCCTCAAAGCTATCCCTATTCCAGAAAGCTTCCATCTATTCAAGAACACCTAATTTTATATAATATTTATTATCCCAAGCTTCCATTGACATTACTGCAAAGGTGGACCTTTGTTTTCACGTTTAATATGTGCAAGAGCATAGATTCTTCCCCTACTCCAAGAACCAAGAACCTAGTCCTACATACATATAGGATGATATTAACTATATCTCAGCAAGTAAAAACTATTATTATAACCATTTTTAAGGTGAAATCTATTCAAGTTGTATTTGCAGAGTGCTGAAAACCTGTAAATACAGGTCCAATACAGAGATGCATCATCAGTGCATCTCAATACACTTCAATACAGAGATGTATCATCATTCTAGCAATGTGCACAGTCTTTAAGTCCATAGGAAGTCTCATTGAGGTTTTGAGAAAAAAG
Organism: Pyrgilauda ruficollis; assembly: GCF_017590135.1. Classification (NCBI taxonomy): domain Eukaryota; kingdom Metazoa; phylum Chordata; class Aves; order Passeriformes; family Passeridae; genus Pyrgilauda; species Pyrgilauda ruficollis. The sequence continues at coordinate 11,250,849 of NW_024508100.1, read as the reverse complement.
ACTTCTGAAATCCAAATTGCTATAATGATGCCTGTCACAGCTAGGCACCCTGTGGAAACAGGACCTGGCACAGCCATTCATCCAATTCCCATACATCACATGGCTTTTCATTTCAGACAGTGTGGATGAAATGGAGCCCAGTGCTCCAGTGACAGGTAAACCTCATGTCCTCCCTCAGTCATCACAATCTGGTGCATCAGCCGCAGCTCGTGTGTGTATTCTATAGTGACTCTCTGGCCTTAGCATAGAAATAGAGAGAATAAGCCCCTAGACATAAATACCATTAAAATAAAATATGAAAAGGCAATTATATTATGCCAAGGATGAATTAGACTGCTAACTTGCTCTGCTGTGTTAACTGTGGAAAACTATTACCAGTTTTGACTTTTCCCATCTGTTCTACTCCAAGCTTGCCGAAAGGCTGATATTCTGACAGCAATCTGAAGCACAGATTTGCCAACTGTTTCTTTTTGAAAGTCCACGTTCCATATGTTCTTATTATGCTTCTTTTTATTGCCATGAAAGTGCACAACTAACTAGGAAAGAAAAAAGTTTTCTGTTTTCCAAAATTATAATAAATATATATATTTTTTTAAAAAGCTTACAGAACAGATCATTCAAATACTCTTTTCTCTTTTGCATGAGATGTGTCCTTGTGTTATTATAGTGCATATTTCTGTCACTTATAATGATCGCCTGCTGAATTTAACACACATTATGTCTCATATGTATGACTTACAGTCTCCACAAAACAATTTAATTATTTAGAATAGGTGTTCAGTAGAACAAGAACACAGAGTGAGAGCTCATCTTTTCTTTCAAACAAGAGTTCTAAATATGTGTTGACTGTCCAAATTTAAGAACAAATACATCTATTGCTTATACAGGGAAACTATTTCCACCAGCATTCCTAAAATAGCAGTTTCTATTATTCTTTATTACAAGAGTATGAAAAGCAAAAATCTTGAATTCTGACCTCAGGATAACCATGCAATCCTATGTAACAGAAAGCATGATCATGAAATCTTTGTAGCAGTTGACACATTAGTACTGATTTTATATCCACTGAGTTCTCATCAACACGGAGCAACTCTCTAAAGCTATCATCTATCAGTATAAACCAGAAGCAACTGAATAAACCACCAGAGGAAACCAGTGGAGTTTCATATCCATTGACAACAGTCTGACTGACCTGAGGTCCAAAAGAACACAGCAATCAAAAATAAAACTGTTGGAAGAGTGCTCCATGATACTGATGACAGCAAGCATAAGCTAAGCTTATCACTAAAGGAAAGACTATGGAATTGGGTATTTTACATTTGCTCACCTGAACTGGTTAAGAAATAAAGTCTTACTCAGAACCTCTTTAAGTCTGAAATAGAAGTATCATCCTTCAAAGCTGAAAAATACAGAACTGTCTTGGTGGACAGGAGGTCTGATTATCATCTAATACAACATTGTGCTTCAAGCAGAACTACAGCCAGCACTTGATCGGGTAGGCCAAGGCTTGGTATAGCCAAACCTCAAATACATCCAGAGACAGAGGTCCCATAATTGGTCTAGTAAACATGTCCCAGTCCTTCATCTCCCTGCTAGTGTAAATCATAATCTGTCCTACCAAGAACCTAGCCCTCTCATCCTCACAGCTACCCTCGAAATAGTTGTAATCAGATGTTAGATGGGCCCTCATTCTTCTTTCCACCAAAGTAACAAGCCCAGGTCCTTCAGCTTCTCTTTGGAGCTGTTCTGCAGGCACCATAGCTTCCTGCTAGCCTAGATGGACCCTCTCCTATTTCTTTATGTATGTTTTGAATGTCAGGGCCCCAAACTGAATAAACTTTGAACTTTTCCTGAGTGGCCTTTCCAGTGACAAGTAAAGAGGATAGCAAGCTTTTTGGACTGGGGTCCATCTCCTCAAAATTCAGCCCGGTGTACTGCACAATTTATTTCCAGCAAGAGCATGTTGTTTGCTGATTCAACCTGACATTACCTGTAACATCCCAGCCCTATTCTGCAGATCTCTCAGCCAGTCACTTCCCAGTCTGCACAGGGTAATTCTGCATAGGGAAAAAGAACTTCCCAATTTTCCATGTTGAACTTGGCAGGATTTCTGCAGGCACAAGCCTCAGATTTATTCAAGTGCCTCCAGACTAAGATGTTGCTACTTCAGTCAGCTGCTTTCCCTTTACTGACATGCTGAGGGTACACTGTGTCACCGTTCGTAATACCACTGAAGGTCATTGAACAATATTAGTCTGATATCTGATACAGTCATTGCTGAACACCCACCAGATCTTGAACCATGGATTATTGCACTTCAAACTTGATGGTCCAGCTAATATTCTTATAACAGTCCCATTATCAAGACCTCACTTCTCAGCTTACAAAGAAAAATGCTGTGGGACATGGTGTCCAAACCCTCCTGAAAGTCAAAGTGTATCACATTCCCCACTCTCCTCTCCTGCAAAGAACCAGTCACATCAATAGTGAAGACAATCAGCTTGGTCAAGCATAATATACCTTGGCAAATCTGTGCTGAGTTTCTGGATTATGTCTTTGCCCTTTAGGTGCTTGGGACTGAATGTCAATAACTGCATGATTTTCCCAGGGAATGATTTTTTTAGGGCTTCAGAATTGCTCTAACATAATAATCACCTTGATCAATTAGGTTATTATCTTATTCCAACCAATCGTTTTATCAGTTCTCAGCTTGAAAATAAACCCTTTGCTGTACAGGTACCAATCCAACCTTTTTTCTCTCAGCTGGTCAAATTATTTAATGGATTTACATTAAATTAATACAATTATTCTCCAACTATATTTAGCTTGAGCAGTTTTGCTTCAAATTCAGTCTTGGAAGAAAGATTTACATGACTAATAAAGTCTCTTGCAGCTGTATTAAGAGGGTATAATAAATACATATCATTGTTTTACAAAATTAATGATTTTTAAAATTATCACAAGTATAAAAACAATATTATTAATATATGAATATAAAAAAGCACTAATTCACAGTTTGAAGCTAAAAGAATTCATTTCCAGACTGTTAACAAGATTTTAGCTTATTAGTTGTAAATAAGCAGTCAAACTCTATCATTATAATTATTCCATCAATGATATTTCATTTATTTGTAAGAAAATAGCATTTGGAGTTGCAAGCATTACAATCTTCTTTTATACTCATAACTGAAAGCTCTCAGAGAAACTACCTGTGTTTATTTCCATCCAAAGCCCATTGTTTTCTGAGGCTTTGGTGCAAGTCAGAATGACCACCTTCAAAGTTTCCAGGTTTGCTTAAACTTCTCTAAACCTCTGGCCCCAACTTGTCTCCCTGTCTGGGTGCACTGCTTGGGCTGTGATGGTTCTGGCATTAACCAGTTCAGCTGATTTTTCCAAAGAAAAACATTTTGCTGTTAAGATCAGCTTCCAGTCAAATGAAAAATCAAAAACAAAACTCCTGAAGGCAATGCCAAGCAAAAAGTAGGCAAGAGTGTCCACATTTATCTTAGGAGTAATACAGGCTTAGAAGCCATCTCTAACATTTATGTCTCTCAAAATATTTGTGAAAATATTCTGTTAACAATAAACTTAAAATTGATCTCACAGATAAGCCTGTTTATGGTAATGGAAATCTGCACAGTTGAGTACAGCTCTCCCAAAGGGAAAGAAATAAACAGTGTCAATAGCCTTCAGTTTTACTTCTTTACATTTTCTTCATTTTGATTAATTCAGAGTGCCTGTTTCTCACTTCCATTTATCCATTCTGACATGTATTACCTGAACTGCACACAAAATGCACAAAATTCCAGGCAGAGGAAATCAGAAGCTCAGAAAACAAGGATTTTGAGATAAAATATGTGACACACATATGCAACCTGGAACTGTAGATTAGCTGAAGGGCACTGTCTTGCTCTTAAACCAGATAATCAATTTCTTTTATGATTGGCAATAATGTTGATTATGTTCTGATTAATGGCCAATTTCATCATGAGAACATTATTCAAATTTATAGTCATTTGTTAGTAATGTGGGCTACCAGAAAGCTGTGCTCTTAATTATGCTGCTGCTTTAATTGTATAGTTCTACAGTGCTGATTGGAATTGTCAGTTTGTGAATGTGATTATTGCACATTAGCACTAAGTATATAGTAATGTTCTTCTAGTAGGATATGAACGAGTTTTGTTCTCCCTCTTGATTCTACCATATTTAATTATTGCTAGTATATTCTTTAATAGAAGCAGATGGGCTGTTCAATAGTAGCAGCTTTGTACTGTGTCCCTGCACAGTCTGCACTGTGTCACTGTCATCCAGACTATGATGAGTTGGGATTGCATTGTCGAGGCTCTGCACATAGTTACTGATTTAAATCCAATGTAATGTAGCTGGCGGCAGTTGGGGAATTCTGGATTTGCGAGAATGTTCCAAGAACTGAAGCGCAAACAAGAAATTACGTTATTGATGCATTTATTGATATGTGTTCAGCGGACTAAAAGTTAAACAGTAACTACTGTAAGACCTTCTGCTCCAATCTAACATTATAGTATCAATGTTTTTCTGGAGCCAGTTTAATCTGACCTTATTTTCAAAACGTGTATTTAACCTGTGCACTTCAGTTCATTGTCTCCTTATCTGGACTGTGCCAAAATAAAAGACTGCTCAGATAGTTGCTGTGACTGCTGGTGGCAGTGCTCATACCAACCACTGCAAATACTTGCTAGCACTATCCATTGTCAGTTCTACAGTGCAGGTTTTAATTTAAAAACTATTTTGATATATAAGGAGCGCAAACCAATGACTGAGAGTACATAATTTGTTAACAAACACGGGGTAGATGCTTCCCTCCAACAGGAAAGATCATAACTGACTGAAGTGTAACTAGGAGGACTGGCTTTCTCCATCTCATGTTTGCACCTGCTATATATTAATATCACCATGTGACAGCTCTCCTTGTGAAGTCAACAGAAGTGACCTCTGAGATGCCACAAGGAATCTGCCCACCAGTGCTGCTGAATCATTTTTAGTTAACATCCTGGTCCAAGGCTCAGAACATAAAGGATGTGACACAACACTCTTAATAGTTTAAAGATCTGATAAATCTTGTTAATGAGAGAAAATAGTGTCCAACTGTTCTTCTTCCAGAGACTTTTCTGGCAGAAAATCATGGAGAAAACATGATAACATGTACTGGTTTTCTGACAGCTTCAGCATTTTGGGGTGCTTCACTCTCTGAAAGCACTGGGTTTTATCTCCAGGAGCATTTTTACCTACTTTCATCAGCCCCAGCTGGCAGGTAGCCATGTTCCTACGCTAGCACAAATATTTCAGCAGAATTTAATCTTTCCCAAACACATTAAGTTGCTTTTTATAAATAACTGATCAGCTCAGTGTGTGCTTCTGCTGTTGGATGCAGAGAGCCATGGGCAGGTCCCACACCCACACTCCAAATTGTCTGGAAGCGAGCCACCACCAGCCCAAAAGCCATTAGCTACATTAATGCAGAACTGTGCCTGAGCTAATAAGTCCTGCGGAGAGCCCCAGCATTAGTACAATTCTGTTTTCACAGCAGCTTGTTTTTCTTTTAGTAAAATATCAGATCACATGGGCTGACAATTTCATTATTTACTTCATGACTGAAGTAGAGTTTAATGTGTATACGGAGAGTTTATCCCAAACAGGAGCTTAAATAGCCAATATAAATCTTCTTCAAAATAGTAATAATGAATTCAGAAGCTATGTGGTAAACAAAATTAAGGATTTCATTCCACAAGTCTTTTGTTTGTCTTTAAGCTGACAAACAACATAATTTTGCTGTTCTCAATAACAAACCTTAATTGATAGACTTCTTCCTAGTATTTTATTGCAAAAAATAAATGTTTGCATTTAATATCATGCTGTCATTATCTTGTTTCCTCCACAGTGAGAAGAGTTTGCTTTCTGCAGGTGCAGAGGACCATCTCCCCGCCTTATCCTTCCTTATCAGCATACACAATGATCACTAGTTATTATGCATAATTACATGGTTGCATGTATTAAATGTTGTTATATTGCATGACAGCATGTTTTAACAGTTAAGAACTTACATCTCAGAACTCTTAGTTATTTTAGTCACATTTTGAAAAGCAGAATCTTTTTCCTGGAACAAAATGTGATTTTAGCAGAAGTTAACTTAGCTAATGAACTATCTGAAAACATAATTAAATAAGTGGAGAAAAAACATGGTTTTCTTTTTGGTTTTTTTCTTGTGTTACCATCTGGTTCACTGGTAACCTGGAAACTAGACTTATCAGCTGCTAGCTACCTGAAGCCCTGGGAGGAGTTCGGGGGGAAAGGAAGGTGAGTGCTCAGTATGTGTTTTAACACAATATGTTATAGGTTTGGTAGAGCTAGTACTGTAAAGCTGTATACAAAACCAGAAATTCAAAAGAGCACTAACAAAATTATATTTCATTAATATTACCAACTCAATATTGATTTTTAAAGGGATTACTATTCTGAGACTCAAGCAGAACAAAGCTTGAGATGCAACTTGATTTCTCCACCTATATAAAATGGAAGATTGCTTCCCACATTTGTTTGCTGATACCAGGAAAATCTGAGTTAAGACTGCGCTTAAAAGAAAATCAAATATTTGAAAATGTGTAGGTATGTACACAAGACAGCCTAAAAATTACAACTAAGAAAACTAAATTAAAGAACCAAGATTTTTTTAATCTATTAAGTATCTCAGAATTTCAACTATCATTTGAAGTTGAAGGCTCTTCCCTGGTTTTAATCACTGTGTCCCAGGCCTTGGATCTCTGAGGAGGGAGAGAGTGGTAAGACTACTGGTGAGCTTCATTACAGCACAAGCTCTACAACCATCTCCTAATCACATTGGTGTTTATAATACTACATAGTATTTTGGAGTATTAGGGTAAAATAACCGATTTAAAATTTCCTGGATGCATTCTCAAAAATCCAGCTTATTACAATAGGTAATAGTAGGTACTACCAAAGACTTTTCAGAACAGAATAAGAGAAAATATAAAAAAGTCAACAACTGAAAATTACAGATTTGAACAGCATTTCTGTTTAATATAATGAGTTACCTTTGTATGTTCTTACACTCTACCATTTCATTTTACCCTAAGTATTTCCAAACATAACAATACACATTTAAAACTCAAATAATCTCTCTTGCACACATATATTAGCTATTGATTAAAAACACATTTGTCCTTTTCTTTTTTCTGTTTCTTTTAATGTCCCTAGCCTTGGAACAGATTGTCCGTGGTTCAGATAAGATTATGTTACAATGCAGCTGTAAACTGATACCTTAAAAATGGGAACACTTCCAGGTTACTCACAATTAATATAACCAAGGGTTCAAACGTTTTCCTTTAAATTGAGAAAAGTATCAAACTATATTACATTTCTATTATCTACAAATATTTATACAAGATTAACTGTTCAGTTTTATATTTCAGTAAGCAAAGACTGCAAAGGGCCAACTGCTGGAAATGTGTCTCAGAACACAAGGCAAACTGGGCTGTAGAAGAACATTTACAAGAGCCTCCAGTGACACAACAAAGGGAAATGGCTTCAAACTGCATGAGAGTAGGTTTTGATTAGATATTAGGCAGAACTTCTTTACTGGGAGGATGGTAAGACCCTGGAACAAATTGTCCAGAGAAGTTGTGGAAGCCCCATCCCTGGAAGTGTTCAAGTTGGAATGCAGCTCTGAGCAACCTGGTCTTGTGAAAGGTGTCCTTGCTCATACCAGGAGGCTTGGAATGAGATGTCTTTTAAGGTCACTTCCAACCCAAAATATTCTGTGACTCTCTTGAAACTGTATGAGTTCCCCAAATAGAGAAGAATTATCTATTATGAAGTGAATATCAAGGTGAGTTAAAAGTAGAATCAAACCCAGAAAGCTAATCTATATTTGGCTCCTTGATATATATATATTTACATATTTGTATAAACGCACAGAAATACAGGAAATCTTGAATCTGCTCATTTATGTTCTTTTAATACAATTATTTTTGGTAGGTGGCATTAAGTATTTATTTAAACTTCATTTAAACTTGGCATAACATAAATCACCAGAGTTCTGCTCCCAGTTATGTTACCAACTTGCTGCTACAAGCAAAGGAATATTTTAGTTTATATCTTAGATTATTTGAATCAAATACATTTTAATTTCTTAAAGTATTGCTTTCAAAAATTTTCATGAGTTCTCGGTATAAATTCTCAAGAATAGTAAATTTTCATTCCATGTATTCACAAAGGTGTAAAATAAATATACCGTTCTTTTACTAAGAACTTAACATAAAGTGGACTATAAGATTTACGTCTATCTCACCAATAATCTAAAGAAACAAGTTGTGACTGTCATGACCAGTCCTGTAATGAAAAAACAGACCTTGAATTTCAAGTAGTAAGCCAAACTTATTGAAACTGTGAGAGACAGTTATTAAATACATATACATAAATACATACATACATATACATATATATATACATAAGGAACAACATTACAAATAATGACTGTTCACACATTTATTTAAATGAGAGATCAAATCCTATGTGTAATGGATTACATTATTACATTACATTAATACATGTTCACATCAGAAATTTGTCTGAGGAACATTTTAAATCTAGGAAATTTCTATTAAGATAAGTTCTCCTTCTAAACATAAAGACAAGCATAAATATCTAAACGAAAGCATCCAAAATGTGGGTTCAATTGTGTGTTCAAATATTTTGCAAATTTTAAAATGCAGTAACCTGGAATTCATCTTCATGTGTTTATTCTTTAATTGCAAAAATTTTGTCCCATTTCAGAGAGAACTGTGTAGAACCTTTCATTTGCATTTGGGTCTCCACTGCCAGCAAAGACATCACTGGTCAAGGGAACCATGTCTCAGTCACTATAAGAGTGTATGTTACAGCTAACTCCTTGGAAAAGCTGATATTAACTTATTTCATTTACCTCATCTAATCAGTGAAATACTCAGAAAGAACCTTATTAATCATAGAAAACAGCAACAAAATTGGTAAAGTTTTCTTAAATACACCGAGTCATATCAAAATTTTAACTTCTTATAATTCCCAATAATTTTTAGCAGTTCAGATCACAAACAAATACTCTGGAAGTGATGTGAAAGTGTTAAGATATGTTCTGGAAATGCTAAGATCAACTAAGAACTGCAAATTTTGTGTGCAACAAAATCTTTGTTAGCCAAAGTAAAAGACATTCAAATAATTTTTCAGATAGTGAATCCCAGGAAAGTTTTTGATTAAAAATAGGCATGCTTATATATGAGCTCTAAATAATTTCCTATCTAGACAAGAATCTAGGCCTTTTGTATTTTCACTCATTTCTGTGGTTTCCTCACTCAGTTCTTCTGCTCTTTTTCCTCACTATTAGTTTGAGTGGGTGATTCATTGCAAATGACATGAGCTATTCATTCTTCTGCTGCCTGCTGGTATGCACCAACATATTGCAATTTATTTGTCATTTTAAAATTACCATGTTTTTGCAAGTTGCATTTTTTGGTTTTCAGGGATTTTTTTCTATGCAAGTAGCTCACACAAATGTGAGCACTGGACACTTAACATTTCAAAATTCAAACTGTGTTGCTATGCCACAGGAAAGAAAGAAAAAGGCTTTTGTTTCTATTCTTGGATCTTAAAAGTATAAAAATGCACTGGCTTGAAGAAGCCAGACTTCTTGGAAAAGGAAGTGTTTAGAGAAAGATTGGAAAAAAAAATTAGGATACAGGGAATACTACAAAGAAAATTAACTGTTATATTTCCAGGTTACAGTTGCATATCACATGCAGTTCAAATAATCATAATAAATCTGAATGGAAGAGATTGCAGATCTTTATTATCTACTTCAGTTCTATTAAACTTAGGATTGAAAATGTTTGGTCACCTACGGATTCCTTTTAAAATGGATTGTGAAAATCAAAAGAAGAAATGAAAATCAGCTGTTATTATGCTTAGATTTGCTATGTAGGGATGTGATAAATTAAAAAATCATATACAAACATTTTACAAGCAGTTCCACAATTTCTTCTGGACACTTTAACAGAAAAAATAGATAAATTTTTATATATGCAGTGTATAGGTAATATGCGATAGGTATACATGTGAAATACATATAACAAGTTTTTAAAAATCATCTCATAGTTCAGTTTAAAAGAGGCATCTCATACTTCAGTTTAAACCCATTACTTGTTGCCTGCCCATGGTGGTTGACCTGAAAACAGAAAGCCCAAAGTCAAACCCCAGACCTCGCCTTCCCACGGAGCTGCTCTATGAATGCCAGTTCCATTAGGCAGCTGTAGGGTCAGGGAGAAATGTGTGGTTTTGGAAACACAGTATGTCAGTGTTTCCAAAACATTTTCCTGGAATTTTTTTTTTCTGAAGAAATTTTTCTTAAAAAAATGGAATTGTTCCAATTTGAGACTAAGCCAAATTAAAAATAAAAACATCTACAAATCTGTGAACTGTGAAGCCAGTTATGCAGCCAGTCCTAGTGCTGTGGAGAACGGCTTCTTTCCAAATATTCTGGTGACACCATGGTCTGATTCCTATTCTTTCTTTCCCTTGAGTCTTCCTGTTTCATTCAACAAGAATTTTCCCCCTCTTAAAGCTCTTGAAGTTTTGTATTAGGCAGTTTTCTAGTCCCTTAACCACTCCCTCCTGCCATTATTTGTTGATGTCATGTATATTGTAAATTAACCTCAACTTCACTGGGCAGAAAAGGACTGCAAGATCATTAGTGAGGATTGCTTTATTTTTATCTGTCATCCTTTCCCTGTAGAGAAAAGCAGCCCACACCACCCTTTACAGAAGTGTCACAGAAGCCCTTACTCACTTGTCATGAAGTTTATTACTTTTACACAGGATTTTGTGCTGTCAGCATTTCACAGGTTTATATATATATATTTTTTTTTTTTTAATCCCTGTACCTCCCTGAGGAAATACTAAGTCCCAAAGACAATAATAATGTGGTGGATGTTTTAGATATGACAATATATCTGACTTCAGCATTGCTAATAAACCTTCTTAAACTTTACAAATCCTTTAATAAAATAATGATAAATGATAATACTGTTATTTTCCAATTTGCTGAAAGTCATTTTTCCTGAAAAATTTATATTGATACTTAACTCCATGATTTTATCCTGAAATGAAATCACCAGAACAATGCTGCAGCCTGAGAGGGATGTGCAGCTATGACAAACTTAAACAGAATAAAGGCAAAGAGATGCTTCTGTCCAAGCAGACATCCAAGAAGAGATATCTTTGAATTACTGAGCCTCACCGTCATCTGAATTCACACAGGTAGGAATTTTTTTTCTATTTCAAGTATATTACAGGGTTTTTTTTAGTGACAGGTAGGTACATAAATTCCTCCTGTTGCTTTCAAAACTCCAGTCCACTTTTCTCTCTCTATCTCAAGCAAAAAGCTACAGAATACAGAGTGGAGGGCAGCTGAAAATAACAGTCTCAGGAGAAGATAATGCTGAGCACTGTTTAACATGATATATGCCCTCAGACTGACGAATTTTAGCTTGTGGACAGGCAAGTATATTCCAATGTGAAATTACCAGTTGAAAATGACAGTACACATTATTTAAGAAAGAATTTTATATATTTTATTGTACTCCATAATGTAGTCAATTAAAAGCTATGATTCAGCTTTCAGCTAAAAATCCCACTGCCCAAAACACTAGAAATCTGCAACAGATGTTAAGTTTCTGCCCATGTCCTGTTCTGCTGGCTGCAATTCCTGTAGTCAGATGGCTCCCTTTCAACTCCATTCATACGTTCCAGCAGGTCATACTTTGTGAAGCCTCTAACAACTAATTAAAGTTTTATTTCAGACCTCTAATAGCTCAATGAATAATTTAGGGAGAAAAGAAAACATTTTCTGGGAAAGCATTAGCATAAGATTCAGTGAAGTTGCATCACTCCTTCTGGCCATGTTCAATTTTAGGAAGATGAAAGAAGTGAAAACACAGCATAACTTGCTGCCATACAGGCAGTTGCAGCATCAGTTTGTATCTTGGAACACTTCTAAATAGCTTTTCTCCTAAAGAAATAATCAATTAGTATTGAGGCACATCTGTAGCACAACAAGCTATTCTGCTTGGAACTTGATCAAAATTACATTTTGCAAATGTTATCTCATTCCTGTATTACTTTCATTTGTATCTACAAATAAAGAGCTTACAAATTTCAAATCCAAATTCCAATGGATCGGTAATATGAAGTCAGAAAAATTTTGAAATAGACGTCTCCAGAAGGAATCTTAGACTTCCAAACTTGCTTACTTTAACTTGTGTATCCTTAATATCTCTGGGTTAAAGAAAACTTTGTATTGATGTCTGATTGCCAGAAAATTGTTTGGATTATTTTTCCTGAGTGCAAAACCTATTTAAGCATTCCAAACTGCACCTGGCTGTGGACAATAGGAAAAAATAACAGTCAAATGGACTGTAAAACAAACACAGGGAAAAAGTGAGTAAGAAACAGACACAGGTAGGTATTAGCTGGAAAAAGTGCACCAAAGGTCTATCTGAAATAGCTTCTACGTTACTATAATATAGAAGTCTAAAACTGATCGCCACAATAGAAATCTATAAGCATCTGGCTGAAATACAAGATTGAATTGCATTAGCTCAGCCAGTGGGAAAGGCACCACCTTTCAGTCTTCAAAAAGCTGGGAGAGATCCTCTCAACCCAAACTCCTCATCTACAGCTGAGGTAGAAAATCTCTGGTCTTCTCCCATTGTACCAGTAATAATAAAGGGGATGGCACTTGATAAGAAGTTGAAATCTATAATTGAAGGCACCATCCAGGAGGCCCCAGTCCTGCCTATGGAGAAATGTTCTTTCAGACACCTGGCAGCAGTCTGCTGTGTTTTGGACAGTGTTGGAAGTTAAGACATTGAGCTCATTTGATTGTGGTGTATTGAACAGGCTGGCCTTGCAGAATTTCTTATTGGCAAAGGGGAGAATCTCACAGAAAATCTCCTGTAAAACTAAATTTACTGATCTTAGAGGCCTCATATATCCGAGGTCTTTAGCTGTCTGCAAGTTATCTATCATATGTTTGGGTACATGGAAGGAACAAGTTCATAATGTACTCCAAATTGTATAAACAACCAAAGTTTTTTATGTTTGGGGGTTTACAGATTCCAAAATGTCTTTCTTCTCCTGCTTTCCTTCCAAGATTTTTGTTTCCTGGATCCATTTTTCTTCTGGGCAAAGGAACCAGACTATTGGATCTAGCAATTCCTTAGATCACCACATAATCTGGAATGCACAACATCCTACTGAGGATTAGGCAGAAGATATTAATTACATAGGTCCTAAACTAATTTCTGGATAGCTTTTTTTTCTTTATAGATTGAAGAGTTCTGCCATTGCTTATGATTATTTGGCATTGCTGCTGGAAAGAAATGGGATGTTGGCAGATCCTATATATAAAGAGAAGTTTCCAGCACAATGACACTTGAAATCCTGATTTACTCAAGAGAATAATCAATTCTTAAAACAGCTTCCATGTGAATAAAAGGTCCCCAGAGTTTAAAATTTCTGCGTCACCATTATTTGGAATTTTAATGCAATACAATGAAGAAACTAAAGTAAATTAATACAAGCATGGTATTCACAGCACAATTTCTATATATATATTAAGAAATTCTCAAAAAACTAATTGTATAAACTTTAGGTAGGTGGACAGTATACTGAGGTTCATTTCAGTAATAACATTGCAAGACACAGTGCAAAGAACAGTTTTTAAATTCTATATAAAAAGCTGAACTTTGTTAATCCAAATAGAGCCAGACTTTTTTTTTTCCAAGAATGTCATCAATATGTGCTTCTTTCAAAATCTTGCTGACTTTAGAGTACATTTAGAAAGCTTCTGAATACTCCTGTCCATTTAAAAAGTAATTTGTTTCCTTGAAGTTTCTAAAGAATGGTCTGACTTCATATTTCTGCAGGTGCCTTTGATATGAAGGAAAAGCCACCAGGAACAAGGTGTTTAATCTGTTTTACCATAGATATTTGACTGGCATAATACGAACATAAATCTAAAGCACACATCCTGTAACTTGATTGATTTGTTTTAAAATTAAAAAAAAAAAAAATTGAAATCTTTTAACAAAGTCATCATCAAATTCCCAGCTTTTACTAGGAAAAGAACTAAATCAGGAATACTTAGTAGTTTCTGCTTCAATAGCAGTTAATTATAGCTGCATCTTTACTGAGGCATACCAAGTGTGAAGAAATATTCTACAGATATTTTTGGCTCTTGACCTCAGCAATTTAGAGAATGTTCAGAACTTGCTGAAAATTTTTCAAGTAGGGATCCTAACTTGACTGTTGTTATAAATAACACAGGGTTTTTTTGGCAAAAATAGTGTAAACTAATCCATGTACCCTTAAACTACACAAACAGTGTTGTTTCACATATGCAAAAGTAAAAATACCAGCAATACAACTGCTAATGTAAAAGACAACTTTCTTATTCATAGTCTTCACTTTTTTTTGTAACCAGCGTACCTGAGGAGCACTATTTTTTTTTCTATTTAAGGGAAAATAATAATGTTTTCTTCTGGTTGATTCTTGACTTCCAGTTATTATCTCATTTAGGCAGAAGATAGAGGTCATCAAAAACCTACGATGTCAACCATGGAAATCTTTCTATCTTTACCACGATGGCCCAGGCTTTGGATAATGGTTCCTTCTAGCTTGTCTCTCAATAAACAAAAAGCCATTCCATCTGCCTGATGGCTTTAAGCATATAAAGCAGCTTCTCAAAGGTCTCTGGCTAAAGCCACAACAAAATCCTTTTGTTTAGCAACATTAGCTTATGTGGCAAAAAAGACTTGAACTTTTGGATCTTCTCTATGTTAGAAAACTTAAGAGTAGTGTCGGTGTGTACTTAAATTCTGTAAACACTCCTGATATTTATGTCTGCAAATACTAAACTTCTGGGACCATCCCTTCATTTTAATTAGATTAATTCACTGTAAGATATCTTATTATATCCAATTTTAGTACGTCCATATCACTCTGTAATTCTGTGATTTTTACATGGTTTTTACATTCTATGATCTATGGTTTTTACATTCCCAGGAAATAGTTTCACTTGCAACAGTCCCCAGATGTAACTAGCTACAGAAAGGGGCAATATGATCATACAATGGTGTGGATTGGAAGGGACATTAAGGATATTTTAGTTCTAGCTCACTTGCCAGTGGCAGGGACATCTTCCACTAGAACAAGCTGCTCAAAACCCCATCCAGCCTGGCCTTGAATACTTACAGGAATGGGGAATCCACAACTTCTCTGATCAACCTCTACCAGTGTCTCACCACCCTCACGGTAAAGAATTTATTTACAAATTCTAATCTAAACCTATCCTCTATCTGTTTAAAGCCCCCACCTCTTTTCCTGTCACAACAGGCCCTTGTAGAAAGCCTTTTTGGAGGCCTCCTTTAGAATTCCCCTTTTGGGAGGCTGTTATAACACCTCACCAGAACCTTCTCATCTCCAGGCTGAACAGCCCCAACTCTCTCTGCCCATCTTCATAGGAGAGGTGCTCCATCCCTCTGATCATCTTCGTGGCTCTTTTCTGGACTCATTCCAATAGGTCAATGTTTTTCTTGTGTTGGGACCCCAGAGTCAGACACAGCACTCCAGGTTGTGTCTCACCAGAGCAAGTAGAGGGGCAAGAGCTCCTCCCTTAACCTGCTGGCCACTCTGCTTTTGATGCAGCCCAGGTCATCGCTGGCTTTCTGGGCTGCAACTGCACATTGCCAGGTCATGTTGATCTTGTTGTGAACCAGCATCCCCAAGCTCTTCTTCCCCAGGCAGTTCTCAGTGCATTCTCTGCCCATCCTATTTATGCTTGGGATTGCCCTGACCTAGGTGCAGGACCCTGCACTTGGCCTTGCTGGATTTCATGAGGTTCACATGGGCCCAACTCTCAAGGTCCCTCTGGCTGGCATCCCTTCCCTGCAGCGTTTTGACCACACCACTCAGCTCAGTGTCATCAGTGACGTTGCTAAGGCTGCATTCTGTCCCACTGTTCGTGTCACCAACAAAAGCATTAAATAGTGCCAGTCCCAATACCAAACCCAGAGGGACTCCCCTTGTTTGTCACTGGGCTCTACATGGATATTGAACCATTGACTACAATTCTCTTGAGTGCAAACATCCAGCCGATTCCTTATGCAGAAAGAGGTCCATCCATCAAATCCCTATCTCTCTGGTTTAGAGAGAAGGATACCATTTAGAGTGATGTCAAATGCTTTGCAGAAGTCCAGTAGATGACAACAGACTCTCTTCTCTCAATCAGCAGTGCTGTTACGTCATCATAGAAGGCCACCAAATTTGTCAGGTGCAATTTGTCCTCAGTGAAGCCATGTTGACCATCACTAACCAGTTCTTTCTTTTCTGTGTGCCATGGAAATATGCCATGATATAAATTAGAGATTTTTTTTCAATTACTGCAGTCAAGTTCCAAGGACATCATGCACAATAGGTACTATATAGTGGTCTTCTCTCAAGAAAACACTTTAATTATTGGTTGCTGGCAGAGATCCAAAGGAAAGCTGGCTATTATTACTGGCTGGAGGCTTTCATCTAGTTAATTCAAAAAAGCAATGCAAAGTGGACAAAGCAAAGTAATTACCATTATCAGAAAAAAAAAAATACAACAATGATAGAGCTGGTCTTTGCTCTTCAGAAGAGATGTGTTCTTTTGTTAAGACAATAGTCTTGACTCCTGTGTGTTCACACAGATAGGCTAGAGCTTGTGTGAATGCTTAAAAAACTCTTCTTTCTTGGCAAACAATGCTTAGCAGGGCAAATATCATCTGTTTGGTGTCTCTCATTAACCATAAATTTGAAGAAAAACACCTGCCTTCTAGCACAATGCCTCTGTGAGTATTATCTATATGCACCTAAGTATCTCATCTGCACAATATTGATAAGGGGATCTTCATCTGTTGATTCTTAATGAATCAGTTATTTAATCTGGTACCAGATGAAATAAATTGGGTGAGTGCTATTAACAAGCCTCCACGATTATTGTGAAATAATAGTAATAGACATGCACAAAATCATACAAACAATCTTATACGCAAAAAATATTAGCAAAAAAAAAAAAAATTTTTTTAAAAATCCCTAGGAAATTTTAATTTTGTGCAAGTACAATGATCTCTCCCTTACCTGAAGAATACACTGCATCTAATCTCCTGTCCCCTATGATGGTAACTGGTGAGAAAAGAGCTAATTACATGAAAGCTTTCTTGCCACTTAATAAGTGTACCTCCAGAGCTGTAGGGAGAAATCTCACTGGCTGTGGAAGGACTTACCCCACACAGTAACTTTATCAGCTTATATAAGCCTTTAGAGGCACCTCTCAGAACATCATCCTACAGATGGTGACTACTGCACTCCCAGCACAGTCCCTTGCAGTGCCCTGACTGAGGTGCACTGACTGTCACTGCCTTCCAAGTAACACAACCCTGACCAGGTGCAAAATGCCACAGAATTCCCACTGGTAGTGATTACGGTTTATAAAGAAAGGAGATGAAGACTCTTCTCCCAGGACTGGGTGGCTTGGACTGCTCCGCGCAATTCTCTTTTGTGTGGCACTCACAAACACCATGGAATTGCACTGGTATGTTTTGCTTTCTGAAATAGTGTGTGCTCTACACTGAAATTCAGGACAGAAGAAATGTTTTAGCTAATAAGAAAAATGGTGTGGTTTATCCCTTACATTTCTAAATTAGTTATTTCCTTCAGCACCTGGAAAGATTTTTCACAGATAAATTTGTTAAAGAGGAAAAAAAAAATTGGGGCTAGTGAATTGCAAAATGCTTCAAATACCTCACAAATTTAGCTTTTCACACTGCGGACCTCAGCCACCACTGACTACAATTGCAAATTTTCCAGTACTGTTTTATATTCTATTAAGGAAACAAGTTTCCTGTCTTTCAGAGAAGAGGCAAAGCAATTCAGTACAAAGAACAGAGAACTAGCCAACCATTCCTGATAGGAAATGGAAACTCTGAAGCTCCTTTTTAAAAACAAAAATTCTAAGTTTTATTTCATAAAAATTTGGTGAATTTTTTTTGCCTGATTTCTGTGTTGTTTTATTGTTGTATTATTCCTCTTGATGCTTATTTCAGATTTTTTGGAAACTGATTTTCTGATGATTACATAGAAGTCTGATAATTATTTGAAACATCATGTTTCATTCCCTTTCTTCCCTCTCAGAATTTTGTCATGCTTTAGTAGAATACAAGCACAGGCCTGTTTTCATTCTTTTTCAGAATTATGGACCCTGGTGAATCCTTAGCATTACCAGGCATCTTTCTTAATTAATTTTCAAGGTGATGTGAATCATTCATTCTTTGCTGTGAGTTCATGAATTATGTATTTTATTGCATACTATGCTCAGTCATGTGATTATTAATATCTCTCGCACGGTTCTTAATCATTCAAGGTTGTCTTTTTTCCTATGCAGATGAATAATTTCTTCTACTCCATCCAAAGTTTTTGTTCTTCCCTGCAGTAGTTGGAACAGCCCAATACCCTCTTGGGCTGCAGACAGAGGTAGCCATGCAGCAGATGCTTAGCACCTCCTGGGGCTGCTAATGTCCTTTGGTTCCTGAGGTCCACCTGTCCCGACTGTCATTGATTCCAGTTGTCAGGGAAGCGCTGAGTGCTTCCAAGGAAGCACACAGCAATTTGAGGATTGGCCCCAAATATCCAGAGGGTTGGTGCTTGTGTTACATCTCTTATTAAGATACCAGAGATGTCCCTCCTGGCTGTCACACATACTGGCAGCAGTAAGTGCTCTACAGGAAGCAGCCAAAGCTAATTACCAGTTTTGAAACCCACCCTCATTTTCAGGTGTCTGTTGGGGTGACACTGGAAGGAAAAGTTCCCTTTGCTATCGGCATGTGTTCAGCAATAAGACAAAATCTTCTGCGCCCTAAGGCCTGGGAACATCTGGGGCAATTCTGCAGCCAGGGCAGAGTCTCCCCACTCTTCTCCAGGACCAGCAATACATTGCTTCTGATCTTGCTCTCACCTTGACCACCCACCATCCAGGCAGTTTTTCCACTCACTTCATGCCAAATTACAACCACAAACTTCATTTATCTTCACGTTACTAAAATCTTTGCTGATACAGCAAGCTTTGGGGCACAGCCATAACAGGCTAGCAAATACTAAGTATAATCTCTTTTTAAAAAAATTTGTCTAATGCAATAATATTTAACTAAGTATGAGTGTATCACCTTTATTAGAATCAAAGACTTCAGACAAGAACCAGAGTATCACAGGAAAAGTGACATTTTTTTTGCTATTTGTGTGTCACAGTAGCAGTAACAGATCATTTTTCTAGAAATTTTTTAGGAGCAGGAATCACTGAAAAAAATGATCCCTTTCCACATTTTGAGGCCCCAGTTAAGGCCCAGAGTAGCAGCATATTTTTCTTACTGGGAATGTATCCCTGTAGATGTAAATTATGTTTATATTATGGAATTTAAAGTAAATTTTCTGAGAATTTCAAAGTTCATGCAACCAGGAAAATAAAGATCAGTACTGCAAAGGAATTCATAGCTGATTACTAGAGAGGAGTAGAATGTGAGAGCTCTGGGGTTTTGCCCCAGATATACAGATTTCAAAATTTTTCTTTTCTTCAAAAATACACAACAGTAAGAAAAAATAATATTTCTGGAAAAATTCTATTTTTCACATTTATTAAAAATCATCCATAGATGCAATGTGAATTTTGTACTGGAATTTTACATGCCACATCACTTCTCACCTCTAGATTTGAGTGCAGGTGTCTCACATTATTAATTTGTTAATCCTCATGCAGGGCAGTCTCAGACTCCCACACTTGTTTGACTTCAGAAAAATGACATATTCTGACAAACTGAAAATGTATCAGCTAGTTCTATTAATCAGTGCAATGAAGGACCAACTGAAATGAACATTTTGATTTATTTATACATTTTGCTGAGTTTTAACAGAACTGTAGAAAAATACAAAATAATAGAAAATAAATAGGGGCATTCTGCATAGAGGGAAGGAGGGTGAGGTAATCCACATTTCTCCCAGAGAGGGAAGATGATGTTCTTCTGCAAAGAGAAGTTCCAAAGGAATTCCTATACATCCTTAATCCACAGACTTCTTGCTCCAAACACAACCATAATAAACTGACTGATCCCAGAGCATGTAGCTGGATCATCTACTGCATTGTGAATTTTGTCCTGTAACAGTAGCAAGGTCTGTGGAGACTGGAAAATACATGAATTTCATACTGATACTGATACGTTTTCCCAAACTCTCGAACACAAAATCTGTGCTGGGAATCACAAGACATTTCTAAAAATATCAAAATAGTAGCATTTGCAAGGAGGATAAGTCATATTTCCCAAAAAAATGCAAACAAGGTTGGATATTACACAAAAAAGTCACAAACTATGTGTGATGCTGTTGACTCTGGCAGAAACAGCCAGTACAAGATAGCAGTGAAATGATGGCATAGTGTCACAACATTGTGTCCTGATCCAGCCCCTGGCCTCTGTGGGTCGCCTCTGTGCCTGACAGCTGCTCTGCAGAAAGCTAAATCTCTGCTAGAATTATAGGATCCCAATGTAATTCAAGCTCTGTTTGACACAGCAGAGGTGAACTGAGGAACTGAGTATTTTAGCATTCCAGTCCAGCTGGACAGCAGATATGAAATATTGACTTAGCCAACAAACTGGTCATTGCAGGAACCATCCCAGGCTCTTGCCTAACCAGAATGGATTTTGATAGCTACAGCACTGTCTCTCATTTTGTTTCTGTCCATTTCTTGATCAAGGGCCTTTAAATCTAAGTCTCTGTCCATGTTACCAGTTTATGAAATGGGCCAGTTAGTTAGGAAATTCATTACAGGCACTGCTATTAAGTGGTTTACCTCTGCTTGAGTTTCTGCAGTCTGTTAAATGTGTGCTTCCATTTATTCCATTAAATGTACTCTACAGAGGTCAGTGCAATGGCCACATGGTAAAAATACCATGCCATTTACAAAAACAATATGTCATTAAATAGTAATAAATATAAATCTTTCAAGGCAAAAGGAACTGGTGTCTTCATGGTACAGTGCAAGTCTGGTAGCCAAAACAACCCTGCACTCAAGAGATTTACTTTGAAAAAGGCTAATGAGAGAAAAGGTAACCTCACCCCAAAACTGGCCAAAGTGTGCACTTGGAAGAAGTCGGTTTGCCTCTTTCACCTTGACAGCCTCCATTAATACTCACATTTCAATAGCTCTGACTAAGATGTCTGCCCAAGTCTTGATGTAATAAACATGTTTTGCTCTTATATGAACTGATATCATGCACATCACTGATTATTCAAATAACTCCAAGGTGTTTTGCATATTTCTGTTTTAATGAGAAGTGCAGTAATGTTAGAGCTATTTTCCTCTTTATGGAGGCAAACCACTTGTTAATATCATGTATGGCATCAACTGCAAATATCATATTGCTGAACTAAAAGGCTTTAATGTGTTAGACCAGTGGCCAAAGAACCAGTCTCCATGGCAACTCTATATTAAGTTTCCCTGCTACAACAATTGCAAAGACTATTCAATCACAACTCATTTCAGCTGAATTCTTTTATATTTCTAAATGGCTCTCATAAATATTACCACTTCCGACATTTTGTCTTAGTTTCAGGAGAAAAGAAAAACATAGGAAAATGAAAGGCCAAATAAGAGGCTGACTTTGGAAAGGTTACTATGAGTCTATTTTACATCCCTAGTCTAAATAAAACATTTAAAAAGGATCAAAATAAAGATAAAACTAAAATTTAAAAAAATAAAAATAAAATATTAGTGCAGATATGTGTAAAATTTTAGATACAGCACCTACCCACAGAGGCCTGGCAGACTCCTTCAGTTATTCCTATTAAGATTTTATCAGACCAGTTATTCACCTCTGAACTTTCACCATGTATCTGGAGGCAGGTTCTTCTTAACCAGCAAAAATACTTTTTTCTCTTATCACTGAGTGTCCATACCTACCTGTGGACAGCAGCTTTCTTATCACATACTAGCAGAGCCTTTTCTCAAGCTGCTCAGTGCCTCAGCAGGGGTCAGCAGCTGGAACAGCAAAGGGAACAAAAAAAGTGGAAAACACCTAGTTCCAACTACATTCTGCACAATGCCTCTTTCTATTAAGAGCTTCTCCTAAAAGCTTTTCAGGTCCATTTGTAACTGGGTATCCAAACACGTGACTCTTTCCCATTTGTGGGCTGACCAGAGCTCTTTGCTGGTCAGTTTTAGAAGTAGTTTGACTGATGTGAATAGCCAGTACTTGATTCTTGTGCTGAATTACTGCAGCATGTAAGCAAAGAAAGAAACTGTGTGTTCCTGGGAAACCTCCATTTCATGCAAGTGCAACTTCCCACCAGCTGAGGCACCACGAGCACATCACAGCATGGCTCCAATCTCTGCATTGATTCCCCACTAAAAATAGGCAAGTGCACGGTGCAATCCCATTAATTGGATGCTGTCACAGGACTGACCTTTAGAATCTGAGATCACCTCTCTGTCCGTGACTCCTGATTTCTGTTGCTGCCTCTTCCCACTGGAAGCACAAGTCAGTGGTTGACAGGCACAAAATTGCCACAATGAATACTAGATAAGATTTTGGAAATAATTTCTACAGAAAATTAAAGCAGATACAGAACCTCCGCTGTTTTCAGAAATAATACTTTCCACATTTCCCAAAATAAGTTACATTAAACTTAAAAAAAAAAAAATTGATCACTTTCTGTGGAAACAGCAATATAGAGCAAGAAAAAAAAAATACTCCTGAATATTCCTTGAGTGGCTCAAACATATGAGCCTTTGTAGGAGAGCCTACACAGTCACAGGTGCACACTCTAATAATCTGCAAAATTTCTGTTGTGATTTCAATCATCTCTGTTTCTCAATCTCAGGATCACATGAGTCCAAAGCTTCAGAACAGCTGAAGTGGACTTTATTTCCCATAACTTATGGAAATAACTTACTTATTTTCCATACTATTAAAAATGCTAAACCATCATAATTTTGCATTTTGCGGAGTAGAGTTCCCATCCCTTCTTATACAGGTACAAACTGCTAATAATTATCACAAGTATTGATTAAACTGTGGCTTACTGCAGCGGATTTATTCCTAGGTCAAAGCCCTATATTAATTTAAAATGGCAATCAAGTTAGAACAAAAGATCTGAGAATTTTAAATCTATTCTAACTTCTAGTTTGCTTATAAAACATACAGACAGGAAAAAGGTTTGTGGTTTCATGTTTCCATTAAAATATTTAGCACATATCCATTTGTGCTTATTTAAAAACCCACATACTTTAATCTGACCATCCCTGAAAGACATAGGTGGGATCTTTTTAGTTTCCAGGCCGCATTTACTTATTTTAATGAATTGATACTACGAGCAGCAACAATAACATCCTGAAACCCATCAAGCATCATATGAAATTAAAATTTGAGTTTGAATCATTCTGCTTATCATTACTAATCTACCAGTCATTATAGGTATTTCTCCTTAATCCTTCTTTCCTGTAATATCTTGAGGTTTGACTGCAATATGGGCACAAAGTCATTTAAAATCATGAGACACCAAGTGAATGTCTACAGGTAAAATGTCTTACAGCAATGAAGTGTCCATTTGTTTTAAAAGCAGGAAGGTTTAACAGAACATTACTGAAGCTTTTAATCATTCCTCAAGATATTTCAGGCCTTTTCTCATGGGAGCCTTATCTGCAGGGATTCCTGAGCTAAACTGCAGACAAACTGCTATTTCAAAAAGGGTTGAGGTAGTTTGTGCTGAAATTAAATTGTAGAACCCTCACAGCAATAAAATACAGTTACAAGGAAAAAAACAAAAAAAAAAAAAAACCAAAAAAAAAACATCACTTTACATAAAAGCCTTTGTCTTTAACCACTTTCAGCAGAAGATTAAAGGTTTAATCATAGTAAATGGAGGCAGGAACAAACCCCACTTCCATTGGAGTTAAAATGGCTTCAGAGGGACCAAAATTTTGCCACGAACATCAGAACAACACATTTCAGTGAAGCTCTTTACCTCAACACCTCCACATTCTACAGACATTCCTCCCAATAAGCAGAATTTAATAACCTGGATCCAGCGGCTCAGTAAGTATGTCTGCATTGCTTTTGAATCAGAATTGAATTATGTTCTCAGAAAACAGTCCCACAAAAGACAGTATTTGCAAAAGCCTAACTAAACATATCCATGATCTACTTTGTATTTGAGTGCATGTACATAAAATGAGCAAAAGCACCTCCTTTTTTACTTAGCAACCCCTAGGAAGCAGCACCTTTGCTAAGTAAACTATGCCTATGCCAGTCAGTTCATCTAAAGTCCGGGTCATTGTCCAGGCACAGAAACACAATTACATGTGCTAATAAATTGCAAATAAATACTAATAAATGTCCTTAGCATACTACTTTTCTGCCAGCTATTTCCCAAATAGTTCTTCAGCACAGTTCAAGAGGCAGAACTTTCCCAGAGCCATTCGCAGATGGCATCATGTTAATCTACAGGGCTGAAGGCTTTCCCTCTCCTCCTGGCCACCAGATGCAGGGATGTTTTCGACTATGCTTATTTGCTTATACAGATGTGGCCTTTGACGCCACTCAAAGCAGAAGGTTGCCATGGCAGGTGGATGCCACTCAAAGCAGAAGTTTGCCATGGTACATGGATGCCAAGCAAAGCAGAAGGATGCCATAGTACATGGTTGCCACTCAAAGCAGAAGGATGCCATGGTACATGGTTGCCACTCAAAGCAGAAGGTTGCCATGGCAGGTGGATGCCACTCAAAGCAGAAGTTTGCCATGGTACATGGATGCCAAGCAAAGCAGAAGGATGCCATAGTACATGGTTGCCACTCAAAGCAGAAGGTTGCCATGGCAGGTGGATGTGCTGAGCCAGCCCAGTCACTCTGACCATTGCACAGTGCCAGCTCTCCTGGAGGACTCTTCTTTCTTGCTCTGAGCACAAGGCTCTTCAAAATACCAGATCCAAGCAGGTCCCCTTTAGCTTTTGGCTGCGTTCCCTGGATTCCCAGGATATCACATTCCCAAGGACTCTAACCAGAGGAAAGTGTCCAATTCTTAATGAGAATAGTCTGGAACCAGGCCATTGTGATTACACTGGGGACCCACAGCCATACAGGTGCATCATATTCTTCCTCACTAAGATTCACTGTTATCCTGTCCCTTTTACCTCTACTACATAATTCCAGAGTTTCCACTTAATTCAGGACAACGACCAGATGGCAAACTGAGCCACACCTGGTTTTCTAGAAATGAAAACACACAGTAAAAGAGCATTGCAGCACAAATTATAATGTTCAGAGTATTGTATTTTTACATAAAGCAAGGGCAATATCTCTACTTAGAGCTAGATGATATAAGATCTTTCATCATTTATGCCTTTTTAAAATATTACTACAGGTGTCTCTTAGGGGTCAACAGTTAGCACGCCACAAGCTGAGTATTCTGTAAACAGTTTCAAATAAAGGTCCTTTCTCCTGTGATACAGGTGACTAATTAATTAGCTGAAGTCAGCACATCCAGAATATTTACTAAGCTTAATGAACAGTGATTTTCAGGAAGTATATTTTAATCACTAGATTGCTCCAAATGTAATTTATGACAAAGATGGTAAATATAATTACACAAACAACTATGAGGTGAATTAATACATAATCACATTCACAAATGCTATTTGGATTTGAACATTACAATATATTTCAAACACATAGGGTAATTACCTAAACAAGTAAAACACTGCATTTTTGCAGCTTCATTTTTATTTCAATCCTTCTCATCTCCCCCTAAAACCTTCTATAATCAGAAAATGCACTTTGTGATTAGAACACTGTAAATCACAGATCTTATATGGTAAAAACAGCTCTTCCAAATGGTCCTGAAATTCTTTAGATCATATGCACTATCAATTTATTTTCTGGATGGGTCCAAAACAAAAACCAATTTTAAAATATTTTTCAAAATCCCAAATTAAGAAAGCAATACAGAATATGACTGCATGTATACATACATATACACAAAGATTCACTCATGCAAGACTCTTGAAAGCTGTCTAAATACCTGAGTTGGCACAAAACAGTGAATAAGCAGGTCCTATAAGATCTTAGACCACTGAAGATGCAGAGTATTTTCAGCTGCAGGGGAAGTCAGTGGAGAAGGGAACTTAGACATTTCAGAGGAGAATGTGAACATTTCGAAGACTACTGCAGTCAGGAAAAATGAAGAATTACACCATTTGTTTGTGCATAGAATTACTTCAAATATTAGAAAGGAACAGAGAAAACTGAAATGTTTTAAGATGGCTTGGGAGAGCTTTTAAGACCCTGAAAAATGCTCAGGTTTTCTTTTTAACAGTAGGCTGTAAATAACACATGGCAGATACCATGATGAGTGTGAGCAGTTGCTCTGCATGTGTTTTGGTCATGAAACACTTAAGAGCACACCTCATCTAAATATCACTAGAGAGTGAGAGTTGAAATTTAGGTGGATGTGGGGTTGCCTAATGCAGAGGTGACCCACCAGCTTCCTCAGAGTGCCTGCTCTCCTAGGGGATGCAGCCACATATGAGCCACATGAGACCTTCTGCCCCGCAGGGGAGTTACATTTTTGGGCATACTACCAAGATACCATGGTTAAACAGATGCCAAGGCCAAAGTGTGATGTGTTGAAGCACAGGTCAAGTAAAGACATTACATTATTTGCATTATTATTACATTATTTCTATCAAGGTAGACCAATACAGATTTTATTACATGAAGATTAAAGTATAGATTCTCTAGCTTTTCCCAGCATGTGAACAATCCTCTACAATTTACTAAAGTTAGAATCTTCATTCTGCTCAAAATCTTACCTATTTTAACAACCCAGTGTTTAAAGAAGAGATTGATAGTAACCTAGAATGAGGAGTCCACTCTATTTTCTGCATAGGTATATGCACATAAACATTCACAGTTCAGATAACACCTGGGTAACAGATCTAGATGACCTTATTTTTACAGTTTGAATTGGTTCAGAGACCAATTTAATTTAACTTTATGTATTCCTCCCACAAGCATTCTTACTTTGAATTCAGTATTCCTCTTTTCAGTTTTGTTTAACCACTAAATAAAAATCACCAAAGAACAAATGAATAGAGTATTATTCTTCCAAAAGACATTTTCCATACAAAGAGAATTTAATTAAATTTGATACTAATCCAGTTAATTAATGAGCAAACTATGAACAGACAGCCCTAAAAAGTATTTGTTCCATAGTCTGGGCATCCATTTAAAAACATATCATAAATCATTTCATTTTGCTTGTCTTCTAGCAGTAATAATTACAAAACCAGAGCACATTTTTCTAGCTGCTATTAATACTCGCCAGGAAAAGTAAGAATTATTATCCCCATTTTACAGGTGGGGAAACCTATTTCCCATTTCATTAATGATCCCCTCTCCCTTTGCACTTCATTAAGTCATTCACAGAAGTATAAAGGGAATCTGAAATAGTGTCATGATAGTATTTGTAGAGTGTGCAGCTCTTCATCAATTTGCCCTGGACTGACTGGCTTCAGTGAAGTGTTGCATCAGCTTTGGGAACTAAGATACTGAAGTTTATTAATGATATACACATCTACATGTGACTAAATACTACTCCTGTAGAAATATGGATAGGGAGAAGTCCTTACTAACTGAAGTCTCATGAATTACAAGCAATGGAATGTCAGCTACTTAATTCGTAAGATTTCAGAAAGCAAATGAGCAAGAAAAGCAACTTATTTTATTCCCCAGAATGTTTTGCATTTTAAAGCTACCTCTCAAAACATTCCCAATTCTTAACTTACTGTCTAAGATAACAGATCAGCTAGAGAAATTGAAGTGCTTAGTTGATTGCCCCCTTACTCAAGGTAAAATGTCTCTCCTGGATTCAGCACATACGCAGATATGCATCAATTCTAGGAAACATTATCTTTAAATGATGTCTGAATCACAAGATAAATTCACCAATTGAACTTTCTGGTTATTTTAGCTCTTTTAAGCAACTGAATTGCTAACATAGCTGTTGTAACCACAGCTAGTTTCTGTTATTTCTTTGAGTGACAGCCGTAAAAATGTCACAGTGACCTTGAAAACAGGACTAATGTGGTAACACTGTGGAAGATAAAAGACACTGAAACACAGAGGCTGTTTTGGATGGCTCCATGGCAGACACATTTGTGCCTTTGTACTGCTTTTTACAACTGGTGGGGGCAGGGGGATATTAGATTTTACTTCAAGAGTCTCTTATTTGACACCCATCAAGACACAGCTGAAGAGCCAAGTGTTGTGCAGAAAAGTGGTAACTTCATTTTCAGGGGAGTGTGTTAAGGAGTACACCCCAGCCTGCAGGGAAGGAGGGCATTACAGCTCCTGCCAAAACTGCCTTGGGCTCTGCCCACCATCCACTCTGCTCCCACATCTGGAATTCTCAAAATCTGTTCTTCAGAGCTCTCAAGACCTCTCCAGAAATCCCCTCATTTATACTAGAGGCGTTTAAAATAAGATTGAGGAAAAGAAGGTACTTACAATACTCTGCTTTAGAATTACATTCTGTATCATCTTTCCCAGTTTTAGTCATGCTGTGTCGTGACTAGAAGACGAACTATTTGGGGTACAGACTGTGTTTATGATATTTTTTATACAGTATTTTGCATGCCTAGGAGACTTTATGCAAAATCCATGAAAGATTTGTTGTTAACATAGACCACTCATATTATACAGTGGTAGAATATCTTCTTATGAAATAAACATCTACTTATTGAGGTTTTTTTTTAATTTCATAAGGACGAAGTTTTGAGAAGTCACATTTCATTCTTATTCTAAACAGAAATTTGACAAAAATATACAAATTTTATTTTAAAAATTTTTCATGTCATAATATGGAATCACATTTTTAATTACAAGCTTTTTTGGCATTTTTTTCCCATTCTAAATATTCTGAAATAGTGTAAAAATGGTTTTAACAACTCTTTGAATTCTTAATAGATTTCTCAATTTCTATCAGAAAGGATTATCCTATAGTCAACAGTATAAAAGCTCTGTAGTGAGGACAGTAAAACTGATTGATTTCATCTTAGGTCATATAGTGACAACAAACTGCTCTCAGAAAACAGAACATCTTCCATAAAGTCACAATGTAATACAAAGAGTACATTGGCAACAGGAATGAATACATCTGCCTGTGTGTTTAGTTTCTTTCCACTGTTTCTACAATTATGTGGTGCAGGTACAGTTCTGAAAGTATAAATTGGTGAGCATCATTAGTAAAATGCAGCATAGTTTGTAAAAAACTCAGACAAATACTGACAGTTTAAACCCAGCTGTTACAGCATGAATTACCTTTCCAGAGCACTTATCTGAATACATTTATAATCTATTTTAATTGTAAGATTAGCATTTGCTGTTTGATTCTGTGTATTTGAACTGTAGTTTAATCATCTCTTAAGAATTATAACGATAAATGTTTTACAGAAAAGGAATAATATATTGGGCAGCATTTTATTACTCCGCCACGTCACTCAAGATTTTAATGCTTCTCTAAGCAGCACAAGAAAAATTTCCACACATTTCCACACAGGGCCTCATAAATGGAAGTGAGAGAGGCTGCTTGTACCTGCCATCTGTTCTGCAAGTCAAAATCCTCTTAGTGTAGTGGACTGAGATACCACCTTCCCCCTTAACCCATAAGGATCTCACTGTGCCCAATTAGTCTGTCTGGAATTACTCAGAAGAAATGTGACCTTAGCTGCATTGCTAGGGTCAGTCCTGCATCACTGTCACCTCCCCAGGCAAGACAGTTTTCGCGTTACAGAAAAACTTTTTTTTCTGCATGAGGGAAAATTTAAAAAAAAAAAAAAAAAAGGAGAGAGAAATTCAGACTGGGAGTAAGAGGAGCAAGGGTTAGGTATGGGAGGACCAGTTAGCAAAAATATGGATTGTGACAGACAAAATAAAAGAAGGAAAAATTAAAAAGTAAAAAAAAAAAAAAAAAAAAAAAAAAAAAAAAAAAAAAAAGAAAAAAATAAAGAAAAAAAAAGAAAAATTAGATTTAAAAAAGGAAAAGATAATGCAGCTAGTTGGCAAATTACATTAAAAACAAGCTACAAAAGAAGGGAAGATATCTTTTCTGTCATTTTCCATGTGTTCTGTACTCTCTTTTTAATTCTATTAGTCAAACATTTAGCCAGACTTCTAGTTGCTGAAAAGAAATTCCCTTTCAGTCTCACCTAATTGAGATTTTTATTTTTTTTACATTTAGTTAGGAATCTGGCAAAAAGAATAGAATATCACTAATCATACTAGAAAGTTCTGCTTTGAAAAAATTTCCTTCAGATCATAAACATTTTCTGCAAAATACATAGAAAATGTTGAACAATATTCATTTCTAGCTAGGAAGGAAATGCAAATAGTTTGTTATCTATTTAAATTAGCTCTTAATTTTAGTGTATAGTACTTATCATTAGTATTCAGTACTTAACCCCTGCATTTATTGATTCAGGAAATTATTTTCAAAGCAACTCATGTCTCTGAGGATTTGCATTTGGACATCACCCTTTTCCCATTTCATTCTTCTTCACCGCTCACCTACTCTGTCTGCAACTCAAAGGTAAACAGAATTAGGCATTTTCATGTCTTCCACAGTTTTCCACAAGACAGTATAAAAATGGTTACATCCTTTTGCTACCGTTAAGAACTGAGATTAAGAGATCAAAAAAATATTCTGTTGTTTGTCTGGAGTTTTCTTAGTTTGGGAGTCCACATCTCTTTCTAAGGCACTTCATGCTCATATCAGCTGCAAACATTCAGTAGCACAAGATGTAAGAAGCCCTTAGGGACTATTTATAAACTTACTTATTAACTCTGGGATGATTTACCACCACATTTTAACCAAGGTAGACTAGTCCCAGTTAGTTATTTACACATATAAATCCTAATCATGTTTGAATTGTACTGAGCAAAATGTCTTAATTCAACTTCTGATTATTAGTTCCATGGGCTAATTTTATGCCGTACAAATAGCTATTTTCTATTAGGCTTATTTTTATAGTCTTTTTTATTGTGACTGAATATGTTCCCTTTTTTTGTTCTATTACAATGCTATGCTCTGCATAGCAATACTAATCCATACTGTTATATAAATATAATTTGTGGCCTCTTATTGGGATATTTATGTCACTATGGGCAGCTTCATAAATCAATGCATCATCATCCTTATAGTATTTTCTGTTAAGCTTCTGGAAGTGTTATGTGTGGAAGTACTTTTATCTCTATTTACAAAAGCAGAATGAAGTTTATGTCCTCACCATGTCAGGAAGCTCAACACATTTGTAACCATTCTCCAGCAGTGCAGACTTCCACACCAACACAATTTGTGCTTGTATTTTTAAACAGAGGTCCCACAAAAGCTGATTTTTAGAAATGGTCCTCTGCCTTGCTCCTACGCCAAACCTCAGAGATGTTTAGAAAGCTGCCAGTTAGCCCAAAACAAAAGCACAACAGGGAAGACTTGAACACTGCCATGAGTTAAATGATATTTTTTTGCCCTGGCCTGCCTAAATTTTGCTAATACAGGATGAGGTGAATAGAACAGGTTCTGATCTTTACCTAGACAGGACAGGATTTTATCCTAGCCTACCAATGCAAGAGAGGTAAAATGAGAGAACATAAGGTGAAAAGGATTCTGTTGCTGTTGTTAAGAAAAGATCTGGCTTTCTCTTAAGACGGGAGGCATGAGCCCTGCAAGAAACACCAAAGTGCAACTGGATATAATTGCTAAAATGGGTGAAGCAATAGAGTTGGCTGGGAAACAAGGAGAAAGGGAGGATGTTATTCTTTATCCATGGTTTAAAAGCCTCCCAGTATAGGAAGGCTGAGTGGCTGAAGCAAGAGCAGCTACTTCCTTCAGACGATCCTTAAGAGTTTTGGCTGGAGTCACATCAAGTTCCCTGCTTTTGCTGAGGTTAACAGACCAGAGCTGAGTTACTCCATTCTTCTTTTTTGCTGGAAAGATAAATTTTTCAATTATGAACATCAAAAGCTCTATTATTTGGTGTGCTGGCTAGCAGGAAGCAAGGCCAGCCTATACCGCAAAGTTTTTAAAACATAATAATTACAGACTGCCTTGGTTTTATTCAGATCTTGGCTAAAAGTAAATTCAAGTTAAAGGTACCCCTTTTGTGTTTTCTTAAAAGCAAAGGCAAAACCTAGCTTACGTGAATCAGTAGTTAGACTGAAATCTGGGCCTAGGACCCTAGTAACTGGGCTATTGGAGTTGTATCGATGCATAGATATTCCTTAAATCATGTATATTTTAATCATTTGCTGCCTCAGAAGGAAAAGCCTGAGTTTATTTTCATATGTTATACAGAAAAGACAAGTAATACTCAGAATAAACCTGTATCCTCTTTTATTCCTTTATCATAAAGGTCAAACATTACTCTCATAGATTAAATGCCAACTTCATAACTGACAGAAATGATGGGCTGAACCTAAAAAACACAACAAATGGAAAATAATGTCAGTAAGACCTGGAGATGGAGTTAATTAAGCTAACTTGGAAAGAACACTGAGAACCCTGCTACTGAGCTGCCAGTTATCGGCCATGTTGTGATCACAGGACACTCTAGGGAAAAAGGTAATCTCAGTTTGGTCAATGGAAAATCATCTGCTAATTACAGTCATTTATGGATCACAACTTTAAGTACGACTAACTAGAGACTCGAGAAGTTGATCCAAGTATTGACTGTTTGTATCATTTGAGAATGTCCCAAATCTCATTCAGTGTGGTGCATTGAAAACATGGAGTCCAGACCAAGATCAACTGCACAGGGCCAGATTAATACAGTTCCAATGAAAATAAAATAGATCTTTCTATTTTGTACAGGAGCAATGACTAGTAGGATAGCTATGGACTTCAGCTAAAAGACAAGTGTGATTAAAAGGTTCAATATAAGGATAAGCCATATTTATTCCTATTCTGCTATTTTTATTCTGAATCTAGCACACAAAAGAAATATGGAAAGTAGCTTAACTAAAGCATATGGATAAATTCAGTAAACCAATCAATGACACCAAAAAAAAGCCACTTTTTCTCTAGAGATGTGTGGGCACTACATAGTCACACAATGTCACAAAGAATGAAAATACATTCCCATTACTTTTTCTTTACGTTCGAGGCATATTTCATTTGGGCTTTCAAAACTAATAAAGCCGTATACCCTGTGCTCGCAAGTGGGACTTGGCAATATGCTATATTGCCATCTGGTTTTGTTTATCATGTATTTTAACTATTAAACATTTATTGAAGACCTTATTGGTTAAGCCATTCCTCAATAATTGCAGTTATTATTTATTAATCGTAATACATCTACATAATTAGTTAGGGGCTCCTTCTGGTATCCTTACTCACTCTGAGTAATAATTTACTCCATGATCTACCCCAATAAAACAAACCACAAATCTGGCTAACACTCATCACAAATTTGGGAAGCAGAACTGATTTTCCTGTGGCATTTTCTCAGAGTGTATTAAGTTTAATGGACACATACATGCACATGTGCATGTGTGTGTTCCAGTTATCCAAAGTGTTGAGTGGTATTCTGCTTAATAATTTCAGTTTAGAGGTATATATGTTGCAAATTTTTTCTGATATAATAAATTGGCAGGAAAGGCTTGTCAAGATCTATCACTAGTAGGGATTTAATCTGTATTATTAACTCACATTCTAAAAGACAGCTGATGTTTTGTTTCTTAAGATACTTCATCTGACACCTTGTTCGACACCAACCTCTATCTTTGGTTATTTTGTAATAACCAAAGTCTAAGATTCACATCATTCTTTTTCAGACAGAACAGTACAAATTTGTATAATCTGAAGATCTGAGCATTGGATGTCTGACTATATTTAATCATCCTAAACTGAAGAGAAAAGCCTGCCATCAAGATACATCTTAATTAGTTTCAAGGAAACTGTTATTAAGCCTCCCAATAAAGAAATCAAGTATGTCACCAAAAAACTGTATCAAGCAGCTTGACTTAATATGACCAGAAGCTGAATAATTTTCAAAGGTGGCTTCGTGCAGTACACATGAGCCAATGAAAGTAAAGGTAATAATGTATGTGTTGAGCAGGAAAAGAGCTTGACATTGCACAAGTAATCAAGGCAGAAACTATTCTGAGGAAAAAATACAATATGCCACACAAATCAGAGCTCTTGAGGAACAAGACATCAGGTCTCTGCTTGCTATTTTTGAATAAGGAAGACATGTCACAGTCCTTCCTAATGAGTCTGATCCAGACAAGAGATTAAATAACTCATTTTGTTACCTAAGGCTGGGAAAATTATAAAGGCCACAGCACTTCAACATGTTTATGGCATATTAGGTTTGTGTTGTCATATATACATGAGAACCTGTGGCATTAGAAAAATGGCAAAAGTTTGTTTTCTACTTTCTTTCAGTTCTCAATGACAATGATGTAAAGGCTCTTTTTTCATAAAGATTTCAACTGATTTTGTTGGGTTTAGCATTGGCTCTGCAATTCCAATCTCAACAGAGCCTAAAAATTCCACCAAGACAATATTTTAAAGGGATAAATATGTAGTTAATCTAGATTTATTTTATTTGTACACATCTTTAATATCTATGTGGCCAGAGAATCAGGAAGAGATGTAAACACAAAATTGAGCCTGGAGTAGGTTTTCAGTACTCTCGAGGAAGAGCAGTAGATGGAGTTTTGTCTGTATTTAGAATTGTGACCTTTGACCAAGGTTTCTTAGGGGGAAATTAATTTAGCAGAAGCATGCTGGAATTAGAACAAGCAGATGAGAATAATAGCTTGCCCTTAAGAATGTCTTTGTTTCCAGAGGTAAAATCAGTTTTCCTTTCCTGTTTTTTTATTTCACATCATCATTATTGAAAAGCATTGTGTGTGCTGTATTAACGCTACAAGCTATACTTTCCTTTTGTGATTAACACAGATGGCAAAAGCAAAAATAAACAGAATTCTCAAGGGCTGTAAGCACACTAAGTATATTTTAATTCATTTTCACCAGATAAGGAAAGTTTTATCACAAGCACAAGAAATTTTGCCTCAACGGAGCAGAATGCTTCAGTACTCAAGCAAGACATTTTGTGGCAGCAAATCAAAAATTATTGCATAAAACTACTACAGTACAACAGAATTAAAACTCTTTCTCTTTGACTCCCAGTCAACTCTGATGCAACTTCTGTGGCGAGTTTCTTTAGCAAGTTTGTTCTCCTCGGTAAGACATCTAATCATGTAAATATTGTTAAGAAGACTTTTGGAATGAAAAATTCTGTGGGAACTTTATGAAAAACTTCATACTCTTTTTCAAGCTCTACATAAGTTTTCTACTCTTTGAGCCTTTTTTTTAGTGTCTACAAGCTATAACAAAGAATCGGACAGTGTTCAAAAGGATGGCAAATACTAAATTCAACATGGAAATTCCATAGTAGGATCTAAAATGGTATCTCATAACCTAAAGACTACATGCAAGTTTAGTAGTTGAACATCTCTATGGGCAAGATTTATGCAGTCCCATCTTCTCAATAACCTCACATCTTGGCCAATGCATTATAACCTTCAGTCAAGCATGCTGGCCAGCATTATAGGTAATTCAGTTAGATGTTACTGAATCATTTTATTTAGTTGAAAAGGGCACAAGAATTGAACTGTTCAATTCTCATTCCAGGGATTTCTAGTAGGCCACAAAGGATGAGGCTGTTTTTTTAGTGTTTAATGCTCAGTGTTTCAGCTTTGCAGCACAGGAAAGAAGTGTCCCACTGCTAAATTTAACAGTCTGCATTAGATATCCCTGGTCTTGCATCCTGATCAACCGTAAGTTCACGACATAATTTGGGGCAAGACTCTTTGAAATAGAGTGATCTTGTTTAACTTCAGATGCTGAAGTGTCTAATCTATATCAGATATCAAGATTCCTACCCAACAGTGCAAAAAAGGTGTGCATCACCAGAAAGAGATTTATTTTGTTCTTGAAGAGATTTCTAAGAGAGGCAGCAGTGGTACTGACTGACCTAACCAGACAAGGTGGGCACTCCTGGTGGCTCTCCAGCAGCACAGGCTGTTTGAGCTATCAGAGAGCAGAGTGTGGCTGACTCAGTGTGGGCCCAGTGGTGGTGACCACCTCAGTGCAGACTGGCACCTGAGAGAGGATTCTTCTCTGACAGCTTCACAGCCCAGGCTGTTTGCCCCACTACCAGTGCCCTCCATGTCTGGTCCTTGAAGACAGCGTGTGCGGGTGTTCCTGAGCTCCAGCCATGCCAGCAACAGCAGTGCAGAAGGTACTTTAGTAAGTACTAAAGACACTCAGGAACCTACATCTTTGTGCTTTATCTGTTCACCTCACTAAAGGAGAGTAGGACTCCCCTTGTTTAATGCATGTTGTGAATACAAAATGTTAAAAAACAAAAATTACATTTTTAAATGCAGTCACTACAGTAATAACATAATGGTAATAAAGATCAAAAAAAAAAAAAATCCTCCATTGCAATTTTATATATAGAGACACTCTGAGAAAACAAGGTCTTTTTTCCCATTCCTACACATTTGTTAAAAATTAAAAAAAAAGCCGCTTAAAATATAAATCACAAAAGCAGAATTTACTCTGATGAGAAATTTGTTTCACATATATATATGGTATTTGCTATGAATATTTTCTTTAATCATATTTTTCTACAGAAGTTTTTTTTAACAGTATTTAGAGCATTAGAAATTTCATGACCATTTAATTTCTACAGAAGAAGGAAAAAGAGGAGTACTGCAAAAAGCTTTGGTTTTGTAGCTAAAATTCTTAACTATGGGATTTTTTGCATTCTGTTATATGAGAAATTGTTGAAACCATGTGGTTAAAGACCATTGTAATGCATATACACCAGAGGGCAGCGTAAAGACCACTTAACTTGGACATTTCCTGGCTTTGAGTGCACAATGCAGCAACAGGACAGTTCAATGGGGAACATAATATTTTTTGCATTTAATAGAGGATCTATAATTCAAGTCAGCAGTAGCTTCTTCCTAATTGCCTTGTTGCCAGTTGTCATCAGATGTTAAGCTAAAGAGAGAATGATGTGTAACAGAAATGTGCTGCTGCAATAAGGGGGAGCATGAATTGCCCTTTGCAATAACTCAGTAAATCAGAGCCAACCATGA
Organism: Pyrgilauda ruficollis; assembly: GCF_017590135.1. Taxonomy (NCBI): domain Eukaryota; kingdom Metazoa; phylum Chordata; class Aves; order Passeriformes; family Passeridae; genus Pyrgilauda; species Pyrgilauda ruficollis. Next base: position 11,213,471 of record NW_024508100.1, on the reverse strand, counting down.
AGTACTTGTCTGTGTCATACTCTATCCCGGCTGTCTCAGCAGAGTAAGAACTGCAGGAACTTTTCAAAACAATGTTGTTTGTTTATTTCTTTCTTTGGCTTTCAGTTTTTTTGGTTTTGGTTGGTTTGGGGTTTTTTTTTTTTGGGGGGGGGGTGTGGTTTGTTGGGGTTTTTTTTTTTCATTTTGTTTCAGATGAAAGAGCAGGAGAAAAGTTCAGGCTATTCCTGAAGTGTCATTTCCTATCTTGCTTCCAACTCAGAGTGATGCTTAATACTTGAAGCGGCAGCCAGAGCACCCCAGATTGATAATCTAATGTGATTGCAGATGTAAAGTCTACAGTCTTAAAATCCACATTTCTAAACAGGCTTGGGATAGCCTCATGTTCAAATCATTTGACTCTCTGGCAATTATTTAGAGGAAAATATAAGTCAATTTATCTTTCTTCTGTTGAATATTTGTATTCCTGGAAAATTAATGTGAGTTATTCAGGAAAGTAAATAGGACTCTGATTCAGAAGGACCAGCTGAAAACAAAGGAACAATTCCTTAATCTATTATTTAAAAATTCATGTAAAGGGTTTGCCTATAATATTTAAAATAAAATTTAGCAGTAGAACAAATCTCTGTTTCAGAAACAGCTGCCTTATGACTGAGGTAATAAGAGGGGAACTGCATTTTAGAAGAGAATCTGAGCTGTGATCTGAAAGTCCCAGTTGTATCCTCTCCTTATAGTTGACTAATGCAAAACCTTACGTCTGAATGCACTTTATTTTAGGTTGAGCAGTTTAGTGCTCATAGCTCTTCATAAATATCAGCACATGCTCTTCTGTTCTGGATAACGTAAAATTGAATCTGAGCAATTAAAGGTGTTTTCTAGAGCTGTAATAACTTCATTTTAATACCATTGTGTTTTCTGTTACCTCAGTTGTTTCTAAGCTTTTACTAATTCAAACTGAATGTTCTTGACATGACATTTCCCCTGATATATACCTGTTTGTTAGAGGCACCTGGTCAATTATTTAATTGACATAAGTTGTATTTTTACTTAATAGGAAAGAACATCTCTACTGTCTACTGTCATGTTATATCAATTAATTTGTGTGAGAATTGGGAGTGATTTCCTCAGTTCTGCAAATGTTTTTCCATGTTTCATTCTGCTTTTGAAAAGCATAATAAGTTCTGTAGGAAACACTAAAAAATAAGAGTGTTTGCAATGTTTCATGCATGTGGGCACATGTGTACAGAAATTTAGTCCAAATTTGAAACACTAAGTCGGGGATGAAGCCCATTAAAATCACTGTTAGTTTATGCATTCTTTCTATTTCTTTGTAATCAATGGGATGTAATTTATTCTGTTACAAAATTGTGAGGTCCATAGGAAGAGTGATCTTCTGTTTCTGGGTAGATATGTTGCTGGTATTTTTTATCTCAAGATGTAAAAGGATTACATCAGAATCTCCCAAACTGTAAATTATCATCCTGTTCTTCAAACTTTGTAAAAAATACTATTGGCTCTCCACTGAGAGTGTAAGCTAAATTTGATTAAGGTCTCCATAGGGCATAATTTAGAACACCAAGGATGTCTGACTCGATAAATGGCTGGTTGATTTAACAAAAATGCACATGAGATCAGAATGACAAATTATTTGGGCTAAGTGAAAAGCCGTCATTTTAATTTTTTTTTTTATATAAAATAGAATGGCTTGGGTTGGAAGGGACCTTAAAGATTACCTAGTTGCAGCCCCTCCACCATGGGCACGGACACTTTCCACTAGACCAGGTTGCTCAAACATTGAACAGTTCCAGGGATGGGGCATCCATAGGTTTTCTGGGCAACTTGTGCCTGTGCCTCATCAGCCACACAGTAAAGAATTTCTATCTAATATCTAACCTGAATCTACCCTCTTTTAGTTTAAAAACATTCCCCTTGTTGTACCAACATCTGCCCATGCAAAAGGTTGCTCTTTCTCTTTAATAAGCCCCCTTTATGTTCTGAAAGGTGGCAGTGAAGTCTCCCTGGAGCCTTTTCTTCTCCAGACTGAACACCTCAGCTCTCTCAGCCTGTCTCCATAGAAGAAAAAAGATCAGAGGCTGCAGTCTTCTGATCATCTTTGTGGCTCTTTACATTAAAATGAAAGTATGGGGAACCTCATCTTTTCAGTCCTTTTACTTTAAATGTACAGCACTCATACAGATTTTGCCTTTCGAAACTCTACAACTTTTACAGGTTTCAGAGAAAAGGTCAGGATTACATTGGAGCCCAAAGTCCCCACCACCACTGAGTGTGCTATGTTAAAAATTGAAACAGTGAACTTTTTCTATAAGAATTTTTCTTTCCATACAATTTCACAGTAAACAAATACAGCATCAGAAGGCAGAAGGAAAACTCAGTCCCAAAATCTGTCATTCTGTTCCGATAAATTTTGCCTGACAGTTTGGTATAGAAATATGAGAGATGTTGCAATTCCATATGTTTATATTAAGAAATATTAAAGATCTTAAAGTAGAAAAATGGTTTTTTTCTTAAAACAAAGCAGCACTACCTTTTTAACCTTTGTTCCCTGCTTCCCAGTAAAGGAAAATAATGTTTCAAGATAGGTTCAGCATAAAATATCATATAGCCAGTTTCTCTCCCTGCAAATTTCAGGATAAATTTTTTTAGAGTTCTGCTCCACTTTGTATATGAGCGTGTTTTTGGACTTTTTTAGGTTTTTATCTAAACACAACCATTATACAGATAATTTTCTTACAGCCTATATGGACCACAAATTGAAAAACTTGTTTCAAATAAATCACTGGTGGAAAGTGCTGTGGTATGAAATTCAATAGAAGGAGCACTTCTTTTCGTAAACCTGCAGGCCAGAAGCTAGAAACAAGAAAATGGGAAAAAAACAAAACAAAACAAAACCAAAAAAAATCAACTACAAGTGAATAGCACTCACAGGACTCAAAGAGATGAGAATAAATGAAAACAAAATAGCCTAAGCTGCATTTTATCAATACATCTCCACACATGGAAAGTGACACAGCTATTTATAGCAAGCAGTCCTTTCTCTTTTCCACCATGTTTTATGACCAATAATTATATTTCATAGTCAGAAGTGTCAAACCGTCACAAAGCATGAGTCCAGACCTCAGAAACTAAGCACACTGCTAGTTTACATTTTGGCTAGGCAGAGGAGGTTTTTAAGCCTTTTCAAAAACTGCAGGATAAGAATCAAGACCTGCTTTCTAGAAGTTCATACTATTCCACCCCTCCCAGCTTTCTGCCATTATATTAGGTTTTCCTGGACTAGTGGCATCCAGGGAGAACCTAGAAAATCTGAGAGGCAGCACCACTACCCTTGTGTGCACAGCCTGTCACTGTGCATGTGCAGAGTCCTCTCCATCCGTAACCAGCTCTCCAGTCATTTAAACAACACAATTAAAACAGAGATGGCTGGGCAGGGCAGAAGAAGGCTCTGCTTCAAGCTTTCATGTATATTTTTAAATTCACATCAGGCCTACTGGGCACCATCATCTTCTTTCTGCAGTACTGCTGCACAGTTCTACTGCAGGGAAAGAATATCAAAAGCAGAAAGACTCAAACAGCAATTTCTTCAGCAATCTCTCCCTAATATCCCATCACCAAGAAAAAGAGAAAGCCTGTGGAAGGCTAAGTGAGTCTGTTTCAATCCATTATAACCCTCTGAAATGGCAACTCACAGGCAGTCAGTATAGTCTGTGGTCCTCAGGGAGTAAGAGAGGCAAAAGAAAAGGCACCCAAGTGAATGTTTAATTCTTCCTCCAGCTTTTCTGAAATTCAAATGGACAATCAAGAGTCTGGAATCTCAGATGTGTTCAACTTAGAGACAGATGAAATCGTTTTTCCACTGAAAAAATAATCAAATAAAATTGTAAACACTCATGCAGCAAAGAATCACCGCTGTTTATTCAGAGGTTTGTGGAATAACATCAATATCTTGCTCAGACTTAAAGACCCCCTGCATTCCTCCCTCAGAAACATTAGCAAGAGAAAAAAAGAAAATTATTTTTAGAGACAAGAGCCACAATATTCTTGGCAATTACAGTAAAATTACAGTAAAAGTGGGCAAATTTATTTCAAGTGCACAATGTAATTGTATGATTGCATTGATGCTAAATGGCATTGTTTTGTCTTTAATTTACAATCAGTTTATATTTAGGTTGTGTGTAGAGAGGAAATGCAACTTTTTTGTAATTTATTAAATACATTTATTGAAAAAGCCCAGCCCAGATTTTGGCAGCCCTCTTAAAGGTCAGTACAATTTCTTTTAAAACAATCACAATATTTATTGTTAGCACCACTAAACTGAGAACCAGATTGGCCCTCCCACTGCTCAGTATCTCAGACCATGCCTTCTCAAAGAAAAAGAGATGATCTTTGCACATGCCTGAAAGGCTGTTAGTTGGGGGAGCCAAGGCTGAATGATGCCTTGCTCTACAGTCCTGAGGATTAACACCACCTCCTCTACCCTATCAGGGTGGCAATGTGTTTGGAAGTAGTAATAGACTGCAGGCTACTGCTATGAGCAGCATGTCTCAAATACAGATTTCAAAGCTCCTTACAAAGGATTACCATTATCTGCATTTTACATACAGGAAACAAAAACATTTGGGAAGGAGATATTCTCTGAGGATGAGAACAGGAGAAGAAACATCACCTCCTTAGTTATCATGCATACATTTTCTGTTAGGCTAGCAACTTGAAAGCTGCTGGAAGCCCACTGGAAAAAAAAAAAAAAGTAATTTAATAATTTTAGTAAACAGGCAGTTTCCAGCATATTCCAGTGCTGCAGATAGAAACTGATTGACTGAGTTTAGTGAACTTGTATTAGTTTACATAAATTAATTCAACTGTTATCCACAAAAGTGTATAACAGTGTGTTATACATATAAGTGTATAACATCACTAAAGTGATGATTAGTTACAAAATTTTTTTATATGCAGTTTCTCCACAAAAAGAAAAATTCTCCCCCAAAATCTACCTGTTCTCCAGACGAAGTTTTGTTCAAATATAGTTTTATAGGTCCTTAAGTCTGAGCAAATATATATTTCTGAAATCAGGAAGTCATCTTTATAAGTTTCTGGAGTACACCTTAGCTTTGTAGAGCAGGTGTCCTCTACAGCTTCAGCAACTTCAAGGAAATAAACACCTGTTTAGAGATTAATTTCAGGTCTAACCCAAGGAAGGAAGAAAGCTAACTATGAACATAACTTTCTCTAGGAAACAATCCTGACAACACAAAGCCTTTTTTGTGCTGGTGAGGTATAATGCTTTAGGTGATCTCATAAGTCCTTTCCACCTCTAGCATCTCCACTTCTGAGAATTTCCAAGGAAATTTGTATGCCAGTACTTCAAATAGGCCACAGGAGCCAAGAGGAAACTGAATGTTTTCTTAATTTCTCTTTTTTTTCACTCTCTTTTTTTTTTCTTTTGATGGAGTGAGGAAGAAATCTTTTCTTCAATATTTTTTTCACCTATTTAATTTTTTCTATTTATAGAGAACAGCTCTATAGTTTATTGACACAGCCAAAATGAAGATGAAATGCATACTTTTGCACATCTCTTTAGCATCGAAGCATATGAACAGTAGTACTGTAGGTTTCACTTCCTTTCCTTTTTCTATTTTGCCTGCAAAATAAAAGGGTGTTTGTCACATTACAGTTGCCATAATGGAAAATGACAGCACAAAGGTTGGAATTTCATTGTATTACCATGGCAATAGACAAACAGTGCTTATTACTGGTAGTTTTAAGGTTTCACTCAAGTATTGGAGGCACTTTTTAGTTCTTTCTTCCTATGCAAACACATTTTAGTGATTTTTGGCTGGCTTCATCCTTGCTGGCTCAATCGGGTGCAAATTAAATGGCAGTTCTGTGGGCCAGGAAGCTCCCTGCTCTATTGAGAAATAAATCATCTTATGATGACAGACTTCATTTCCACTGCCACCCCCTACCTCAGTCATGGCATGGAATGGTATCTTTACTTTCAGTCTGAGGAACATACATTCATGTATCTCCACTCCTGAGGCATTCAGGTTTCTGAAAGTTTAAAGCAGAAGTGAACTTACTTACCCTTTACTTACCACATCTGACAGAATTAAAACCAGTGCTGTAACTTTTACTCAGAAATACTTGGGCTACATTTTAATTGATATACTGCCCAAATCAAGACAGATGCTTATTTAACACACTGGCATCTTAAATAATTACTTGAACTTCTGAATTGCCTATACTTACATTGATTGCACTTAAATGATTTTCTTAAGTGAAATGTAAATTATCCTATAATTACAATTGTAATTGAGGATTTATCATAAGAATTAGAATAATGTAAGAGCCTTGGGGAAAAAAAAATGATCCTCCTGTAAGGCAGTCAAATTAATTAGGAGGCCAAACAGTGCTGTGATTTGACTTAGATTCTGTAGCTAATATTCTATTAATATTAATTTCTCTTTAAGAAATGTCCCTGTTTTATTTTCACCAAAGCCAATAAGGTTAATTGTTGGGCATTTAATACCGATGAAGTCCTAGTTTTAAAGGTTCACTGGAATAAATTAGCAATTAAGTATCACACACCCATTTACTCACTTCCCCCAGCCTTGTGGGGAGGAGAATTAGAAAGGAAAGGTAAACCTTATCGATTAAGATAAGAGCAATTTAATAATTGAAACAAAACGTTGTTGCTATTGTTAATGATGATATAACAATTATATGATAATTAGTAAGACTGTAATTATAAAGATACAGAGAGAGAGCAACAGACTGACAGAAACAAGTGATACCCAAGAGAGTTGCCCACCACTCACTGACCCAGCCCATCCTGGAACAGCAGTCAGCCTCTTCCAGCCAACACCCATATACTGGGTGTGATGCTCTGTGGTGCGGAATATCCCTTTGGCCAGTTTGGGACCTCCTCTCCTGGCTACACTCTGTGCCAGCCTTCTGTGCAGCTCCTCACTAGCAGAGCAAATGACACTGAAAAATCCTTGACTCAGGGTAAACATTTCTTAGCAACAACCAAAACATCACTGTCTATCAACATTATTCTCATACTAAATCCAGGAAACCCAGCACTGTACCAGCTACTAAGTAGAAAAGGCAGCCCAGACTAGACCAGGGCTGGCTCTTAAGCTAAATTTTCCCTTCATGTATGAAATCCCAAGGAAAGAAACAGTAGAGCATCAGTTGTGTTAGAAACATCTAATCACAGAGTTGAAAGAAGTCTCATACATTTAGAAAGTGTCTATGACCTCAGCCAGAATTAATTATCTATCACACCTGACCAGTGTGTCCAGTCTGTTCTTAAAATATTCTAGTGACAAAGACTCATACTTACTTCCATTCTAGTATTTCAGAGCCTTGGCAAGTTTATTCTAATATCCCATCTTAACCTCTCTTGCTTGAGATTTATCTAGTTTCTGCCACCATGGGGACAGAGCATAGAAAATCCCTTCTTTACAGCGGCCCTTACATACAGAAGTTTGTTACCACCTCACTCCACAGTCCTCCTTTCAACAGTCTGAACATCCCCATATTATTATTGACTCCTTCCCTCACATATTGCACTTGCATGCCAAAGTCTTGGTAGTGGTGGGCAGGGAGGGATAGTGGGCTGGGGAGGCGGAGGTGGTGCTGCTGGGTGGCTTCTGTGAGATGCCAGAAGCTGCCCCACTGTCCAACAGTCAGTGCCATCAGCCTCCAAGATAGATCTGCTGCCCACCAAGGCTGAGCCCATCAGTAATGAGGGCAGTGCTGCTAGGATAATGGGGAAAGGGAAACAACTGCATAGCTGCAGCAAGGAGTGAGAAGGTGTGAGAGGAAGGGCCCTGCAGGCACCAAGGTCAGTGCAGAAGGACAGAGGGGGGAGATGGCCCAGGTGCCCAGGCTGGGATTCCCCTGCAGCCCACAGTCAAGACCATGGTGAAACAGCATCTGCAACCTGCAGAGGACTTGCTCTGGTGAGCAGGTGCATGCACCTGGATGATGCTGCACTGGGAGTACAGGAAGCCTACCAACCTCCCCCCATGGGGAGCTGGAACACAATCCTGGCAGGGCCTGTGGAGTCATGGAGAAAGAAGCCCCTGCTGGAGCAGTTGTGCTGGCCAGACTTGTGACCCACCCCCCCGTAGAAGATCCACACCGGTGCAGTAGTAAAGGCCTACACCTCATAGGAAGAACCCGTAAACCTCTTCATAAAGAACTACAGCCTATAGAAAGGTCCCATAGTGGAAAAGTTCAAGGAGGACTGTCTCCTGTGGATGGAACCCAAAGGGTTCCCAAAGGGAGCCTAAAAGGGCTCCAAGGGAAGAAATTGAGGAGGAAGGAGCAGCAGAGACAATTTTTGATGTAGTGACTGCAACCCCTGCTCCCCTGTGCAACTCACTGGGATGAGGTAGAGAAATCCAAAGCAAAGTCAGTCCCTGGAAGAAGGGAGGGGTGAGAGGAAGGTGTTTAAAGATCTGTTTTTATTTCTCATCATTCTACTCTGATTGTATTAGGGAGAAAGTCAAGCCGAGTCTGTTCTGCCCATTACAGTAATTGGTCTCCCTGACTGCCCATGAACCTGTCATATTTCTGACCCCTGCCCATCTAAGAAGGGGAGTGATAGAGCAGTTTGGAGGGAACCCGATGTGCAGCCAGGGTCAAGCCACCACATCCCTCAACAACATTTTAGAAAGTCTGAATTCATTGTTCTTTCAAATATTTTGCCTGTTTCTTGAAAAACATATTCCCCAAACTGTGTTCAATGTGGTGCCCTACTAGTTAGCTAGATAAAACCTTTGCTAAGATTTTTTAGTTAATATGAGCAATCACACTTAGAAGATTTTCTCTCTTTTCATCACTAGATTCTTTCTCTCCCTTTCTTTGGATTTAATGAGTAAAAAGCTGTCAATATTCCAGTGTGATATCTGGTCAACATCTGAAAATACACCAATGGGGCAGCATGTTCTCAGTGCAAGCTGCGAGTTAATGAGTCTATGCGTTAAAACTAGAATTTGCGTAATAGGCCTACAGATCTTGACCTGCATAAATGGGCAATTAACAAATTTAATTCTACTAAACCAAAAGAGAAGTAAGTTTATCAAGATTAAGTAGGAAATTAAAAATCAAGTTCTGGGTAGAACAGAACTGGTGGATGGATGTACTCATAGATGATGGCTAACTAGTAACTAGTTTTTCATACTAATGAGGCTAAAAACCTTTAAATAACCAATTAAAAGTAAATATCCTAAAATTCAGTGAAGTAGTGAACAAAATAAGGAATTAGAATTGCTCTCAGTATGAGCAAAAGTTCAGTCACAACTGAATGAATCATTTGAGGCAATGGGGATTGAAACTCCCCACAGGTCCTTGCAATTAACAAATATTCTGATCCACTGTCCCACAATAAAGGCTTTAAATAACACACCAGCTCATAATTTGATTTTTTTTCACCTCCCTGATATAAATACCTGCTGATTTTGCTTAGTTTTGAAGAAAATTTAAAATAAAAATTTATTATAAGAGGGTTATTTCTCTACTGTAAGTCAGAATACTCCATCCCAAAATCCCAATCACAGCAACTAGTCTGAAAAAATATTGCATAATTAATTCCAATAAGCCACTTAATAAACCTAAATTTCAAATAAAATATTGATTGACTTCTGTGATAACAGATTTTGAGATGTGAAGAGGAGTCTACATCAAAGAACAACTGTTTTAAGCTCTTTTCAAACTCTCAAGAATGTAACACATTGCATACATTCAAAAGTAATAGCAGTTTTACCTTTGTTGAGAGTTTGGTGATCTCTCACAGGTCCTTTGTCCATCATCATTACTGTCTTACTCCCCCACACACGACAAAACCTTGTGGTCACACAGCCTCTGCTATTAATGCCAGAGAAGCTTTCCCATCTTTAGCCCTGAATCCTACCAGGTGCAGGCTGCAGCTCTGAGAATGTTCCCATCTGGGAATATTTTAAAGCAATTGCTTCAGCAAGCACTATCTCTCATCAGCTGCTAAAAGGTTTCCACTCTGCCCTCTGCCGCACATTTACCTCTATGGAAAGGGACCACTTGGATCAGCTGTACGTGCAGCTTTGCCTCTGGACTCCCAAGGGTGGCACAAGACCATGTGGAGCGTTGGGAATTCACTGTCCAAAGCTAACCCTACAAGGGGCACCTCGGACAATCATTTTAGTTCTGAAGGCATGGATGTGAATATTCAGATGTGAATTGTGATGTCTGCTGGCCTGCCCTAATAACCAGTGGTCATGCTCAGCTGCAGCAGTTTGATTTCTCTTGGAGGTGGGGATTAATCGCTGAATAAATTAGAACTCTGTGTTTTGACACAATGCCAAAAATGATGGGTCCTATCTCTGGCTTCAATGCAGTGCCTTTGTCTTACTTGGCTGCTGCTTCAGGCACTGAAGCTGCTTTCACTGACTTGTAATTTGTCTAGAGCAAGATACTCTGAGATGTACGAGGACTTGGAATGACCCTTGAAGGATTCCAAGGCAGGAATAGCAAATATATCTCTGCCTCTCTGTTGGAAGTCCCACTCCCTCAGGTCTGAGAATTATGCTCCTTTTGTTAATTAAGAGAGAACAATTGGTTTGACAGGGAGACCTCACTTCACTGACACCTAACACTACTGATGTTTCGTAGACTGTCATTGTGGGGAAGTATCAGAAAAACAGTTAAAAGGGAATTGGCTGTTGGAAGGATACCACAAAGCACTAGAAACAGTATTTGTTAGTTCTCAGCAACTGATTTTCTTCAGAACCAGCAGAGCGAAAAGTCTCTGTAATTACTACCTACAAATATTTACATTATCCAGGGAATTGCAAATTCCCTTTAATTGTTGATAGCAGTTTAGATACTTGAGGTAGAGGAAGTAAAAGATAGAGGGAATGAGATCAGTCATTACAGCCAGCTCTCACTCTCCCATCCTAAGGGAAATCAAGCTGCTGTGAACACAGGGGCAGTACAAGGACAGTTTAGCTAAAAGCTAAAAACTTTCAAAATGTTGAAAATAAACCAACATTTTGTGGTATCACGCCCATTTGAAAAGTTATAAAGTAGCACCACAGGTTCCTACAGAGGAACAGTCTGTATATAAGCAAGTGGTTCGGTCCAAAGAATAAGTATGCAGGTTCACCAGGCAAAAATTCATGTTTGCAATGAATTTACCTTTCTTGAAAATTCCCTTAGCAGACACACTTCAATAATACATTTGCCATTTGCTTTCTTCTCCTTGCAAACTGTTAGGCAGACAAAATCCCAGATTTGAAATAGTAACACACCTTGAATGCCTCAGAAACACAAAACCACATAACTACTGAAAGGAGGTGTTCTGCTTCAGGAAGATATCCTATGCTTAGGAAAGACTATTTTACACATACAAAACAAACCAAAATACTTTTAAGCATGGAAAAGCTAGTAATTAAATTATTTAAAAACCAGAAGGGATTATGTAATTCTGATTTTAAAATGAGTGGAATTTCTTAAGAATACATAAAGTAATAAAATAGTTCAAATGCTAATAATCTCTTATTTCTCTGGAACGTAAAGTATGAGCAGAATTCCCATCTGGTTAAGGTAGAAAACATGTGGATGGAGAGAAACACTAATTATACATTAGCTCAGTTAAGCTAATTCAGGTGGGACTGCAGCACATGAATAGATGAAATAAATATTAGTATTTTAAAGGATGGAAGAACTAGCAAACATGTAATCATTTTAAACCCATCTCTGTGATAGGAGCCTGGATTTGTAAATGCTACAGTAAAAGTGAAACTTTAAAAGAGATGAGACCTGGTCAGCTTGCATATAGCTGATAGTTTGTTTTCAACAGCAATTAAAAAAAACATAAAATCATCAGAAAAACAGTGTAAATATCAACTGCCAAGAGGTACTCCTGGGGAATTTCTGAAAAAGTGAAGCAGTAAGTATTCTAGGGAAAAAAACCATAGTTTAGTTATAAAAAAATGCAAATTAAGTCAATGGAATGGAGATGTATGATCATGCCAAAATGGAAATAATTTTATCATTAAATAATTATAATAATTAAGAGATTCAAATCTTTAACAGGAATAAATCCTACAGCTCTAGCAAATTTGGGGATAGATCATGGCTAGGTAGATCAAGGTTAGAGACCTAAAGTTCAAAATTTGGTTTTGGAAGAAAACAAATATTCATTCTTTTCACAATGAATATTGTCTTGTTCTTCAGAGAGTTCTCATAATTCCTACAAAATACTTACAAAACAAAATAATATTCAACAAGCTGAAACATCAACATTTAGAAGAAATTAGCAATTTCAAGCAAACCTGATAGTGGAATGTCAGCTTTTGTGCCCACACACAAAACTGCTGCTCCTCTCTATTCCTGAGGTTTAAAGAATGTGCTATATATACTGTATATAATTCAAAAGCTGTCAACATTATTTTCACCTAGAAAGACAAACGTTTCTGGATTTTTGATAAATGCCCTATTTTACTAAATTAAATCAGAGCATATTGTCATAAACAGGTACTTTTAGGATAGGACTACTATAAAAAACTTTTTTTGTATACGTGGCTACATGCTTAACTTACAGAACTTGTCCTCTGGGAGTGCTTTTAGTAATTTCTTTCAAGGTGTCCTTTTGTAAGATGCAAGTGATCCCATCAGGATATGTAGGTTATGATATCCTCTGTCTGAGGACATCAGACAGACTTGGTATTAAAAGTGAAATTTGTTCTATCCTTCAAAATTGTGTCTGTGCAACACCTCATAAATAACAGACCTGTAGTTTTTGAGAACCCCATAGTGTAGTTTTGTAATAATCTTTCAAATTTGATTATAGATTCAATATTTGTGTAATTTACATAGCTAGAATATCTTTTTGAAAGACATCAAATCCTGATTTTGAAACTATAGGTAATGGAGAATGCATGACTTTGTTATTAGAGGATCCCACAGTCAGCTATCTTCACCTGAAGAAAAATAAATCTACATTTAAATAGGGACTGAACTTCAGACTTTGAAATAAGTTGTTCCCTTGCTTTGGGCTTCCCTTGGATCTGCTTTTTTATTGTTTGCTTAGGCAGGATTGAACCAACACATTGCTACAAGCAAAATTCATGCTGAGAAATTCTTCTGTCTCCCACCCAATCCCTTTTATCCCCAAGAAAATGGCTCTTGTGCAGGTACTTTCAAAGGACTAGTGTGAACCCCACGAATACCTCATGCAAAGGCAAGGCAGGGGGCAGATTTTGCCCACACAGGACTTAGAGTATCTGGTGTGTCTCAGCAGTGGCAAAAAGGACCATGCGTTACCTCTCTCCACCCTCCTAACTGAAGGGACAGAGGCATGTGGCACACAGAGGAGTGACACAACATTGCACCATCAGTAACCCCAGGGATTTGGAGATGAACATTCCTGCATAAAAGGTTGTCCCTGTCCAGGCACAATGTCAAGGCAGGGAAAGGAGTAGGTGTTATATAGGCAGGTGTGAGATATGAAGGAGAAGGAGAGAGATGGGCTTCCTCCACAGAGCCAGCTTCAGCAGAGCCAGTGCCATGTGCTGGTGCTGCTGTCACCATGTCAGAGACTGAAATATTATGGTTAATTGCTTAAACAATGTTATGAAGGTCTTTTTTCCCATGGTGGCAAAACTGTATAAAGAAGCTGCAACCACCAAAACTCACCCTTCCCTGAAGATGCCTCTTTACTAGAGCTTTGGGCTGTGAGTTAAGGCGAAGGGAACCTGAGATAAAGGGGCCACCATTGTTCAATTATCCCAGGTCTAGGGAGAAATAAACAAGGCTGAGGGAGAAGAATGTATCTACAAGCCAAACCCAAAAGCTGCCCTGAAAATCAGCTCTGGATGGGTTCAGGGTTGCACAGACTCCCCACTCTGCCAGCCAAGGGGATAGGAGGAGAGTTTTGGGTGTGTGGCGTAACCCATCCTCCATTACATAAGCTGGCTCAGTTGTAAAACCCCCAGCCCCAAAAGGCCATATCCATGGGACATTCATGTGAGGGGCAGCTGAGGGGGTGTCACAAGCCATCAAAGACCCCCAAAGCCCTCCCCAAACTCTGAGATTTTGTACCAGAGTACTGCATGTGATGCACAGCGATGCAACAGATGCAGAGATTGTTGCAAGAGATTGTGTCAAACTTGTGCCCACTCCAGGGGAGGTATCTGGGTGTTCCCACCAGGTCTGAACATATATTAATCCATAAGACTCTATTTTATTTTTTTTGGGGGGGGGTGGGGGGGGTGGGGGGACACTCACCAGTAGGAATGTGGGATGTGACTGAGATCCACAGAGTGGTGATATTTTCTACAGAATCTGTCTCTGTTACTCTCCTTCTCTCTCCTTACCTCTTTTCTATCTCTTTCTCTCTCTCTCTCTCATTTCCTGTTAAATAAAAACCATACCACTGACTTTGGCATATGGACTCATTTGCACTTTAATCCAGGCAGCAGCATCACTCTAAAAATATTAATAACTGGATCATAAAACCACGTCCATCAGCAGAGAGGGCCCAAACTCATTTCCATCACAGCCCTTCTGGGGAGGGAGACTTCCTTTACTAACACTGCACAGTGTCTATTGCAGTGTCTGTTACAGATAACAACTGTAGCACTGTCTCACCCAGTGAGGAAGGAAAGTACTGGTGCTGACTTGAAAGTGGAATAAATTTTTGCCATTGTTTTCGTAGCTTGCTGTGATTGAAATAACTACTCAATGTTTTTCCCGGAAATTTCCAATGTTTATTTAGGGAAAAACCTAAATAGCTTAGATGGGTAGGAATCTTCCCATTCTAATACTTTCAATGATTTATTTTCCTAGATAGATTTTCTTCCCTTTATTGCTCAGGTAAATGTCAAACAGCAGTTTTGGCCTACATACAGCAGATAATGCATGTTGACTCCACTTCTGACAAATTAATGATGCATCTTTGGTAAGACACCATTTTCTGAATATTCATTTTCTCAGAGGGATTGGATTCTTTCTGCTGACTTCAGCAGCCTTTGTTCAAAACCACCAACTACCACTATTATCATCTAATAAATGTGACATCAGGAAGTGAGGGTTTAACCAATTCTAACTGATTCTGTCAACACCCAACTGACTAAAAGAAACTCACAGAGATATGTGAGACGACAAAACATTTTAAATGCTAATAATTTGGGACCTTAGAATGTCTGCTGCCAATGAAGTAAAATGGCATGTCTAAATAGCTGTAGAAAGAAGGTGTGGGTGGGGGGAGGGAGAGCTCCACAAATGATAACTAGCTTAGTGAACTAAATCCCAAACAGAATTGTAATTTTGAAATAGATCTGAAGAGGAGGAAAAAATGTGTAAAATCTTCTTAATGAGCATTTAAACACAGAGTCCCCAAAGCAAGAACTGAATCGACAAGGGCAAGTCTCAGTGAGCCAAATCTTACTGACACCTTGCTGTCTCCTAAATTGAGGTGACAAGCTGTCTGCCCCAGGGAGAACAGCGAGCCATGAGCTGATGAAAGCAGGGAGATATACCAGATATCACTATGCCTCCATGTTCTAATCTCTTCTGCTGAGTATCTCGGCTCTATACCCCTTGGATTTGCAGAGGCGTCTAATTCACAGCCTGTTCAAATGCTGCTCTTAATGCTTCTTTTGCCTTTGATTTTCAGGAGTTTATACTAGCTCATATGGGTATGATAAGTTTTTACTTAACTGAAGAGATATTTAGGTTTTGGAACATAGATACATGCTTTAAAGAATTTTCCAAGGTACTTATACAGGTAATTGCCAATGTCTGCTAGAAAGCATGAAGTGTTTAATTATCTTGAAACCTATATATTTGTTTGAAAATCTGGACTATATGCTTGCTGAGGTCACTTAACGCCATGCAGTGAGCTCTGTTTGAGGTATCAAGTCTCAAGTGGGCTGTGGGGTTTTTATTTTTGTAGCTGCAATATGAGAGAACTGGATGCAAAACTGAAATGGAGATGCTAATGAACCTCCTGGTAATAAATCTTTTAGGCCAGCTGGTCAGTTAGTCTCATTTCAAGTTGTTCTGCATATTCACCAACCTTTCAAAAATAATGCAAACAGGACATGTTTTGAAAATAAAGACATATACTCACTACAGTATCCTTAATCCCACAAACCTCCTTGCAGCCTAGTACATCACTGGGCTCCAGAGCAATTGTAAATGGAAACCCCACCCAGGCACAAATAAGTCTGAATTGTCTTCAGAGAATAGCCTAAAACTCAGTTCATGCCCATTCCCCAGGGAGTGGTGCTGCAAAGGCTGTCTCCTAGTATAAAATAGACAGTGAAATAGTTCAGGCAATTGGAACCATTAGTCACTACACCACTGAATCAAACCCCATGAAGATTCAGCAGACTGAAAGAATTAATAACTTTGTCTTGAAAGCTCATTTTAACCATAGTTGTTTACAAAAGCAAACCTTCAAAGGCAAATGTTGGACTGTTTCAGTTGGTTTTGATCCTTTACAAAAACGATTTATAATTTTGATTTCTTTTTCAAATGCTTAAAAATGCTCATTATGAAAATAAATATAGCTCAGCAGGATCCTCACACAATATGTTGATTACAATTCTATGGTATTTATTTAAGACTGAGAGAAATGTCCCTGGCATATCTTTCACTAGTGTCTACAGTCAGTACAGAGTCTGCATAAATGCAGAGGGTAAAAAGGCTAAATTTGGGTACATTTACTTGCTGTTTTAATTATTGAGGAGAAGACAGTTGGTCACTAGTGGTTGATAACATTCCTACTGTTAAAGACCCTTTTATCTCACACAGTAAGGAGAGATTTAGCTTTTTATACAAATAATCATCTCTATATAATGCTAGGGTTTTTACATACGCCACATTTTGCATTAATTTTAATAAAAAACAAGTAACTGTAATACCAATACAGAGTGCCTATGCAAAGATGATAAATTACAAATTATTGATAATTAAATAGTACATATGGCAGTACTTCAAAGTATTTATATTTATCATTAACGAGAATCTGAAATAAAAAGAAATGTATGACAACCCAGACCTATTATTTTGTTAAAAATTTGTTCTTATAAGCTCCAGCTTTCTTTCATTAAATTATTAATAGAAAAGTTTATAATTTGATACAAAAATATTTAATTTTTTAGTGCATGATCAGTAAATTATGAACATTACTTTTGGTACCTTCTTTCATTCTTTTTGTTCTGACTGATACAGTACATTTCATGTGGCAAGTAACTGAAATATTTCAACATTATGATTTACAGTGCTCTATTTTACTGGTAACCTGTTAATTGAATAGTTTGTGTGTGTGCATGGCTAAGGTGTTGTGGCAGATCATCACGTCTGTATTTTTAAATTTTTTTAATCATCTCTGATGGGGAGAGATTTGTAGAGTTTGACTGGGAAAAATAATTTAAATATGAAAAAATGGTTTTAATAGAATACATATTTTGACAATATTTTTAGTTTTAACAGTAGTAAAATAATATTTGAGTTTACCTGTGTGAGATCTAAGAGACAATCCAGATTTCAGAATGTCATACTACAAGTTAAAGTGTAATAATTGATGTGAATCTGATGTTCAGAAATGTTGGATCCCAAATCATAGCAATTTGGGTTAATAAGACCAGAAAAGCTATAGTTCTTCTGAGGAAAAAAAATCAATCTGTTATGCAGATGTGCATTTTTAAATGAATGTCCATAAAAACCTCATAAAAGCTCAAGAATAAAAAAGAAATTGAACTAATTCTGTTAGCTAATTTGCAGCATGGACTTTCATTGGAGCTAATAGCAGAAGAAACGTTTTAACATCAAACAGGACCAGGTCTATTCTTATTTATTTTATATAACACCCTTATTAAAAGCTGTCATGTTGCAAGTGAAATGAGTGAATGTCTGTGTATGCATCTGTGTAACAATGTGCAATAATAAAGATGTATCAATTTTGTATGTGCTTGCATGCACTAAGTAAATCTCATGATCTTTGTTTGAAAGGCAGCAGGGTTTCTAACATTTTTGCTTTTGAATCTGCATAGGCCCTTTCCCTTTCTTCATTTCTTACTGTCTCTCTCTCTCAGATGAAGGACATGAGGGCATGCATATTGCTGACAGGAAAAGCTTTGTTTAATGAAAATAAACCAAGCTAAAGAGTCTAGAGGAATACCTCAACACTGAAACGACATGCATTTGCTTTTTGTGCATTTTAGCACCAAACTGATTAAACACTGGAGCCAGCAACTAGAGTGCAGAAAAGAAACAGATCAAGAGCTTTCCACATGGAAAGATTGCATTAGCCCAGGGAACAACAGTCTCCTGATACTGCTGAGCCACAGTGTAAAGAGAAAATGTAATTTAAACAAGTGAGAGCAGGTGTATATTACTCAATGACCTACTACTATGGCTCCCATTTCTTAATCTTAAAAGAGAAATATCTATTTGTTGGAGGACAAAAGAATGGTCTTGGTATAAGAGAATATGACATACATTAACACACAGTAAAATATGGCTTATGTTACAGAAAATTCTTCATACACATGAGTATGCACATATAGAAAATCTGTCATTATTAATTTTGTTGCTTACTTGAAAATAATGAAAAATCACTACAGAGCCAAGATATTTCTATGCAGGGGTTTTAAATAAATGTTTCATCCAAGAGAAGCAATCTTTCCAATTTTGTAAGTCATATTACATGACAACATAAAGGGTAACTGCAGACACCCTTTATTCAGCATTACATTTTATCATCATTGTGGGAGTTTTGCCACTGTAATTCTTAGGGTTCATCCCACTTCTAAGCAGCCATCTCCATGGCTCGATTCCACATTGCCACAGAGATCACTCCATCACAGGCCAGCAACCTACAGGAAAAGGAACTGACAAATGGGTTGGCCTGGCTCAACAGCATTCAGCTGGGATAATTCCTCAACCTTTTCCCATGGAGTTTCAGATCCCTTTAACATTTTTGCGTGCTGACATTATCTTCTATAGAGAACTATATTCATGAATTGTGTGAGCTCTCTTACAGGAAAACCCCATGAGCAGATGCAGCCAAAAGAGGGGCTGCTTCCCACAAAAAGCAGCAAGGTCCTCCAAACTCCCCACAGTCTGAACAGAAATGCATACATAGAAGCCAGATGGTGCTAAGCATGATGTCAGAACAGACCAGGCTTTGAAAAGAATCCAAGGGAAAGTTATTCCACTATTTTCTTGGAGTATTAGAGATAACCTCTTATGGATATGCTGAAGAAAATGGTTTGACTGTCACTCAGTTTTCTCATCCTGTGCAGTCTTAAAAACACTATCACTAGCTCATCTTGTGAGGAATTCAAAGCAAATAGCTGTTATAAAAATAAAAAAATAGACAAAAGCTATTAAGCTAAAATTTTGACATCAACAGGCCTGCATGCATGAGTATTGGGCATCACAGAATATTAACTAAACAATATTTAAACTATCATCAATACATCACCTTAAAGCAAAAGTCTATGTTACTGAACACTACTTATCTTTAGACATAAATATGCTTCTTGATCTCCATATTATCCTATAATATAATCCTCTATATATTATATTATATTATATTATATTATATTATATTATATTATATTATATTATATCCTATAACATAATATCATCTTTGAACTTCTTTCAGCACCATCTGGTACCAGAACACATAAATCATATGTCTATACTTTTTCTAATTTTCATATGCAGCAAATACTTTCTATTGGTACTGGTATCTGTGGTACCAGCCCACAGATAGGACTTGTTCATTTTCAGGTCCTGTTCAAAGAGGAGAAAGCCTATGAGCTGGTGAATTTATTGATGTATTTGGATATTTGCTGGTAGTAAAAAAACAGCTATTTACTGAAATAGAGGCAATATTTTATATAACAAATTTAACGATGTAGTATTCTAGAATTCTAGCCAGGAAACTATACCCATCCTCCTAAAACTAAAAGCACTCCTAGTCCTCCTGAAAATATCATGTAAACAATATTTGTCAATACAGTAACATACCAATTTTGCTACCTTTCAATTTCTGGTTTTACTTGTTTCACAACATGGAAATGCTTGGCTTCCAGCAGGTTCTATTATTCAGCACAAGAGAAGATAGGAGAACATGATCTGAGCAACATGCTTACCTAAAGGTTGATCTTGTTCCCACTGAATGGCTTCACTAACTGTATCAGTATCTCATGATTTTGAATCACATTGTATACATGAACACAGAAGAACTGTGTGCAGGAAGGAAGTATCACTATCTCCCTCAGGAAATTTGACACAACTTTGTTTTGCAGCTCTCGAGCCTACCTGAACTGGCAATCCTGGAGTAAGCAGTCCCACTCCCAAAACATCTGCCTGTCTGCAGGGGTATGTTCCTAAAAATGTTCTTTGATCTTGGCATGTGATGGAGCCAACAAAAATAAGACATGATTTTGCAGGGCAGTGTTCTGATGTACGAGCTGAAGCCAACTGACCTTGCAGCGGCTTAGCAGCAATTTCCAGTCAAGGGGAAGGGGCCAAAGACAGGCAGGGGAGAGGGACTGCTGCTTTCAGAGCCAGTCCTTTTTGATGTGAAACCTGTGCTAAGATATAAGAGCTACCAGGGTGTGTAGTGGCAGTACCCAAAGCTGGGACAGGTCTAGGTCTCCAGCCTCATGACCTAAGTGCTTGGAGGAGAAACAACAACATAAGTAGTTGTGAGAGGGTGAGAGAACCAGACCAAGTCATCTGTGTTTTCAGTACCTTGGTCATTTGCTGAGTGGGAACGTGCCTAACATTTAAATGCTTCCCTGAGCTGCAACCTTATGAACTTCAAAGAAGAAGGGCTATGATGGTAAAGGAAGTTGAACGAGCAAGATGCACAAAGAAATTATGATGTCAGCAGTATTAAAAAAAAAAAAAAAAAAAAGCCTTCTATCCCTGATCTTTTTCCACAGGGGAAAAGAGGGAATAAACTTTCTATATTTCCTGATTTATTGCCAGTCATGGAGTCGGCTGTAACATTTAGCATTTACAACCTTGTGATGGCTGTTGTGCCAAACTTTTTAGAGCAGAAAATGGAAAGAAAGACTGACACAAGTTCTTTTCTTTTTCTCTCCTTTTCCCCAAACACCCAAACACCAGCATGCACGCCAAAGACAATTCAACCAATGACATTTCTATATTGTTCATAGAATTAGTGTATCCACTACATTTTGCTGCTCTAATTATCTGCTTTGTTTTCCTCTGCCTCTGATTTTCCTCCTTACCAGATCAAGTATATTGTCATGTACCATTTGCAATTGCTGGAACACAAAGCACTTGCATACATTTCCTAAAATTATATATTTACTGTAAATGTACCAGCTTTTTAGCATGGGTGACAATGATGTACTTTAGCTACAATCAAGACCATCAACAGATTGTACTGCAATCTGTCACACATTCTCAGGAGGAAGGAATTGGCAACTCACTACACTGAAGAACAGTAATCAAGCATCTGGAATATTACAGTACAAGTAGATTTTGTATGATCTGACTAGTTGAAGCAATTTGTAATAATGACTTTTTAAAAATGAGCTTGCCAACAAGAATCTGCAACAAGCTTAGGCTCTGATTGTCACCAGAATGGTTAATGATGTGACTCTCTGATCAATAGTATCTCTCATCTATTTTACTAAAGACACTGTTCTAATTTATTTGTAGCTGAAATAGATGCATTTTGATAGAAAAAAAAAAGTTAACTCTTGGTGTTAATCAAAAGTAATATGTTGCTTTCATGGATGCCTAACGCTTGGGAAGAACTTTAAGAATGCTCAGTAAGCAAAACATTTGTGTCATTTTCTGCACCGTTGGCAAGTAAAACTTAATAACTGCTTTCTCTCATGTGAGGAAAATGATATATTGAACAATCTGAAAAAACCAGAAAGGCTGTCAAAATGTAATCCAAAGGGGGAAAATAATGTCCTCTGGTCTCTATCACTCTGAGCTTGGACCACTACAACAGTTCCTTTTGTTCAAAAGAAACCAATAAGAAAAGAATGAAATTAAGCCTGAATATGATACTTAATTCTTGAAAGCAGCAGTTATTAATGTTCTGAAGTGAAACACTCAATATAGGGGCATATGCTGACAGGGATCCCAGTCAATAAAACTGCTAAGATAATTCTAATGTTGTACTTGTCAATCACCAACCAAAAAAAAAAAACCAAAAAAAAACACCTTAAAGAGAATACTATGATTTTCTTTCAAGACAAATGTTTTAAAAGGGAGACAAAATTACATTCAAAAGTACTCTACAAAATTATTTTTAAATTAGTTATGTACAATTACATTTTTTCAAACAAACTTAAAATTATTCCTACCTTCTAATTCTGAAAATATGTATGCAAAATGGAGATTTAAACCAAAATTTTGAGGCAGTCCTTATGAAGGCTACAGTTTATGATTAAGGTATAGAGTTAAGAAAGAAGTCACTTCAAACCAGCAATATTTATGAAATACATAGTAAGATTAATTAAGTAGATTTATTAATTAACTAAATTAATCAATAAATGGAATTATGTATTGTTAAGTTTTAAACCAGAATAGCAAAGCCTTAAAGAGCAGAGCCTTAAAGCCATTGTCTGACCCAGTTCTCACAACCAATTGTACCTTGTAAGCAGAGGACTGGAAACAGCTGCGGGCATGAGCTATATGAAGGAATAGCTCAGAGTATTCATTCACCATTCTTGCTCTTCATCTTACTTATTACTCTTCTTTTTGAGCCCACAACAACTTCTTCAGACAGTCAATCTAGTCGTAAACCTGAATATCCATACTGGGCCACATTATGCTCAGGAGTAGAGAGCTGCTATACTTTTCCTTCCCTCTGGTCCAACAAGTGAATTCAAGTTTCCCATCATTTCTGTTGGTCAGAGTAGGTTGAAGGAAAAGTCTTACTCAGGGATGTTAATTTTCTTGTGTCCATACTTGGAAGTGGCAAACCTGGCAACAGAGACACACACACACACACACACACACACTACCAGATTACAGGCCTTTAGTGTCTCTCAGGTTCAAGAAAAACACCATCTATAAGAGATTCTTCACTTGACTGATGACTAACTCATTCACAGCTCACTATTCTAGGCACCTAGGAAAGCAGATGTGTCTCTGAAAAGGAACCTGTCTTACACGCAGCACCTACCCTCATACTGTATCTCCTGAATTCTGCAGACCCTGTCACATCTATCTCACAGCATCTGTAGATCCCTCTCAAAAAATCACTGCATCAGTCTCATCAAAAGTTCAAGCTACAAGAACACCTCTGAAATCCTCCCTTGGTTTTCCTGGAGCTATCTTAGTGCTGATGAGGGGCTGCTAAAGATAGATGCAGTTTAAGAAGCACCACAGCTTTGAAGGGTGCTCACTCTCTCACTTGAGTTTAGCCTAGCTCAACTCTTATTGCTTAACTAAGCTTTGATAGACCTGCTCTTATTGGCACATGATCCCAAAGAGGAAATGGAAACCCTAAAAGCCTTATGAATAATCAGGCTGAAGCT
This sequence comes from Pyrgilauda ruficollis, assembly GCF_017590135.1. NCBI lineage: Eukaryota > Metazoa > Chordata > Aves > Passeriformes > Passeridae > Pyrgilauda > Pyrgilauda ruficollis. Next base: position 11,189,913 of record NW_024508100.1, on the reverse strand, counting down.
GGGAAGACTTCAGTCATGACACTGAGCCTATGGGAAGAACAGAGCCTCAAAGACGATGTGATGTAGAAGAGTGACACAAAAGGTCCTTTGTGTTCACACACACCTAGAGAAGCTTACTCCTGAATACCTGGAGTTATCTGGAGTACAGACTCCTGTGAAATAGGGTTAAATTTACTTTTAGGTCCTGTTTTGAACAAGGATAACACCCTGGAAGAAGAAAAGTAGCAACCCTCAAACCTTTCAGTTTAAGCCTTGCTTTTGCATATTAACATTGGTAGACAGCCTGACCTGCAGGTACCCTTGTTCTGAGCCCTCCTCCTCCTGCTTGTGAGTCCCTGCTGTTCTGTGTAAGTGTGTCACAGGGTTCAGACTCAGAACACCCACCACTTTTTCTGACTAGGAGATCTCACTGCCTGCAGATCTTCAGGGTGCTTTGTGGAAGCTGGGGGGAAGTGGGGGTGGAAGGTGAAGCAGCAGCACATTGATTACATTCGTGGAGACATAGAACAGTTGTGCTGATAACGAAAAGAGGGTCACCACAGCACATCAGGGGAGTCAAACTGTACCTAAGGTCTTCAAAGTGACTGGATATAACTCCCAGTATGAACAGACAAAGTGGGCAATTTGGCAAATTCCAGGGGAAGTGATGAGAGGCATCAGTGCCTGAAGTGAGCACTGCAGAGGAGGCTGGCCCCAGGAAGATGAATGAGGACTGAACTCCTGGCAGGGATCAATTGCTTTAACATCAAAACATTGAGTGCTGCAGTAGCTCATTTCTTCGTTGTTGCAATCTGGAAGGCTCTACATGGGTTATCCCTTCTCTGCTCCCTGGCTGAGGAGGAAGTCCACCACAAAGGACCTCTGATAGATTCTTCTTCCCTGCTGTAAAGGAACAGGGAAAAGTGTCTGTCAGGTGGGACATCCACAGAGACACAGCTAAGCCCAACACACATGTAAAATACCCTGGCAGCTCCCTAAAAAAAAAAAAAAATATCATCGAGGGAGGCTGAATAGCTACTTGAGGAGCAGAAACTCATAGAATTAAGATACCACCTCTCTATTCTAAAGCATGACTGATGTGGGGTATCAATAATGATGTATACAGGCAAATGAATTGATCTTGTGTTGCTATTCTGCTTTTGAATCATGAGCAACCATAACCCACTATTTGCATCTATTCAAAGGGACCTAAGCAAAGACCACAAATACGGAACCAGAAGATCAAACATGGATCAAAAAAATAAAAATAAAAATAAAAAAATGAAATCTTGAGCTGAGAGGTAAAAAAAGTCATATGTAAAGTTATCTCAGAACAGAGAGCAGCACTAGAAGAGTTAGGCCAGTCCTATTTTGAGACTGGAAGCAGACGACAAAAAGACAAAAAGGCTGCAGGGAGATGGTGGAGCAGTATGAGGGTCTTCACATATAAGAAGGAATGAGCAGCTATGGTTCTCCCATTTGGGAGGAGGAGAAGAGGAGGAAAAGTAAAGACAGCTGGAGCTTAAACAGTGTGAGAAAAAGAAAAGGGAAAAATTCCTGAGCCAACTTGCTGATTATGGTGTTAATGCTGTGATTCCTATGGCCTTGAACAGATTTTAATAGGCTGAAATGTTTATTCTGATTCTGTAAAGCAAGTACTTCTTGATGGGCTTTTCTGATGTCATTAGAAATTGGGTCACTAAAATTTACCAAATACTTTTAAAAACCAAGCCTTTATATTTATTTTTATGGATTTTATTATATGTTATCATAGATTAAAATAAGTTTTGTTCAATTTTATTTGGAGGAGATCTCACTGCTATTAATGAATTTCCATTGCTCAGTGTACTGAAACCAACTTAAAATATTTTTGCATGCTCCAAAAATGACATAAATATTTCCCAAACCACTTCATTAGCATTAGAGGGAAAAAACCATAAATTCATTTGAGTTCATAGTTAGTTCCTTAATACTCTTTCATTAAATTACCTCAAAAATATTTTCTATGCACAATTTATTTCTTCACAATCTAAAATTTAACTGCTGTATAGTGTTTGTTATTAAATATTCACAAAGAAGGAGGAAGCTACTTTTTTAATGTAGAAGTTAGTAAAGTGTGAATATGAAAGACTCAGCCCTATGAATGTGTTTATTCTTTGAGTCTTTATGGGCAGGACAGGAAAATCTGACAGAATAATGCTTAAGAAATGGACAAAGGAGTTATAATATTTTTGGTCATTTTATGATATATTCTTTCATTCAAGAGCCAAGCCAAAAGCAGAATTGTTAACATCTCTCACATGATTTTCCAAAATTATTTTAGAAATGTGAGCTAAATGTGGATATTCTAACAGTTTTTCCATTACGTGTGAGTGTACAGTAAAGTAGTAATAAAAACTCTTTATTTACACCATAGCTCAAGAGTCCTGCTTACACAGGATATTTTCATCATATTCCATTTTTAACAGTTGCAAATATAATGCTGATTCTGCAGCTGATATAGCAAAGGACAAACCATGCTCAGCACCATGTCGGCTAGTGGTACTGGAACTCATTGAGAATAGAGCTTCAGTTTGAGGGCATGGTATGGTTATTAACAGAACTTGTCTTTTGCTACACTGCCTGAAATATCCCACCAAGATCTGTTAGCTGACTTTAGCATTAAAAATTGTATTTAGGGATGATAATGGTTGCACTCTTTCAAGCTGTATTTCTTTTACTCAAATAGGACTTGCTTCACCAGAAGGATTCATTGAGTTTCAAAACTGAAGCATTTTCTCATATTTTATTAATAACTTTGGTATAGTAAGATACCATCACAACTCTCTAAAATGTGAACTTGTGGTGTTTTCACTCAAAATATATTCCTTCACTTTGCTACATTAACTCTCTGTATTAACTGAGAATAAAAAAAAAAGTAGAGCTACCTTACTGTTCCTGCTGTATTTCATCACCAATTCCCCCTGTCTTCTGACCACATCTTCCCACCCACATCACTGAATGTGCAGTGAGGCACCCCGGCCCTAGTCTTAGTGCTCTGCAAGTGCTGCTGCCTTTCACTTCTGCTCTGCCTTCATCTGTCACCCTAATATATTATCCTGGGGAATCTGAGCCAAAATCTGTTCTCAGACACAGGAAAGTAAACCTGAAGGCACTGAGCTGTGAGTGCTGGTGACATTTGTGCTGTCCCCAGCTGCCCTGTCTCAGCTGGACATCACCCTGGAAGCTGTGGGCTGGGGTCCTGCAGGGCAGGAACTGGCAGGGACTGGCAGGGACAGTCGCTCATGAGCAAAGCACCCAGATAATCTCGTTAGTAACTCTGTGAGTCACAGCAGAACTGCTTCAGGATGCCAGAGCAGCAGTGGGATCCATTTAGCTGCTGGAATGCCTAAAACACTTAAATGATGGAATAATCTACCCTCAGTCTTTCTGCTGCTAAGCTGTGGCTCCTTCCTAAGAATAAAAGAACACAAGTATCAGCAAGTATCGGCAACAGTGGCTCTGAAACACTTTAATAACAGATCACTGCCTAAACAGTTTTAAGGATTTTTTCTTATATGCTTCTTTTAATCTATAGTGAAAACACTACAGACATTAAATTCATAGCATTAGTGGTCTGCAGAAAACACAGAAAACCTATGCTAAATCCTACTAGAAACACGATAACAAAATGAAGCTTTCCAAGAAACAAAATGTATTCATTAGAAGGTCCCAAAATTCAACTGATGACAAAAATATTCTGCTTTATTTATAGATACGAGAATACAAGCAATACATGTATCAAAGAGTTGTAGTTTGGGCCTTGTTGTAAAAAGAACCTTTAAAAGTAGTAATTGTAATCCTTCAGTTATATATTTTGCATCAGAAAATTCTTATTAATTTGAATCAGGAAAGAACTGACCTTGGAAGACCTGTAAAAACACATGCAGAGTTCAGAAAATACCAAAACATTTCATCATAGTGCTTTGAAATTTAAAAATTACTCTTCTTGAACTAAAAATTAGTTTAGGTAATAGAAAAACAAAATGTTTTTTAAAACCCCACATCCAAATAGAGAAGAAGTATTTGAAGCTATTAAATGTAGCATTTCAATTTACTTGAGCTGACTAATTTCCTCATTTTTGGTTGTGAAGACTCTTTGAGATTTTCATATTGCATTCCCTTCTTGAATAAAACATATTTCACTCTCCAAAAATTGCACAGAAAAAAAAATCGTTTCTACTCTTTAAAGTCCATACTTTAGAGAAAAATCTGGTAGCTCCGTCTCCTTGGCCTGGTGAAGTACTACCAAAACACTCTGGGAAGCTCCATTGTACTGCAGTCTTCAGAACAGTTCAGCTTTCCCTGACTCTCATTGTTCTGCCTTCACCATCTAACGCTCTCAAGTTTCTTTGTATGACTACTTAGCAAAAGCAATTATAAAGAATATTATTTTTATTCTTCAAGTATTCTGCAGTCAACAGAGGTTACAATAACTTTTTTTTTTTTAACACAGATGCTGACCAAATGGCCAGACCTTGCTGCTCCACAGCTCTGGAAACAATTGATCTGCTAGTTCTCTCTGAAAGGATGCAGCTTGAAGTAAATGCAACATCCCAAGGCTTAGAAGTACAATTGACTAGTACACATACCACCTGTGTGAGTGCCTCAGTGGACCCCAGCCTTCTGCTGATTTATGTATTTTTCTTGTGAACATGATAATGAAGATGCCAAGTAAGGATAAGTATTACAGGATGCAAAACAACAGGCTCACAGAGATAAAAACACATCCATCAATGCAATGTGTGAAACTGCAAACTGCCTTGAACCCACTTTATGAAGTTAATCTAAAATAATAAATGCAGTATTTACAGTAATTATTAAGAGGTGACCTTAGAAAGGTCACTTGAAGTAGTACTGAGGAAGAGTTTTCTTGTATCAGAGAGTCAAGAGTCACTGGGATATTTGTTCATATGATGTGTTTTTTTCTGGGATGATCTGGAAAGATTATTTAATAAACATTCTGATAGTGCATTGACAATGGCTACAGTGTCTTTTGATCTCTTCCAGTGGAAAATTTTAGCTAAGACTTTCATTATAGAACTTATGTTCTTAATGGAATAAGAACTATATAGAACTATGTTTTTAATGGAATGCAGAAATATTTCATGAGATGTATAAATAGCATGTGGAACAGATGATACTGTGGAACCTTCAAACTTGATGCAATTGCTGAGAATTACAAACCATTAGGTCTGATGGTGGAGGAGACTATTTCCAGCCCTATATTCCTGTGCACTTTCTCTTTTGCTCTGTACCTTCTCACACATCTTACTTTTATGGAAGAGATGATTCTTCATATAGTACTCAGTTTTAGGGCTAAAGAATTCATCAGTGAAGGAGGTCTTCATTACTACTATCAGAGCTGCTCCTTTTGTTTTTGCTTTTTCCTGCAGTCCACAGGGACAGATTTCACAGCCATGGAAATTGAATCAGTAGGAGTTGATTCAGTACATTCAAATTTGATTCTCCAAAATGTTGAACAGGCTAGCCCTTATCCAGTAATTTATATAAATAACTGCTTAATCTCAAACATATTAATAATTACAGACTTCAAAGAAAGATTTACTTAGCATATGAATATAAACAATGGTTAATTTACTTTAGTGAGAGCTACATAATCTAGTGAGAATTTGCTTGTTGCATGATAAAAGCCTGTAGCACTCATTTAAGTACTGATCCATAAATCTTTAGTTGATCATGGCAAACCAATCACTAATCTGGTGGATTAATGAAACGAAAGAAAGAAAAAATTTATTTATTTAAACAATTAAAAGTTGAAAAGCAGCCTTGGAAATTAAAAGTAGCCTTAGAATTCAAGACCTACTGGATTTCGTATATGCTGAACTCTATTATGTCCTCTGTTTTTTCAGATTTTCAGTCTTCTGGAAATGAAAAAAAATCTATTTAAAATAGCATGTATATAAATGTAACATATATATATATATACACACACACATAAATGTGCTGTGTATATATATCTATATATACATACTATATATACATATATAATGTGCATAAATATGTGAAGCATATTTACCTGCTACATATGTAGCTGTTTCACCTAATTCTTGGCAAAATAGAAAACTACTGGTCAAAATGTATTTTAATGATTCATTTCTGATTTTTTTTTTATTTTGTAACATCTTCCCTAAATATAGATGGGAACTGATAGTATGCTGTCCTGTACAGGATAACTTGGTAAGGTTTTTGTACAGAATATGCAAATATTAGGAAAAATGTGCTGACATTCCAGGGAAGCCTTTGGTGATGTAGCACTTCTTCCAGGGCACACAATCTCTTCTATCCATCAAATGAAAAAAGTTTGTGCTACCTCTACACAGAGAAAGCTTTTGCCTCATCCTATAGAGAACACCCTGCCAGAGAGATTTCATCTTTTTTGACCCCTTAACCCAAATTTGTGTGAACTTCATGCTTTGCAGTTTGTTTGAAAGTGTAGGAAATACGTTAGAGCTCTGACCAGAAACTAGTAAAGGGTGTATATGCATGACTAAGCAAATGTTATCAGTGTCAGTCAGGATATTTGGTTTGGTGTATTCCCAAAGATTTGTATCACCATGTTAAGTTTTTAGTATAAACAGTATTTTTAGATTCCTTAAAGATGGAAATTGCTTCTTACCTATGAAATATCTTTGCAAATGATTCATGTCATCCTTAAGATAATTACTTTTGACAGAAACATGTGGAATTTTTTACTGCAAGTTTCATGTTTTGCTCAATTGTAAGGCAAAATATTTAAGGGAAAAATAAATGCAAGCATATGTCATAAAAATTATAATGCCTTTAAAGGGAAAAATACTCTGCATAAATTTGAGTAATTCTTGAGAATAGAGAAATCCACCCTAAGTGAAATGACAGCAATAATTATAGTTCCAGAAACCTTCACTTGCAAATGACTTTTGATGAAGAAAGTATGTCTCATAAAATAGACACTCAATAATTTGGTATTAAATGTTCCTTAAAAGGCAACTGTAAAAACATCAAATACAATTTTTATTTTTTTTATATTTTAAGCCAAATCCTTAAAAGTCAATACCTTGAAAGTCCTTCACACAAAGCTGATTTCCAAAGAATCCTGAAACAGTCACATTTTTCTTAGTCAAGTGTTCACAAAGGCTATTATTTCTGCAGAAATGAATACATAGCAACAAATTAAAACAACCAACTGTCCTGTTGCAGGTGGAAAATTACTTCATGGGAATTTTCTTTTAACTATTATAAAAGCTTTGAACAAACTTACTAACCTCAGAAAACACCACTGTCTAATTACATTCTCTCACCTTTTCTCTTAAGCTCCGTATAATTTTTTTTCTTCTTCTCCTCCTACTTGTCTTTTACAGAAAGTACATATCTCTTCACACCTTTGCCTACTCATTTTTACCACAAATACAGTTTCTAATAAAATTAGTCATTACTGCATTACAGATCCAAAGAAATCATCACCTTTACCATTCATCAAGAGGCAGTTGTGTGCTGGTCTCTCATCATTATGCCCACCTTGACCTATGCCCACCTACTTTTAGATTTTTTCCACTGATAACTCCATAAGTGCACTAATGTTCAGTAGATTTTGAACTGCTCCTAATAAAAATATATATCAGAGATTTTTTTTTCCACCTTCTCTGATTTTAGACAATTAATTCAGATTAAACACCAGAGATGCACAGCTCTGAATAATTCTTTGAGCAATGATTTTCCTAATTGTTTGAAGTCAGTGTGGTGAGGGGCTACAGGCAAATGTTTGCAGTTGTGTTGCAAACCAAGACTTAGTGTCTGGAGCTGAAAAACTGTTTTTTCTCCATTATATTAATTTGAAATTGTCAGAAAATATTTTTTATAAGTGACAGAGAGCAAATCAATATTGTATAACTTTTCCATCCCAGGGTCATAAAGAAAGATTAGGCAATATCCTTCATTCCCTGAGTTCTGCAGCCACTGTTTTATAAAATGTATCAGACAATGTCCTCAACAGAAAGTCTGAATTTTCTCCACAGCTTCAATATAGGATCAGGTCAGTCTTTTCACTGATATTCATGGATTCTTTCAATTTTTTACCTCCACCTCGTAGTTTGTGGAACACCACTCACATAAAGACTTACTGGAGCGATAAAACCACTAATTAGACAGCCTGACACACAGCTCACATTCCCATATGAGCCTTGAGCAACATTACAATTACTGTGAACTCAGAGATGAATCTGGCAGTATTTCAAGGTGGAACACACAAGTTCATCTGCACTGAATCTCCGGAGACTCTGAACAATTAATAATAGTGATTGTATATATTATCTGCAGCAGAGCAATGTCTTATTTTTCAGTCATCTAAAACATCACAGAAGCTAAAAGCCACCCTACTGTACCAATGCTATTATTTCCTGGTTGTCCTCCCTCACTGGAAATTATCAAGGCTTTAGGGCCATATGGGGAATCCTTCGGAGATCCATACCCTCACTAACCATCCTGCCTGCAGCTGAGAATCCCTTGCAGCAAGAAGGGAAACCACTGGGAGCCCAACACTACCCTGCCCTACTCTGCCCCATCCTATAACACCTATTTTTCTCTCAAGACCTGCACAAAGTCTCAGTGCCAGCTTCTGCCACGGTATCTTCTAACATGGAAATGCTGTCAATAGCCAATATGGAGGATGCAGTCAATTGAAGTGAAACAAGGATGTGTCTTCTATTACATCTACTGATACAGGTTAAAAAAAAAACCCAAGCTTTAAAAAACACAGATTGCTTTTCAATTAAAAATGAGATTCTGTGTTTATCACAAAACTATGCAAACATTGTTTTCTGTGACCTGGTAAAGACTTGGTCTTTATGAGCATAGATCTCATGTTAATTTTCTCCTAATATTCAACACTTGGGAAGACTGAGTCATTCATCTTTCAATATTTCAATTGTCCACTTTTGGTTTTTTTTTATTTGCCTGTATTTGCACATATATGATATTTATAAATATAAAGGTCAAACTTCTTGTAGTTCACATCTTCTGCTACAGAATTCTAAGGAAATAACCTCAATTACCTTCTGAGCATGTCTTAAACTAACATAGCCTTTTCCAAAAACTTCTCAAAATATTAGACAATGACCAGCTAACCACAATAATCAGCAGCAGCTGTAATTGATGAGTAATTTTTTCTAATGTACTTGTTTTCAACAGATTTCAGTTAATTAGGGCAGATGAGCATAACTATGAAGTTGTGATTTTGAAACGTGAGAAGTTCTGCACTATCAAATTAAAAATAAAATATCATTTTTATGTTTTACGTAGTAGTTCAAAGAATAAGGTAAGTAATTTTTGTTATTGTTTATATAAACCTGAAAATGTAATATTGCAATTGTGGGAGATTGAGCTTCTGCTAAGGCAAAAAAAAAAAAAACATAATTGTCATAAGTAAAATCTGTTGAATGAGAGTTATCCTAAAATAGTAATTAGGACTTGCCAATCAAAGTCACCTAAATCAAAATAAGGTTTATGAAAACTAGATGATATTCTTATGTTATGGAGAACACAATTTCCTGCAAGCAATGAACATGGAAGCAGACAACAGACCCTTCAAATGCGTTTTCAACAGCTGCACTAAAGCTACTTAGTCAAAACAATACAAACCAAATCATGATCCAGTACTTGAAAGAGTATGTAAGGCAGTAAAGGGAAAGAGAAGAAAACCCCTTAGCTCAAAGAACACTTCATAGGCACAAGGCACAGAACTGCAGCAGGAAACACAAAGAGCCTTGTTCCAAAATGTTTTGGTTCTCAATCACTGTCTTGACAGTGGGGTGCCAAAAGCAGTTGTATCATTAAAAAAAAAAAAAAAAAAAAAAAAAAAAAAAAAAAAAAAAAAAAAAAAAAAAAAAAAGCCTTGTGGTTAAAAATTTATATTGATATCACTTAAGGTAATCAAAATATAGTCCAAGTTAACAAAAAATGGGAACTTAATCTGAGAGAAAATAAATTGAAAAAGATGGACTTTACAGCAGTACTGCAGGAGAAAGTAAATATTCATATATGTTGAAATTAACAAGGAAGAAAAAGGAAGAAAAAACAACTGAGGAACAGTTTGAGGTGACTTTCTAGATGGATATTTTTCTCATCAGATTATAGAATATAGCTAATAGACACCAAATTTTCACCTTATTCCAAGGAAAAGATGAGTATCAGAAGAGGTTCATCACTTTGGGAATCAAAGAACAAATAATGCCATGTTTATATTGACTATAAAATATGCAAATCTGGGATATTTTCTGAGCGAAGAGTAAGGTAATTTTTCCTAATGTAAGAGATACATTGCATACAAACTCATAGCCACCCTTCCAAAAATACTATGTACACCTGTGTATGTTCAATTTACCTTTTGGGTGACTCTTGCACTGCTATCCCCATTACGGTCCATAGTCAACATGCTGAGATTTTGAGACACACCTGTGTGTGTGTGTGCATGCATGTACATTTCACCATACAGATGTTTCTAGGGTCCTTACAAGAAGTATTTGCATCCATGAAAGGGAAAGAAAAGCATGGCCAAAAGATCCGAACAACTATGGGAAGGGCAAAAATTATTGAGCTAAACTTATAAATATGTAAATGTAGACTGTGTTAGGGTCAAACGTCACATAGCAGAAGAACAAGACTGAAACTATTACCTATATTCACCATTTATAGGCTTAAGTCTCCTGAAGTCCTGCCTAAAGTCTCAGTTCACTGCTGAATATTATTCCAAACAGTACACCTGAATAGGAGCATTCCTGGCATGTTCCAGCTAATCAAGCAATCCAGATTTCTCTAAATGACTACCAAACGTTCAGGATTATTTACATTTCCATCTGCACAATTTATCATCTTGGATTTCATATTTGCTTCCTCACATCAGTGATGAAATGCTGAAAAAACATTGAGCCTAATAGGAATCTAAGCAGTACCTCTCTAGGAAACCCACCATGAGAGGATGATTCAACATTGGCAAGGACCTGATATGTGTCAGGTTTGTTTGAAATTATCTATTTCCTCTAAGTCATATCAATGCTGATAAATTATATTCTTATTTTTCAACTGTTTTATCAGATAGCATATTTAATTATATTCTTATTTTTCAATGGTTTTATCAGATAGCACTTTTCACATTATTTCACTTGGTTTTGTTTTCAGGATAACTGGAACCTCTTTTGCCCTTTGGAATTACTGGTACAAATAGGGTTGGTTTTCAACTCTATGTAACTTCCTTAGTATTCAAATATTTAACAAGTTTAGCACTAGCAGACCAGAGACCTTAGCCAGCTCAATTCAAACTCTGTACTTCAGTTATTGACATCATCAGTGGTATCAGCTCTTTTTCTATGAGCAGGCCAGAAAGTTCTTCTTTGTTCTTATGTAACTCTTACACATCAGCCTTTCCAAATGGGATAGGAATATCTGTTGAACATTTCCTGAGACATTATATTCATTTTAGCTATCTTCAATTTCATAATGGCCTATCCCATTAGTAGAATCTCCTTTGTTCCCAATGTAATTTTTAAAAAACTACATTTCTATTAGCCTTTTTACTGGCAGACATGGCTTTTCTTCAATTCCTATTTTAGTAACAATTTTCTATGCTCTAGATTGAAACTCATTTTTCTTTCTCTCCTTTGCTTTTCTTGGATTTCACAGACTGTTTCTCAATTTCTGTCATCTCCATTGCATCACTGATAAAGGGAGAGCTTCTAAGAAAATAATTCTCTTACCTGATACAGAATCATAATTCTGAAGATTTTCTGATCATTCTCTAGATTTAATCAAAATCCTTAATTTTTTTAAATAATTTTTTCCTTAAAGAAGCCAAGTTATTAAAGTCCAGTCAAGTTTATCCATTATAAAAACATTCAAATATTGTTGTTCCATGGTGAATTCATGCTACTGCATTTAGTTTTAAAACCTCATCAGTGCTTAGAGTTTCTTGCTCCACACATTGTCTGACATTTCCTTTAACACATAATTATAGTTTTTCCCCTACACGTTTTATAGTCAGATGTTTTCCATTTTTACTAAATGGTTTTTAATAGATTCCCTTTTGTGCCTGTATTTGTTAATGTTTACATGGAGTTCTCTATTCTGTGCTAGAGGTACAACAGTGGCTTATGTGAATTTAAGCAGTAATTCAAGTGGAAGGCAGAAAAAAAAGAGGTTGTGCGCTGAACTCAGCAGACATTCTCAAAACTGTCTGTTACTGGAAGTTCTGCTATGATACCACAGCTTTCAGACATGGATGACTAAAATTCAGCATCAGAATAAAGGATGTAAAATAATCCATGCAGCAAAAAGATTATTTTCTTGGAGGCACTGATCAATAACAGAGGGGTTTTGTTTTTTCAGGTGCCTGAATATGGGTTATGCTTATTTTTTTTAAATATTATATTAAAAATTGTAAAGGAGCATTATTAAGACATTCACTTCCAGACTCTAAAATTTGACATGGGCTTGTAAATATTTCATGTTGTTTTCCAAGGGAAAATTAAAATTCATCATGTTGATGGACTGAAAATCCCACATCATCCCACACATTGTCCCACATCCTTCTCAAAAGCATTGACTTTGGCAGGTTTTGGCCTCAGCTCTAATGATTTCTGTTCCTTAATGGAGGGAGAATTTACTTCTATGGAGTGCTGAAGAAATTTTAAGGGGGAAAATATCTGTACTGAAAAAAGAGGTAAATATGGCTTTAGCTGGGTAATTCCCCTTCCTTACATCTGTGGGGTGGAGGTAGCTGTTCCATATTTTAAAACACGTTTTCAGTATAGTTGAGGAAGCTTTATCACAGCTTGCATCCATCCAATGGTGATTTTTCATTAATTTTAAATACAACTTAAGTAACAAAATTTATGCAGAACAGTAACTCACAAAAACTATGTTCCTTAGCCAGAGAAAAGCAAGAAAAAAAGTTTGGTGTTACTTCACAGGCTGTAAAACTGGTTTACAAAAAGTGTAAGGAGACTCAGACACTCTATTAAGAGATCTTCTACAAAAACAGAATATACTGATGTTCGTTATAATTCTTTTTCTTGTTTCTATTTTTAAGGCATCTTTCTGAGATCTTACTCAGGTAAGAGGTTGTTCATCATTTTCAGGACAGTACAGACTTTTTATTCCTTCTTCACCTGTTGGTCTATGTCAAAAATTATAATCTCATGGAAAGTCAATTATTATTTTTCTTTTAATAAAAGTGGACATTGTACACAGTTTTCTTCTTACATGTTTAATAAAAACTGAATGATCTAATAGAAGGTATGATGAAGGCCCCACACAAACACGTGTTTGTTTTCACCTGCTTGACTCCAGCTATCAATTAGATCTCAAAGAAACAGCATGACTTTGGCAAGTGTAACACACAATTAAACTGTTCCAATGCTTCTCTGCTCTTACAGATTTATTTTATTTCAATTAGTTCTTTAGATTTATAAATAAATGACATGTCTTCTCCTCTCACACCAGGCAATCAGGGAAACAAAATCTAAGCTTAATTACGCTGTATTTTCCTCCATCTGCAAACTCTTTTAATCATTCCCATTCCAAACTCTATTGCTATGAGGACGTTGGTAACAATAAAAATTAGTTTTGTTGTCATATTTTCCGGACATTTTATCAGCCTTTGGTTATAGATCCTTGTAAGCATAATAAAGATTGAAGCTGTTGAAAAAGGCTGACTTCATACTGAGGATTACCAACAATTATAAACTCCTGTACTTCACATTGTAATAATTATTATACAAATTCTACTTATGTCATTTTATGTCAAAGAAGGGTGAGATCCATGCTGTGGTTTGGTAAAATATGGTTAAAATGTCAATTAACTGCAAGATACAAGCACAAAACAAACCAGACTTCTGTAATTCCCCTGCTCATGGAACTACTTATTTAAGCCCTCAGTCAACTGACGTTTACACAGATTCTCAATTGTTGTTGCTACTGATGCAGAACTTGGTTGCTTGCTTGCTGGCCTGTTCTCAGAAACAACAAAACAGATACACCAATCCCAGGAAAACTCATCCAGAAACAATTCAACTTCTTTCATGTGATACAAAGAATAAGGCTGTAAACTCAGCAGCCCTAATTTGCCCCTGGAGAATAATCTCAGTGCCTCAGGACTGCATTTTGAAGCACCCAGTTCCATGAGAGCTTTAGATGGGCACAGCAGCATGTGAATCACATAATGTGAGCAGGTTGAAGCCCAGAACACAAGTTACCCAGGGATGTGATCAAAAGACATCCAATGTACCTGGAAAAGCCAGTGTTGACTTTGGAGTTTAACAAGATTTATAGAGCCCAAAGTATGTTCCAAGTAAATACAAATTTTTTTTTCTTGTCAGCCATATTCACAATATTCACAATACTGAGATTTTACACTAGCCTAGAGCTTCCTAGCTATATTTTTCTAGAATAATCCAGAGTTGACAATGGGCAAAACACCAAAAAAGAAAAGTCCATTACTATGTTTGTTGCTAAATACATATATTAAAGTTACAAGTAGTGATGCATATTTGCCAAAACTATCACTATTATTTCTATTCTGTATTTATAATTAAGCAGAAGGAGATGTTACATCCCATATGATGTTAAGGATGCAGTAAAATTTACCATCTGTTGACAAAGAAAGATGTGAAGGAGAATTTGTTAAAATTAATGACTGCAGTTAAAGCTAAACATCTTATATCCAAGATCCCCACAGCAAATAGCTGAAAAGCTCACTGGAATAGTCTAGGGTTATTCCAAGGACTAGGGTACTCTTCCAATGTCAGACATGAACAAGCTAAAGGAGAATCAGGGATTGCAGGCTGCCAATGCCAGCTGTACAATAGCTCCCATTTTCAGGAAGGTGTGAGCAGGGGTTTGCAGTACAGACTGCCCCTCAAAGCATTGTGCATGGACTTATGGTGAGAACAATCAGGAGGGAGAGTGACATGAATGAGGGGTTGGGGTCACTTTAGCCCCTGGTAAATTTTTAGACAGACAATTTTTAAAAGGACTGGAGAGCAGTAATATTGTTCTGGCATTCATGTAGTATGTAATTTATCAAAACTCATGCTTCAGGGATTCAGTGAGTCCCTTAATTACATTAGGAAAAAATCCCTTCCTTTTCTCAGCAACAAAGAGCTGAGAGATGCATTCAGAAGGAGATATGTATATATATATATATTTAGTACTTAAGATATCAGTAAACAGAGAAGTTTACCTAGAGAGGTCAACAGGACAGGTCAATCAGCTTTCTTTGCTGCTGTACAGCCCACTTTTTCACCAAGTATGAATGAAGTATTCAGCTCAAAGGATTATATCTCTATCACTAGATTTGGAAAGTGTAAACTTCTGCTGTTTGCAACAGATCAGCCAGGACAACCAACATGCCACTGTTTAGTCTCCTAACATAAGGAATGATTTTCACTGACTGAAGTATTTGGATTATAGGGGAGATAAGTATGTGACACAACAGCCTTTGACATACAGAAAGTCACACTAGTTGATTAAATGGAATTCTTTGGCAAGCAGATCTGCTGAAAACTCTGACTTGCATATTTTCTGCTTAAAGGAACAGACACGGACTTGACCCAGCAGGGATGGATTCCTGGGCTCAGATGAAGAATATGTGTTCCTAGAATGAATTTCACAGATGACTAGATCACTAGCAGCAGACATTCAAGAGATAATCTAATTCAACAGATAAACTTTTTTCTGTATTGTAGGCGTATTAAGAAGAATTCATCTGCCTGAAAATAGGTAAAAATTTTAGATGCTACAGAAATTTGAGTTATCGACAGTTGACTGGCCAGTAGACTCATCATGGTCAGTAGCTGTAGCCAGAAGCAACAGAGAATTTAAAATGAAAAATCTGTTTGGACACATGAATAGCAATAGTTATCAAAAGTCCTTTTTACAGTCATAAACTGCTTGAGCTTTTAAATTGTCCCACTTTTGGTTAGGAAAGAGATAAGTTTTTTTGTATGCTAGAAATACAAAAGGTGTAATACTGATCCCCAACATCAGTTTTTTCCCTTAGTTTGGAGTT
Source organism: Pyrgilauda ruficollis (assembly GCF_017590135.1). Classification (NCBI taxonomy): domain Eukaryota; kingdom Metazoa; phylum Chordata; class Aves; order Passeriformes; family Passeridae; genus Pyrgilauda; species Pyrgilauda ruficollis. Next base: position 11,173,838 of record NW_024508100.1, on the reverse strand, counting down.
TCGTATTGAAAATCAAATGGCTAAACTTAGAAGATGAAATGCATGCATTTAAAAACTGCAATGGGCTGCCTAAATTAAGTCAATTAGTTGGGGAATAGACCTAGTTTAAAATATTGATATAAATAAATTAGATATCAAAGGACATGGAATTAAACTGGACTGATACAGTCAAAACAAGAAATGAAACATTTTTGGGGGGTTCTTGGCATGGATTGATTTCTGGTCATAGAGCCAGAATTGTTGTGAAAATATGGTGATGCCATAATAATAGGCTGGATTAGATCAAAAGAGCAATGCCTTTCTTTTTAAGGATATAATATGTCCCTACAAGCAGTCATTCTCCACTGCTCATGAAAGTTTAAAATTCTGAGTTAGTCACAAGGCAACAAAAGGAAGCCTCCAGCAGCAAGTTATGATCCCTCTGTTTTTCTTATTAGCTACTCTAACAAATTGCCCTGAGAAATACAACTACTATATATGCCAGAGCAAAAGCACAGTGGGACAAACACTGAGTGACAGAACCAGGAGGTTCAGTTAACATTGGTCATGATCAGTTAAAAAAACTGAGGCCAGACTCGCAGGTCCTGTCATGCTGCTGCAGAAGACAGAGTGTAACAGGGCAGGGGCTCAATAAAGAAGGGAGACGTAAGGAAGCCCAGGTATCTGTATCTTGTTTCTTCCCTTCCACTTACAGGGAAGAGGACAGATAAGTCCAGCCTGACAAGTCACCAAGCAGATCATTAGCCACTTTTCCACAATTTTGTCTGCAGGTTTGTGAGCAGGTAGGGAAAGGGCACTTCATTTCCCTTTGTGCTTCCATTCCTCATGTCTGACCCTCTCAGATTTGCTGCATGACAAAGGAGATTTTGTACCTCTCTGGTGCTCTCAAAAGAGACTTCCTTCCTTCTTTGGTATATTTGGATTCTGAAGGAGCGAATTGCCCCTCCTTATAATTTTCTTTCTCCACTTTCTCCTCTCTGCCTCTAATGTTGCTTCCATTAAGACCCACAGGCTTTGTGGTATTTCTGTGGGGTCTCTGTAGTGCTTCCAGTCCAAAGACCAAGGAATATCTTTGTAATCTGTGCCTCAGCGTTGCATAAATAAGAGTTTTAACCTGTGAATGCAAATGAGGTGATCCTGTTGGATCAAATGGCCCATATTAGGAAATCATGTATAATACAAATAGACCTTGCATAAAATCATTTGTCCTAGCCACTATTTACATTAACATTTTTCTTTTTTTTTTCTTTTCTGAAAACACAGTATTTGTCAAAGGAAAAATAACATGCATCTAAATTGTGATTAAGGAAGATAGTTTCACACCTGATATGGTCAACCTTTCTATTAAAATATTAATTAGGAAATGATAGCAGTAAAATTTCAGGTATGTTTTTAATATTTAATTTAAGCATTTCACATCCCCTAAATCATAGTTTACTTTGTAAATATTTGCTAATCTAACTATACACATACTACCAGCCTTAGGTTATAACTCATGCAGATAGCAAAGAGGACTTGGTGCCATTTTATGATGTGACTCCTCCATTTAATTAACTCCTTTAAACTGTTAATATCAGACCTTTTTTCCCCCCTAGCTCTCGTGTTTTTGCTTGTGTGACTAAAGAGCTCTGTGTGCCATTCAGCCAGCACAGGTTGGTTTCCTCCCTCTCTCATAGCAACAAAATCCCAGCTACCTCTGAAGTGGATATGCTAAATGGGAGGGATTTCACATCATCTGTTGTCTTTCTAGCTCACATGCACAAAATGCCACAGTTCTGCTCAGAAAATGTTTTTTAGCAAGCATTCTGCATGTGATATTAATCAGTCTGCTATTGATGACCACATCTGCATGGCAACAAAAATATATCAAAAACATAATTAGTCTGTTTCATGATGTATGATATAGACAGACATTCTTTATAAATATATAAAGAGCATTAACATTTACAAATCTACTTGCTGTTCTTGTTTAAATAAGAAAGCCACATTCTTCTCTGGATGCTTCACTTAGAAAAATACTTGTGGCTAGCAATGTCTTGTACCAATACATTAAGCTTTTATGTTGAACATTGCAGCCAATTTTTTTCTGACAGAATTTATACTTTTTGCTAACACAGGGTTCAATCCTGATCCAGTCCTGAAACCCTGATTCAAATGACTTCATGGGAATAATATAACTTACATCAGTAAACCTGTTTGCATTTGTACTGTTCAATATCCTGTCAGCTTGCCGAATCAGATCATTAGCAAAGATAGACAAATATATTCAGCCTAGACAACTTGCATTCTCCTGTTTCTAAATAAATGGGCTTATCCTGCTGTATAAACAGCACTTACTTTTCTCAAAATTTTAAAGGAATGAACATGGTCAATATTAATCTCTTTATTATAACATCTGTTATTTTTCCATTATCCATTTCTAAATTTTGTTGCATGCCCTACAATTAGAAAATGATTTGTTGCTTAGTTCAGCAGTAAAACGGATTGTTTCTACAAGGCACAAATGCAATGTCTCCAGACCAGTTCAATGAGCTTCTGAGTTCCTTTCACTTCTAATGAAGCACCATTACTGAGCAATCAGAGAGCATTTGCTAGCCCTCAGTAGCTCTTACTCCATGAGACTATTTGTGACAGCAGAACTAAAAGTGAATATAAGCATCTGCAGAGTGACAGCTTTGACAAGAGGTTCTGTGAAGAACATTGCAAACACAACACCTTACTCCTCAGAGCAAAGGCAGGCAATGTGGTGCACTGCTGACCAAGCTGCTATATTAATAATAGAAGAACGATTGAATTTAAGAGGGTTTTTCGACCTAATGTTAAAAGGAAAAACTAAATACATTACCAGTTTGGTGTAGTAATACTGACTAAACCCATTTACCCCCATTTATACCCATCTACATTACTGTAGCGATTTTTCTCTCCTTTTATCTAAGTCAATTCTGTTTTGATAGTCTTGCTAGAAGGGAAATAAGAGAAACAGAAGGCCTGCAGCAGCTGAAGAGAAAAGGAAAGATCAGAACCTTCAGTGTGACTGCAGTGTGCATTGCCTGAATTTTCCTTCCCATCTCCTTGGACAAATAAAAGTGCTTCTAGTCTAGGTTACCATAGTTTCTGGTTTCCTTAGTAACCCACCCTTTTGAGAGCATTCATGTGTTTGTGTCAGTAGGCAAGAGTGTGAGTGGGTCTAAAATGGAGTACAAACCTCCCAAATTTGGAGTGAAACAATTCCAAATTTTCTCCTCAATCAACAAAAAACCTCAAAACTTAAACCAAGCAAAGTCTCACTGGAAATCGAGCAAAATAACTATGACTGGGTATGATTTAAATCATGATGTGATGAAAGGATGAGTTTGTTCTCAAGTCAGAGGGACCTTCAGGGTAACCTGGAATTTGAACAGAAGAAATGCAGTTGCTGTTCCCGGGATAGGAATTTGGAATTATGAACCGTCACTTGCAAGGATGTTTCCTTTCTAGAGTTTTGTTGCGTGGCAGTTACAAAGAAAGCAGTTACCCATTTGAGGCACAATGTTAGCAAACAAAAACAAAGCCAGTAAGACTTATCAGTCAGACAGTATCTTTGTGTAAGTATAATGGAAATGCTTTAATAAGAATATAACCAGTAATATTTTGTACAGCATTTCCTCCATCCTTCATGCAATAGACACTAAATACAAAAATAATGTGGTTTATGAGGTAATGGTTTGATCTTGGTTTTTTTTTTCTTAATCTGAAATATTTGATATGATACTTAAATACTTAAGAGTTTAAATTTCTATTTAAATATAGAAATTTATTTATGTTTATAGAAGACAACTTTTTACTAGCAGCCCTCAGTGATCTTTATTATTGTACATCTGTCCTGAAACTTCTCCATAGTTTTCTTCTATTGGAAGAGTCCTTCTGTGTTTGGAAGCTGTGCAGACACTGAAGTGAGGCAGCTCTTGGGTAAGCAGGATAAATAATGAATAATGAATATAAGAAAACACATTTTTACTGTGAGGGTAGAGTGGAACAGGTTGCCTAAAGAGACTGCAGGGTTTCCATCCTTGGAGATATTCAAAACTCAACTGGCCTCAGAGTGGGACAACCTGCTCTGAGGAAGGGAGTTGCATTAGATCTCCAGAATTCCTTTCCAATTTCTGCTCTGCTATGACTCCAAAGTTCTGTGAGGTGTGTAATGACTGGAAAACAGCCTAAATGCATATTACTGAGAGATCTAGAGAAAGTCTGTGGTTCATGTAAGGAAGCACATGCTGTTTCACAAAGCTAACACTTTTCTAAACATTTATATAGTATTTGAGAACTTAAAGAGGGTATAAAAAGGGGGGGCAGGGAGGCAGGAAAGGCAGGCAGGCAGGAAGGATAATAGTAACTAAAGCATTGGTATTAAGTATCAAATTGGTATTAAGTATCAAATGTCCTAAAGACAATTTTGGTAATTATAGGATTTTGCATAATAGGTATTTGGGAAATTTAGCAAAATTTGAAGCTAGAGCTGGAAGGACTTCATTTTTATATGGAAAAAAAGGTACAGCTCCTTTCACATACAAATGGGAGAAAGATAGAAAACAAGTACATAGACAAGAGTGATATGGAAAATTGAATGGTTTTAAGAAGACAAGAGCATAAATATTTATCCCATTTTTTTTGTTTATAAGTTTCATTCTTGTCCCTTAACTGTCATTTCCTTGTGCTGTTGATGGGTTGCTGTGTTTTTGAAGGCAGTTATGGCAAAGCTGCTGTTACTACTTTTCTAATTTTTGGCTCCTGTGCCAATGTTTTTTAAGTTATAGTAACAGATTGCAAAATACATTTGTTGATATTTGTCTAACTGATTTTCTGAAACAAAAATAAAAAATAATTACTATGGTCAGAAATGAATGGTTTAGATTTTTTCCTATGAGTTTTTTTGAAAGGAAATTGAAATTTTTATATATTGTATGTGAAAGAAGCATCACTAACAGCCTTGTTCTATATGCAATAAATTACATATACATCTTTAATTGGATAACCAGTTTCAGTAGGTGGCTTCTAATGAGCTATTTGCTACACTTCAGAGGTGATTTATTGATTGGCTTTGATTGATTATTGATTATCAGTAGGAGCTCTGGCCTTTGGTAGATATTAGCCAGTTTATTATCCTTAAACTGTCTCTGATCCTACCTTTGTTCAGCATTTCATTGCCTTTGATCTTGCAGAATATTTACTTCAGCACAAAGAGGAGAACCACAATAGTAATGTTTTGTGCCTGTTTTGTACCTATTATTCCTATCAATAAACAGTCAGGGCCTTTTCCTTCAGATAAATACCACTAAAAACACATGGGATGACAGAGCACCACTTAAAGGTCTGACTCAAACCTCAGTAAAATCAGAAGGAATATTTCTATTTAATTTCATAAACTTCAGATAAGATCCTGAATAGCCCCAGCCCTATATTAGAGTCAAAGACATCTCTCTCCTCTAAGAGGCTGAAGTGATTCCCTAGTGACTTCTAATGCTGTTTTTGAAAAGTAGAAAACTGTCAAGAGGAGACTGCATAATAACAAAGAAACAATTGAAAATACCATTGCCACACTTTACTTCTTAGCTGCTGACCACAAGATTTAAGATTCAGCCCAACTGAAAAAAACACAAAACACAAAGCAAAAAAAACTAAAGGAAGGACTATGGCTGTATGCATCCTGATTCCTGGTAGAACTTCCCTCTTCACAATTAAAAAAGTCTGGATTGTAGGGGATACTTATAATTTGGGTATCATTCTTGGTGTGCAGACTGAAAATGCTCATACATTAAGTAGAATTATTTCACCATAATATAATAGTATAGCACATTAATGCTACAGTTAAGATGAATATTTTTAGAAAGATACATATTATTCCACATAACTAAATTTTCTTCTTGGTAAAGTGGGTCCCTTCCAGATGCTGATGTTTAATATTCAATAAGAAGAAACAAACAAATGTTACTATTTTCTTTCATCTTCTCATTTCTTCTTTTACTACTGCATTCAAGTTTCATATGAAAAAAAGTAATGAGCATTCTTACAATAGACAAAAAAAATCACTGAAGCTCAGTTCACCTATTAGCAACCAGCTGTCATAATAAAAATAAGTCTTTCCTAACCCAGCAGCATGCAAAAATACGATAGTAGGAAGTCATGAATTGGGTCACATACTCATTACAATGCCATATATTGTTATCATATTGTTTCCACCTGATAGTGTTTATTAGCTCATATAATCCATATCACACTTCACTTTCTTTCCACAGGTGATGTGTCCCCCCACCCCAATAAAGAAAGACATTAACTGGAACACTGGGTGACAACCTCAACATAAGGCTTGAGTGACAGAGGCTTAAATAATCTCTGAACATACAGGGTGCTACTCTAAAACAGAGTTTAGGTAAAATGATACAGGAAGCTTTTCATTAACACTGCCTGGTATTGAAACTTGATCACAAAGATACTTCATTGCAAGGAAAAAGAGCTCAGGGGATAGTGGATTTTTATACATGATGGCTACTTTTAACAGATATTCTTGAGTGCAAGGTACAAGAACAAGGATAATCTCCAGCTATGGAATTAAAAACAGCAAGGTTGTATGACACCACTTTCAGCAGAGGCTGTCTGGTAAGATTATTGGAGAACCAGTTAAAAAGGTGTCTCATTCTGATTAGACTACTTTTTTTCTAGTAACTTTGTACTTTGTTCAGGTTCAGAGACAAAGAAAGAAACTCATGTTCCTTATTTTGACCCCCAGTAACCCTCTGGCTTTGTGTTCTTTTCTTTTAGAATGAGAAGCACTGAATTTCTAAGGTACTATTAAATAGATGCATTGTCAGTAACGCTATGAAAACCCCTACTCTTATACAGTTAATTAGTCTTGTTACATTAATTGAAAACCATTCAGAACTCAGAAGTGAATGGAGGTGCTCTGGGAAAGCAGCCAAGCTTTAGGGGCTGCAGAGAGCGATGCGCGCTGGCCGTGCCTCCCCTCAGCCTGCACCGGGCACTGCCACCGGCCACGATCCCAGTCCAAAGGGCTGCTGAGGAGCCGCGTATTTATTTCAAGAAATCACATTTAGTAGTGGTTAGAATAATGAAAAAGGTGGAAGGGGAAGCCTTTTAAAGACTTTCAGCAATTAAGAAGCAAGGAAGGTATCTTCTTGCACTGACCATACTGAGTCATTGATACTGGCTAATTGCTCCTCAGGAAATAGCTGTGCCATTTTGCAGATGTTCGCAATCCTCAGAACACAGTTTTGCCCTTTTGGGTTTTGGGTTTTTTTTTCCTGCTGTTCCTAGTTTGGTTCTTTGAAAAACAGAATGTTAATAAAATAATGATGGATTGCAAATAAAAAAGGTAGATCAAATATTCTGTTTATACATAGATACTGAATTCTGCAGTGCAGCAATAGAAAAAAAAAAGGGCTAGGATGAAAACATTTTTAAGAGCTGGATGACTCAATGTGAAGACATGTTTGCTCAGCTCTTTCTGAGCTCCCACTCTAGAAGAAAACATAAAATACTGTAACAAAATGCCTTATGATGGATTTCTCTTACTAAAAGGCAAAAATGTAGAAAACCAAAAAATTAGGAATTATATGTACACTTGTATTCTAGTTTCTGGAAAATTGAATTGCAGTGCACTTATCTTTAGGAAAATAAATGTTTTTTTAGGGGATGGCCCTAGACCAAACTCCCACTCAGCAGCTCTGTCACTCCTTTTCAACAGTCCAGGGGGTGAAAATAAGTTAAAATAAGAAATATTCCTGGCCTAGCAGAAAGACATTGTTTAACAGTTTGCAACACAGGCAAAAAGGACTTGACTTGGGAAAAATTAATTTAATACCAATTAAAATATACTTGGTTAGAGAAACAAATACAAAAATCTAACCATCCCATCCTTCTTAAATATGTTTATCTAGAGGCTCTCTGTCCATGGCTACGGGACTCAACTGTGCTCTGCTATGAGCCCGTTGGAGGCAGATGGGATGGGTTGTGTCCTCCCCACAGAGGCACTTCGTCAAGCAAACCCAACAGAGTGTTTGGTTCAGAAACATGACTAAACTTAAATATGAAAGAACATTGTCTGTCATAAGGAAAGCCTCTTGTTTTACCTTTGGAGGTAAAAACAAAATGCTCTCAGACTGTTCCAAGCCTGGAGAAGGAGACTGAGGGGAGACCTCATTAGAGCCTGCAACTTCTCATGAGGGGAAGAGGAGGGGCAGACACTGATCTCTTCTTTCTGGTAACACGAACAAAGGGAATGGCGCGGAGCTGAGTCAGGGCAGGTTTAAGTTAGGTGTTAGGAAAACATTCTTCATCCAGAGGGTGGATGGAACAGGAGCCCCAGGAACATGGTCACAGCAGCAATCCTGACAAGATTGGACAATGCATATGGTGTGATCCTTGGAGAAATCCTGTGCAGGGTTGAGTGGGACTTTGATGATCCTTGTGGGTCCCTTCCAACTCAGGATGGTCCACGATTCTATGTTATATGAAGATTTGTGTATTTTTTCTATTCTTGTGATAGCTGATCCAAATTCAATCCAATTGTGGATTGAAAGTTAGTAGTAGCACTTGATTTTCTGACAAATACATAGCTCTTCAAAAAGTCAGATCATTTGCTTTCTGGAATATTTTGACAAGAAAAGATTCAAAATGGATGGAAAAGATAGAAAAGAGTCAACTGTTTTGCGAAATAATGCTTTCAAACAGAGAAAGGTGTTGTTAGTCGTATAGAAAAGATATGCACCTTGTGGCTCTCTTCTTTCTATCATACTTTGGTTGAACCAGTAAATGTATCTTTCTTAAAAATACTACCTTTTTAAATCACTGCCGAGTTCATTCCCTTGTCTTGAATACCATCAGGTTTGTAAGATATTTTAGTAATCAGGACTGTCTTTAAATGCTGTAATTCATTGCTGTAGTATATTTTTTTTTCTGTTTTCGTCTCCTTTTTCCTCCCATATGTATATCATAAATTACCCTCATTCCAGATACCTTATTAGAGCCATCCTTATTCAGTCATGTGCATTGTCTTTGGCTTTTTCCTACTTTGACATTTTTTATTTTTTAACTACAAATCATTTTGTGACCTGAGCTCTTCTTGTGATAATAGAAAAAAACCAGGAGCAGGGCACGCATTTTTCAAAAATTGATGCTTGAATTATTAAATGCATCTCTATTCCCATGTGCAGTGACAGTCAAGCAGAAAATGGAACCTGTCTATAATTTAATCATAGTACGTACAATAATAATTAGTTGTCATTAGGACCCTGATTTTCACTGTGATGTACAAGCAGAGAAAAGCCAAACTGACAGAAGTGAGGTGTTATGTGACTTGCAGTGCAGGACTGAGTAATTTTTTGTGCAAAACTGCACTTTTTATTTATTTCTAGTGTTTATTTCTGGTGAGGTTATGTCACTCTAAACATTTAATTGCACACAGCGAATACGTGACACTAACTGGTATTATAATTTAAAGAATGCATCACTTACAAATAATTATTTTTTAAAGCAAATCATAATAGTGGGCATATTCTAGAAAAGGAATCAGAGACCATGTTCTTATTTCTAAGTGATTTCTGTTTAAATTGTGTGTTCATGCTACTATTTTGTAATTAAATGCCAGCGTCTCAGCTCTCTAATGTTAGAAATTTGTTGATTACTACAGATCTTTAAACAGCACTCAGGCACATATTGAAACAGATTGATAATGCCAACTGGATACAAAGTGGGAGTGTTAAATTCTGTTGCCAGTTTCAGATGCTTTGAAACACTTTGGGAGTAGAGTTCTGGTGGCTCCAGCATGACGACTGTGCTAAGCACAGTACACATATATAACAAAAGGTGCCTATCTCCACCAGCCTACATCCAGTGCAAAAAAAGAGTCATGTTGACCTGATCAATACTCAAGTGACATAGGGCAAAGGTCATAAACACAATGATATGAAGATATGAAAAATTCAAAGTCTAATTATCATGGCTATGCAAGCGAAGGACTGACAGGAAAGATGTCCAGAGTGTGTTGAAGGACAAGTGAAAGTCTGCTTGCGGCACTGTGTGTATGCAGCCTGGAAAATGCCACAAATAACTTTAAACATGTATAGCTTGTACTGAACATGTGGTGCTACTAATGACTACATTTTGTGTACATGTTTTGCATGTCAATAAATTCATTAACCATTTTTAAAGGCACATAGTGAAAATTATAGTCTATACGGTTTTGTTTAAGGAACTGATTAGACATCTAGGAAGGAGAGGAGTAAGCTTGATTTGACTTGCTGGACCGCAGACACTCTGATGCTGGTGATGATTGAGCAGCAGAGCACTCAGTGCTTTTCAGTAGCTGTACAGCCTTAATTAAGAAACCAAGGAGGTGAACAAGGAGCTGCTTTAGTCAGTCTTTGTGGCTGGGCAAGGTTGAGCAAATCTGGTTCCTATGAAAGTTAGGATTCAAGGCAGACACTGGGACAGTGAGAAGTACCCTCTGGAAGAGCCTGTGAGCCCTGTAGCACCTTGCAGGTCAGGATACTCACCCAGCCTTCACCAAACACATGGAATTTCTATAAAGACAAATCTTTATGTTCTATATTGCATGTTTGGGGAGTTGGAGCCTTTATTTTTTCACAGTTTTCATGATCAATAGAGTGCTCAAACCCACACATTGTAAATGGCCACTAGTTTCCAAAGAAATTAAGAGGTACTACTTCTCAGGTCAGCAGAGTTTTCCCTCTGAGTTGAAGAACCCTGTTCAAGACTATCTGAAAAACATATGAAAAAATCCTGTCAGAGTCAATACTGCACCCCACCACTAACACACAAATCACAACACACTGCTTGCACAGGAGCTTAATTGCTGACACTCTCACAGCTAATTTTGCCACAAGTTGCAAATTTTCACTACAAAAGGATTTTGTAAGGCCTTAGCTCTCAAACTGATGCCATGACATGAGACTTGCCATTTTCAAGTTATCTAAATAAGGATTTCAGGGTGTCATAGCTGCAAGCATATTCTTGAATGCATGACTTGTCCACACCTTGTGGGTTTATAAACCAAAATTTAGACCAGTTATCTACAGACCTGCCTACCCTAGTGCCAATGTCATACACCTGAACACCTTTTTCTGCTCCTTACTATATAAAACTTCGGTCTGAATTCTTAATAGGACCTTGATCCAGCCCTAAAATAAGGAATTTCTTACTGTTCAGACTAAGCCCACCAAGGCCAGTGTCTAGAAGGAACCAGCACATTCCACTCAAGTCTGCTACAAGACAGGATTTTGTCCCAAGAAGACAAATTATTCCATACCTAGTCTTTTTTTATCAAATGGATTTTCCATATTATTCACCTTCTGAATTATACATTTAAGTCATGCTAGCCCACATTTTTTTTTAAATTACAATTTTTTAGTTCACTTTCTTTTTCTATTATACTTACAAGGGCCATTTAATGCTTTTGGTAATAAAGAACTTTTGAACAACCTTCAGTAACAGCACAGTTAAAACTTGTAGGCAGAACTTGAGCTCTGCACACCCCAGGCTTTCTCTGCTTGTGAAAGAATATTTACTAGTCAAAAGACAAATTTGTAAGCATTTCACTTCTGAAAAAAAAACAAAAATTTCAGGTTATGGCATCAAGAAAAAGCCCCTTCTCTTCCATGTAAAAATTTAGTTTTACACCTGTAATACAGGACTAAATGTAGCCTGATCCTGTGCTCTACCACAATATATTGCCAGTTTCTAGCACAGCAAAAGTGGTTCTAGATTTAAAAGATTCTATGCAAATTCCCGCTACTAATGGCACTCATTATGCCACACTTTTTTATGTTCAAAAGTGGTGTACTGCTTTATGTAGATGTTTAATTTCTATTTGTAGTTACTTAATGTATAATTAGACATTAGATGGCACTTGTCTAAATTTTAGATGGTATACTTAATCAGTATACCTGTAAAGGTTCTTAAGAAGAATAAGGTATGGCAAACTACTCACAGAAAATGTTACTTCATGTTAATCAGCACATTATGAAAACATGTCAGTAATTGCTTAAATTCCTAGCCTGCCTGTATTTGGTCCTTATAGATTACATATTCTCAAACAGAATTAGAATTATGGCTTTCTTATTACCTATTTCTACAGACAAATGGGGTGTTCTGAAAGGAGGTTAAGGGAAACATGCCTTCCAATGTTTGGGATAAGACCTTTGCTCATAACCTGTGTGCATGTAAACACTTTAATCCAGGCACAAAAATAAACACATAAGTACAGACCACTCTGCACATGAAAAGGTAACTTTTTCCATGGCCACTGAAAACTGAACACACTGTGTGATAAGTTCAGCAGAACAGCCCTCCAAAGAGTCCCAGAGTGGCTGCAACAGATGATAACATCTGTGAATACAACATGCTAAACTCCAACAGAGCACTAACACAGTATTTAAGGGCACCTCTTCTCACTGTTCACCGCAGGAAAGGAATCATCCCTTTCATACCCTTCTTAGTCTGACACCTAAAGTGGTTCAAACTCATAAAAGGGTTGAGTCCCTAGTTCAGTAACCCAGATCATCTTGATTCAGCTTAAATGTTCCCTGTGTGGAGCATTTTCACTGAAACTCTTACACTGCCCAGATGTTGCCAAATCATATCTTTTCAGCCTTGCAGACCTAGCTCAGTACCAGTTCTATGCTTTATTTCTAAAAAGTTTGGGCCAGGTGAAAAAGTCTGGCTGTTGTTTAGTTCATAGAAAAAGAGGATAGAAGAAAAGTTGTCACTACTACATTCCATAATAAACACCTCACTTCTTGGCTTCCAGTTGTCTGTAGTAAGACTTTACAACACGTTGAATAGTCAATGACCTCTCAGAGAACTTTTGTTACTCTGTAAACACTGAAACAGAAAAGCTATTATAGTCATTCCAAGTTCATGCTTATGTCCTCACACCCTTCTGCAGCACAATATTTTCTCCAAAACTGTGTTCAGAGCAGGGAAGAGTATTTGGAAATCCAGTATGAACATCTGATACCTTATAATCTATATTTTCTCTAAACTAACAATCAACACATTAAACATATGGCAATTCAAAGTCAAAATTTGATAGATATTTGGAATACTGATAAATCCTTTTCCTCGGTGATGGGGAATCCACTAGTGCAAAATAGCAGCTTTGACACCTCGTAGAACACACACCTTTTTCATCCTGCCTAAAAGGCAATAGGTAGAGCAAACAGAACAAATACTAGAAGCTTAGAAAACTAAAAGAAAATTCAGAAAAAATCAAGTTCCAAAGCTGGTTGATTGTACTTTATTTTCAGGAGCCCAGTTGAAATCAACCAAGTAGTTTTGATTTTTGGAAAGCCCCAGACTCCCTTTCCAAAGACTAGCCCTGTAGGACAAGGCATATGGGGACTTCCTTGTCCATTCAAATTCCTTTGAAAAGTATGGGCCAAAGTTGGTTTGGGTTTTCTTAGCTCTTCAGCTAAGCTGACAAGTTGTCAGTTGCTCTTCTGAAAGAATACATTGTAGGATGATTTAAGATTGACTTTTCCTGAAAGCCAAATCAGGGTCCAGCAATGAATTGTATAAAACTGTTAATGTAGAGCTTGTATAACTAGTGTATAACTATTAACTTGTGCAACATGTAGAACAGTTACATCATCCTATTTTGCATCCGCCTTTTTGTATTCCATGCAATTAAAGACAGTGGCATGAAAAGACCATCAAACAGGTACAGGACAAGTAATAATAGAAGGTTTTATGACCATGATTCTGGGAAGAGTACGTTCCTCACAAAGTTACGCAACTCATTCTTAGAAGTGACAATAAAATCTTTATTCCTCTCCTTTCTCACCCTTTCCCATCCACACACACAGGCACAAATTTGTATGATACCTTTTGAAAAAACATACTTTACCAAATTTTCAGATTTGGAGCCCATCTTCATTCACCTAGTTTATTCACAATTCTGTATCTGTGTGACAGCTTCATATACATATATAAATATATGTCAATTACATTTTTTGTCCTCCCTTTTTTTAGGTATCAGAAAAAACAGTTTTAAAATATTTTAGGTCAGGTCTGGAAAGATTCACTGCTAAGTCATGCTGTTCTAAACATTCTGTCTTGTAAAAGAACATAACTGGAAACTTGTGGATTATTATTTTAAACTACTAGGATTCCAGTCTCTCCCAAAACTTTTAAAGCATTTACAATAAACCTCCCAGCTAGACAGTCATCAGTCACTTAATCAAAACAAGCAGTTTAAGAGATAATCTTTTTAATCTATTTTGAAGCCTTGCATTTCACAACACAGAACACAGGATGATCTAGTAAGGCAGAACATAAACAGCCAAACGGTGCTGCAGAATTTGTAGGGATTTCTTGGGTCAGAGCAGACAAGCAGATTTCTAACTGTCACATACTATCTTCCTCTGGAATAATAACCATGGTTTCTCTCTTTCGCAAAGCACTTCAGATTTACAGGCTAAATGCTTTTTTCTTTCTCTCCCCACCACCCCTGCCCCAAGAGGAAATAAAAGTCACAAAATTAAAAGGGGGTTTCTTGATCAGAAAAATAACAAAACCAAAACTGACAGGATACTGTCAGACATTTCCCTGGAGCTTACTACAATAGCAGGTACAACTTAACAAAATCCAAAAGAGAATTAGATATTGAGGGATAGTATTTGACTGAAAGATCCAGGCAAAAAACTAAATTTTTGGGTCAAACCACCTCCTGTGCATAAAAAGTTAGGATGGCATCTAACGTGTGGGGGAAAAAAAATTACTGCAGCTGCTTGTTGGAGATTTTGGAACTGTTCTTCAGTCTATGCTACCTGTCACTGGCTCTTGGCAAAGTTTGGCTTTGTTTGGGTTTGATCCAAAGTGGGTTTGATCCACTGTGTTAATTCCAGTATATACATTCTGTTGTTTATTACATTGACAATATAATGTCATTTCACAAACTAAAAATACAAAAGTGCTACCTAGTGCCACAAATTAACAAAGCTGGAAAAAAGCTGAAACAGGATTTCTTAGTTACACTGTTAGATTACGTGTGGTACTGGCGAATTCCTCTGAGGTAGCTCATAAATTTGAGACAAAGACTTTGCCTCCTATAAAGTCTGAAAGGCGTAGGTGCCGCCTTCTGTAAATATTAATAATGGCTGCAGAGTGAGTGCCACAAGCAAAGGGCACTCAGTCACACAGAGCCAGCTCAACAAAACCCTCCCTGCAACAGACACTACTGCTTGTTCTCAAAGCTACATATAAGATTGTAAATGTAAAGAATATTTCTGTACACTCCACAACAACAGGTGGATTAAAGACTGCAGTTACTCCTACATTGCTATTTTTGCATTTTGATTTAAATTTTTTTTGCAACATTTGGGAAAGATTTGGTGTGCTTTAGTGCACTTGCAGTGACTGCCCCAACCCAAAGTACATGACCATCTTCTCTAACCACACTCTAAAAAATATTCTTCAAGCATAAACTGTTTCAAGAATCATTTAATCTCTTTCAAAAATCAAAAATAAATAAAAAAATAAATACATAATTGAACTTTTCAATCACTGTAAAAGACGGCACCCAAAATTCTGCTAGCAATCTGACAGTTCAAGCAGGTGCCTGGCAGAGATCCCTTGTACCTTTCTTCGCTGGATAATGAGGACACAGACTCAGGAATGGAAAACAAATCAGCCAGGAATAATCCAAGATCCTTTCCACTTTTTTGCTGTTCTGTCACTTTAAAATATCTCACAAACATCCACTTGTGTCTCAAAAGGCAGCTTGAAAGAAGTAGAAATTGCCGTGTGTGTGCACTCTCTTTTTGAATCTAGGGCAGATCAATGACTGTTTATTTACCCTGAGCAAAGCAAGTGATGGTTTTTTCAAATTCTAGCAGACAAATCTCCCATCACTGAACCAGGCAGGACAGGTCACACAGAGCTGGGAGTGAGCACAGGACTGGAGCACGTTAGAAACCGGCTGCCTTGGTCACCAAGGGAGAACAATTACTTAATGACAGCAATTTACCCGTTTTACAGTTTGCAGTGCTAAGGAAATATCGCTTGTGACAGTGGAAACAAATCAAGCCTGAACTGGTAATTCAGCACAGAAAACCTGAGCTACTTCTTCTAACAATGAAAATCATGGAATTTATTTCAGTGCTTGAATAAAGTTTTAGATAGCCAGTCGTAAATAGATTTGCTGGAAAGTCTGGGATACCAGCCCTTTCAAATAACCAGAAGTTAGGGATTATTTTTATATTGCTTCTAGCAGTTATTAGCTTGATGCTAGATTTTTTCTAATGATTATTCCCTGTGTGCTACTCGTCTTCCAACTGTGAGAGTTATTTATTTGTGCTGTTTTCCTAAGCAACAGCTAATTCCCTGCTGAAAGATCATGCATAAACAAGGGGCTATCGAACATGGCTGAAATCTTTCAGTGCAAAAGGAGAGGACATTAAGAAAGAAAAGGGTTATTGAAACCACTCAAGGCTAGATTAATATCTTCACCTTTCCACATTAAATGAGTGCCTTTCAATTTTGTATAATTATCTGTTGTAATAGGAGTTCAGAAACAGGAAAAAATATTACTCTTTTATATTTAAAATCACTTAAGGAGAAAAGACAGGAAGGGATTTGGTTTAACAGGTAACGAACTCACAATAATCATCAGGAATAATGTCACTGGTGCACAGGAGGGGAAATCCCAGCTATATATATATTTTCCCCTGTTTATGTACAGCTTTGATGATTTCTCCAAGTAAAATGAAACAAATGAAAATCAAAATGTGAAAGAATCAGTAATTAAACTAGGGGTTTGATTTTTGACTAAAAAATTAATTAGCCCAAAATCTAATATTAAAAGGTTTTTACAGTTGGATAACTTTCAGACCAAAAAACACTAGAAATCTATAACTGCTTTCTGACCTACTTTCCATGGCCATGGCTAATTCAATCTTCTTGCCTTTCATATCTCTGTCTCTGCCAACAGACAGATGAGCAGTGGAAGAGCAGAAGAGGCAGGTTGGGTTAAGAGGACAGATCAAGATAAATCATTACAAGCAAGAGACTGGAAGTTTTCAGAGACCTACTCCCAAAATAAGCAGACAATTATTCTTATTAGGATGAAGTCAAAAGATGTTATTATCACAACTATAGTACGTCTCATAAATCACCAAAAAGTGTTCACATAAATTATCTATGCCAGGATAATGTCATGCCTGAAATGATTACATCATTTATATTTCAAATCTAAATGCTACAAGAAGTTGAACAAGGAAATTGAATAAATAGTAGACCTGTTAAAAAAAAAAAACCATCAGAAATTAGAGGGGAAACTGAGTACTTCAGACATTTGTTACAGGAATTATTGTTATTTTTGTTTAAGTAATATGCATTTGTTTTAAAACATAAACAATTATAGGATGTGAAAACCATCTTATAAACTCAGAAATCCTACTTTTTATTTCAATTCAACTTTACTTGGCCTGAACAGTATAAAAGAATGCTTTTCAAGCTAATTGAATTTTGCTCTTTCTCCCTAAGAAACATTTCATATGTCCCAATTTCTGTCCTGAGTCCTTCCACATTCATTTTACTCTGATCTTCTAAGTAAATTAGGTTTAGGTAACAGTACTGTCAATCGACATCTTTACTCTAGCTTTTCATCCCACGATTACATTAAAATACAAATTTAAAGATATTAATTTCTACAAATGTGTCTGCTAATTGAGAGCTGTATGAAGAAGGCAGACTAAATTGCATTTCCCTATTTAAAGCAAGACTGTGTAACTCCAGCAGTTTCCTGTTTTACAGGCAGTGTATACATGGACTAAGCCAGCCTCTGCATGAGCTGCTACGTGCCCAGCCAAACATGGAAGTGATTTAGGAGTTAGAAGAAAAAGAGGGGGAGAGGACTGAAGTAATAGCACATCAGCATGTTCTGTGAGATGAGAAAGAGAGAATTAAGACACTGATAGGTTGAAAGCTTGTTTCCATTAGTACCATCCCTGTGACTCTTTCTCCCCTTCAAATTTTTCAGTATAGCTCCCAAAATGAAGTAGTCATTATTTGCACAGTCCTAGTTAAATGTTAATAAACTGGTGGTAAAAGCTGCATGAAAGAGATTGGGTAGGTAAACTTCAGATTTTAGGAAGGTTCAAAGAGAGATACCTGACACCAGTAGTAAGTCCTTGATTCTGAGGATCTGCATCTTCTGACCTTGGCCCAAATGTAAAACAGGCCACCATCCACATTGATCCATGTCTACAGTTCCTAAAGGCAACCATCATTCCTTTTCATGCTTGCTTCTAATACACCCATTGTCTATAGGATTAATTGCCTTTTTGAGATGAACAGTTTATTCATCATTGAAAACTGTATCTGGACTGAGATATAAAAGTGGCAGGAGTGTCAAGTGTCAAAGCACATGCAGATGTCTTCCTAGTCCCATGCTGTGTATACACTGCTGTAATCCTGTTTTAAAGAATGTGTTGGTTTTTTTTTCAGCCTTAAAGAGCTAATTGGATTTTGTGGTTTCAGCTATGATCACAGAAACATACAGGGCAAGTTTCAACCAACAGACCCAAGCTTTACCCGCTTATGCTGTTTTCTAGTAGAGCTGTGTGCTCCTCACCACCATGAAATAACAGCATCTGTATTTTCATTTTTATAATTTCACAGAATTTAATTTTTAATTCTTTGTTCTTGCCATCGAATTTCCCTTTCAGAAATCCATTAATTTTGGAAATTAAAAATGTTTCCAAAATGCCATTCTCTCATTTGTTATATTCCTTTTAAAATCCCGTAGAAAAACAAAACCAAAACCAAACAAGTGAACAAAATCACCTCAAAAATGTGAATAAATTGACAGAAGAAAAAATTACTAATTTCAGTGAAAGATTTTTTTCTATTTGGAAAATACTATGATGATGATGAATTTTCAGCCAATTCCAGATAATGAAAACGAAGAGGTTGTGCAGCTCCATGGTTAAGGTTGTATGTTCTGCTACACCTTCAGCTATATTAAATATGCTAGACTTCACAATTTCACAATCACAAATTTGAAAATAGTAATTCTTCAGAAACTGGCAGAGCCAGACATACCATTTTTGTGTTTAATCAATAACTTTAACAGAGAGATGCTGTATTCTGCAGTGTTCTGGCCACACAGAGAACAGAAACAGAGAACAGGCAAGTGACTTCACTACAACTTTCAGTTTCAGGGTTGAAGTGAAGTGTATTTCTCTCAAGAACTGGAGGCATTCTTTGTGCATAACACTGCTATAGATTTTCTCTGTAACACATATTTTGTCAGAAAATATAGTTAAAGTATCTGGAAACACTTTTGGTAACATTAAAATAATTACCAGGAAGTGAACACTTCACTATAAATGTTTTAATGCTTTTAAAAATTATTTCTTAAGAGAGTGAAACTCCTCAAGGCATCTAGTAAATCTAATGCAATATTTGTGGGCTTTTGCCTTTTTTTTTTTTTTAACCTGAACTGTGAGGTAAATGTATGTGGGATGTTGATAAAATATTACATAGCCTAAAGACTGTAATTTTATCTATGTTGAGTAACCAGCTCATACTAAAAGGGGTTAGTTACTGTGAGCACAGTTCTTCATATGTATTTGCAGAATAGCAGCCTGCAACATGGTGCTTTTAGAAAAGCAGGTTCAACTAGGGAAGAGTATGAAACACATATTAAAGAAAGTTCACCTTTGAAAAAGTAGTCTTTCATAGTGTTTTTTAAACCAAATAGGATTTTGGTTTTGCTCTTATTCAGAAACAATGATTATTTTTTTTAGTTTTCTGCTTCCATCCTATTTTTAAACCTTTGAAGCCATACTTTTGTAAGAAATGGAAAAAATTACTTCCCTCAGGATAAGAGAAAGAAATTTGTCATGTAAATCTACATAGTTCAAGCTCAGAAATATATGACATTTATTTATTTATTTAGTTGAAATATTTTACATTCTATCTTATATGGACTAAAAGTATTGTCAGAGGACCTTTTTAAACAACAGAAAATTTTCATATACTGCAATATTGCTTCAATGGTCTTCTAAAAAGTGTTTTAGAATTTATTTTATAGTTTCAAATGATACATGCTTTTTATAAGAATGTAATGGAATATTTGATACAAAATTCTATAGTTCTCTACTGAAAGGAATTATGAGTCTTCAAAGGTCAGCTATAAATATCTTTTCAAATGCCTTTGTGACTGAAAAGAGTTTCCTAGAAATGAGTATAATCTTTTTCTAGATGCCTTTTTTCAAGGAAAACATAATTTGGTAATTTCTATTTATTAAATTGTTTTCTCTAACTCTCATATTTACAGGTACTCTGCAAGGTTCATCCTGTCATAGCAAAGGAGGAAAAAATAGACCTGTTTGAAAGGAACAGCTGGCATCATTGCAAAGTGGACTGAAAGTATATGAAGACATGGAAGAACATAATTTTTTATTCCTAAAGTCCTCAGACTTTAGATCCCCAGGATACCAAGGTCTCTCTCATGCCACTAAGTGGCACTTCTCTGAGAACAGGAACCGCCCTTCAGGTGAGTATGATACGCAGTTATTCAACAGCAACCAAATGAGGAAAGATTTCAATGTCTTCCCTTCAGTCTGACTCAAAACTACACAGAAGTGTAGGGCTTTTGCAGCTTTTTTTCCTCAGAAGTAGTAACACAGGTAATCAGTTGACCCAAAATTCTTCCTTTTGAAGATCTAGCAGCAGTAAGTAGTGCTCAAAGGCTGTGTAATAACCAGATATCAGATTCAACAACCTGACAAAGAATAACATTAAAATAGAGCCAGAAGCAAGATAATACACCTCAAAATAACAGAAAATGCAAGCATTGTGAGGGCTGAGTAATTACTGACCACCACAGAAAGGAAACTCAGCTACAAATGGACCTACCAGAACCAAAGAAGTACAAAACATAGCTTAAGTTTTCAGTACAAGCAATAAAAAAAAAAAAAAACCAAAAAAAAAAAAACAACAACAACCCAGAGTAACTGTTCCTCTTTTTCCTAGATGGCTTTGAGGCATTCAGTGCACTCAGCTCTGTTACAGAAATCTGAGGATTATTTCATGTCAAAAAATGTCTGGAAGGAACAGAAGAGTAGTAATTTTAAGAGTGCTAAATGCTGACTTTCCAAATGCTGCTCAAGTCAATGCAGCAATAATTTATTCTGTCTGAACTGTTGCAATTATGAATATAACACAATGCTTTATGTCATGACTCCCCAGTTAGTTTATTTCAGTATAAATCCACACTACTGTTGAGGGGGTTGAGCTTGTCTTCCCCTTTCCTCATTCCTGTCCCCTCTATGGTGCTAGCACTAGCACTTAGGAGAACATATGGTGCAGCAAACAGATCTCACGTCCATGAAAATTGCAGTTAGGGGTTTAGTCTTTAAGCAGATCATTGCCAGATCTAATTCACCTTGGAGTTCAATGCATGTTCAGGTCTGCTTAAGGGAAGGGGCAAGAATAAACAACTAAAATTTTGCTGAAATTTTATGGTAATGGGTAGGTAGGTAATGTAAAATTTTAGGTAATGGGAAAACCCTAAAAATGGGGCAAAGAGACTGTTTCCTACTGTAACCTTGCATTGGAGCAATGACAGTGCTTCCTCAGTTATCTCTCACAGCTTCTTTTTCTTCCTGGCAATTCATATATTTTTCTGTTATTTAAGCAATTCAGCTGCAGTAATAATAATTATTTGAGCATCATTAACTAATGAGAATAATTGCCTATTGTCATCTTTATTAAATCCCTCCTTTTTCTTTGTTTTTGAATAGTTATGCTTCTTACAGTACTTCTTTCCCGTAAGTTAAATAGGATGAGTTTATTTCCATAGTGTCTGCTAACATAGGATGTTGGTTTAATAATTATAGATGAAATCCCTGTACAAATTAAATCAAAAGCATCTCTCTTATTGAATTGCCGCTCCAATTAACCCATTGCCTTCAAATGCAGGAACTCTGCTAGAAAACCTCCAAGCCTCCATTCCTTTCTGTCTGGGAATCAGCATCTTGTGCTCTAACTTTCCCAGGTCCATACAGATTTTACAGTTTCTCTGACCTGCTGTGAAGGGAGTTGTATTTCCATCCCCCCAACACACAGAGATCTCCCCTAGCTGTCCTTAGACTAATTTAAAGGCACATGGAGAATTTGGCAGAGACTATTGCAGTGCAGTGAATGAAGCCACTGCAGTTAGTAAGAGCTTAATGAACAAGCCCATATTACAGTTCATAACATAAATATATAACTAATTAATTAAACAATGAAGGGGAAACAAAAACAGTTTCTAATGCCTGGGGAGTTATAGAGCTTATAGCTGAAATACCAGCTTTAAATAAATATTTCCTTCTGGTTTTACTAACACAGGTTGCTTTATTTTAATACACATTTATATTAAAATCAATTATAATGTATATTGGGTTTTGTGTCTATAATTTGTATTTTCTGCCTTATGTGTCACTCACTCATTAGGTTCCTAAATAACAGAGAACACACTTAGTCAGTTGGCATTTTCCAGTGTTTTAATTGCCTGCTGTGATATAATTATTGTGACATTTTGGGATGTTTTTAACATCCTGAATTAAATATTCTGACATCCCACAGAGCACTTCATGAAAACAGTCAAACTGTATTCAAGTCATTAGGAGTCTACAGTTGTCCTTTACTATTAAAATTATTTTTGACACAAAAAATGCAGATAAAATTAAAGTGCTTAACAGCTTATATCGTATGTCAGTTTTCATCTTTAAAATTTTAAAATGTTATTACCATATAATGAGCAACTGTGGAGCTCAAAATATCACATCAATTTGTATTTAATTTTCCTTTTTAAAAGTAGCTTTCAAAGAATGTTACCTAAGAAATCCTACCTACAAAGCTTAGTTTTTGGTGAATTTTCACAGCATAATATCACACAAGTATTTTAAAGAATAAAATAAATAGTTTCTTCTGATTATTTTTTCATAGTAGCTGTGAAATACTGTACATCTATAAAAATTATTTTACTTGCCACAAAATAGTTCATGACAGAACATAAAATGCTTTGACTTTCAGATTAGGCTTCATTTCTGCAAACATTAAATATTTAATGGGTTAAACAATGAGAATGACATATGTAAAATAAAATGCTGCAAATTAGTTTCTAACAATGCACAAGAATCCTTAAGAATAAGATAAATCTACATAACAAACAGCCATTACCCTGTCTTGTTTTTTTTTCAGCCCTGTTTTGCAAATAGTTTAGAAGCTTCCTGGTAAGTGCTAGGACGGCATAGGAGAGGTTTTGGGAACCACAGAGCCAAAAAAAGTCAGCTTGATACAGCCCTCCAGTCCAGCCCCTCTGTCTCTACCAACGCTGCTACAAAAATGTGTAATCTCAGCAGGGATAGAAAGGGAAGTCAGGAGACTGAGGGAGGGGACACTGCACACTGGCAATCTCCAGATTGCACCTGGTCCCCAAACTCTCATGTGCTGCCTTCTGCACAGCACTGTATTAAACTGCACTACAGCCACACTGGAAAACCAGGCATAACCTGCCACTTAAATTACATAGGTGAGAGAATGGCTCTAAAGACACAAATTGCACAAGCCAATGTTTTAATATATACCTAATGTTTCATTTATACTTACCACTGATTCCCCAAAAACTCAAATGAAATCCTCAATTCATATTCTCACATTTTAAGAAAAAATAATTATTTCTTTTTATCTTAATGGTAAATTTAGCTAGTGTATGACATTAATCATGTAAATTTTGAAAGATTGCCTGTATTTTCTTGATACAGTTTTAAAAGAAATGCATCTCTGTAACACTGAAGTAATATCCCACAAGTCTTAAATGTAAATATGTATGTTTTAACTAAAAATACATTGGGCTACCGAATGACCAAGGTCCATGCAAGATGCATGGAAAGACTTTATAGTTTGTGTGAGAAGACAGTAATTGGCAGAGAACCAGAACAGAAACTAGAAGTGAGGAAGAAAATGTAAACAGCACTATACTATGTTGGCATCAATTTAGTATAGCAAGATGTAGGAAGTGAAGTTCTTTCTGTCTCTTAGGCAGAATACAGAAAAAAAATCCTCTAAATCATGTCAATTATCTGATATAAGTGATGAAGATGGCAGTATTACTGAACACAGTGTGTGCAAATTTGACTTTCACTGTAATTTTAGTGAGAACCTGGAGAGAGAGACAATGGAGATACAACCAGGGGACAAATTTGCAGCAAGGATGTTACTTATATGTATACAATTGCCTGTCTCTTCTGAGTTATCGCTTACTTAGGTGAGTACTTATTTACTTATATCTTTCTGATGATTCACATGGACTTGAGTATCCCCTAGTGTACTAACTACACTAAAATTCACCGAAACAATCACAATTATATGATCAAAGTCTTCAATAACCTAGCTGACATTTAATGGTGACACACTGTCCACACATCAGGCTTCTATGCAGGCTTGAGCCCTTTTCTGTTCAAATCACATCTTCACTTTTTATGTCTTTAAAACAATTTCAATGAGTTAATTACAATTCCAAACAGAAGATGTGGAGTTTAAAAGTCAGAGGGTTTGCACTAACAGGATATCTGAGCAAATATCCTGCTAATGTAAGTGAAACTTGCAAAGATATGGAACCAAGAAAGTAGGGATGAATAATAACATGATTAAAATTAAGATCACAAAAACTGTGTTTGCATTTATAGCAAGGAGCAGATCACCACTAGTCTTATTTTAGTCTTATATTGAACCACTTTTCAATAAGTTATAAGACCATCAAATTCAATGAGACCAAGTTCAAGGTCCTGCATGTGGGTCAGGGCAACCCCAAGAACAAATACAGGCTGGGCAGGAGAACGGATTGAGAACAGCCTGAGGAGGAAGACTTGGGGGTGTTGGCTGATGAAAAGCTTAACATGAACCAGCAATGCCCACTCACAGCCCAGAAAGCCAACAGCATCCTGAGCCGCATCAAAAGCAGCATGGCCATCAAGGCAAAAGTGCTAATGTGCTAAAAGTGTTAAATGCCAGATGCAAGACTTTCAAAATATATTCTAAAAGTTTTATGGGATTTTTTTTATTGCAGGAATATCTAATAAATATTTATGTATTTATATGTTGAAAGATGCTAAACGACCATCTCTTCACTGTTTTAGAAAATAAACACCCATTTAACAAAAACGTTATTGCTCTGGTCACTGAATTCATTACTTGCTCTGAGATAGTATGGAGTTACTGTCATGTATTTACTCTACATAGTTCTGTAGTTCTTCAAAGAGTCAAAGTCCTGAGGCAAATAATGCTCATATCTCAACACCAACAGCAAGGTATTGCTATTACTAAATTGGATCATCATCTTTACTGAAGGAATATTATATGACATTATATGACATTAGCATTTTAGTTTAAAGATTACTGTTCTCAAGCATGTTTCCCATTCTTTGCCACCTACTATGCAACACTTCACACCATGGAACTGGTTTAGAGTCCAAAATCTGCATTCTTTTCAGATAAAAATAAGGTAGCAGATATGTACCAGAAGCATGTGTAATAGTGTCCACTCCTGGCCAGACATCTAGGCCAGGGGACAGATTACTGCAAGTCCAAAGAAAACCTCAAAAAAATATAAATAACACAATAAGACAATAAATAAGACACAATCACTAGTACTAAACTCTACAGGTTCAATGAGGAAAGTCTCTTGCTGAAATGAATATGGATAGCCCTTCTGTCCAGAAAAATGCTATAGGAGTTTTGATGTTTAAAGATACAAACCATTTAAATCCAAGATTTTTAAGAGAAATTACAAAAACTATGGTGAATGAAACAGATGGCAGGAAGTTTCTCTCTTCTTATGAGGTATATAATAATAATTTAGTGGAACACCAAGTGCTCCCTTGCCAGTGGTTCACCTTCTAACTCCATGGGTTTCCCAAAATATCTAGTGATAAGCCATCCTTGAGACTTAAGCTGCCAGGTTATCTCTGACAAATCCTTCTTGACAATGCATCTTCACTTCTTAAATAAAAAACTCAGCAAGGTGATCCAGACTCCACTCTTGGTTCCAACTGCAGGAAATGAAACCCCTGTCTCTCAGGAAATATCTGTAACCATGAACCTCTGGGTGATTCGGGGGAGAATGTGCCCTCTCTCCATACTACTGACACTGTGACATCGTGCAGAAAGGAATTTGTCATAAATTGGATCAGAAAGGGAGAGCCCAACTTTCACTTACTGATTGAGACATTTCAGTTAAAGGCAGGAATACTCAATAACAGCCTGCAGGTTGTTGTGGCAGCCATTACAGAAAGCGAGTCCTAGAACTGATTAGAAAACATTACAACTGCATTTTCTGAAGGGCCTAATCCTGTAGTAAGTATTAGGTATGCTCTGAGAATACCTCCCAGATGAAGCTGCTTAGAGGATTTGGTAGAGAAATGGTTCCCAGATTGCTGCCAGACTAGGGCAGAACATAGGAAAAATCCATGCAGGACATGCACAAAAACAGGTGTCTGGACACATATGCACATTAAAAGGAAAAGAAGCAAAGGAAGTCAAGTGCATCTAGAATGAGACAGCTACTAATAAAGGTCTTTTGGGATCATACTTTAGGCTTCATAAGTCCTTTATTTGAGCTACTACACAATTCCCCTGATTTTGAGGTCTAGTAGTACTCTCCCTCCAAAAGGAATAGCAGTATATTGGGAAAATAAAGGAGACAAACAGAAGGAAGCCTACATACTGCAAGCTGCATAACCCATCAGGCTTTACCAAGGCAGCTTGAGCTCTGGAAGGCAGTCAGTGAACTCACCCCGAGTGGCAGGCAGCTGTGCTTACAGACCATTTCCAGCCCCTGAGCACTGCCTTTCGGACTGGCCCAGATAGCGCTGTGCTCTCTGCGGTCGTAGAGCACAGGCGTAGCACAAAACCAGTGCAGGAAAGAACTTTTGGCATGCACTTAAGTTCATAATTAGGAAAGTGGGTAAGTGGATGCCTGAAGTTAATCACCTGCTTAAGTGCTTTCCTGAATTAGAGCCATACATTGGTATAACTGATAACTACATCTTTATGCAGACTCCATTTTATAATTCTACATAGTAGCAGGGAAAGAAAGCATTCAGGTCAAAGGAAGTGAAATGAAGCTGTGTAAATTCTATTCCCGCTAATTTTGTTAGCTTTTTTTCAGTGCTGTCACACCAGTTGGAACTTAATTTAGAAATCTGTTTGATTTTTGTAATTTGAGATTGATATGTTTCTTAGCAATAGCCTATTTATACAAAAACATTTCAGTTCCCTTTTGCTTTTTGTTTTTCTTCATGTTATAACAATTTGTACCATTTCTTACCTCTATTGCTAAACAGATACGGTTGTTAGGTTTGCAGTAATTCCAACCATAATTGTGCAGTGTATATGTTTCCTGTCCCTCCCCGCAGTGAGAAGCTTTCTGAGTAAATATTTACAAGGACATAATTTCAGTGCAGTTTAATTAAAATGTTGATTTTTAAAGAACTGTAAATACATGCAGTTGATATTATTAAAGTGTATTTAAAATCATAATAAATAAAAAAAACATGAGCTAGAATTACTATAATCCTATTGCTCATTATAAACAACTGGACATTTACTTCTGAAAATGATCATTCAGCATGGATGGAATGTTCTATGTTCACTAAACTCATACAAAAACACTTCCACACCTTTGTGTTTACTAAATGTTCTCCAAAATGTCATAAGAAGTAGAAACAGCATCATTAGCTGTTCTGGAAAACTCCCAGATTTCCATAAATGTAGTTTGTTGTGCTCACACCAGAACTGAGACAGATGTAGTTACAACAGTTACAGCATCAGCAAGGGCACCTATTAATCCATTGTTTGATCTCTGCTCTCTAAAAATTGTTCAGATTGTTAAGTACTCACTGCATTTCATTTCTGGGGTACAGAGCTATCCCTGTGCCTGTTGTATTGCAAGTTTGTTATCACACTTTTCTCCAGAAAAAAAGATACCATACATAGTCTCAGACTTGCATAGTTTAAACAAAGCTTTACTAAACATTCACCTTGGAAAAAGTGACAAAAATGGTTAAAGGATGACAAAAACCCCAATTATTTTGCAGATATAGAGCTAAGTAATGAAGTAAGAACACAAAGATGTTTATTTTTTACCTGCAGTCAAGTAAGTTATGATGGAATTATTGGAACAGCAAGCATTTGTCCACATAAGTATTCTGGCAGGACAAAGGCTTTCAGTAATATCAAAAAAAACCTACCCAAATTTCCCCTTTTCTTAAAGTCACCCAAAAATATGACAGCTTTATAATCCCTAAAAAGTAGAACAAACTATATCTGTAACAAGTACAAATTCAGAAATATTGAGACATCTTTAAAAAATAGTCTGAGAACAAATCTGTCCCCTACCTGCTAAGCCCCTAGAGGCTACAACCTTCCATGAAGTTAATTTTTCTTACTCAGAAATTCCCCAAACTAAATACAGTCTGTACAAATGCCTCAACAAAGAAAAATCATTTCTATTTCCTACAGGACTTGAGTATTTGAATATTAATGCTACTACATCTTAACCCTAACTGTTTTACAAATTTGTTTCCTGTAGAAATTCACTGCATTCTCTTCCTCAGACTCTTTCTCACCCTCCTAAAAAGGCGAGAGCTTTTCACATCAACTAGTAAAGAAATCACTTTATTACAATAATTCTATTATTTCACACCAACTCCTTCTCCCAGGTGAGTATGGTTAACTGCTCCTGGGGGAATTTCCCTGTTCTGCCCATGGACTGAGCAGAGTGCAACACCCAGAGCAGCAGAGAGAGGCAGCTGTTCTCTCTGTACCCAGTCACTGATTTATTAACAAAGAATACCATAGAGTAAGCTGTGTACAAAAAGTTCAATTGACTATCATAATAGGCCTGGTTCTAGCTCTCAGCCTGGGTAATCAGGTTAGATAAAAATAACCTTTGTGTTCTATTTTCTAATCTGAAGTGCATCTCTTTTAGAAGAAAGGAAAGAAAAGGAAACAGATATTGATTATAGCTGTGCGGGTTTCACCTGAGGTAATTTTTTTTCCAATGGCTGGTATGGGGCTAGGTTTTGGATTTGTTCTGAACATGGTTCATAATGTAGAGATGTTTTTGCCATTGGTTGCTATCTGGGGTGAAACCACCACAAGCCCTAATTTAGGGAGTGATGAGCTTGTGTTTTGCATTTCTCAGCTCTTCTACTGGGTAATTTTTGAGTATATTTTCCTTTGCTCTGATTCTTTTGAAGTTGGCATGTTACAGGGAGGGGCGGTTTAATTCTGCTTTAGATTTGCTTCATTGTTTTGTTGCTTGTTGGGGTTTTTTTTTTTTTTTTTTTTTAATAATAAATTTATTGATACTGCCTAAAAGCCCACAGTATGTGCTGGAGATAAGAGCATTAGTTATGTCAGAGGCAAGCAAGCAGATCTTCAAATAACCTTTCCATAAACTCAAGGATCCCCACTCCTCCTCAATGAAAGATGCAAGAGGACCAGATCACTTAATATTTTGAGGAAAGAAGACTTATAAGTCATCATTTCTTAAGCAAGTTATATCAAAATTAAAAGATAACTTTCTAAAATGAAACTTCCAGAAGCTTATGAAGCTTAGAGGTTTGTATACCTTGTACCAAGAGGATTCCCTTACAACCTCTTCCTCTAGCTACTCTTGCCTACTGCTTGTACAAAGAAGCTGTATTTCTTCTCAATAGGCAGTAGGAAAAACTGTCATAATGACCCTTTCTTTGCAAACCTTTCTTTGCTGCACTAGTAAGGCCCCATTAATCCCTGGCTAATTTTTTTTTTTTTCATATTTATAAGAATGTGAAGGCAAAAAAGTGTAAGAATATGTTTCAACATTCCTTTCTTTTGACTTCAGTTTTCATCCTGAGCTTTGCTTGCATGACAAGGAACTGCTACTGGGTCTTGTATGTGTACACAGGGACATTTATGTGTGTGTGTGTATACAACTGGGTCTTGTATGTGTACACAGGGACATTTATGTGTGTGTGTGTGTGTGTATACGTATATGTTGTTTTGCTTCTGAGAGAGAAAAATCTGTTGGAGGTGATCTGGATTCTGCATGGAATTGAACTGTTTCTTCACCTTTAAGGTGTTTTTGTTGTTTTCAAGGCTACAAACTGGCATTTTAAGGAAGCATAGTGGTTGAGAAGGATTTAGTTGACATGCATTTCTCTGCTCCATGGCATGTTATTGCTTGGCTGAATACCTCTGTAACTAAGAAGAAATATCTTTCCAAATGATCAAAAGGGTGACCATTTTCCCACTGTTTCCCAACAATCTCCACCACTGCTTAAGATTCTATCTTTAGATAAACCTACTTCCTCATTTTCTCTGCTGTGGTCAGAGCACAGATGTGCTTCCCAGAGTAAATACTAGCTGTGGATGGTATAGCCAATTGCCATGTTGGATAAAACAGCTGAACATCATATACTGTATGAAGGTTCACTGTGAAGTGCAAAAGAGAAAAGCAAAATCAAATAACTGAATAGGTGCATGGTGTTTAGTGACCAGCTGCATATCCATGCAAGGTCTTATCATGACGGCAAATCTGAGTTCAAGTTTCTGCTTCATTTGTTTCTCCAGCTTGCTTTTGTCCTCTACTGTGTGTATATTTATCATCTCATCCTAGACATGGTTCTTGTATTATCTATTACATAAGTAACAGCAGCATTATTTTATTAGCAAGCTCCAAGGTTTCACTTCTAGTGAAACAAATAAAATGTATCCCAAATAATATATGCTGAAAAGAATGGTGATAGAATTTGTAAAATAATATTGAACACTTAACGATGAACTCTCTTCCTATCGAGATATCCTTGGACAACACTGATTTGTCACATGCTGTGTAAGCTTGTTTATGACAACTTTGATCAGAAGTACTCAAATTTAAGAAACAATCAGGCCACAGATGGCAGTTAATCTAGTCTTTGACTAAATTAATTGGTTTCATAATTGGGTACACATGGAGCTCTTTAAACATTAATCACAGTCCTCTTAGATATCTTTAACAAGAGAAAGTATGGCTGTTCTAAGCAAATGCTTTGTGAAGCTGAAAATAACCAGAAAGTGTTGGCCTAGGAGAAAAAACTCCAAACCTCAGAATGCTGCGATCATATTTAGTTCTGCAGAGATAAGAAACAGCAAGATGAAAATTGGCATGTTCGGTTAAATTTAAGAAACATTTTGTAACTGCACAGAGGTAGGAAACTTGTTACTGTTATCCTTTCACTAGGCACCAAATTCAAGATCAAAATTGCTTTGGATTTTAAAAGCTTATGCAATTTCTACAATTAGTTTTCTGTTAAATCTCTTCCAGTTTCATAGACCTGGAGATACAATAATGAAAGACTAGAGCCCACTTAAATTATCAGCAACAAATGCTGTTGGCTTAAGACATTCTAAGCACTTCCATTGACTCTCCAGTCTGATGGAGTATCTCACTAGAATCTATATTAAGGCAGCAGCACCTGACTGATGAAAGTTGAGAAAAACCTGAGTGTGAGAATGCATAAAAGGCTAAGAATATGAGAACTAATCTAAATAGGAAGGGCTTATTACAAGAGTATGAAAAGTACTCATTACAAAACAATGTCAGCCAAATCTGATGAAGTGATGGTACAGCCTTGGCTTGTAAAAATATTTGAGTAATATTTAAGTGGTTAATTTTAATTTTTAACAGTAAAGCTCTACAGTTAAGACAGAGTTTCTACCTTAAAGAACAAAACATTGTCAGCTCTAACACTAGCATTACAAATTTTGTTATTTTTTTAAGCCCAAGACTCTAGGACCAGAAGACAGGGGCCTCTTGGCTTTCCTTTGAAAGAAACTGTAAACATTTTAGTGCAGAAAAGGTTGAAAACATACCTTGACTCAACCCTAAGCAGACAGGCAAGAAAAAAAAATGCAAAACAGAATGTAATAGACTAGAGAGAATGGATGGAAAAGGAATAGATCTGAATTACTGTGGCACTGGGCCCAAACTTGAAAGAGAGGGAGCCCAGCATTGCTTTGAAGTGCTGCACACCAGCTTCTCAGCCAACTTGTTCTGCACTAGGGGGAGGAATTGCCAGGGAATATAGATATCTAGCAGTGAAAACATCATTCATGGCAAATGGTGGAAATGAAATTTTAAACAAGAGGAGGAAAAGGAAGAAACCCTCTAAATGTTTGGGTTTTATGAGGAAGTTGCCTTGCCTAAGACAGAGAAGGAAAGGATTACTTCTCTTTGCATCTCAATCCATGAATACTTGAAATGAAAAGACTTTTTCAAGGATGACCAAATTATGGGAAAAAACAACAGAAATATCACACTTTTGCTCATGATGATCTGCAGTAGATCATCTCTGCTGTCTACTTTTCTCAGCAGGAATTCAGTGAGGAGCTGTTCAGTTTGTCATATTCAGCCTACCATGACTTTGTTTTTTTATTAGCTGAGGGGATTAGTTAATGTAATCATAAAAAAGAATACTTAATATGAATCTATACTTGAATCTATACTTCTATTACCTTGTTTGAATTAGCCTAATACAAAAACAGTCTTTAAAATTAATGTGAAAATGGTAAATGTAAGAAAATAATAAAAAAACCTGCTTGAGAAATAACATGAATGAAAAAAATTCCATGTTTGATTTTAAAATCTCAGTATGAAAAAAGGAAAAATAAGAGAACATCTTGATTATGTTGAATTAACTGCCTTTACAAAATAGAAATGTTATTTTCAGTACATTTACAGCACTACTGAGATTGATTATAACCACATGAAAAGATACTTCTTGAGAACCAGCAGACAAAAATCCAAATATTTCAAGAATGCAATTATGTGAAGAAATTTAAGGTCACAGCAAAAGAAACTCCACAAGACTGATCTAGCTACTGAAATTGCAGTAATAACCTTTTTTTTCCAACTTATTTTGGATTTGAGAAGTCATGTTTCTCTCCTTGTTTTGATAAAAGGATAGTGAATGTCATACACAATGTTCTTTCTTTTCTTTTTCTTCTACTTTTTTTCAATTCAAGAAGTTTAGCTTGAAAATGAAGATACAGAATTGGTAGGAAAAGACAGAAAGGGGAGATCAGTGGGGGATTCAGAACGTAGCTTAAACCACATGCAATTCAGCTAAAAGAAAGGCTATACATAAAATTGATAGGATGAAGCCTAAAGATGTAATAAAAATAGTTGTTCTAAATCAATCCATGAATAGTTCTCCTTCAAGAGGCAATAATTCTGCAAGTGATGTTACAGGAAATAAACTGCCTTACCCAAGTGACTACCACTTGGGGGCTGATTAGGTTGGTTATAAAATTGCAGCTTATTCTGGAAACTGCAGCTGGAAAGAGGTGCAAAGGACTCCAAAACATGAATTTCTGCAGTAAAATCAAAAACCTGCTACATGCATACACCTTCCTCGTTACTGACCCACACTCCTGGGGAGATTAGTAGAAACCTAGGAGATGATACCCTATGCTCCGCTTCCTGGGCAATGGCTCTCATTGGAGAGGAGCAGCCAGCTTGAGAACTGGGTGTTGCTTATGCAATCCTTCATTTATATTGCAATCCTTCAGGGGGAAGGAACCACCTCCTGTGATGCCCCACACATGCTGTATCTTGTCACGTGCTCTGTTGATTCAACTTTCATACAGGGAAACCTACCCAGTGTGACATTCCATACAAAGAACAGTAGGTTTTGGGGGAAAAGTCTTTCTTAGCTTAAATAATAATAGAACTGTAGTCTGCAACAGAAGTAGCAGTCCTTGTCTTACTTAGCTTTAGCAAGTTCTTAGATACTGTAATTGTAAAAGTCATTCATGAAGACATAAACAGTTGTCTTTTCAATTATAACACAAGTTTGGATTACCAGGGCATTCTCTGATGGCTGGCTCAGTATTTCATGTCCATCTCTAATATTAAGCTCCAATTAGTGATCTATTCTCTCTGGATTTAATAGCAGTATATTTTCAGCTGCAGAGTTGCTCTGGTGATGGCATACTTAAATTACTTGGCCACATGGGAAACTTTAGAGAGAGTGAGTGACATTACTCGGCTGTGTGGAACACAGGATAACGGTTTAAATGGAAGGAAAACCAGCCATAGTTGATAGATAGCGCTATGGAGACACCACTTAGGAGTATATATCGGATTTTACCTTCCCTCCAAATTTAATTTTAATAGTCAAATAATGACACGTTAAAACAGCAGTCTAATCTACAGTAATTTGTTATTTTCTGGCATTTCAAGCAGAATGCTTTCACTAACACACCTTTTTTCTGCCAGACTAGTATTGAAACAAGATATATCATCCTCATAAGAACACTTTGAGAATAACAAATGTTTTAAAATAGTACCAAACAAAAGTTTCTCTTCTACTTGTTTTTTATAATATAACACCATGGAGTCTTTCACAGAGTTGCATACTAATATTTTATGTCACCTTACAAGCCTGTGTTGTTTAAAGTCCCTTATTTTTTTACCTTACTGACCGCTTTGAGGAACGATTCTATAAAGTAACATGATTTTACTATGATCAAGTGTGCTCAGCTCACCATAAAAGTTGTGTGATTGTTTTTCTAGCTCTAAGAGTTTGTCTAAATACAATGCAGCCTCCATACATGCATTCCCTTGTGTAGCAGAACATGCATGTGATGAGACCATGGCCCTTTGGCCCCTGTACCATCACATCCTTAGTCTACAATAACAATAAACAAAGACCTGAAAACAACCTATGAAAATTTCACTGTATATTCTAAAATGGTATATAATGGAGAGCTCTATTCATGTTTTGGTTACCCACATAAAACCAAGTGCATATATTTTATAAACATTTACTGTAGAGTTTCATTATAATGTTGGCTTGTTACAAAAAAGGCAAGTTTGATATATGGAAGTGACATCTCTATTTAACTAAAATAGCTGATCTAAGTAAACAGGACATGAAGAATATTGGTGTTCTTGAAAGCCTGCCTGCTTTTCACTAAGCTAATTAGATGATGCGATAACAGCACATCCGCTCAGATACAAACTTTGTTTTTCGGTTGCCCTAAACCAGCACACCTAGGTAGATGCTCACAGATTTAAGAGCACTACTGCTAGACCACAAGAATCATATTCCCATTTTTTACCTTCCTATCCAAAGGGCATAGATGTTTGTAAAAAATGGTCATCTGCCTGAAATAATCATGTTTCATGTACTTAGAATTAGGTCAATAACAGGAACAGAAATACAGGCAGTGGAATCAGCTAATGCCAATGAGAATCACAAAAACGGACGCTGTAATAAGGAGACAGCAGTATTTTTAATAGTATATTCTACTGAAATACACAGTCTTTGAACACTAAATATATATTCTGAGTTATACCCAATACGTGATGTGAGGGGGTTTTCCTGTGCAGTGCCAGGAGCTGGACTCAATGATCCACAGAGATTCCCTTCCCTTTTAATTACACTTCATCATTGCCCCCAGTTTCCAAAAAGCAGCACTTAAGTGACAAGGAGCCATGAAAAGTTGTCTGTACAGGAGTAAATTTCACCTTTGGGGACTAATTATAAAGAGGTTTGGGTGATGAACAATTTTGCAATGTTTCAATAGGATAGTTAAATCTCCCTAATATGTTAAAAAAATTAATTCAAAATGTCAGATTTTGAGGGTTGTGGTATCAAACTGTAAGCATCTCTGAGTGTTTTAATTTCTCTTTACCCCCAAATTAATATGAGATGAAACAGGAAGAACAGCAGTAATAATTCTTGTAGCTTCAAAAAAATTGTACTGGATTTTGTCTCCAGAGCCATTTCTAAGTAACTGGCACTCTGATCCCATAAAAATTAGCTAGGCCATGCAGCTAAAATTAACTAAATTGAAACTACCCCTCATTGCTTCAACTTCTGCCCTCAATCAGCCTTTGAGTTTTGAGCCAACCCTTGTTCAGAAAACTGGTAATGTTTCTATAAAATCAAGTACCACAAAAGAAGTAAATCCACATAAGAAGTAATCTCTTGGCTGGAAAGTCATTTTCATAGAGTAGAAAAACCAGTACTATTAATGTAAAAATAACACGCCTGAAGGTTTGATGAAGCAGGATCCTTGGCTTACCTGGTTCAGTTTTGTTTGGAAAAATAAAACATCTCCAAGGGAGGGAGTGGTCCAAAACTGGTCTCTGCAGCATATTTCATTTCTAGGCAGTACTTTCAGAAGGAATAAGAGTTCAAAACCTAGACAACTACTAAAATTCAGTTAGAAATGCTTTCTTTCTCCTTTTCTCCTCCTCTCTGGAATCTGCCCACCAAAGTTTTCAGTTTTGTTATTTTTTTCTTTTCACACCTAGAGAAGTCTCTCAAACAGGAGAAACCTTGAAACTGCAACAAAAATAATGTTAATTTCCCAAAATGAGAGGGTGATATAGCTCCTTCCCAATTCTTTATTTAATCACAGAAACCTCAAAATAAAATTCTTCAGATGTGGGACATTTTTGTCCCTATGAAACTGATTCACATCACATAAGCTCAGGGATTCAGCTTAAAATTCTTCTGTGTTGAATTCACTAAGCTCAATTACCTGCTTTACAGAAGTGATAAAGTTTATTTTTATGAAATTTCTTTACAAAAAATGATGTGATCTGCCATCTGTTCCCAGAGTTTTGTTTGTCCCAGTAGAAGCAGAACTGAACTTCAGGGACCTCTACAAGCAATCTCTGAATGTGTCTTTCACCCATTAAAAAATAATATCTTTATGAAGTTCAGAAGGAAATATCCATCAGGTAAGCTTTGCAGTAGAAGCCAATTCATGACAGATTTCTTTTTAACCAGTCTTATGGCAAAAAAAAAAAAAAAAAAAAGAAAGAAAAAAAAAGAAAGAAAAAAAAAGAAAGAAAAGTTACAGGAAGGATACCATTGGTTTGAAAATTTTGTGTTATTGAAATAAGGTTACATTTTACTTTGTGTAGGTTTTGTCTTCTCTGAGCTACCTTGAGTTTTGCTATTTCTTTGAGGTAAGACTGAAAACTTTTGTTGCTGTTAGGAAGGGCAGTATGAGACCCAAGGTACTTGCAATAGATCTGAGGTGAAGAAAGAGACTCAAAAGTTGCCGCTTATTTATTGCTGGCTGCATGATGGAAAGTTAGAGGAAGCAACAGGCTACCTTCACACCTGCACTCCCAGTCTTGCCATTCTCCTGATAGGCTCCACTAAAAGGTGGTCAGGGCTCCACTCCTGCACAGCCTTGCTTCTTAGAGTCTACACAGATCTGTAGAGTGATGAATGAGTGGGGAATCATTTCCCCTTCATTGTTCAAACTTGAAGCTCTTCTGCAGTTTTGACACAGTATTGCTGCTGTTAACTCTGCTCATACTCTAAAACAAGACAGAAATTTGGTATAGATAGAGTGATTTGGCTCTTTCCAGCCTTGCACCTTCAACCCATATAGGGGAGTAAGGGGAGAAACAATGGTGCCCTGTCTTTTCTATGACCTTATTAAATGCTGTATTTTATTACAACCTCCAAACAGGCACAGAAAATGTAATTTCTTGCTGAAGTGACACTGCTTACAAAGACTGGTATGAGGAGAACGGGGGGGGGGGGGGGGAGGAGGCAGTCAAAGACGAACCAGGATCCGAGAAAACTGCAGATCTTGATGCTTCTGTCTAGGGAATGAAGACTGCTAATTGCTCTCTTGCAAGGCATGGGTAGCGATTGTCACACTGGACGGGTGCGGGGGGATATGTGTCTTGTGCTGGAGGCACACCACGAGGGTGACTGCGCAGAGCAGCACTACCGCCGGTCCAAGTGGCTGTCAAGTGCTCCAAGTAATGCGATATGACGTTTGTGTGTTAACTTTCTTGCAGTTACCTTAATCTGACTTCAGTTTGTAGGTTGATAGTAAGCCTTCTCAGGCGTGCTCCCAGATACTGAACTGATTTGGTTCCTAGTTTTCACGCTAGTCTTTTCCAAAGGGGTGGTGGGAGATAACGCTGTGTGACCCCAGTCCCGAGCAGACCTCCCTGTCCGGCTCTAACACCCCCATAAAAACTGGACTGAAAGCAAAGTCGTTGAAAACAGACTATTGAACTGGGCAGCAGTTCTCAGAGTACTTTGAAAATCTCCCTACGGAGTGAATCTGGCGAGCTGCCTCGTAAGGCACAGCGCTGTGTGACAGCCGGGTCCGTGCGATGGCGGCAGGGCCGGGGGGATCGAGCTGGCGGCAGCCCCGGGGCAGGTGTGGGTGAAGGGCTGGAAGAGGCACCTGAGCCAGGAGTCCCGCTCCAAGCAGCACCCAGGACAGACCGTGGGATGAAGGCGAGAACCGCGCCGGTTTTTGAGGCGTTCTGAGCCCGGCACTGTGAGGCGCGGGGCTGTGGGGCCGCTGGCAGGGCCGGCTGCGCTGCCCACCCGGGGAGAAATTTCGGGGGCGGTGCCGCTCCCCTCCCTCACGAACTACAGCTCCCGAAGTGCCTTGCTGCCGCCTGCCCTGGCCGGGCCGGAGCAGGTGGCGCGCTGCCCTGCGGGAGCTGTAGGCCGAGGGAAATCGATGGGCAGCGGGACAGTTGCGGGCAGGGAAAGGTTTTCGGTTCTCGGCCCGGTTCTCGGCCCGGCCCGCGGTCTGTGGGGGAGAACCGGGGCCCGGGCAGGGCGGGCGGCGGGGCGGGGGAACCGTGGGGAGCGGGGACGCGCGTCAGTCACCCCACCAGGCGGCGCGCGCGCTCCCCGCGCCGGATGCTGAGGGGGAGAAGGGGGTGCGCGGGCGCGCGCTCGACGAGGCAAAGGGGGGTGGGGGGGAGGGAGAGGAGCCGGGGGAGCGCGCGCTCGTATGTAAATGAGCGGGCGTGAGGTCAGAGGCAGATGGAAAAGGGAACAGAAGGAATGGCCGCCGCGGCTCCCGCTCCTCCTGCCGCCGCCTCCCAGTGCCGGAGCCCCCGCTGCACGGCGGAGCGAAGGGGAGTCCGCCGAGAACTCGACTCCTGGCGGCACCGGCTCATGCACTGTGTGGGTAAGAGAGGGGGCGGCGGCGGCGGCGTGTCCCGGCTCCAGCGGGGGGGACCGAGGGGCGGGGGACGGGGCGGCGAGCGGGGTCTGAGAGGGGAACGGGCAGCGGGGCGGGCGAGGCTCTCCGAGCCCAGATCTGTCGAGTGGGCGGAGGGGGGAGAGCGGGGATGGAGGCTCCAGCGGCTTTCTTGGAGGGTGAGAGCGGAGACGGGGTCTGTAGGGGAGAGCGAAGGTCCTAAGCCGCCTCCGGGCAGCAGAGGGTGGGTGTTACGGCTTTGCCTGGGGCCGCTGGGTCCCTCCCGTCACCGCCGACCGAGACCCTTTCTCGGCTCGGGTCCTTTTGTCTCGGCTCCTCGTCGTTCGCGCGGTGAACGCCGGTGGCTGCCCCCCTCCTCTCCTCCTCCATCGCCAGTGCCTGGGGGGCGGAGGGGGGAAGGGAGCCCGCCTCTGTGTGTGTGTGTCTGTGTGTGCGTGCGCCTTTAAGAGAGAGCCGCTCCTGCACTGACGGTTGGGATTTGAAGTTTTCCCTCCCCCTGGAAGTTGTCATGGCGACGGCAGCTCTCCCCCCTCCCGCCCCCGGGGCTGCCCCGGTGGCTCTCGTGCCGGGAGGTTTCCCGGGTCACGTGACTCCCGCGCGCGTGTCCGGCTGGCGGGTGCGCGCGGGCACCGGCGCCGTTCCCGCCTGGAGGAGCCCCGGGACCGGGGCTGCTCCCGCTGCGCTCCGCCCGGGCAAATGCAGCCTCCCCTCCCGGCCCCGGCCCCTGTCCCTGTCAGCGCTGGCATTCGGCACGTGTGCCGCCCCGGGGCGGCGGGCGCTTCGGTTGGGTTTTTTTTGTTTATTTGTTTTGTGGAGGTGGGGTGTGAACACTGAGGCCAGGAACTGCCTGTTTGTATTGTTTCAAGAGTCGTTTCCCTTCTTGGGGAAATAGAATCCTTGAAGAGTGTTAGAGTCGGTGCCGATCCTCCCCGATGGCTCAGCGGGGAAACACACGTAGTGTGGCTGGGAGGGTGAGCAGCGCTTCATTCAGTGTTTCTGCAGGCGCTTGAGACGAGAGCAGAGTAAGACGTGAATACCTAACAAGCTGGCATACCTGTATTTACAGGCAATTAGTACTAATCCACTATCCCTGGTTTTTTTTTTCATTTTTCAGTAACCTGATAACTGCTTGTTATGTGCAAGCGTCTTGATCTTGCTGTGTTGCTCCAAGAGCACTTGTAAACACCTGTTATAACACCTATATATATGTTAACATGCCTATGTATGTTTGCAGTGTCTTTTTATTCCTCCAAGTTATAGTAGTGTTTAGAAAACAGCGTTTTCTAAACAGTACTACACTATATAATGCAGTTTAATTAGAATATACAGGAGAGCCAGTTTATTTGCATAGATGCTGTGATAAGGTGTTAAATCTGAAGATGGATATCTCTCACAAGTGGCACTTTCTGTGTTTGCCTGTTATTTAATGGCATTTCACTTAAAAGTTTAAACTGAAATCCCAGAAGTCTGCCTGACAGTAGATGACTGAAGGAGTCTTCTGGTGGTGATTGTATACTGCCAGGTGTGTTTGAGAAACAGTTGCACAGCACAACCCACACTGAGAAGAAGTGTAAAGAAATACAATAAGTTGTGTCCTCTACTGGGCAGGTCTCCTGGGTTTAGGGAACTACTTCAGAGTTGCCTTTTGGGTTGGTCTTTCACTGAGAATTGCAAAATGCAGAACTGTCATATAATTACTTACATTTTACACTGATTGCATGATGGTTGTGCTTCACATTCAGCTTTGTCTTATTTAGAATAAAAGTTAAGGGTGTGATTTCTTTGTATATTCATGAGGAGAAATTCAGTGAATAGAAAGGAGCCCTGAAATTATTAGCAACTGCTAAGGAGAAAGGACATAGGTTATGGTTTAATAGTTAGTCAAGAGCTATCTCAGTTAAGAACTATTACCTGGCAGGCCTGTTGAGCAGCTCTTATCAGAGAGAGTGTAAACAAAATGGCAAGAAAGTGAGTAGTCAGGATAATGGAGGTAGAGCTTAACAGGTTTGGGCTGGGGGATTTTTGTGTGGGTTTTTTTTTCCCCTTATTTGAAATTGTTGCATTAAATTCTGTAAAATAACCTCCTACAGTAGCTAAAAATAACTAATAAAGTAAAAATGGTTCATTGTTCTCACTTGCCAAAGTATTCCTAAGGATTTGAAGAGTCTAACAAAGTTAGTGTTACCTGGCAGGTCTGAACAGTGGCTGGGTTGATGGCTGAAATGGCAGCATGGTGGAGGAGGGAGTGGTGAGTTTGATGGATTTGGCATTCTTCTCAAGAATCACATGTTTGTAGTAAAGTGAGAAAAAAATATGGTAAGGCTGTAGTCCCCCAGTTGTTGAACTTTTTGGATGAACAACTTTATTTTGATGTATTGTGTCATTTACTGTATTGATACTAAATTTGATATTGGCATTTCTGTAGTACACTGAAATAATTTATCTGTCAAGGATTCATCATCTACTTTATTTATGGAAATGGTAAACTGAGCCAGAGAGAACACCTCCAAGACAGTGATTGAGGCTCACAGTGACCACTGTTCATATTTACTACAATGAGGTTGAAATAATATTCAGTGCAGAGCTAGTGATGGTTAGGGACTTCTGCTTGAAGGGCTCAGTTGCTGAATTGTTAATTGGTCAAAGCCTGGTTGCAGATTTAGCTCTAAAGCCCATGCATATATGTAAAAGCTTGGGGTTTGCCAGCCTGATATGTTTATTTGTGACCTGCAGAATATGATTTAAAGTCTCACATCAAAATGTTCAAACACTTAAAGAATTTGAAAAGAAAAAGAAGTGATAAAATTTCACTGACATTACTGAAAATTTGTTTATTTGGTATCTAAACATACTTGAAGGTACAAAAGACTCCACATGGTAAATGAATGCAATATATTAATGGAAATTTGAAATAGGTGTTCAGTACAAAATGTTCAGTTGGAAATCTTTGTGTGTGTTATGTTGAGCACTGACATTCCTAAGATGCTTAGACTTGTGCTTATTGGGTGTTCCTAGCTCTTGCATGACTTGATCAGAGTTCAAAATTAGATGTTCTTAAAAAGCACCTGGAAATCTCAATTCTGTTGTGTCCTTACAGCTGTATAGTATGTGCTAACAGGTATTGCTTATACTTAAAGAGTGCTCCCTGATATGTTTTGGCTTAGGTACAGTCTTTGTGGCATAACTAACACAAAATACCCTAATTGTAAATTGTGTATTTATAGAAAAGTGCCAGAAAGCTCAGGATTTAAGTACCTGAATTGGCCAGTAACTGAGTTCTGTGGTGGTTTAAATTGCAAGGTATTTTATAGAGGTGAATATCAGAAAGATTAAAAAGTGCTCTTCTGGTGCTCTTTGATTAGAACTTTGTCATGTGAATTTATTAATTCTATTCCATTGGATTGAGAGGCTTTGGCAGTATGGACCTGTAAGTCTAGCTTTGTGATCAGCCATAAAAAACCAGGATTTATGCAGGTTTTTTCAAGCAGTAATTGATCCCACTGCCCAATTTCACTTGAACTTCATAGGTAGAGTGTTGGCAAGTACTTTGAGTTCCCATTGCTTTCATGATTAGGCACAGAGGAGAGACCAAGTAATGGCTGGGATGCAAGAAAGGTTCAAGCACAGGATTGGGCTTTTTGTTGTGTTATCACAGTAACCTGTGGGTGAGGTTTGGAGCAGTAATATGGGACTTTTTAATGGAAAGTGCCAAGTAATTCCAACCATGGATGTTGGAATCTTGCTAGGACCCTGCAGTGTGTTGTGAAAATATAACAGTGTTTAAGTAAAACTGTCATTTTCAATGAAAGATTAAAATGTTATTGCTACTTTTTCTAAAAAAAAAATACATTGCTATTTGGGGGAAGGGCAGAAGTTTTACTGTTCCTCTGCTGCAGCTCAAGGGCACACATTTGACAGGAAATAGCCTTGGTATTGCTCTCTTATGAAAACTGAAATTTGA
This sequence comes from Pyrgilauda ruficollis, assembly GCF_017590135.1. Classification (NCBI taxonomy): domain Eukaryota; kingdom Metazoa; phylum Chordata; class Aves; order Passeriformes; family Passeridae; genus Pyrgilauda; species Pyrgilauda ruficollis. Next base: position 11,130,766 of record NW_024508100.1, on the reverse strand, counting down.
TCAAAGTGAAAATCCATTTTTGTATGCTTGTGAAATCTAGCATACAAATACTCCTTTACTCTTGTTAATTTTTTCAGCCTTTTTTCCTTCAAAACTAGGATACGTTAGTGCATCTAATTCTGTTTTGATAGAGCTAGACTTTCAATTTTTTGTTTTAGTATTTGAACTTCTGCTCCAGCTTACTATTTTTGAACAAGCTGTCTCAAAAGTGTACTTTCCAAGGAGAGGAATTCCCCCAAACAAAAGCTTTATAGCTGCTTTATTTGCTGGTATCCCCACACTTGCAACACTTCTGCATTAAATACCTCATATCTTTATTCCCACAATATGCAGCATGGAAAGTTCTCACTTTCCATGTGGCTGTAAGTACTTTGCAGCAGGATAGTGTCACTTTTTTTTTATAATGCCACCATGGTTTTAGGTAATTTTCTATGGTTGCCATTGCAGTAGTGGGAGAACCAGTTCTTTTACTGTATTTATCTGTAATGTTCTTGTGTATCTACTAATAATAGTTATGGTGGCTCAGTGCTCTGTCACCTGTCAGGCCACTAACAGACGACATGCAATAGTGACTTCAGTATGATACCTGCTTTGAACTCTTTTGCTTCCTTGGAACTCCTAAAGGTGCACACTAGCACCTTTAAACAGCCAGCAAGCCTGCTATGGCCATAGTGCCATCATCCAATATGGTGGGCAGTAATACTGGTGTAAGGTATTCCTGTGGATCTCTTGTGCTTTGAGCTGTGATGTGAAACCCTTGGTGTGATTCCAGCGTGAAGCAGATCAAGGAAGTAATCTCAGTGTTACTGCAAATGTCGAAAGAACAGGAATTAAATCTAGATCTCAATCACAGCACAGGTTCACAGGCAGTTTTTGATGCGATGAGGGCAAGATGGTATCATGTAAGGGAATAGCTCAAACTAGTATTACAGAGTCAGCTGTGCAAGTGAGCACTAGCATTGAACACTTATTGTGAACTACAGTTTAAGAATGCAATAAAGTGCCGTTTTGCATTGTCAAGTCGCATGGAACTGTTACTAGAATGGAGTAATTGCAATTCTGACTACATGTTCATGCCTCTTACATACTTGCATCAGCACTCATTGGACCCCTATCTGATGTGTTTTAACTCAGTATCTGCTCAACTGGCTGTTGCAGAGTTGGGGGTTTGCAAAAAAAAAAAAAAAAAAAAAAAAAATCTGAGAGCTCCTGCTGCTAACACAAGGATAGGGATGGGCCTTTGCAACAGAAGCAGCATGGGTAATAACAGAAAGGAACCGCTGGATTGGTTTAGCTGACAGGAATGGAACACAGTTCTAAACACACCATCTTAATTTCCCCTGAATAAAATAGGTTAACAGAAGAGGAAAAAATGGTCAGTGTGTGTATATAGGTCATTGGAAGTTGCTGCAGTGTATGTATTGAATTAACTGTCTTTAGACTGAAGTAAGAGAAAACACATGGGATTTGTTTTGTGTTGGACTACCTTTGTTTCAAATATGCAGTGTTAAATCTCTTCTGTATTGTCTCACAATCCATTTCAACTCATCAGCTTTTCTCTCAGAAAGAAGTAATTGCCCACTGCTGTCATATGTTTTTGAAGGGCTATCTTATGATTGACTCCTGAGAGAAATATCTATGTGGTGAAAACAGTACAAGCAAAGTTAGATTAATGATAACCAGAGATTTAGTTGAAAAGGCAGAGGGAGGAAGTTCTGTGTATTTTGCTGTAGATGCAGTACTAGTTCACTGATCCCTTGAGAACCTGCAATTGTAAGGATCTGTGGAGCATAATTTTTATGAAAGATGAAACTGTTCCTGCTGCATAGACAAATTCATGGATTGTGTGGCATGCATGAAACGCTTGGTTTGAATTCTTTGCACATGGAGCAGAAATGTGTTGCTGGGCATGCAAGCAGATACACATATCTTCAGTAGTGTTGATAAAACCTGTGATTGTTTTTGGTGCTCCCTATGTCTAGCTACTGGTATGTGGAAGCAGTTCAATTTTTAAGTGTTCCAGGAAGTACTGTAATCTTTGTCAGTGTTTCTAGGCATAGCTTGAACTTTCTTATTGTATGTTCTTATATGGTAGCTGTTTACTTTTTATGTGCTGATAGAGAGCTGAGAAATTTAAACTCTGATTTTCTACTTTATAGGCACTGAGAATTTCCTAAGCTGGAACTTGTGTAAACCAAAACCACGGAGTGCAAATAAAGTCACTGCAACTCCCTCTCAGTTCTTCCCTTGATTTGGCATTTAGTAACTGTGCACTCTAATGTTTGAGGTTGGTAACTTTCAGGGGATATTTTTTTTTTGTTGATGCATGACACAGTATTGTTGTTTTTCTTTCTGAACTCACTGTACCTAACTTCATGATTTATGTTGACTGGTATAAGCATTCATTTATTAAACAGTTCAACAAACTAGACTGTAAAACTAATCTACCTTAACACTAACCTAGAAAACAGGAGGAGAAACGTGGCAGGAGGAAGAAGAGGAAAGAAAAGGTCAGATCTAGTTTAACTTGGATCAGTTTTCCAATCAGGTTTACAGTGTACCTGTTTTTTTTTTCCCTTGAGTTAAGTGTAAGTAGCTTTACTGGGGAGAACAAGGCTTCTGGTTTTTAGTAACCAATTATTTTATCAACATTTTTGGGTGTTTGAAGTGTGTAAGTTGGCTGGAGAGTGTTCCTAACCAACAAGACTTGATGAGAGAGAATACAGCACCACTAACAATAAAATCTTTCCGCTTGTTCTCCCTTTGTATTTGAACTTGTCTGGTGTAACAGTGAACTGCCCTTCTGTTTTAAGTTAGCCTACTGTAAATTTTGTTGTTGTTATTGCTCTGGGCTGGTTTTCTGTTAGTTGGGTCTCCTGAACTGCCTTGCTATGTGAGGGAAGGAATAATGGGTACGTGTTCATCAGTTACCAGATCAGGGTATGCTGTTGAGGAGCTGTATTCCAGCTACTCTCAAATAGCTAGGGCTTGTACTGCCTACAGCTAAAATGGGAAAAAATTAGTACCTCTTTCCTTTTTCCACCCTTGCCTGTTTTATTTTTCAGCTACATTATATGGGTGTTTTGAGTAGATGGTTACAATGGATCCCTTTTTCTTGACTATGACTCAAGTATCAGGGCTTCAAAGTAAATTGTTGTTCTAACCTTTCGAGTTCAGTCTGTTTATGTAGAGGTCAGGCAGAGCTTTATGGACTTTACTAACTTAAAATTCTTTGTCCCAGTTAGGGCTACTGTCTTTTATGTTATTCTTGAACTTTGCTCTTTTCAATGTGCTTGGTGGGAACTTTGATAAGATAAGCTGGAGCATTAATAGCGGTTGTAACAGAACTGAATTGCTGTAGTTCACATGTAAAGTATCAAACTTGTGAAAAGTAAGATGGCATTCTAAATTTGGCTATCATACTTTAGGAAAAAAATCCACAGAGCACAAAACCAAACAAAATCGAAGTCAAACACAACCTTGTTTGGGGGTATAAAGTTAGATGATACATCTCTTCTTTTTCCACTGCTAATCTACCAGTTTATGCTTCCATTTACTACAGGCATAAAGAAACCAGGAAGAAGTGAGGGCAGAGTAGGGAAGATGGATGGTAGTGGCTCATCTGTTTGAGCATGTAAGGGCACAGAAGATGCATTGCAAAGAGGAGAGAACTCTGAATCTGCAGAAATGCACTGAGCTGTGGAGACTGAATTCCTTTTTATGAGGTGTGGTCAGCAGCATGTCACTCTGCAGATCAAAGAGCCACGTGTCAGGGTTTTTTTTTGTTTCCACTTCTGGCACAGTCCAGGTTCCTGTGTAGTATCTTGAGAAGCTGGATTAACCCCTTCTTAGATAAACATCCTATTCTTGGCAAAATTCTTCTAGCATCTCAGTTACTGCTCATGTGTTTGGTTCTCAACATCCATCCAGGCTTGTATCTCCATAGCAGCATGTGTTGTATTGCAGGAGTGTGAGTTGGGTAAATGTCGCTAAATGTAATTTTTTTCCTGTTTTAATTTTTTTTAAGTTTATTGGTAAATGAAAGCTCACTGAATTTGTTACTTCTTTAACTATGTTCCTTGTTTTCAGTTTCTCTTTAACTTAATAGAGTCCTGATATCCAATTATGAGACATCCTAGCTTTTGTGGCACTTGGGGATTAATTACTCATGTTAAAAGTGCTGTTCAGGGGGAAAAATTATTGGTTTTCAGTGTGTTGTATTGTAAAATGTTGCTAGTTTATTTTAAAAATGCTAGATTTTCAGATTTTAAGTATTTATCTTCCCCTTCCAATCATCTTAGTTAACGACTAGTTGGTTAGTCTTACATGTGAATAATAGTTCTCACTGTCATAATTCCACTTTCATGGAATTTTAGAGAATATTTAACTTTATAAACTAGTTTTAGTGCATTTCTAGTCTGATGAGCCACTAATAAGTCAGAGGGCAGTGTAATTAATCTAGGGTTGAATATGCTCCTCCTTTTCATAACTATTGTTAAAAAGCTTTGTGTATCTTATTTAAAAGTTTTATTGTCAATTTGAAAAGCACTATACCATTTAGTAATGCCAGGTTAAAATGCTACTGCCGTAAAACTGCTGGACATCTTTTGATTAACAAGGAATTAGTATTACTGCCATATATAATGTAGATTATAGAAGACTACTTTAAAGGAGCCCCGCTTGTGATTACAGCTGGCAGTTTGGCTCAAAGAACAGAGTGTGCCACAGCAAGGCCCAGCTAAATGAGAAGATCTGACTTCACTTAAGTGTAGCTATTAAACCCCCTAATCTGAAAATGGGGGAGGATTATCAAATGGCTACTGTTTTGTGACCTTAGTTCAGATGTAGGTCATTCTGGTGTTAGCCACTGATGAGGGGGAAGAAAAATAGGATGTGGGTTTTACTGCTGCCTCAGACTGTTCTGTGTATGGGCTTGAGTGCTGACTGTGACAAGCTGTTTCAAAAGTTTACTGTGCTATCAGCTAAGTAATGCAGTGATTGTGGAGTTACCTGTGATTCTGCTACATGTGCCTTCAATTTTCTTATTGTTGCTGGACCATCTCTGTCCTTCTTCCTATCTTTCAACTTTCATGAGTAGTATTTGACTAAAAACAAACTTGAAAGTGATACAGTACAATGGCTGTTGGGGAAATAAGGTTTATAAACTCACTTCTGCCATTTTGAAAGGTGTCCCTACCCACAGCAGGGGGCTGGAAGTAGAGGAGCTTTAAGGTCCCTTCCAAGCCTGTTCTATGGCTCCTGCTTACTTGGGAATTTTGCCACCTGCTGTGTGTTCCACTCTCTTGTGGCTTTTGAGCTCGAGATCTTCCTGTGATATTTAGAGAGTTTCAAAGCTGTCCTGATTGAAGTTCTGCCACACCTCTTTCTGTTGATGCCTAAATCATGTTCAGTTATAGGTGTTCTGTGATCTGTCAGGAAGTGAGATCCTTTGGTCAAAGTAATTTCAGCTGTGCAGCTCTTATTGGGTTCTTTGCTTCATTGCAGGTATGTTCCTGCATGTCATTTAATTAGATGTGGAATGAAATGTCATTTATCTTTGAGGCCTGCATCATACTCTCTGCTGATGCAGTGAGTCAGAACTTCCAATGTACTTGAGTGCTTCTTTTAATTGTTGATTAAATGTATTAGCAAGGTAAAACTTAATCATAAGGAAATTGTCTTCTTGAGACTAGACCATCTCGTTCAGCATTACTTGTTCTTGTCTTTCCCATTTTTTGTCAGTTCTGTGCCCATTTTACATGCACAATACCCTGCATGCTTGACAAAGTTTTGTCTTGAGATGCCAATTGATGTTTAAATTGGTTAAACCATGACAGCACATCTGTCCTAACTCTAACTGATGTATATGCCATAAGCACTTAATACCAGTCTGCTCTAGTGGTGTCCAAAAACATGCACTCCTGTTCCATGTCACCAAGCACTCACAGCTCTCTAAGGACCTCAGAAATGTGAGGTGGCTCTTGATTTTTAGCCTTTCTCATTTTTCTTAGGTGCCTTACTGCAGTTTGCATTAATCCCTTACTGCTTTTTAAACAGCAACAACAAACCTTCCCTTAAACTCATATTGACCTTCCTTTTGAAATGCCAGGTATTATACCTTCTCAGAAAGAATTTCTTCAACAAGACCATCAGGCTGGTTAGAATATATTAGAAAGTACCTTTATTTCCTATCTGCATCCCTTTTGAAGTCTACTGACTGCTGAACAAATGGGTTCTACCCTAGTGAAATAGGATTTAATAAGAAGATGGTCCATTTGGAACTTGTGCTGTCTTTTCTTATCTTGGAATATTGGAATTTTCCAGAGGGCTCTGAGCTTGGTGCTGATGTGAAAAACTGCACTTCAGTACTCACTCTAGATCAGCTTTGTGCACAGCCCTCAGAAGCAATGGTAGATGAGCCCTGGCTCCTTCGTACCTCACTATGTCACTTGCACAGAACAGAGCTTTTTCTTAAAGCTATACTTTCTCCACAAAACATCAATGTTCCACTGGGTAATTCATCTCAAAGATAAACTGCTTAGTAAGTCTTAAAATAGCAGAGTTTTTGAGCAAGTGTTTGTCAGTAAATCAGTCATGTCTGAATTACTGGTGTCACCTCTGGCAAGCAATCCACAAACCTTCAAAGAGTGAACTGAAAATTTAATGTATCATAGATTTCTTATTTAAGTGGTCAATGCTTCCTGCAGTGCTACACTTCAGGAGAAAAAGGTATGAGAGAAACACGCTGTAGTATGACCTGAGGAAAGTTGCATTATGAATTTAGGTTATTGAAGTCTCTGGTATTACTTGGTGCATGTTTCTCTTAATTGGTGACTTTAAGAATACTTGTCCAGTGGTTCAGGAAGGGGTTTTGCTGGCCCACAGCTGGCTTTATAAGGCCTTTACTCCAGGCTGTCACATACAGTAGTGGTTTGACAACTGCTACTTGATGTAACTTGAAGTAATTTCCCACTCCTTCATGTTGTCTGAGGAGATCCTGACATCTTTTCAGACTGAGGGATTGAATCACTCACCTTGTCTGCCTCATTCAGCCACCAGCTTGAAGAGCCAAAACAGCCTCTTCTACTGCTGTTTGTGAGAGCAGTTACTTGGTAGTGATTTGGATGGTGTGTTTGAAGAGCTGTAACTCTCCTTTGCTCTGTGTGGTGCTGCACTTCTCCACCTGCCTTTAACTGACCTGGTTAAGTGGCATTCAGGGTAGTTGCAAACTGGATACTTGACAGCTTCATGCATTCAGCATCTCAAGTGGCAATCAGGCATTCTCTCCTCTTTCATTCTCAACCTTTCTGATAAGTAATAAATGGTTTTTTGCTCTTTGTGTGAGAGATATGAGTGATCTTGACCTATGAGACTGATGTAAGAAATTTGGTACCAGATAAGTAACTTGTATACTGTTTTCCAGAATGCTGGTACTGAGATTGATCTGTTTCCTGGAGAAGTTTCCTTCTTGCTGGAAATGCCGACTGTGATCACACCTTTCATTTAAGAAATCCTATTCATGTATTCTTGACCTTGCAGTTCACTTAGCTTCCCTAAGTGGTTGCAGTTGTCTTTCCAAATTGTTTCATTAAGAGGGAAAAGTGCTCTACTTACAGATCAGCTCAAAATACTGAAGTTTCTTGTTTTGTCTTGCTTGAGACTTGTGGGAAGCAATGGGTTATGGCTGTCTTGGGTCAAAGAAACTCACTAAACAGTGAGTGGAATAATGAACTCTGCTAAAGATTCTGCCTTTTCTATTTATCTTATAATTTATGGTTCTTATGGAGAAAAATACGTGAACCCCAAACCAACTGATTTAAATGTTTTTGGTTTTTTTTTTTTCAGCTGCTAGATCTTAATGCAGAATTTGTGCTGAGTTGGTTTTTTAAGGAATAAAACAGGGACATCCACTTTTTTCCTTTTTTGCATAGTATAAAGTGAACAGGTATGCCTTTGTTTTTAAAGCAGACTAACAAATTTTAGTAGTGAGAATTACTGTCTGGATATATTGAATATTTGCTTTTGCTAAGGAAAAGACAGTGCTGGAATATGGAAGGAGCAGAGTGTTGCTAAGACAGGATAGCTACTGTTTAAACCCATCTGCCTTGTGTAAGAGCTCTTGTCTGTTCCCAACCTGATTCAAGTATTCAGCATCTTGCCACTAGGTATCTGGTTTTCCTTTGTGGTGTTCTCCCTGCTCCCCAACTCAGGTTGGATAGTTGTTAGTAATGTGAATTTTATAGGGTCTAATCAGAAATTTAATACAAAACTGTTACAAAAATCTCCCAGTAAATTCTCATTTAGTATATGGTTGAATTTCAGTGCTATATGAATTCTGTTCCACTGCAGATGGGTTCAAGTCCCACACTTTGAAACTTACCATTTTCTCCTTTATCTTCTGCCATTTAGTGATTGGGAGGAAGTTTATAAAAAGTTTTTACAGATGCATCCTAATTACTTAAAGAAAAAAAAGCCAGACCAAAAAAACAAAAACAAAAAAACCAAACCCCAGTCACACCTGCTTAAGCTTTTGAATTGTGTCAAATACTAAAAGCAAATTTCAGAGACTTTTTCCTGTTCTCTTCTTACACATGACACCTTTTATGTAATGAAAATGCCCAATGTGAACCTAAAATTTGCGTTTAAAGTCTTTATTTCTGTATTTCTGCTTTTATGATCTCCAGGGGGAAATGAACTTATTCAGCCTTCTTAATCAAAAGTTAAACAGTTGAAAAGTTCTATCTATTCATTTCAGTGTATTCTGCAAGTTCAGCAGATGTTGACTTGAATGATGCAGATTTCAGGTTGGTTGTCCATGACCTGTAAGCTGGGATACACTGCCTACGTGCCTTGAGCAATGACATCTTTTCTTCTGTTTACTGAGCATGTTTAAGAACTGGTTTGAAATCACAGTTTGGCTCTTACAGGAGTGTCTTGAGTTTCAGCTTTGAGCACCAGAACATATTTTTTAGAGCAAGTAGGCATAGTTAAAAATTTTTATTTGAAGTGAAGTTTTTAAATAGCTAGAAGTCGGTTGCTTGTTAACATGTTGCTGGCTCTAAATTTTGTCTTAATTTGAAAAGGCAGATTCTGCCTGGATTTAAAAATGGTGGCTATTAGAGGGGCTTGGGGGAGATTGCTGGTTTATTTTTTTAACTAGGTATTTGTAAAAATAAGCTGTAAATTAAAGGTGAAAATACATGGCATAAGTATTATAAAATGCAGAAAAGTGAGTTTAAGACAAATTTAAGAAATTAACTACTATTAAAAAGGTATATTCCAATAATTTCATGCTAACATTCCATTGTGGTACTTCTAGGATTACTAGAATGTTTTTTAATGATCTGGTTTCAACATTTGTGTTAATGATATATTTGAAAATAAAGATTTTGAAGAATTCGACGCTGAGATTTATAGAGTTGATAATTCACTCACTGTGTTAGTTTGGTAGCTTGGTACAAGAAGCCATTCCTTCTGGAGCTTCAGCAGGTAAGAAAAGTGTCAATTGATTTCAGTGCAGTCTAGTTGCAGGATTTCAGTCAATTTAAAACTTTGTACATAATAAAAACTGATAAATAGTTTCTCAATAACAAATGGTTTCTGAAGAGGAAGAAGATGAATCTGCTGGGAGAGATGAATGACTTTTTTCCAGTTCATTATTTCAAAGCTATTTGTGGGAAACAGACAGGTTGTTTGAGTGACACAGAAATTATAATTGAAAAGAAACCTGAAAATTCCCTTGAAACTGAATCTCTTCTGAAATTCCTCTTCCTTGTAAAACTTAGTGTCAGGCAGCAGTTTCATGGAATGCTCTGAAGGCTTGTAACTTCATTAGCTTGCAGTACACACGTGGTGTAACACAGAATCCTAAATTTCAGTTTCTCAAAAGCCCATCAGGCTAGAATGTTCTGATTTTTTTGTTTGTTTGTTGTTTTTTTGGGGGAGGGTTTGGTTGAGTTTTTTTCCTTTTTTTTTGACTCAGTGTACTGGGGTTTTCTGGTAACTGTTTTCTAAAAGCTTTTCTTAGTGGAAAGCCCAATGTTGTTTGGTTCTTATAATCCAGGAAGTGTGCAAGACCTGTTTATTTGTTAGTTGACTCCTAGACTTTCTCCCAGATGCTGGTTGGATGTGTGGTACTGCATAGTAGTAAAACAATGTTGTGACCTATTTATTGTTACGGACTCGCTGTGGACTTGACTTTTTTCTGTGGTTTAGTGAACATCTGACTAGGCCTTCAAGGAGCAGAAAAGAATTTGTCTAACAATTCTAAACTTGTTTGGTAAAACAGCCAAACTTTTTAGTCCTCCTGTAAATCTTAAAATGATTATTAAGATACAGACACATGCTTTAGGCACATGGTTTTCTGAAAGTGACAGTTGTTTCTATGTCTTACTCTTGGGCATTGTTCTCCTCATGTTGTAAAAGACTTAAATTGATACCAAATGAGGAAATTGTGAGCATTTTTCCAAGCTGGATGTAATCTTTTACAGTCTCTTCCTCCCTCTAAATTTCCTTCTCTAAGGATACAAGCTGTGAACTGATCAAATTATTGCCAGCACTGTTCTGGGTAACAGTTGGTATCTAGCGAGCTCTGATGTAGGGTCTTGGAAAAAGAAAGGCAGGATAAGCTTCAGACTGAACGCCAATAATCACACCAATTCCATATTTAAATGTCCCAGTGCAGCAGCTGGGATTAGATTACTGTTCAAAGAGAGTTTTTAGAGAGAACAGAAATTAAGTTTTAGTAACTGTCACTTGGAAGCATTTTCTCTCTCCCTATCCACAGAGCAGCATAGTCACTTCTGAAGTGTCTTCCTTATGCCTTTTGAATTATAAATAACACAAGTCTCTCAGAATATCTGGCTGCTACATTAGAAATTAAATCTACTTTTAACCTAGGCAATGTCTGAAGGTACAGTAAAAGGTGTTATGTCGGGCTCTCCTGTTTACAAGTCTGCAAGGACACATAGGCATAGAAGATCACTTGGGAGAATGGAACTGCTTCTCTTTTTATTGAACCTCATTTTTCTTGCTGTGGTTTATAAATACCTGAACTCTAAGTTGATGCTAATTGCAGTCTTTATTTAACCTACAAAAGCTTCCCCCTCCCACCCCGTTGGCTGCCACCCTTTTCTTTAAAATTATGAACAATTGGGGGGGAGGCAGGACATTTCCTCTTTTTGTTCTGCCTCTGAGGTATGGCCAATGTCAGTCTCCTTTGTATTCAGCTTAATGCTTGCAACTGCTTCATGTTACAGGGAGTTCTTTTGATGTATGTGGTATTTTTCTGAAACTATATTTCATCACTGTCTTCATCCCCCTCAATAAAGCACAGCACAGAGAGTTGAAACCAAGGATTTTTTCCTAAGTGAAAAGTAAGCAGTTAGAACTGGCGTGGTTCTGTAGTCTCATTTCAAGTTTTGGTCACCCTGTCTTGCTGGCAGCAGCAGTGTCCTCAGCTGCATTAGTTCTTAGAGTCAAGATTTGCAGAGAAGGAAAAGCATCATTTTAGCTATGGTTTGGAATTTGTATTGGAGTCTAAATAGAGGATTTCCTCCCTTTCATTTTGGAATCTCTGGTATGTTGGTTCCTGTTTGCTCAGGGAACTGAATCAATATGGTAAAGAAAATGAGTGTTTTAAGTTAAATGTTAGGACTTCCTATTATAAGAGAACTTTTTTAGTACTCTAAGCAAGAAATGGATTCAAGCTGGACAACATATTCAACAGAAGCCCCTGCCCTGCTCCATTCCTGTGCAATATCTGTCCTAAATTAAGTCTCAAGAATTTTTCTGCAAGAAAAATGGGTTGCTTTTTACTTGATAATCTGTCCAACACTTTATCAAATAATGTATTTTAAGAATAGATATTCTGTAGTGATGTAACAAACAGGAAAAATAAAATGTTTTAATAAAGACATAATAATTTTTGCTTCTGTTGTCATGCTTTCTGTCTTGAATATTCTGTCTAGCAAGTTACTTTTTTTGTTTTTTCTTGCCATTTGTATAAATGGCAAAAAGGTGTTTGAGTGTTTGATTATTGGTTTGTGTGTTTGTATTTTTGGGGTTTTTTTTCCTTTTTTTTTTTGATCTTGGTTCTTCAGTTATTTTATGCAATAGTCAATCCTTTCCAGACTGTTGTAGTAGTAGATTTTAAAACAAATATATAAGTAGAACCAAATTAAAACAAGCCACAACAAAAACCCTGTGACTTTGGGATTTATGTCAATATATAAGCAAGAGTAAAATTATTAATCCTTCTATGGTTAGGGGGGAACAGTGGGCAAAAAGGACAGCTGCTGACCTGTTGAAGGAAAGGAGAGGCAAAAGCAACTGACACAGATGTTAATGCTTAATTTTAATTTCTCTGTCTGTTGAACATACTGCTTCACTTCTATAAAATATTAAAATAACTCTCTTCTCTACAGAGTATTCTCCTTTAACAAGTTGTAAGGGAATTTCTGCTTATATCCTAATGGTGGGATAAAGGTAACTAGGTATAATAAAAAAATTGATGTAATTATTTTATGTTTTTTTCAAAATTTTGAATTAGAGCTATAGAAAGCTCATAAAATATTTTCTACATGATTGAGAGTGGTCTGATATATCAAAGGAACTTGATGATGGCTGAGTAATAAACACATACTCTTGAAGGGTTTGAGTTTCTGATTTAATTAATTTTATTTTCCTGTCGGAAGCAAAAAAGGTGCAAGAGTTTGGAGCAGATAACCATTTTTCAGGTAAACCTGTTACCTTCTGTAGTGGCAAATAATGGTGGACAACTTCCAGGTGGGCAAGCTGCACCTGGAAAATATAGGTGTGTACTTCAGAAGGCTGTAAGTTAACATGTTTAGAAGCTAAAAGATGACTGAACATGAGATCCAAGTCCCTTTGCTATGAAACAGAACTTGTAAGAAAGGCAGATGACTTTAAGCCAAAACAAAATACTGCTTCCTACTCTTGTACCTGTGTTAATGATAAATAATATTTATCAGTAAATATTGAAGCACTATTGAGGGAGAATTCGAAGAAAAGTGAGAGATTTTCTTTCAGGGAAGCTGCAACTGGTGCTTTGTCTGCTTGGGATACATTTAAAAAGAAAAAAATTAAAGGCACTTCTAATATTTGACAAAACCAATGAAGCAGAATTCTGTCTGTGGTATGATTGTTTCAATCCAAGGTAGTGGTCTTTGTAAGACAAACCACAAAACTTCCCCCAGATATACTCCTGTACTGGGACAAGCTAAATAATGCAGTCATGAAAATGTACAGAATGAGGAGAAGAATTGAAGTTTATTTAGATATAGTACTATTTTGAATTACGCGCTGCTTTCAAAAGGAATCACTTTTCAAGTGCATGAAACAGGGCAATGTTACAAGGATAGTGGGGGAAAATCCAATTTATTTTTCTCATGGTAATGTCAGTTATGTCAGTGAGTTTTAGCTCAGAACTTTGTGTTTTATACCTTGGCATGAAGCTACTGCTGCTTAAATTAAAGGGTGTATGGGGTGAAGGGGGCAGGTAATGGAGGAGGTTGGCTTGTGGGCTGTGGCGTAAGCCAGTGTGCAGGATCTGTTTTTCAGTCCTTACTTGTCCATAATTTCTTTCCAATGTGATTTTAGATTCTGAGACTCCTCATACAAATTATGTAATAGTCCTCGTCGATCAAGAAATACCAGCTCAAAATATAGGTTGTATGACTTCAGAATGGGATCAGAATTCATATGTTAGCTGTATAAGTGTTTAGAAGCAAATGCAGAAACGGAAACTGAACTCGTGAGTTGTTACCAGGTCCCTTTAAAAACTGGGTAAAGTAACAGTAGCTGTTACCACACCAAAAAATAAAAGAAGGTAGTTTAATTTTAATGCTGTGTGTGGCAGTACAGTGCTCAATCTCATTAAATGTAATCTTATTCTTTGGATTTTCCTAATTACGTTTTAAAGACCATTTATTAAATTCTGCAACCTTTTAAGAATTGAAATCAGCAGTTCTGAACCTACTTTCACATTAGTTTTGATTTAAAAAGCAACATTAATGGGCTAATCTCCACACTGCTTAAAATGGGCAATTTTTTTTTCTTTAACTTTTGTTTTCTCTGCTGAGAATATTAATTTCAAAAAATAAGGAGGATACATGTATCTTCCTTGCTGATGTTTGTTACTTAACAGGGGTGAGGCCTGATTTTATGTAAGAAGCTAAATAACAAGTGTTTTGGACTTCAATAAAACAACTTGAACTGCCATAATTCCGATGTGATTCATGGTGTAGTAAGCCACAAAGTGAAGGGTGGTGGAAGTAAACTTTTAGGCACACAGAAGTTGTGAAGATTTCAACATATACTGCTACTGACTTTCTTAGGTGGGTTAACAAAATTATGTTTTACAGAGCCTCGAGGTTCTTTTATTCCTACAGGGCCTCCAGAGGCCTTAGTGCTTAAAGCTGAAAGTCTCATTTCATTGGAGTTCAAATGCACATGCATGCCCTGTCCTTCAAAGCAGTGTGCAGCAGTCTTACCCTGTGCCCAGCTGATGATATGCTGGACAAGAAGGGAGGAAGCAGAACTTAATTTGCATGCACCCAGAATCTTCCAAATTCCTCGACACGTAGAGCAATGTAGAGAGGACAGTAGGATCTCGTCTAAAGGGTAACCTTTCACATCAGATGAAAAGTAGAGCAGTAACTATGAATCAGATGAGCAATCTTGATAAGCATCTCCCTCTTTCATTTAAATTTTTTGTATCCCTGTAAGGGTGCATTCATCTGCTGTTTCTGGTATGCATCCAGAGGTATGAATAAAACAGTCTTTATGGCTTAGAAAAATATCAAACCAGAAGTGAATTTGTTTAGAAGTATTTGCACTTTTATCTTTAAGCAGATGAACTGATAAAAAGCTTATACTTTCCTAAACTGGAAAAGCTGCAGCAGATCAGAAGAGGGGAAAGCAAGTACAAGCAAAGGTTTTTTTGGGTGGCTTAGTGTCATTATTAGGAGGTCATTGGTGTCATTATTGTAGTTTGTACAAGTTTTGTAAGGCACCTCTTGAGATTTAGTATTATTGTATTCTAGTGCTGAGTAGAAGAACAAATAAAAATGCTCTGTTAATGTTTTAACTAAAAATGGTTACATTTTAGTAAAAATGTCCCAAATATAGGCTTAAAAAAAAAAAGCCTTGTAGCTAAAGCTCTAGAATTGGATTACTTCTTATCAGAAATGTGGAAAGGGGAAGAGAAAAAAGACTAGTAAAGAAACAAAAAGACAAAGGGGAAAGAAAATATACACAGTTAGAGGAATCAAGAAATTAATGTGGCGCAGAGTGCACCAAACCTATCAAAAACTTTTTAATACAACCTCTGCATATTTTTCTGTTCCCTTTCCCAAGTGTAGAATAAGTACTACTCCTGTCTTCAGACCCACCAAGTGGTACATTTGAAAGTGGTAGTCAAATATCAGCTTCCATTTATTACATGATATTTATTCTTGTTTTAGCTATTTTTCTAACATATAGTCTGAGTCATTCAAATTTTTGAAAACATACTTGCAGTCTCCGTTCACTTAAAGGATGTGGGGAGGGAAGGAGATGGATGTTGAATTCAACTCCAAGGCTAAAGTAACTGTTTCCTCTCAGAAATTATGGATATAAAGCTTTTGGAAAAACCTTATCCAATGTGTAGCTAAACCTGTCCAACCTCAATTTGTATTGTATAACTGTTCAATTACTATATCTGTCCAAAATTAATGTAGACCAATTTTGCATTAAAATTTCTGTAAATCTTCACTTCGTGATTTTCTCTAGGGTTAGTGCAGCATACACTATCCATTGCTTCCACAGTTGCAGGGACTGTGTGACTACTTCTGAGTTTCTGAATGCAGAAGGCTGTTACAATTCACAGCCATGCAGCTGCTGCTGAGGAGCAGGATGAAGACAGGCTGTGTCTGGTCATGAGGAAGAGTCCCTGTATATTACTGGAGTACCTCTAAGTGTATATAGATTGCACAGTGTTGGAAACGTCCATGGAATGTATCCATTTAGTTATTACTCTGTTTTGTTCATGGCAAAGAATTTTACAGCCTGCACTGTTCATATGTGGCACTCTCTAATGTGTAATATATAGGCTTCAAGATGTTTCAGATGCTAAATAGTTTATGGTGATAAAACATTATGGAGAACTTCATGATTTAAGCTTTGTGAGCAGCTGAAAGGTAGCTTCTCTTTAAGATTTTAAATAAAAAGTTGTGAAGACAGTCTAAAGGCTTCGTTTGGACTTAATAATCCTGTTTTAAATCTGAGTAAACTGGTAGAGACATCATACTGGAATTGATTTACAAAGTACTATTTTTTTGGATCACTCAGTAGTGGTAATTGCCCTTCACTTTGCAATTTCTTTGACTTTATGAAATAGTTAGTAGGATAACTCAATAAAAACCTTGCCATAGAAGTCTCATAGGCCCATATGAGACTTCTCTGGTTTAGACAAGACAGTACAGCATCCCATTTCTAGTTCCACTGTGCTCCCCCTATCTTGGGGGAGGGATGTAAATCAGTGACTACTAAGCCCACAGAAAATTACTCAGCTATTCAAGCTCCTCACTTCCCTTGGGATCCTGCATTCCATCTCATGGCTGCAGTGGCCAGGACCACTGTTAACTGTTATATCACTGATTATCTCTTACTTAATGATGAATAGTAGTGCCTCCCCTATTGAGCTTGTCCATCACCTTAGGCAGGTTTGTCCTCCAGACACCACAGAATCCCCTGAGTCGCTTGTGCACTGGCATGTTGTATTTCCAGCATATGTGTTGGTGATTGTACAGCCTTTTCTTTTTTTTTTTTTCTTTTTTTTTTTCTTTTTGGTTATGATTTTTGGGAGGTATTTTTGGTTTTTATAGACTTCATCTACTTACTCCTGATTTATGGTCGGCATAGTCTGTAACAGATATTCACTATGATGTTCACCTGAGTTCTACCTGACCTGTAGACTTTTAACTGTCCTGTAGCCCATTCCACACTAAGGCTCCACTTGTTTAAGTTAAAATCTAAGCATTCTCCTTGACTCTCTCACTTCCTCTTTCTTAAAAGCCAGCATCCATCCACTGCAGTTGTGTGAATTGTCTCACCAGTAAGATTGTTACGTGCTCTGGTGTATTGCTGGTGCTTGCTTCCTCTGCTGAGTGGGTTCATATACAGCTACTTAAGGTGTCTCCCTGCTTATGCCACTTCTTCAGGAGGACTGTAAAGTCCTTGTGTGCATTTGCCCTCTCTGCCATTCTCTTCTTTTCTAGGCTTCAGTCTCCACTTTCCTGACAAACATAATTTGAAGACCTCATTATGAAGCAAGCCTGTTGGCAATGATGATTTACATTAACAAACAGATCCTGTCTTTGTCCAGCACTCTGTTTCTTAAAGGATCGTAATGTCATAAGAGCTGAAGTCCTGCCTGCAGCCATGTAGTCACTTGTTGATCCCACAGGATGTTTGTTTGCCCTAGGAAAGCCTTCACCTTGGATCAACACCTGGGATCTGTTATTTATTACATTGACACCTGGTGTTGTTCAGCGTTGCCCCTGTGCTCCTGTAGTTCTGGTCTGCTGATGATCACTTCTGGCAGTATCATGGTGGCCAGGCAGACGGGTAACAGATGATATTTTCAACAGCCGGATAAGCCATAAGAGTTTCTCTGTAACATTGTGGGTTTGGGCCGGAGCAAGAGCTGAACTTCTGTGACAGCCAGTCTAGCTGCTGGGCAAAAGCCCCATGGGAGACTGCAGTTACTGTCACCTATTGCCTTTGCTGTGATCCATGGCGTATATGCCAAACCTGATAGAACCTGTTCCTGGGCTGTTTGCCTTTTCAGTACACAAATAGGTACCGATGGAAAGAGAGCCCCCTTCCTGTTGCTGGAGGTCACAGCTTCAGCCTCCCTCCTTGTGGGAGTTCCTGTCCCATCCCAGCCCCCGAGTGAGGAAAGCAGCATCAGTGGTGGGGGAAAGGTGGGAGGGAGAGTTAACATAGGGAAAAAAACCTGTTCGCAGCTTTATTCAGAAATACAAACCGTGGAAGCTTGTAACTGGGTTAAGAGACTTGCTCTATCACAAATTTCTACCTATGAAGACTGTTGGAGGAACCTGTCTTGGATTTTAAAAGGTGTCAGACAATAAAGAAAGTTGATTCTTTCTACATGAAGAGACAATAAATTTATTAGAGAAAGAGGGAATTTGACAATTCAGGGTATTTTAAGTTACTAGAGCCAAGTGTTGGTTTTCAGTTTGGAGCTAGAAAGTGTCAGATCTCAAGTAACAGTTTCAGAAGACCAGATTTGGAATTGAACGGGCAATCAACCACCATGAGACAGCAAATTCTGTAAAACTTTCTTGAAGTAAATTTTTTCCATTAGTGAATCATTAAAAAATACAAGCAAAGTGTATTTCTGACTGGTTTCTGTAGTCTCTCCAGGTTCTGGAGAGTTCCAAAGCTGCTACTACTGTTTGCTTAAGCATACTGACTCAAGAAGAAAAACAAAGATTTATTGAACTGCTTGTGTCCAGATGGTTACATTTTAGGAAACAGTGCCAACATTCATTCAGCAGTACTAGAAACTAAGATACATCTTTATGTTTAGGTTAAACTAAAATTGTATCAATTCTGCTGAAAGGCAGTAGTACTTTGTAGAACATGGAAGTAACACAGGTGCTTTCTGGGAAACTTTTAGCCTAAGGTCTGGAAAAAGGTTCCGTTGATGTTCTTAGGTTGTACAAGTAAGTGTTCTTTTAAAAGAAGGCATCTGGTGTCCAAAGGTGAGGAAGCAGATGATTGGGCAGGGTAAGTCTGTTGTGGTTCCTTGGAGAAGTTCCATAATACTTCAGGAAGAGAAGCAGCCCTTTGGATGGGTAGGATGGAATTAAGTTTGGTGAATTAGCAAAGAAGCAGGCTGGTGTATCCTTTCCTCAGGGTAAGAGAAGAAAAAAAAAAAAAAAAGCCAGCAACTCCTGCAGTGTGCTAATTGCTATCTTTAATACAAGCTGCATGGAAGTCTGTTTGGAGGTTACATTTTTCTTTGACAAGCTGCTGTTTACAGAGCTGGGTTTCTGCGCTCATGGTTTTGCATAGGCAGGAGCAGGTAGTAGGGCAGGCAGGTAAGGACAAAAGTAAAGATAGAAACAAGTACCGCCCTCCACAGGGTGGGAAGGGTGGTAGGTATCCAAAGACCAAGGAGGTTTTGGGTGCTGACTGGAATGGTAAACAAGCTTCCTGTTGTTTGATTGATGAAGTCCTGAAAAATAGGAGTTGCTGTTTGCTCTTCTGAAATAAGCAGAGTTGTCTCCAAGTGCTGCTTCATTCATTTCTTTACCCAGGGACAGTAACTTGGCAGAATGTAACTAGCTGCTAGCCTAAAATGGCTTACAGTGTGTAACATTAGTGGCAATACACATGGTGTGGTTTGTATTTCCGCTCTGTTGTGCTTGGAGGACTGCTGTCTTAACTCCAGGCTTCATCTCTCTTGCCTTGTTTGTCTGTAACCCTTTGAAGCCAGAAGAATAGGGAATTTGTGCAATGCTAATATGATGTGAATTTATATTACATTGAATCTAAGAGTTGTTGGATGATGCTTTAAGGTAATTTTTAGTGTGTGCCTGGCCTTTGGGCTTTTTGCTTTCTAGTTATTATAGGCTGTTTAAAAGATGTGTGTATATATATTTGTTAGAGGACAGTGGTTTTTTCATTTAATTTTTGTTGTCTCGTGGTACTATATTTAGTACAAAGAAAAGTGGAAAATGAAATCCATGTAGTTCAATATATAAATCCATTTATATCCGATCTCAAATACCAGATTTGTAGAGGTTATAATTGTTTCACAATATAGTCCATATATTAAAATTACTTTGCAATGGAAATTTTAACAAAATCTGACTTGTCAAGCTGAACAGCTCCTATGTGTTAAGATAGCTTCCCTTGTCTGCTTTAAATATGGTACATATTTATTCTTCCTTATACTAGTGTACATATGATCTAAACCAAAAAGTAAATATAACTTTTGGGGAGGGAACAGGATGTTGTGTTGTCCTAAAAGACATCACATGATGAACAAATTTTGTGATTCTGAATGTTCTTTGTTGATAGAAGTTGTTTCCTGAAGATTTTGGTATCTTTTATGTGGTGTGATGATAAAATAGTCTTGCAAAGTTGTGGTCTGGCAAAATACTTACAGACAGGCCTTTAGTATAAAGAATGAGAACCTTCAAATGCTGCTTTGAATTATC
The DNA here is from genome assembly GCF_017590135.1 of Pyrgilauda ruficollis. Classification (NCBI taxonomy): domain Eukaryota; kingdom Metazoa; phylum Chordata; class Aves; order Passeriformes; family Passeridae; genus Pyrgilauda; species Pyrgilauda ruficollis. The sequence goes on along the minus strand of NW_024508100.1, from coordinate 11,110,511 downwards.
CTCTTATTTTCAAATAAGCTTATTATTTGGAAGGAGAAAGGGGGGCACTTGGAAACTTTCTATATTGAACAAAACTTCTGTTATATTGGTGCTGTGGATTGTCACCATATTTCATCAGTTGTCATGCGCTTTTTTTGTGGGTTTGGGGTTTTTAAAAATTTTTATTTATCAGTAATCGGATTTGCTCTGTGTCTCATCACCCTTACTGAAGTATTTAATTTTGACCAAATACCTAAATAGACTAACTGGTAAATCTGTAAAATAATTGGATTTATGTAATCCTCCATTTTAAAACATTACGGTATGGATACAGAGGACTAGAGAGCACTGTCATGGTATCAGAAGCAAAAGCAAAAGCTTTTTTTCTATTTGTTGTAATATTAGCCTGCTAAGATTATGTAGTTTCAGGAGATCATGGGAAGTTTCTGATCTGTAAAGTTTTCAATTTTTTTTCTTTTCATTTTTTCCTCTCTCTGTACATGACTGATTCTCAGGCTAAGAGAGAAACTCCTTCACTTGCTTAGAGCTATGAGGCTAATCCTCCCACCTTTAGGATTCTGTGGTAGTTATTTTAAGTCTAATGAGGTTGTTGGGGCATGGCTTAATAGGCTGATTGTGGGCAGATGGCTGTTGCCTTGTCTTATTTTTATCTTCTAATGCTATTGAGCAGTACTGTAGTGGAAGGAGTAAATATTTGCTTGATAAATGTAACAATTTTTGGAATTGCTCATAGAATTTGAGGATACTTGTTGCCAGTTCTCTAGAATTTGCTTTCTTTTAAGAAACTTTTGATTTACTGTTTTAAATGTTTCTTTTGTCTCCAGGTTTTGAAAGTATTTTAGAAGGGCTTTATGGACCAAGGCTACGAAGAGACCTCAGTTTATTTGAAGGTAAATAAGCCAGCTTTTAGTGCAATGACTTTAACTTACTGACTTTTCTTTTAGCTAAAAGTAGTTTCAAATATATATCTTGAATTTGAAAAAGGAAATCTTTTCTTTCCTATGTTCATTTTTTCATTTTCTTGTCAGTACTGTGCCTAAGCAAAACACTAGGGAGAGTGATACATAAGTTTTGTTCCCATACAGGGGTATTCAGATTACCTGAGCTTTTCTGCAAAAAGCTCTCTATATGAAAAATACTCACTCTTCTGGAATACTGCATCTTCTACTTTGTTTTTGAATATCCTTTAGAAAGGGCAGACAAGCTGCTCAGCTTCCTATTGACATTAATTGGTAAAAGGAAGGTAATGGATGCTAGTTTGGTCTTGTAGTGGTCAAGAAAGTTTATGCTTTTAATATATTCATATTTTTTTACATCTTTATTATATGTACACCAAGCTTTTAGTTTTTATAGTACTTTATATATATATATATATATATATAAAGTCCATTACCCTTAAAAGACCCAGCATTAGTCCAAATGGGTGTGGTTTTGCTGGAATAGCTGTGAATAACACATAAGTCCTTGGTTAAGTATGGAATGATTTATCTTTGACAGCATGGGGACTATACAGCAAAAATTTGGTTTGGAGTATTGAAAGAATTGTTTTGCCAAGTTCATTTTAAGATTTAAAAAAATGTTACTTTTGTTATGAAACCTTAAAAATGTTCCATCTAATTCTCTACAATTCATTGTCTGATAGTGTAGTTTGTAAAGCATATCACTTATTTAGTGCTAGTACATGAGGCAGACTGGCATGTGCTGCATATCTTTGCTTAGAATACTTTAGAAGCAATTGGTTTAGCTTGGTTATGATTTTGTCCCCTTCATAATGTGCAAGTTCCTTGGCCTGTATCATATGCATAACACAGTATTTTCATGGGGAAGGGGATGGAACTTGGAATACTACTTTGCTGATGCTTTCAGAATATTTTTTTCTTTCTCAAGCTAGGCATGCCACTAATAAGACATAAAAACATTTAAGAAATATGTACAGTTGGATTAAAGCTTGTTTTCATGACTAGTATTCTCATCTGCTGTGGTAAGCACATTTGAAAAGGAAACAGGATATTGTTATAAGTGTACAGTATCTCTTTTGTTTTTTTCTAATTCTAATATGTTGTATGTATTGGGCTTTACACTGATTAGTAGTTAAAGCTTTATTTTTTGTATGAAAGGGTTTACCTTTTTTTTTTTTTTTTTGCTTTTGGGTAAGAAAGCAGAAACTACTGAGCTAATGAGGTAGTGGCCAAAGTCTAAGCCACTGTAAAGTTTATATTGCTCCTTTAGGGTTCATGTGTGCAGGTATTTGAGCTGTCTTTAACTTTTAACTTATTTGCCTCATGCTGTTGAGGATTTCTTACCTATTTAAAATCTGGTACTTCCATTGCTTGCGTATCTTTGTTACTTGATGCCCTTGTGACTTTGTCTTGAAAATTAAATTTGTGTTTATCTAAAATGCAACATCTCAGAGCTATTTTTTTTCAATTTCTGAAAATTTTTGTCATTAATGTGCAAGAGTTCTTCAACAATTAAAGCCTATTTCCATGTCTGAGGCGTCTGTAAAATTTATTTTAGTTCTGGAGCCAACTGCTCCAGAACTGCTGGTAGGTTGGGATGCCTACCTTACCTTACTCTATTTTTGGTTCATTTTTATAGATATAGTATCTGTAACTTCAGTAATGCCATGTGAAATAGTTTATACTGATACAGTAGAGGTCAGTTTTATCATTAGTATAGTATACAGAGCTGTTTCTGATTTGAAGTCTGAATTCTGTTTTAAAGATTAATACAGAACTCTCAAGTAAAATTTGTACAAATTTTTCCAGTGTCCTAAGTGCCACTTTTCATTTCACAGGTAATGTAGCTAAGATACAAAATAAATAATTTGCCTTAGTTAAAAAATATGGCTGGCAGAATTAGAACTCATGTTTTTACACTCTAAGAATGTGCCTGAATTACTGCATCTTTTAGGCTGTTTATTTTCCTCATCGTAACCACTAAACTAATACTGTCAACGTGCAATATTATGGCTCATTAGCAGCAAGAGTGTGTTTCCTTAAATATACCTCAAGAAGTTATGTAGCTTTCTTGTGCAGAAATATGTGAGAATTGGCTGAAATGTATGCTGCTTAGATACAATAGCATTTTATTGTCTTATGTTGTTGGCTTTATCTCTTGTGACATGAAAAAGATCAGTAATGTTTGCAAAATGTAACATGACTGATATATTTCCTCCTTAGTTCTTTCTTGAAATAGTATTTGATTTATAGATTAAAATATTGTATTATCTTAAGTTACTTGAATAAATAATAAATTGCAATGACAAATCTAAGTGCTAAAAGGTAGACTTCAGTTTTACTAGACGATTACACTTTTCCAAGAGAATACCTTTTAAACATTTTTTTGTGTCTTGTAATTCTTTTATACGTAGGATTTACTTTGTACTTGCTAAAGTGTTTCTTGTCACAGTTATTCAGCACCAGTTTGTTATCCTGACTGCTTGGATTCTGCAGCTTCTGGTTGCAGAGGGGTCAAGTTCTGTATCTTGGCGTCTGACCTTGGTTCAAGCTCTGAACTGAGGCTTCTTATGTCATTGGATCTTTAGGGCTTTCTGATCCTTTCCTCATACCCATTTTCAGCTTAGCAAATTCACATATAAATTGTTACGTTTTACATTCTACTTCTGGATAGTTAGCTAAACTGTCAAAAAGCTGTTCCTCTAATCAGGTGGTATGTGTGAACTTCCTTTTGTACACACAAAAGAATTATGTGAAGATCTAGTCTCTTAACCACTAAGGAAAAGCTATGTCTTGTTGGAAAAACGCAGCTCTCAATGTTCTTTTTCTGCCAGGAAAAAATAGTCTTTATACAGGATGAAAGCTTTTATTTTTTCTTATGTTCTTTTGGAGTATTTCTAGTAGTGAAAAATTTTATTAGAAACACAAATCTAGTAGAATTGGAGGTTTTAGGAAATTTAAAATATGAAGGACTTGATAAATACTTCAGCTGTTTTAATGTACTTATTAGGAAGCAGTAGTGCTGTATAAAAAGAAAGGCGGTGATATGTTCAAAATTGTCACAAATAGCTGGAAAGTCTTTTGGGACGTTATTATAATCAGAAAATACTGGTAAGTAAGAGATTAACTTTTTAAGCTATTTTGTATTTAAATTTACTAGACAATTATTTTATATTTTGAGATACAAACATGGAATCTGTTCAATAGTACAGATGTCTGAATTAATTTAATTAATTTGGCATTACTTCTTGGGAAAAGTGGTTTGGGAAAACAAAGATATGAGACTCTTAAGAAATGTAAAAGAAAAATATTTTTTGTCAAAATTCACCATTTTATTCTTAATAAATGGAAATAAGTATAACAGCTTTGTGCTAAAAGGTTTTGCTTTCAAGTAATAATCTGTACTGTGTTTAGTATTAAAATGATTTTTGCACAGTCTTAGCAACTTTTTTTCATGAGCTAGCAAGCATTATAGGTTGTCTGCAAATCTTCCATCATCTGACCCCAAACAAGATAAAATGGGGAGGGAAGATGATCCTCATCCTAAATTCAATGCAGCTGGAGGAAAGTCAGTTCAGGTTGAAGTGCTGTCTGTGCCTCTGATTTTTCTGAGAGTATGGCTGCCTATCTGGAGTTAAAAACTTAATACTGATATCAGGACGTTTCCTGGGGTGGTGACCCAAGACTGTTTGTCTGGCATTTGATATATCTTGCATATTATCTGATATCACTTTTGATATATCTTGCATATTATCTGATATCACTTTTGCTGGCAGACTTAATATGTCTTGTACATGATTTATACTGCTTTGATTAAAGGGTTTAGTGTTATGTAGCGCTGATGTTTCTCAAGGTTTGCTTTTTTGGCAATACACAAGGGTTGCTCTCTAGTTTGACTTTTACCAGTGGAAATTCAGGATTCCAAGGCAGAGGAACTTCTCTGAAAGTATAAATCCTGCCCTAGAGTTAGCTGTAGAATCTCAGGGTTCATAAGTAGGGTGTTCATGGTTGCCAGGAAAACAATAAACTTGTTGTGAGGGAATAGTGTTGTTTTTATGCTGTGGACATCCTAAAGGAATAGCTCTAATGGGCTGGGACAGGTAGATTAATTCAGCAAAAATGACTCATTATCTCTTGTTACTGTCCAGCCAAGAAAAATACCATGTCTGTTTTTAAACATCAGCTGTCCGACCTGTAAAAATTGCTGCTTTGCATCCCTGAAAGCATATAATACAATAATACAGAATTCTGTTCTAAGTCAGTATTTTAGAGCTGAGCATGCTAGATTTAAGTAATAATATGGAGTTACTTACATTATGTTTGTGCTCAAGTGAAGAACCTTTATTTTTCAGAGTAATTTTATTCTTATTTTGCCTTTTAATAATATCTTTGAGAAGAAGTAAAAAGCTCAGCAGTTGTGGGAAGAGGGTAGAGGACAATGGGCAGTGGGAAACAAGCCCGCAGACAGCAAGGTCAGAGAAGGGTAGAGGACAATGGGCAGTGGGAAACAAGCCTGCAGACAGCAAGGTCAGAGAAGCAAGAGCGGAAAGGGGCTCCAGTCACTGGAGCAGAGATTCCCCTGCAGACCTTGGAGAAGACCATGGTGAAGCACGTGGAACCTGCAGCCCTTGGAGAAGACCATGGTGAAGCACGTGGAGCCTGCAGCCCATGGAGGACATGTCGGAACAGATATCCACACTGCAGCCCATGGACGACCCACTGGAGCAGGTGGAGATGCCCTGAAGGAAGCTACAGCCAGTGGAGATCCCACGCTGGAGCAGGCCTCTGTCAGGAATTGCAGCCTATAGAGAGGAACCCATGCAGGAGCTGTGGGTCTGTGCAATGGTCTCTTCCTGAAGGACTGTGCCCTGTGGAAAAGACACGTACTAGTGCAGTTCATGAAGAGCTGCAGTTGTGTAAAGAACTGTGTTTAGACTGGAGCAGTTTGTGAATTCCTGCAGCCCATGGGAGAGACCCCAAGCTGGAACCAGGGAAAAAAAAAGAAGGAAGTGGCAGAGAGGAACTGTTACAAACTGAGAGCAGCCCGTTTCCCATCCTCCTTGCACTGTTTGGGGTGGGGGAGGAGGTAGAAGAGTCGGGAATGAAGGAGTGAGGCTGAAGCCTGGGAAGAAAGGGCTGTGAGGTGGTTTGGCGTTTTCCCTTTCTTATTATGCAAATCTGTTTTTATTGGCTATAAATGAAATTGATTCTCTCCAAGTTGGGTCTGACTTCCCTGTTACAGTAATTGGTAAGTGATCTCCCTGTCTTTATCTTGACCCTCAAGTTTCTCCCCCTGATTTTATCTCCCACCATCTTACTTCCTCACCCCTGCCCTGTTGAAGAGGGGCAGTGAGAGCATCAGTGGATTGGGGGGTTGGCAGCCAGCCAGGATCAGGCTACCATCATGTGCTTTTGAAAGCAGATAATCTCAAGAACCTCCCGAAACAGAACTGACTGTAATTTAGTGGTATGGAGAAAAGGAGGAAACATACCTGGTAACTAATAATTGGAGTGAAAATGTTGTTTAGGTTGTGAGCATATGAGCAGGATGGAGAAAACCTTGGTGTTGTAGTTAATCATATTTGGATTCACATGCCAAAACACTGCAGCTGTAATAAGGGCTGCTGCGTAACTAGGATACTGTAGGAAAAGTACTGCCTGCAGTGTAAGAAAGTCTGGTGTAAAGGTAAAAGACATCATCTTAAGATCTTGCTCCCCATGTTCAGGAAACAGGTGTTCAAGTGAGACTTGTGCAGAAGAGATGGAGTTGAATCTCATGAGGAAAAGCAGGTGGACTAGATTAGCCACAAAATTAAGTGTTATGGGGATAATGAAAGTCTCTGTAAATTCATCAGAGTGCTAAATATCTAGTTATTGTTCATGGGTACAAGAATAAAATTGCCACAAAAGCAAACTGGAATAAGTTGCCATGTGCAATTTTGAACAAGAAATTAAAAGCTTGATTTTAGCTACTAGCACAGATGGTTTGGGGAAAGTTTTAAAGTAACTGGTGTTTGTGAAGAGAAGGGTATTGACTGAAAACTCTTAATTTTGAAATGGAGCTTAGTTTAAAGAAGGTAGTTTATGTGTATCCATTCAGTAGAAGACTGGACTTGATGTAGGCAATGTAAGTTTAAGTCCTGCATTCCCTCTAGACCAGAGTACCTTTTCTGATAAAACATATAAAGGTACATTTCTAGATGAATCAAGTGCTACAAGTGATTATAAGGCTTGCATTTGTCTATAGTGATTATATCAAATAAGTTAAAATACTATAAGTATGATGCATATAGCTCACATGGTGAGGAGTCTATGTCCTAATTCTTAGCTTAGTTTATGACAAGTTTGCACACTTCAGTTAAAAAGAAGATATCTGCAATGCAGAACTTTCTTTGCAGTATTCAGATTCCTCCAGTAATTATGACAGATAATCAATTGAATGACACAAGTTCACCTTTTCTTCTAAGGAAGGCACTCTCTGTTGTTTTTAAGTTGAGCTGTAAAAGCCAGACAAGAATTTGAAAATATCTGAAGTATTGAATATGACTGAATGCAATGTATCAATAAATATATATCATATTAGTAAGGGAATTTATTTAAGAGAATTTTAGGAAGTGTGCGTTGTTCTCAAAATCCATTTTTGCTTGTTTAAAACATCTAGCTTTCTTTTCTTCCTTTAAGACTGTGAGCCAGAAGAGCTAACTGACTGGTCTATGGATGAGAAATGTTCCTTTTGTAATTTACACAAAGAAACAGCCAGTGTAAGTATGAGCATTCTATTAAACATTACTCCCCAACACTAATTTTTTTGGTATGAAAGTAAGAGAGAATTGAATTTTGCAAATAAATTAATTCTGCATTTTGACTCAAGGTAGTTTGACTTTAGTGGTTCTAGTCCATTCAATAGCTCAGTAATTTAGTTGTATATTTTACTACCAGCAGACCAACTTCTGAAAGATGTTATGATCTTCATATTTTTTCTAGGATCGTGCATCAGTTTTCGGTTCTTCACAGTCAACGCCTACAGAGGAACTGTCATCTCAGGGCCAGTCCAACACTGATAAGATTGAATGCCAAGCAGAAAACTATCTAAATGCACTCTTTCGAAAGAAAGGTAATAAAAGCATGTCTTTTGTATCATAAAATATGACAAAAAATCTAGAAGAATCAAATTATTCAGGGTTAATTTTGTTTCCTAAGTATTTTTTTTATTTATCTACTGAGATAGATGTTTCTGCTGTTTCTATTTTTTATTCCTTTGGTTTTCGTTAATCTTTTTTTTACTTGAATCACCAAATGAAGTACTACCCTTCCTACTTGCCAATCCTTTTCATCCTCTTGCAATATGTGTCATTCTTTTGAATCCCTGTTCATAAATTGTATTGGATTTTTCTTTTTACCATGAGCTGCTATTTTGTTTTCATGCCAATCCCAGGTGTTATTCTCTGGAATCCAAAGCGTGTAAACATTTTCTGTTCTTAAATTCTCACTTCTGGTTTTCAGTGGGAAACACATTTTAGGCAAGAGAATGTGGTTTTCAGATTGCAAAATGGAATTTGGGATCTTCTTGCACGAAAGCTGTTCCTTCAAATACATCCGAGTTGGAGGTTAAAACTTCTTGTCAAAATATAGTATTTAGTAGGTCATTAATTGTTTGACTGTTCTTATTCTTTGCTCTATCATCAAGTTAGAGCAGTACATGAGTGATTGACAAATCAGTTTAGTTCATGAACGTTACTTTGTTTACTCACTGTCCACAAAAGCAGAAATACTAATTTTCTTCCTCAAGTTCTTGTGAATGAAGAATGTGAATGAAGTTACTGTGAATGCAATAACTACAATTTTCATAGGTTTTTCTTGGGTTTAGTATGTGTGTGTCAGAATAGCTGAGTATGGCTAGGGTGACAGCTCTCTCTTGCTTTTGACAGAGGTAGAGTCAGACACTGTCTCTTTTTCACATAGGTGGGAGAAAAAAGCAAAGTTAGTTATCTCCCTTTTAAATTGCTGTAGCAGGAGAGATTATTATGCCCTTGAACCTGGGGTATTTTTCTGTACAGATTTGTCTACTCAGTCTACATTTTGCTTTTTTTATTTTAAAGAACTGAATGGAGTACAACAGCATTTTGAGTGCATCCTTTGGACTCCTGGCTTTCTTTCAAACCAGCTATTTTCCATTTGAAATAAAATGTCCAATGAAGTTGGCACCTCGTTACTTCTTAAAGTCTTATTATATTTTCATCACAGGCCCAATTGTGTGGCATCTCCCTAGGCAGATACTTTAATTCCTTCAAATTTCTACTTTGCCAGATCTCTTCTTGGTCTTGATGTGTACAATGTTATTCAGTGTTTGCCTGCTTTATGCTTCTGCTGCAGATGATCTCTTTTGATACTCTTTGAGAGGAACTTCTGTCATGGGAGAAGTGAAACTTGGCATGACCTCACCTTAGTGGAGTGAATGACTTCTAAGTGAAGTTTTTCACAAAGAACATTTGGCTTTTAGCATTTTCTTTTGGTTTGATCTGCCAGATCAGTAATGCTAGTTTAAAGAGGTTTTGTCTATTGAAAAATGAGACTTCCAGTTGTTTTTGTGATTCTCTGAAGTACTTCTATAATTTTGGGTAAGAATTTACTGAGAATATTGCTTCAGTTCAGGTTTTAGCAAAGTCTTTAAGTTGTTCAAATTACGGGAAGTGAAAAGAAAAAAAATCAGTAAAGAGCATGTGAAACCAATTTATGAGGTATTCAAGTAGCTGGTTTGGATTTTAGGAGGAAGATGAAGAGTTTTACTAAGAAAATCCCAAGTCTGCTTTCTGAATTTTTGTAGGTTTTTGAGTTCAAGTATCAACTTATGAAGAAAGAAATAAAAAAGAATTCCAGTAATTGTTTAGCTAAGGAATAGTTCTTATACCTGGTCCCAAACCAGATGTTCTTTCATTGTTAGAACATTGTAGAATTCTCGGCTGGCTGTCTTTATAATGGAGCAACACTTGTTTGGATTGCAAACTCCTAAACTTGCTGATTTAGGCCTCTATGAACAACTTCTAAGACTATTGAGGATATTAGAGAGTTCATTTCTTGGTCCCATTAATCTTTTATCTTGAAGAAATTAATATATGGCTTCTTTAATTTGCAGACTAGTTGTAGGGGGTTTGATTGTGGGCTTTTTGGTTTTTTGGGGTTTTTTTTGTGTCAGGGAGCTTGTTCAGATCTCAAAACATGCCGCAGCAAAGATATATTGTTGCCTGGAGCAGACAGCCTTCAGACATTAATGTATGACTATTTGTCTGTAGAATCTAGGACAAAAGATAAAACTCCTGCCAAAATTGGTAAACTCTTGAAATGCTGTAAACAGCTAAGGTCTTCCCATTAGGAATCCAACTTCACTATGTATTAGTGAGAGACCAGTTTTGTAGTCTAAAGTTGTCTGTAGGAAAGTCCTGTGCTCAGCAAACACGTCAGCAAATCCAAAGTCCTTCTTGTCATCAAACACTGATTGTTGCCATTAAACAATGTGTCTGAAACCCAAATGCTTTTCTTCCCAAGTATGACATCTCTCTTTACCCTTTTGATGGTGTAAGCAGAGTAGACTTAGATAGGTGCTTTTCCACTTACGTAATGCTGAAGTTCAGCTATTCTGTTTTGTTAAGGGAAAAACACAGTATGCTTAAAAAATACATATAGGTCTTTTTTTACTATGAGTATTATAGAGTGTGACATGTGATCATTGTTATATCACAGAATCCCAGTTGTTTAAAAGCTTGATCAGACATTTTGTTCATGGATGATTAATTTTATGTATTTCTAGTAATACACATTGTGTGTTCTTAGAAACTCATTTTTCCACGCAATATTAATGTGACCTCTTTAAAGAAAACCAAAGAAAAACAGTAGTGAATCAGGTTCTATCTTCAGGACAGATGATCCATCAAGAGATGACTGAGACATGAGAAGCTCATGTAGAAGTTAAGGAATTTAGGCACAAAATTATAGAGAATTATAGAGAGAATGTTTGAGATTACTCGAATCTTTTCAGATTCTCTGGGCTGCTCTGTGAAGTATCTTCAGTGCCATGTTTCCCATCCCAAAGTAATTTTCCTGTAAACTTTTTCAAGCTCTTTACTGTTTCTAAATATCCTTGTTATGTTGTAAAATATTTCTATTCATAAATATGGCTTTCTTATACCATACCATATACCTGAATTTAACTTTGAGTTCTTCTGTTCTTTTCGTAGTTTTCTTTCAGTTGTGTAGCTGTCACAGGCTGGTTATGCATCTTGGACAGTGTATATTTAATTTAGCAAACCTTTGACAACATAATCATGCACACATTATCTCAGACCAAAAACTACTGAGACTTTCTGAGGTGTAGTTTTGAGTTGCACACACTACTTCATCCAAAACCTGCAGTTTCTTTTGATTATTAATCTTAAGAAATCTAATTTGTCCTTTCAAAATCTGTATGGTTTTCTGTAATCACTGACACAGTTTGTGCAGTAAACTTCTGTGACAGCTTTGCTGTCCCTCTTAAACTTCATCAGGAAAGAATGTTTAGTGGGGTCTTGACTCCTTTCTTAAGGCGATGCTTTTTGTGTTCACCACCTACCTGCCAGTGTTATTCTCTTCACTGATTCTGCATTTCTTGATCATTTCTACTACATTTACAAGGATTCATAGAAATATGACTGGATATAGAATAGTGAACATAGCAACCCGAGTAGAGGAAGAAAAAAGGTGGAGTATTTTTGAGAACAGAAGAGTTAACTTACTCCTTCTGTTTGTTGGTTGGTCAAGTTAGCTGAGTTAGTTAATCATGATATATGCCTCAGAATAAATAGTTGTATTCCTGTTGTAACGTGCTGATGACCTGACAGCGACCTGGACAATTCTACAAGTAGAACTAAGAACATCACTGGGACAGTTTGATTGCTGTTGAAGTGGGGTTGTTAAAAGAAAATGTGGCCTTTTTGTGAAAAGGGCAGAGATGGAGTGAATTTATGAAGCATACTGAGAAGCAATCACATGTTCTTAGTCCTGCTCCTTGCAAAACTAGATTGCAGGTAGAGGGGGACTGTGATTCCCTGCTGCTTTTCACTGCCTTTTGGCATTGTGTCAGAAGACAAATTAAGTCATAAGGTTGAGTTTTAAGTGGAGAAGTACTGGTTTTCAATAAGTGGAATGCTGTTGTGAAACACTATTTTGGGAGCTTTTAACTCATTGTTCATTGTCCTGACAGTCACATCTGTCACCACAGACAGTGCAGTCTAGTGATCATGCATAACATATGTGCAGAATAGTTAACTGTACAGGTTTGAATAGTTACAAGATGGTGCAGCACATAAACTGAGGAAGTATTAATCCCAAATGTGAGCTTTGAATTAAAGTAAATCATTGCAATTAGTCATAATTGCATTACATAATTACTCTTTTCTCTTCCATTCAGACTGTTACCTTGACAATCACAAGCAGAAAATATCAGATTACATCATACAAATTCAGTCTTCTTTTATCCTAATAAATCCTAATAATATCAGATTTGCAGGCCTTTAGAGACTGTTCTACTGGGTTTAAATTATACATTATACATGAGCTAAATACAGCTGCCTTGTATTTTATAACAGCTATGAAAAATGGGGGTTTAAACAGATGTAGGCATGCAAATCTAAAACTTTGCAAGTTTTTGTTATAGTCGCAAGTCCTAATAAGACATCTTAGGAAAAAAACCTGTTCAGGTCATACTAAGTATATCTGGTGCCATCTGCTGATAACAATTAAGAAATATTTAGTAGTGATAGTAAGTTCAGAGTTGTAATACCTTTCTTGCCCAAAATACATTTCATTGTGTTTAAAAATTTTGTACGGCTAATTACAAATGTCTCATGTGTAGTGGAAAATTGCCACTATGAGTCACAGGATGGCTGAAGTACTTTCCCATGTTGGGTGGAACAGACTGGCCAAGGAGATACTGGAGAGCAGCACTGCAGAAAGGGATCTAGGGGTCCTGGTTGATGGAAAGTTGAACATGAGCCAGCAGCACCCTGGCAGCCAGGAGGGCCAGCCCTGTCCTGGTGGGCATCGGGCATGGCATGGCCACCTGGGCAAGGGAGGGGATTGTCCTGCTCTGCTCTGAGCTGGGGCAGCCTCACCTCAAGTGCTGGGGCTGTTTTGGGTGCCACAGTGTAAGAAAGACATTAAACATTGGAGAGTGTCCAAAGGAGGGCAGCAAAGATGATGAAGGGTTTTAAGGGGAAGCCATACAGGGAGTGGCTGAAAGTCACTTGCCTGTTTCATCCTGCAGGAGACTGAGGGGAGACCTCATTGCAGTTACGACTTTCCCTTGAGGGGAAGTGGAGGGGCAGGCACTGATCTCTTCTCCCTGGTGGTCAGTGACAAGACCTGAGGTCAACCTCAGTCCCAGACCTGTGCCAGAGGAAGTTTAGCCTGGATATCAGGAAAACATTTTTCACCAGAGGGTGGTTGGGCACTGGAACAGGCTCCCCAGGGAAGTGGTCACAGCACCAAGCCTGACAGAGTTCAAGAAGCATTTGGACAGTAATCCTAGGCACGTGGTGTGACTCTTGGAGCTGTCCTGTGCAAGGTCAGGAGCTGGACTTCGATGGGTCCCTTTCAACTCAGGATATTCTAATTCTAAGACAGGGTCAAAGTCTTTACAATGGTACATAGCAAGATAATGACAGACTGTGAACAAGTTGAAATGAGAGGTTCTTTTTAATGAAGGTAAGGTAAGGAAAAATGAGGACAGACAAGCAGTAGCCCATGCCACCCAGAGGTTGTAGAGTCTCCCATCCATGGAAGTATTCCTTACTTAACTAGGTAAAATCCAGAGGAACTCACTTTGACCTCAAAAATGACTACTTTGAATAAGCAGTTTTACTAGAGACTTCCCAAGGTACTTCCACCACGATTTACAAGTTAATGATTTGCATTACAGAACAGTCAATGTGATAGCAGCACTATTTGCACTTATGGCAGATAAGTTTAGTCTACCTGAGTCTAACCCTTTTGATTGAATATGTGTTTAGCAGCAAGAACACTTCAAATGCAACCTGGGAGCCCATCTTTCAGAGTATATGCTCTTAGATACACACACACACACACCCTCATCATGTTACCTTTTTAGAGTAAAATAACTTAAAATCTATGAACTACCAATAGCTGCCGCTGTTGAATATATAAGAAATTCTGCTGCATTTATTCTTCATAGGGAATATTTGGAAATCATTACAAAAAATTAAACTAATTCTAAAGAAATTATTATAAGAACAAAAAAATAAATCCTTTATCATTCTTACTTGGTAAAAGATTACTTTGCTCCTAAGGGTAAAGCTGACTTCTCCTGCAAGTGTCTAAAAGCAATATATGCTTGACTGTTACTGGGGCGAAGAGCCTAAGGTGGAATAGAAAGGCAGTAAAAACTTGACAGCTCTGAATTAGCTTTGTCTTGCAATTTTATAGTAATTGATGCAGGGGATGGTGATTAATAAAGAGAAATCTGTTCCAGGCTGTTGTATTTTCCTGCTAATGGTAGGTCCCCTGTGATTTCTGGTCTTTTGCTTCTTAAAGGTACAGATCACAGCAGGATGTAAAGTAATTCTCCCATTTGCACTGATGATCACCTGTTACCCAGAAGTTGTCAAAGAAGTTTTTCTTGTGTACATGCAAAAAACTAATTGCTCTGTATAAGTAGGGTCATTCCAGACCCTACTCGGTCTTGATAATGTTTTGTATAATTCATTTTCTTTGAGTTTCTGATTACAGACAGTCAAATTTTTGGGTTTTCAAGCTAATCTGTTGATCAGTAGATTTCATTGTCTGGAACTACCATTTCCCTGTCATGCAAACAATTTTCTTCCTAGATAATTCAGTTATTTAATTTCATCTCTTAACTTTCCATATTGTTTTCTTGTGTTTTGCATGTGCATTGGTACTTTACATCTATTGTCTTACTGTTCCAGGATCTGTTGAATTTTTTTTCTTTGCTTCTAAGTGTATCTCTAGGATAGTAAACTCCAGTTGAACATTTATTGAGTTCATTATTTAGGAATCAGGAATTAGATATGCTCTGTTTATATTGCTGTGCCTGGAGGTTTCATGGTGGGGAGAGATCTTTGTAGGTATCCTCCATCATTTAGAATTTTACATCATATCTCTCTTCAAAAGACATCTGTCAATTTTAGGTATTTTGGTAGAGATCTAGTTGGAAGATTGTTGGAAGATAGAGCTTTAACCATAAGCAGACTTGTTTTGTCATGCCCTGGCTAAGTTCTGTTGAAGCCAAGATGTCTTAAAAATGCTGGAGCTCCACCGTACCTCATCAAGCACTATGGAGAGGCTGGCCAAAAGGTCTTGACAGGAAGCATCTGAGCAGTGAGTCAGCTGCCCTCTCGGGTGCTATAGACAGCAGATCTCATAGGTGCAGGTTTGTAATTCCTTGCAATGCTCTGTTGGTGAAAATGAATTCTCAAAATGGAATATGTTTTAAATAAACCTGAAACAAACAAGCAAAAAATCTTCCGCTCATTCATCCTAAACCTGAGCAGCATTCCTTGATCAGTGCTGGCAGTCACTCTCTTGATAGCTGATGGATAAACCTTCATTGGTTTATATCCATAGAATGCTTGAGCAAATATGCTGTGTGATCCTCCAAACTTCCTATTAGGACCCTTTCTATGTACCCTTTGCATGCAAACACCTACCCAACCCAGCCCTTTCAGTTTCTTCACTTCCATGAAAAAACCCTTCATTTATCATCTATTTTATTTGTTTCAGATTAACTTTATTATCCCAGTAACTACAGAACCATGTCCTTTGGTATTTCCTCCAGGCAATCAGGGCTCACCAAAAACCTAATTCTTGTTCATTGCTTTCACACTTGCTTTAAATCCCTCTCCCTTCTTGACTGAAAACGGTTTCACTCATTACCTGTGAACTCAAGGATGGGCAGTGGTAATATATTGAAAAAGGATATTTGTGTGGAGAGGAGTGTAGAGTTGAAGGAAAGAAGGACGAGTGAGGTAGTGAAGTAAGTACTACTGCTGCCAGTTTAAGGGAAAACACAGATCTCTGAGTATGGTCAATTGTACTTGTCCTGTGAAATGGTGTGTTGCAGTCATCAGGGCAGTAGCACAGCTTACTTTAAGTTTCTTAATTACATTGTTTATGCTAAGTTACATTTTTTCTGTTGCTTCTATCTGGATTCTTTTTGGTGATTCACAGTTAGTTTCAGCTATGCTTTTTAGTAAGAGGTTTCACTTTTTTCTAGCTGATAGATAGCATTAAAGTAAAATAATATATATCATGTTTGATCCCTTTTTTTGTTTGTTTCTAAAATGAGATACTTCTTTCCATTGAAACGTGACATACACAAGCAAAATACAGGATATAGTTAGTACATAAGCAAAAAATAGGGTATAGTTAGTTTAGAATAGGAAATAAAGCTTTTCTTCCAAGTGTTTTATTGCTAGCACTTTGAAAATGTCCTGAAAACCCTGTAAGATTTTACAGTAAAAACTTAAAACTTTGTTTGCATTCAATTGGTTGTATTACTACAAATTGTATGGGATATTTCAAGTAGCATCATATCAGTTCTGACATTTCAATCCTAAACCTACGGTGGGGATTATAATCTCAGAGTGGAACACATATCTTTTTGCTTTTTTTCTCTTTTTAAGACCAGTTCCTCAAAAGTTCAATTGTTCTGTGTAATGAAGAGGACTAGTCTTTAGAACTACACTTGAAAATTATTTTTGTTATGGTTGTTCTTTGAAAGTAACTTCTTTCTGTATTAATCCTTTTTTTTTTTTTTTTTTTTTTTTTACTTTCATGGTTTGTATTCAAAATTCTTTATTTTCAAAACTGAAAATGAACAGTGTGAAAATGAAAATTCAACTTATTTGCCAACAGTACAGATTCTAAGTCCCCTAAGTAATGTAACCCCACATACTCTTACTTGCATGCTATGATAGGAGGAGTAAGGTAAAAATTAATGATCTGTACTATATGTTCTTTCAAATGACTTCCAGTTAGGAATGCTCATTAAAAAAACTTGATAGAGAGATCTGAATTAATATGTTCGTTGCACATGTACTTATTTAACACATTTCTGCACTTATATGAAGTATTGATTATAAGAAAAGTGATTAAGCTTGGTTCTTAATATATCTGTTGCCTGTGTTTTCTGTTTCTAGATCTTCCTCAGAACTGTGATCCTAACATTCCCCTAGTTGCTCAGGAATTAATGAAAAAAATGATCCGTCAGTTTGCGATTGAGTACATTTCAAAAAGTAGCAAAATTCAAGAGAACAGAAATGGTTCATCATTTGAACCAAGTCTGATGTGTAAAAGTATCCAAATGAACCAAACGGAAAACTCCCTTCAGGAAGAACAGGATAGCCCTCTAGACCTCACTGTGAATCGAACTCAAGAACAGAATACTCAGCAAGGTAAATTTCTGTATCTGATAATCTGTGTTTTGCTGTCATTTATTTATTTTATGGTGTCTTTTTCCCTTAAGCAATAAATGTCCATGTCAAATAGAAACATTTTTCATATTGTGTGTTAGCAGATAAGCGTTCTGATTTCTGAGTGCCTGTGTTAAATAAGTGGCATTGGAATTTCTCAGCTTTGGAATACTGAATCTAAGTCCTCTCACCTGTGCTGTCACAGGTAACAGTGGTTCAAAAACTTTTTTGAAGAAATGGCTGTCAAGAAGCCTGAGAAGAGAGAAAAAGATGCTGATATTTCAGGGAGCAAATGTCACTCAGTCTCTGTCAGCTCTTGAACACTTTGATTCTTTAAATACGGGCTGGTTAGAATGATGGGAAGAGAAGATTAATCTGGGAGAAAATTTCCATACTTCATCCCTTAATCAATACAGATGAGTGCAGCTTTCTTAACTGAGAGTAAAGCTAGAAAAATAGTCTGTCTCACTATCATTTACAAAAAGGAAATAATTTCTTTGCCTCAAGGAGTATTGCTAACCAAAACTGATAACAGTATAATCACAAGAGTGTTTTGGACTTTGAACTAGATTTGGATTAGCAGCAGTTTTCAGGAAGGGTTGTGACTGTCATGTGCAACTGAGAGCAATGGCAAAAGCAGCTTTTGTCTTTTACAGATATCAGGGTCTGTGTTAATCCTGTCATACTGCAGACCAAAGGGAAAAGTTGACATGTATGTCATATACCATACTAAAAAAGTTGAAAGAAGCCAGAACTAAGTTTTTTTGGGTTTGTTTGGGGTTTTGTTTGTTTGTTTGTTTTAATATGTTTTAGCAGATTTGGTATGTGTGTACCCAATGATGCAGTCTTTAATTAGAGATCCTTGGGGGCAGGGAATGCTGATGGATTCCTCATGATAAATATACCTATTCTAGGCTAAATTTCAAGCGTCCTTTCTCTTCGACTGAAAAAAAAATAAGAAAGAAATACTAGAATTATTGCTTTTATTCTGTATGGTCAGTGGAAACCAGTTCATGCCAGGGTTTAGTAAAGACTTAGTGGTTTAAATCCTGAGACAATACCTGTTGTGCTTGGATGTAATTTTTCTATATATGAGTTACAGATTTTAGAGGTTTATAATTGGCCAGGTTGAAGCACATTTCTTTTGCAAGAGCAATAAAACATACTTTCCTGATATCAGCACTATAGCATGTTGCTTACTTCAGCATCTGATCATTAATAACTAGTTCATGAAGGAGCAAAGTCCCCAAAGGCAGGTTCTGGTCTTTGCTGAGCCCAAATAAATCTTTGAGGAATGAAAGGGAAGGCAGGAGGTGGGCAGGGCAGGGACACGAAGAAAGTTATGCTGCCACCCTTATCTTAAAATCCATTGATCTTTTCTCTAAGAAAAATCTAAAATACAGAGAAGTTATTTAAATAATCTTTTTATGTCATTGGATTTTTTCTTGTAGTAAGGCTAAAGAAGAAGTTTAGAATTGCGCACCTTCGGTGAAACACCTACATCTAAAATAGTTGCTTGGCATACACAGTGTACAAGTTACACATTAAACTGTGTAAGACACTGCGGAGTCTCAGGGCTTAGACTGCCATTTTGCTGTCGTGCTTTTTAGATGTTAAAGGTAACATCCTGCTGTGAAATTCAGAGATGCTGAAATGAGAAATAATAGTGGAATAAGACTGTAGTTGGGAAAGGTGGCTTGAACATCTTACCTACGAGGGAAGTTGTATCGTGCTTTCTGTTTTCCATAAATGTGTTAGTTTTGAGCTATTTTACCTTTTTACTGTAGTGATGGCAACACAAACAAATAAGTTCAAGATTAAAAATGTCAGCTTGCTCTTTTTATTTGCATTGTGTTTTAACTGCAAAGATTCATGAAAAAGTTATTTCAATTAGCTTTTGTCAGGGGCTGTGTATTATTATTGCACCCATCTCTCAGTTCTATACTTTTCCAGAAGACAGCTTGCATATAATAAAGTGTCATGTACTTATGGTAGGGAATTATGAAGGTTTTTTCACTGGATTATTTTCTGAAATGTATAATTCTCTAACATAGTATTTTCCTTTGGTCTGGAGACTTCTAAAAGCTGTACCATGGTTCCATTCTTAGTAATGTTTTTTAAATGTCACGCAACTCTCTTTAGTATTTGCTATTTGTTATTCCTGTTACAATTTTCAAATGAAAGTGGCAGTAACCGGAGGGAGTTCAAATTGCTTTGATGGATCCTCAAACTTGACATCTTTAATTCAAATCCTGTTAAGCAGATAATAATCCAAGGATAAATTCTTTAGGTTCACTTTCTGCCTAGGCAGCTGCTTTGTATTTACAATAGTTATCTTTGAAATGAATGATCTAACTAGTTAAATAGACAGTCTTGCTCCTTTACTATGAGAGTGATTCTTGGGCTTGGGAGGCAGGAGCAAACTTTATTTTCCAGGTTACTGCAAGCAGTGAGCAGATCCAAGCTAAGTGCTAGCTCAGTGCTGAAAAGAGATTCTGCCACTGAAATTCTCTGTTAAAGAAAGCTTCCTATTTTTCTCTGGAGGCCATCTCTGAAGCCAAAAAATCCTTAGGTCTGACACTTCCAGACCTGATAGCCCTGATTTTTGGGCTTACATGGCAAGGGTTTTGTAGCTGGGGAGGGCTGTAGGGTGGCATCTGTGAGAAGCTTGTGTGGCTTCCCTGTGCAAGGCTCAGCCACAGGACCCGCACCAGGATGAAACGGGCACAGGAGCTGGGCTCATGGCGCTGCTGTGAAAGCATGGTTAAAAAAGTGCAAAAATGCTGGACAGGCAGAGAGAGGGGTCAGAAACAGCACTGGGAACAATGAGGTGAGGGAAAGGAGAAGGGAGGTGCTCTAGGCACCAGAGTAGGTATTTCCATGGAGCACATGGAAAGGACCATGGTGGAACATTTGTTCCATTGCAGCCTGGAGCAGATACTTATTCACGTTGCAGCCTGTGGAAGACCCCACATAGGAGCATCTGGGTGTTTCCTGAAGGGTCTGTGGCAGGGTCTGTTGAGAAGGAGCAGTAAAGAATTGCACTGACTTTAGCCCCCATTCTCAATCTTCCCGATGCCATCTGGGGATGGGGGAAGATAGAGGGATTAGGAATGAAGTTGAGGGCCTGGGAAAAGGTAGGGGTGGGGAAGTGCTTTAATTTTTATCTTTTTCTCATTACCCAAATCTATTTTAAATTGCAGTAAATTCATTTTCCCCAAGTCAGTTTTGCCTGTAATGGTAATTGACAAGTGTTTTCCCTGTATTTATCTTGATGATCTTCATCTTATTTCTTTCTGCCCCCCTTTGAGGACAGGGAGTGGTAGAGGGGCTGAGCTGGGGTGTAGCTACTGGCCAAGGTAAACCCATTGCACCTCTGGAACTGCAGCATTTGGTACTGAGTACGAGTTTAAGCACTGGCATCCATGTATGTCCAGCTGACTCCTGACTGGTAGTGGAGTCCCAGAGCGTGCTCTCCTTATCTCTGCAAGTGGAAGTGTGGTAATTTAGCAGGGTGCTTTCATTGCTGTGTATCTTGCTGGTAATCAGGCCATCATTTCACTGTCAGTTGATTAGCAGCAACTGTCTCCAAAAATACCTGTATCTTGCTCCTTTTTCTAATCCATGTAACTCTTACGACTGTCCAGGCCTTGATAACGAGTATTCTGTAATGTGAAACAAAACCTGTTTTCCATGCACTGCATCTAATGAAAGTAGGGTGTTGCTGTGTGCTTTTGCAATACTGCTTTTCCTCTAAACTAAGCCAATGAAGAAGCAGCATCCTTGTAGAATGAAATGGTGAGTAAGAAACAGTGTTGGAATATCCTGCAGCAGCTTATTTCCTTTTGTAATCATGGGGCTGAGCTCTTTCAGGAATGTTCTTAGCAGCAGCGAAGTTTGATGCAGAGGCTTCTTTCACTTGGTAGATACAGGAGGGTTGAAAGTTCTCAAGCTTCTAAGCAAAGTGACTTTAAGAGTCAGAAGTAGAAGCAGTACCAGTATGTAATCTGCAGGTTTAGCTGCACAAGCTTATTCTTGTTTCTGGATTTTCTGGAACCAAGATATCCAGAACCACACACTGATAGTGTGTAAACATAGCCAAAATATGCAAGAATTTTCATAATTCCCTTGTTTCATTTAGCCATCATATACTGGAAGACATCAAAAGATAGCTGGCAATGTATTAAAAGAAGTCAAAACTTTACTGAAAAAAAACTTCTTTTTCTTAATATCCTGGCTTGACTATGTATTGGTGAAAATACTGTGCATTTTGAGGATGCACATGGAATGTTCCCAACATAAATTGTATGAGCTGTAAATATATTCAAGAAACAGTTTTAATACTTTTGCATGAGGAAGTCCCCCTGAAAAGATACATTTTTGAGGGGAGTTGGTGTTTTTCTTCACTGACTGCCATGGTGGCTAACAGCCAAGTTCCTTGTCAGTTGCTTGCTTGTTTATTTCTCTCATGATGGCACAGGGGAGAAAATGGGAAGAGCAGAAAGGAGAGCTTATGAGTTGAGATAAGGACATGGTCATTGCTTACCACTACTTGCTATCATGGGCTAAACAGATTTTGCTTGGGTAAAATAATTTGAATATTGCTTATTAATATAAATTTTTCATTATTAATTCAGTCAGTAGAAACAAAAAGAGTCATTAAAACACTGCCTTTCCTCCCTCATTTCCCAGGCTCAGCTTTCACTCCAGGTTCACTTGTGACCACCACCACTGCTGTAGTGCAAGGGGATTGGGTGTGGGCTGCCCACACTCTGTACCTAATGGTTTCTCTCTGCTGCTGGACTTAGCTCTGCCATTTTCTCATTCTTTTTGTGCCCATGTTTTGTGTCCATCTTGCACTTTTCCCTCTTTCTTGAATACAGTTCTCCAGAGTTTCTGCCCAAGTGGCTGCTGGACTCATCTGTGCCCTGCAGCAGGTCTGGGAGCCAGCCACCTGTGTCCAGCACAGGGCAGCCCCTGGCCTGTCCTACGGATGCTGCCAGGACCATGCCCTGATCACCCCATGTATGGCCATATACTTCTAATCTGGCGGTTTTTTATGTTACTAAATAGCACTTCAAGTCAAAAGGGGCTACTCAGAGCGCTAGTTAAGAATTAATAAAAGGCTTTGGTGTTCCTACTGACAGTTTCCTGAAAACTCTGTGTTCAGAAGCACAGAAAATGGCCAGCAAAAGGCAAGGCACCATCAGGAAAAGTACTGAAGACAAGACTGTTGTTTTGTTGCTACAAAACCCCTTATCCTGTGGATGGATAAGGTAAAGGGAGAGTTGTTATTTACTAAATCTCACTGTATAAAACTGCGTAGGACTCCGAAGATTCTTAGAGGAAGAAACAGGTAATGGGCAGGTTTTGTTCAACTGTTCTGAAACATCAGAACTGCTGTGACAGGAGGTCATGTGTCACTGGGTTCACAAAGGCCTTAGATTTCACAGCTAACAGAAGCAAGGCCAGAAACTAAAGCTAGAGTAGGCAGGGATAAATCTGAAATCCCTAAGCCCATGACAGCAGCTGCTAGGAGTGAAAAGAGCTGCAGGTAGTAGCCAGGCTGATGTGCTCTTCCATGGTGGGAATGGAGTGCTCCCCTGCCTTGGAGGCTGAGGACTGGGTAGTATGGGTTATCTGATCTAATAAGACAGTTCATAATAGCTAATGAGAGATTTCCTGAAACCCAGAAAAAAATCAGTTTATAAATCAATGTAGAAATACTAGTTGTAGGAACTCAAGGCTGACCTGCTTTCTGTTGCTTCCCCTTCCCCTCCCTGCGTCCCTAACATCACTAGTCTGGAGGAGTTTCAAATGATTGTGGTACTGGTTATTTTGAAAATGAACTTTGATCACACTTAGTTTCATCTTGGTATTGGTGCACCTGGTGATCTTGTGCTGAGAATCAAAGGCCAGAGGTTGAGCCATTCCTTTGAGGATAAGAAGAATTTAATTTGCATAGAAATAGCTGCATTAGAAGACTATGAATAGCAAACCTGAAAAATATCTGATATATTTTTCTATATTATCCAGTGTTATATACCTTTTTTTATGAAGAATCACTTTATAGTAGTCATGACTTCACCTAAAGAGTGGAAGTAATTTCATGTATTTTATTAAAACCACCTTACAGAGCGCTTTTTCTGTTCCTGATACAATTCAGTTGTCCAGAATTCTTGCTGTAACACCTGTTTTGACTGATTTATAAGAAATAATAGAAAGTTCTGTCTCAGTTTAGAGAAGACTGTCCCTACCTTGCAAGTAACAAGCTTCCAAGATTCATAGTCCATCTGTAGGATACCTCTTTGCAAACATTTTGGTCCTGTACCTAATGTACCAAAGTGAACATCTCAACACTGTATTCCTTTCATTAGGTAGGATTTCATGTCTTAGAGCTTTACAGCAAATGCTCTCATTTTCCTAGCAGTTTGAGGTGGGTTTTTGTGAGTGTTGTCTATTGTTGGTTTTGGTGGGGGTTTTTTTTGTGCGGTTTTTTTTGGTGTTTTTGGTTTTTTTGTTTTTTTGTTTTTTTTATTGGTTGGTTTGCTTTTTTAAAAAATTCAAATGAAGTTACTAAAAAAAATATCTGTAGTCCAGTGACTCTGTCTGGTATTTTGCATGTATATCAAATTTCTTGTATGATTCTCTTTACTGATTATCATCTTCCCATAAAGCATTGTCTTCAGGGAGATGACATGTACTTAATGAATTTGCATTTGCTGTGTTGGAAGAACCAACTGTCTTGAACCTCAAATTCCTTCAGTTCTGCACATCCTTCAGAGGCTGAAAACATATCTAATTTTTTGTTTCAGGAGGCTGAATATTCACTATTGTGTTCTGTTAGTAATTTTTCAACTGATTGCTAGCCTGGTGTTGACAAAGCCAGTTCTGAAGGATTGGGAATGAAAATTGTTTTCATTATGGAGTCTTACAGGAGCCTTCAGATTTTGTTGATTTGTTGGTGCTCTTTCTTTTACTAAAAATCTAGCTAGCTGCTAGATTTGCCTTTTTTTTTTTTTTTTCTTTTTGTGAATTGGTGGAGAGACAATTAGGGTTCTATTACTTGATAAGTTGTCAGCTTTGGAGTAGTTTCTTTTCCACTCATGTCTTCTAAACTTTTTTGTGATGTCTATGAGTGTCAACTGAAAATAGAGAAACTGTTGTGAAAGGGAGCACACAAATACTTAGGAAAGGGAGATTTACTTTGTGTGACTGACAGAGCACAACAGATGAAAGCTGTTCCACAGGACTCAGGGACTTGGGGTTGAGCTTGAGTATTCCTGGGCAGGCCAAAATGTCTATGTAGAATTTTCGTGTAATGTTCTTAATTACCTTTTTCTTCTGTAATATCAATGCATAGGAAGGTTGATTAGCATTAGTTCTTTCTCTAACTTCAAGATTTTGAAAGGAATGTATTTGGGTGAAAAGAAGCACCCTTGACAAAGGGCATATTTATATATATTCATCCCCTAATGAGTTATGATGTTACTTTTTCTCTCTTTGACCTCCTTCAGATAGTACAAAATAGTTGCGGAAGACAGTAAAAAAGCAGTCCAAAACGAAAAATCTGGATTTGATTGTTACACAGAACTCTATTTCTTTGCATTATTGGTGTAAAGGAGAGCTGCCCAAACAATTTTCTTGACTTCTTATTTGACTGTTGGCATTTGAATGCTTCAATCATTTTCTGCATCTGAGGCTGTGGGAAAATATGTGCAATTGATTGATGTTTTAGAAATAATAGGCAGTAACATGAAAATGACACTGTAAATGCAATAAGGGGTAGTATAAAGGTGATTATAGAGTTGAATGTTGAGCTACATGTTGAAACTCAAAATTGAATTCGCAGAGCTCAGGCACACAAAACAGCCCAAGTTTGAAACAGAGAACCAAGGAAGAAAGGTATGAAATTAAATATATTTAGGGGATTTAACTATAATTTAAATGTCATTGATTTTTTTTTTAAAGAAAAAATTTTTAAAGGACTATTTTAACCATTAATGTTTTTAAATACTGATTTTTAAAACATATATTTTTCTTTTTTAATACTTCATAGACTTTAACAGCCAAGTGTAAAGCTTGAATTTTAACATTTACCAATGGCTTGACAGAGCAGACTCCCACCCCACTTTAGGTCTTTCTTTTTTTCTAATTTCTAATATTATTGCATATATGTGGAGGCAGCAGGAGGAGTATGTGTAGTTAAAGTGTTAGAACTCTGTATTGGGCTCAAGCTCTTTTCCCAGTTACGAGGAAGTTACTGGATACTGGGAAGTTACCCGATTACTGGTACCTGCTCATCCAGTAACCTGGTCTGGTGTCATTGCTGACCCTGCTCTGAGCAGGAGGTTGGTCTGGGGGCCTCCTGAGATCCTTATTAGCTTGAATTGTCCTGTAAGCCTAGGATTTAGTTATGTCAAGTTTAAATTCAGCATCAGAATTGTGTGTTTGTTTACGGTATGTAAATATGAATAATAATTGTAATATCAAGTGCATTATTTTGGTTGCCTTAAAAGTAAAAAGTGAAATATAGACATGTGATTTTTAGGAAAGCATTCATGTTTGGTTAATACAGGTTCTTTTAAATTTTGTTATTTCTGAATGGGTTTACTTTTTATTTTTTCTCAAATTTATAAAAGTTTGGTGACAAATCAAATATACAAAATCATTTGCTGATGGCTGGTACTGTTAATGGAATAAGGTGTGAGAAATTTTACAAGATAAAGTAGCTGCTAGAAAATTGTGCCATAGGTGAAAATACATTTGCTGACAAAATCTCTGAGATCTTCCTTAAAACCACTGTTGTCATCACTACTCGTTCTTTGCAGGGGATGGAGTGCTAGATCTCTCTACAAAGAAAAGCGCAAGGTTGGAAGAACCAAAATATGATCCCTTGTGTTCTGAAAACTCAGTGTCTGGGTAAGCAATGTTTAGGACTCTCTTTGGCTTATCAAAAAGACAATCCAGGTTTCTCTTCTTTGGCCAGGTTTTATGTTCATAACATACCTGTATATACTGGCACACACATGTGGTTCCTATTTTGCTTTCAAAAGAATTTTTGTCACTCATAAGTGTGTGTCTATGTATATATCATATGTTTCATTTGTCTTTTTTCCTTTTTTTTTTCTGTTTAAAGAAAAGTTATCAGAACAATCACCAAACTTTAGTTCATGTTACTAAAAATTACATGAAAATTGATTACATAACACAGTAGAAGTAAGAGACTAGTAGAAGAAAATTTAAATAATTCTTTTAGAATTTATTTAGGGAACTTCAATTTTGGACAAAAATGACCATGTTAATAATTAGATGCAAAATCTTCTTCAACTAACATGAACAAGTTAAATGACTATTATCTATAATAATATTCCTTAATAGAGAGAGAGCAAGCGCGTGAGAGAGAGCTCTTAGTCATCATACTTATATTTACATCATGGTTCTGACTATGGTGTGTGGTGGCAAATGGTTAAATTTCTTTATTCAGCAAGGAAAACGTTATTGCATCTGCTGAAAGCTACCACTAAATTAGTGAATTGCTTTCTTTTGTTGGATTTTATGATCTTGGCATCCTCCCATCCACTAGCCATAGCAGGACCTTTTTTGTCACCTGTACGTCTTACAAATAACTTATTACAAATAAGGACTACACTAGCAGCATTTGTTGAATGATGTAAAAGTGCATTTTATTAATTTGCTGATATGAAAAAGTTTGAAAATGGATGGCTTTGTAATTAGTGAGCTGTAAATAGTCAGTAGAAGTTCTTAAGATTTTGTCTTATTTTGCGAAAAATGGACTTGATTGTTAATCACAGCACTTTATCTTCTTGTTGTAGAAAGCCTAGTTTTGTGTAAGTCTGGGATGTTTGTGTGTAGTTATGTACTTATTGCTGCAAATTCTCTATAAGGGGGTTGACTCTTTTATTACTTGTTTAGCGGTAACGTCACGTTTCTACTAACAAAAACTCCTTCAGGATTTGGGTATTTAACAGAACGTTAATTGTATAATTAAAATTATAACAGTGTTGCTCTGCAAGCATGTGAACAAGGGAATATAGCAAGCACATGAGAGTATTACCAAATACTGAGCTAGGATATAAAGTTCTTGGAAGGGCTGCTGTAGAAGCCACGGTATGATTTTTGACACACTGTCCTACCAGAACTGTAACATTTTGCTAGGATAATCATTTAACTACCACATCTCAAAGGCTAAAAAGTATCAGAAGCAGTGATGTTACCGAAGCAAGGAGTATAATAAAGGAGTGGACCCTTCCCTTCCATAGCTGTGTGAGAGTCTCTCATACATCAGTTTACCATCGTTTCATTCCATCCATCCAGGAGACTACACAGAAACAGAGAGGACTATGTGGAAAGAAGTGCTGAGTTTGCAGATGGTTTGCTCTCAAAAGCTTTGAAAGACATTCAGTCTGGAGCACTGGACATAAATAAAGCAGGCATACTTTATGGCATACCTCAAAAAACTTTACTTCTCCACTTAGAAGCCTTACCAGCAGGAAAGCCTGCACCTTTTAAAAATAAAACTCGAGATTTCAATGATAGTTATTCATTTAAAGACAGTAAAGAAACTTGTGCAGTCCTACAAAAAGTAGCCTTGTGGGCAAGAGCTCAAGCAGAGCGCACAGAAAAAAGTAAACTCAGTCTACTTGAAACCTCAGAATTAAAATTCCCAACAGCTTCCAGTTACCTCCACCAGTTAACTCTACAGAGAATGGTCACTCAGTTTAAAGAAAAAAGTGAAAATCTACAATATGAAACTTCAAGTCCCACTGTACAATTAAAAATTCCTCAGCTAAGAATAAGTTCTGTGTCCAAACCACAGTCTGATACTGCTGGTCTTCTGGATGTTATGTACCACGTTTCTAAAACCTCCTCAGTCTTAGAAGGATCAGCTCTTCAAAAATTGAAAAATATCCTCCCTAAACAGAACAAAATTGAATGTTCTGGACCTGTAACTCACTCAAGTGTTGACTCCTACTTTCTGCATGGGGACCTCTCTCCTTTGTGTCTTAATGCTAAGAATGGGACAGTAGATGGAACCTCAGAAAATACAGAAGATAGTTTGGATCGTAAAGATAATAAGCAACCAAGGAAAAAACGTGGCCGCTATCGGCAGTATGACCATGAAATAATGGAAGAAGCAATTGCAATGGTAATGAGTGGGAAAATGAGTGTTTCCAAAGCACAAGGAATTTATGGGGTACCTCACAGCACTTTAGAATATAAAGTAAAAGAAAGATCTGGAACATTGAAGACTCCACCGAAGAAGAAACTCCGTTTACCAGATACTGGCTTATTTAATATGACAGATTCAGGGACTGGCAGCTGCAAAAATAATAGCAAGCCTGTGTAGAATAATTGTTAGCAAATTGTTTTGTGTGTGTGTATGTATGTCTGTATACACACACTATGTGAGAAATACATATGCTCACTCTGACAGAAGACATGAAGTTATACAGTTCAAAAACCACATACATGCCTTTTGAAAAATAGTTTTATTCAGGGTTTTCACTGTGGACAGAATTATAGAGTTGCTCACTTAATTCTGATAGTGTGTATTTAATATAATCCATGTATAAATAGGTGAAAGGATTCAGGTTTTATTTAGTAGTCACTAGCATAAAGATGTTTTGGGAAAACAAGTATTTGTCATGTGAAGCATAATTTTTAATTGGTGGAGAACCACTTTACCCATTCAATTATCCATCTTATTATGGAAATACACAACCAAGGGTTAGCAGACTTTTATAGTTCACAGAATACTTGCAATAAATTGTAAGTAACTCAGATTAAACACTGCAAGGGATTAAAAAAATATATAGTTCCTCACAAGGAAGTGGATTTGTGAAGTATTAGTAGGATATAGTACATTCTGTGAAAGAAAAAAGTTCGTTATTTAAATATCCAATACAAGTAAGAAAAGCATTTCATTACAAAAATGTGTGTTTAGCAGGCATAAACTGCATTTTTTTATCATTTTAAGGAAATTTTGTTGTTGGTTTAGAAAGAAATTGGTGTTTACAAAGTGTACACTTATGAAATCTGAGAAATTACTGTAGTTATAGAATTATTAAATATGAAATAAGATGGAATACTAAGAGCATAAAATAATTTAAACTTTAACATAATTTTCCTTTTTAGTTTGACAATTAAGGTAACTTGTAAGGTTTAAAAAGAAAGTTGGAATGCAACTTAGAGCATGTTCATAATGTGCACAGAATGAGCTTGAGAATGGTTTGGGTTTGTTTGTTTTTTTGTTTAAAAGTGCTGGTTAGTTGATGTTATGACTACTTAAAATTTATTTAAGGATTGTGTCACACTCCTATTGAAAAACCTCACTGTAACTGTAATGTATTTGCTGCTGTGACATTTCAAAACATTTTCAGTTTATCAAAATGAATACCAAGTTACATTATCATCTTGCTAATAACCAAATTTGCAGTTCAGGGTCTTGATAGAAATACAAATATGAAACAGTGAAGCTGTTTTGAACTTTCAATAATATAAATTCTTTATAAATTTGGTAGTTAGATGTTAGGCAGTTCATTTTAAATAGGTAACTTTTAATAGAATTTAAGGGAGACCAATTACCTTCATATTGCAGTTTTTACATGAATTTCAAAGTATTCACATTGGACTTTTTATCACACTTAATTTTTTTATGTAATATCAAAATTATATGTCTGTATATAAACGGGGGCTTGCTTCCTACATTCACTACTGAACATCAATGCCCTTTTCCTCTCAACATGTAATTTTTTCTCTATGTATCTAATTTGACATAAAAAAAGACTCTCCAACATTTATACACATGGTGCACATGCACACATTTTTTTCCCCACTTAAATTTGCACGTGTATGGGTTAATTGTAGAAATTAATTGGGACATTAGATACATATGGGCCACATCAGGTAATTTCATTTATAGATAGACTTGCTGTTAAATTCAGGGGAGAGCATACTGCAATACTGGTGGCAAAATCCAGCCCATACCTATTAACACTACTGAAAAATGACAACATCCACTTTAAAACAGAATAGTCCTCTGAAACTGCACAACCAATATCTCAGTTCTTTGGTCTCTCAGATCTATACTGAATCTTCTTCAGTCATTAAGGTTTACTTGCATATTACAGAATGAATCTCTCAGGCACATGATGATTCTTGGGGTGTCCTGTGCAGGGTCAGGAGTTGGACTCAGTGATCCTGGTGGGTCCCTTCCAACTCAGCTTAATCTGTGATTCTATGGTTTTAATCAGAACTGTACCTGATAAGGAGTTCGCAGAACAGCAGATGTCAGGGTCATCTTTCATTTTAAAAGAATTAAGCCATATTTTATGAGGGCCAGAAGGATGAATTTGTGAATATAACCCCACTGAAAAATGCAGCTAAAAAACTGCATTAAAAGTTTCAACATCTGTCTTTATACAGTTTTACTTGCAAAAATCTGGGGCTACAATGCATTGCCTAATATTTGTACCATACTGGTGTTTTCTACTCCTCAGACATTGTTAGAAATTTGAGTCAGAACTTTATATTGAAGGCAAGTGACAGTACTCTTTTTATATCATTTAAAAGATGACCTGACCAAAAATTTAACAGGATTCATAAAATCAGGGATCATTTTACTATTGACTTAACAGTACTCAGTAGTTTTGTATGTAATATTATAATTAATTTTCAACATTTTAGTACTTGTATTTATTTTTTGGTCAGAAATAGTAATTAAAATATTTTTTGATAGTTTATAGATGATACTCACTGTAAGTGTTTAAATAACAGAATTATTTGTTTCTAATTATTAGGCTAATGTTTTAATTACACAACTAAGGAAAGGCAGGGAAATGTGTAAATTCTCCTCCCCCAACCCCTATGTATTTCATTAATGTCATTTAAATTATACATTTTGAACTGTTTTATAAAATCAGTTACCAGTCACTACTTAGTAATTGACAATTTCTGAAAATTCCTGTTTCAGCAGAATTTTAAATGAAGGCGAAAGCAAGCCCTACATGCTTTCTACTTATTTGAATGTTTCTCAAGTATTTTATATTAAAAAACAGTGCCTCTGTTTTTAGAACTACTGCTCAGTAAAGTTGTTTAAACCATTTCTGGTAGCTAATGACAATTTTATATTAAATTGTATATTAACTTTAGTGAGACTGATTTTTTTAGTTGTTTACAGTACAAATACTTGTATTTGTTTTTTAATTGCAGTATTTCCATTGTCGCAGTAATTTAGTAAAACTCTGTGGCTGCCTTGATTTTTGACAGATTTTTGTTAACAACTGATTTTTAGGCAATTAGTTATATTTATGCATAAATCAATTGCACTATAATTCATGAATTATTTATTACAATATTTTCTAATGAATTCCATGTATTTGTCTTGTGTTGTAAATGTACTGTAATTCTGTTTCTTCTTTGTGTTGTTATATTCCTAAATCTGATTGTATGAATTTAATTGTTTAGTTAACGTGTTTCTACGTTGTAATTTGTAGTAAAGCACTTCAATGCTTTTGCACATAAATTTACAACACTGATGTGTGATTGATTTGCTCATTCAGTAAAAAAAAAGAAAGAAACAAAAACCTGTACACTGACTTATTTGACTTATTCTTGAGGCACAAGTTGATTAGCAGTGGCATAAGACCAAGAACTGTATAAATTAAACTCAGAATGACTAATGTGCTATGAGAATTTTATCAGAAATAGTAGCTTTAAAGAAGGATGTTTTCTTTTCTCAGAATTGATTAATTACTAATGAGAACAAAATCAGAAAATTAATTTTCTAACACCCCCTTTTAGTTAGCAGCTAAAATTACAAATAGTATATAGCTTTTTTGAGGTATTTATTTACTTAATAAAGTCAGAAAAGGAACATGTCTGTAAGACAGATTTGTATTTCTATAGTAGTTCCATTCTGTTTGTATGAGTACTTGAAACCTGTTCTGTTCCAGTTTTGTTCCTGTTCCCAGTCTGTACAGTTCTTGCTAGAGTGATCGATCTCTCTGGCTGAGACGACAGGGGAAGGACCCTTTTGGGAGTCCTCTGATAGAGCTCTTCCCTGACAGTTTTTGTGGAGGAGGCCAAGTTTTACTTCTTTATATGTAAATTAATACACTGAAAGTCTGGGACTTAACCTTATCACATTGTTGCCTTTGTGCCATTTTTGGACTCTAGGCAATCCGCACGCTGTGTTATTAACTGCCCCTATGTGCCAGAAGGGAAATAATCATTCCATGCTTAACCTTGGTCTGGAGCAATCCAGAAGGTGCCAGGGTAGCAGTGCATTTTGATCCTCTCACCCCTCCACCCCTCAGTTTCCTGCCCACTCTCTCCAGCCATCTCTCTGTGTGTGGTTTGCAGGAAGTGTGCAGTTTGTCAAAGTGATAGGTCTTCCTTCTATGAAATTCTCGCTTAGGTCTTCTATCCTGAGGATAGGCTAAACTGCAGTGTGACAACACAAATTTAAAGAGCTATAGGAAGGTATTACAGGAAACTGAAGTATAATTCCATAGTTGTTTTGAAAAATGAGTATGTTTAAACATACTGACATCTCTACAGGGAGACACTTCAAGGAAAAAGTGTTGCTTTAATGCTTGAATTTGTTTGTGTAGTAAGCTCTGCTCCCAAGTGGTGGCTGAGTAAGGGCTCCATGTGTGCGTACAAACTCAGGAGATCGTTTGGACTGTGGTACTATCGCAGTAGAATAAAGGAAAGTTGTCTCTTGTCTGTCAGCTTTAGAAACTAACTCACGTTAAGGGAAGGCAGATTATAGATGTCTCACAAGGGTGGATAATCAGGGAAATTGTTTTAGAAGAATGTGTGTGATAATCAAGATATTGCTTTATACAACAAATTGATCTCTGCATAGCAAATCAAAACAGTTTTGAGGCCTATGGATCATTTTGTCGCTCCTGTTGAGAAAGTTGTAAGGCTCCAGAAGTTTATTCCACCAGTGAACAGTTACAGATACAGATACTAAAGCTCTCCAGTGAAGCTATAGACACACCTTGCAAGTCTAGACAGATAGAAAGGTGCTAGTTTAAAAATTCAGTCTAAAAAAAGATTGTGCTTTAGCTATCTTTTTAGCGAATTAGTACTTAATGAATTTACTCTGGTTTACAAACAGAATATGGAAGATGAAGGCCTAGCAGCATGTTGATTTTTTTAATCTGGCCTTTCAAAACATTAATTAAAATTATGGTGGTGGGGAGGGCAATTACTTTTTATCCTTAATTGTACTATTAGAATAAGCTTTCTTTTTACAAGTGTGATTTTGATACCTTGTGACTCCTGAATTTGTTGGAATATCAGACTTTTCTTAGTGTAGTGGCATTTCAAAAAGAGTCAAATCCTGACACTGACATTCCCTTGAATAATGCAGGTTTTAATTTAGATTGCAACTGCAAAGAGGTTTTGGTTTTTTTATTTTTAAGACTTAATCATTTCATATTAAATATTATCACAGCTTCAACTAATACCATCACAATTATCTTATGCCTTTATGAGTTAGTATAATCTAGATGCCTGATTTTGAATGTATACCATTTCATACTGAATATTACAGGAAAAGGAAAAAACCATGAAGAATTATTATGCACAGTTGGCTGGTTTTAAGCACTTAACTTTAAAATCTGTCTAGGACAATAAAAATACAAGCTTGCATGTAATAACTTCCAATAAGAAACTTGAAGCTAAAAGTTATTATTGATGCTTATAATTTTGGGTATGATTTAATGAATAGGTATATTTAAATACAGCACATTAAATTTTAAATATGTTTGTTCATTGATCAGTATAGTTTTTAAAAAAAAATCAAAATGAAAAATTTTTGAAGTATAGGCTTAAATACAAAAAAATTACAGGGGATATAGCAGGGAACAAAGTTAGTGTCATGTTCAGAGTTTGGTGATATGTTTAAACTATACATACTTTTCTAAAACAGAATTCTTCCAACATTTTATGCTCATGCAATTGGTTTCAGTAAAACATTTGAACTAGGTGTTAACTATCTTTGATAGTTGCTATCCAGCAAAAGGATTTTGTATTTAATTGAAGAAATACCTGTATTAATTTCTACCATGGAAAATGTTCAGCTTTTCAGTATAAATGATTGATTAGGTAAGTAGTGACATTAGTTTTAATAATTTATAAGAAATTGATTAAATAGTTAAAGTAGTATTTTATAAGGTTTTTTTTTAGTTAATACATTTGAGAACAACTGCTCAGCAGTTCTTTGACATAGGCCTACCCTGTTTTAAGGATATTTAAAGGATATTAGCTTTTATCTCAGAAATTACTTATTCCAGTGGTGATTATCTTTTTTTCTGTTTAAGGAATCTTTGTGTGTGTGCACACACATGTGTGTTTAATGTATTGCAAATTAAGAGCTTGTGATGCACCACTGCAATTTTTTTTTTTAAATTGAAAGGGAAAATTTTACCTGCAAAGACTGCTAGGCTATTTTTCCATTTTCTGTTAGCTTGTTAAGTGTTCTTTAAATATAGAAATAAAAATGTCTTTAGAAATATCTTTAAGTGTAACCTGAAGAGCACTCAGTACACTTGAGTATTTAATATCAAAGAGTGGGATTCAAGAGAGATGGATCCATTCTTTTCCTCTGCCACAACCTTGAACCTCACTCATTTACCTTCTCTGTGCCCCACTTAGCGAAATGAGAGTAATACCAAGCTTGCCAGGTTTTTGGTGAGGTTTTCTTTCATTAATAGTTAAGATAGTTTGAAATACCAGAAAGTTAACATTGTTATAATTACAGTTAGGTTCAAGAAGCTGTATTTCAAATTATTCTTTTTGCCTTTAATTTTTTCATGATTATTTTTCTTATTGGTAGTTTAGTGCTATCACTGATAAGATGCACATCATTGCTAGTGACACTTGCAAGTATGATTGAATACTGCAAATAGAACTGTTTTGTAAACGTCAGGTTTTTAAGCTTGAGTTTAACCATTATAACAAACATTAGATATGGTGTTTTACTGTAATTTATATTTTGTTTTGATTTGTTTTCATTTTCAGTTCAAGCTCAACAGCTGATGCAAATTCAGAGGAAACAGCTAATTTGGAAAAAGGAAAATCAACATTAAACAAAGTTTTGGAGTCTTTTTGTTCATATCACTGGCAACAGACTTTGGCTATGTTAAAATTCCTATTACAGGATGAAAATGTTCCTATAGTTTGCAGTTGCAAGCAAACACATTTGGTCCACTCTGAAACTCCCAGTTCCCTTACTGAAGAGGATGTTCCCGTTCCATTTTGCAGTTGCAATGGACACATGCTGACAAAAAGGTGCTGTTTACAAAATCAAAGGCCAAACACTTGTTTACCACCTTTGTCTGTTTGTATTAAAGATTTCCATACTTTATCATGCCAAGCTGTAGCAATTGGATGTATTAAGACAGTGGTGAACAAAGCATGTAGTTCTCCTAAGTATTGTGCTGACCAGTTGCAAAATTATAACAGGCATTCTGTGAAAGCAGCAGCATGTACATATTCAGCTAAGGACTGTGACCTCTTAAGCAGCATTAAAAATTCAAACAGATCCCGCAGTCCATCGCCACCTCCACTATCACCTGTACACAGTAAAGAATTTGAATTGTCAGAAGGAATGGTTATGGACTTTCCAACTTTAGACAACAACAAGCTTGAAATATCCATCAACCAGCCTCCATCCCTCTTGCCAGCTGAAGGAAGCGAGGGAGAGTTTGTGTATGAGGGTAAAACATGCAAAGGAAAAGAGATTGATTATTCAGATGGAGCACTGGGATCAGCAGACCAGGAAAGCAATGATGGTTGTATGAACTCTGAGAAAGGTGAACATTCTGCCATTTTTCAAGATTTAATGGACCGCATTAATGAGAAGTTGAAATCAATAGACACTACAGATCTAGCAACAAATCTTGTAAAACTTTCTAGCAGTGACAGGGCACCAGAAAATGATGTCAAATTAGGAGACTTCATAACTTCTCTTTTGCATAATGCTAAGGCAAGTGATTACAGCTTTATGGAATTACTTCGCCAACATGATAAACAAGTGGAAAATAAAATTATTCAGACAAGATTTCGCAAGCGTCAGGAAACTTTATTTGCAACGTATAATTCTCCTGATTCACCAGTCATTCGACGACAGTCTTTGCAAATCAAGAGGGAGCTTGCAAGCCTTGATGAAACTCTTTTAAGAAAAAAGTCAATTTCTGAGAGAAATGCAAAGAAATCTACAAAAAAAATTGATAAAATGCATCCAAATAAAAGACATCGTTTTACTGTGATAGAAGATGAGACTTTACAACATCTTGAAAATAATCCATGTGTGAATTGCCAAACCAAACCAATGTGCTTTCCAGTACACCAAACAGAGTCTTTCAATCTACCTCTTACTAATTTTCAGACCAGCTCCAGCTTTTTAGTTCTTTCAGAAAACAGTGCTATTGCAGCTAGCCAGGCAAAATTCCCAAATACACAAGGAGATTGTGCAACCTTAAAAGAGACTGGTCAGATTCCTCTGGAGGATGAGAGTAATGAAATCTTGGGTAGGACTAAACGTAACATTGTGCCTCCTGGGTGGTACTCTGTGTATGTAACAAACAATATCATGTTTAGAAAGTCATCCAGCACAAAAAAGTCCTTGAAAAGTTTGGAAAAAATGAGAATAAATAAAAATCTTCATGCTGAAAGGTGCAGTGACATAAATATAAGCAAAATTGTGAGAGACACAAATCTGCAAGTTGTTGTGGAGCGTTTAGAAGATACAATAAATTTATCCAGAAAAACTAGTGACTCATTGCTGGATAGTTACAAAATAAGCCAAAAATTAAAAGATAATGCTTATGAACAGGTTATGAACCCAGCTACTAGAAGGGGCTTACCTTTCACTCTGAGCGAAATGGGATGTACAGGACAAAGCTTCCTTCCACATTCACATGTGCCAAGCAGCAGTAAAATCAAAGCAATTTGTGTTGCATCAAACACACAAGAAACTGTTATAGATCAAGAAATTAATGATGGCCTTTTGAAATCTCTGACCTTTAATTCAAGCAGGTCAGCTTCCAGTAATGGGGACTTGCATGTTACTTCTGAAGCTGGGGAGATCCCATCTCCCTTAAACTACTCTAGTCCTATTAAGCTTATGTTTGTCTCAGAAGTTAACAGTCATGAAGGAGTCAAGTACACATTGACATCTGCAGCTGCATCTTCTAAGGGAAGCACAGATCTTTGTTTGTTTCAGGGGCACACAAACGCTTTGTTGGATAAACGGGCCACAGGTGACCTTTCTCATGCAGTCTGTGTCAAGGGTTGTGATTGCAGTGAAAATGATACTAAGGAGAAGTCAAGTTGTGTTTATGCAGAAGCTGTTACAAGCTCTTGTCCAGTTGGTCAAATTAACATAAATGACTCAAAAAAAAATGATGAAGTTGTGGAGAAATCAAGCAGTAGCAGTGAATTAGTTTTTAAAAGAAAACCTGGTAGACCAAAGAAAATAGGTCCTCAAGTAGTTAAGCAGGTTAAGAGACCCATTGGACGGCCTCCTAAACCAAAAGTAGACATGAGTGGAAGCACAAAACCTAGACCTGAACTTAGCTGTGGTGGTAAAAGCATCAAGTCTGATGCAGCAGCAATGGAAGAAGTTAACAGCAACAAAAATATTACTGTGACAGTTGTTTTTGGAAGGTCAAGAAGAACTAAGAGACATGTTTCTGAAGGTAACCTAAATCTCATCAGCTTTCTGCCCACACAACATATTGATTCTAATTTTGCCAGTGATGCCAGCAAAGCAAGGCACGATGCGGAAACTGGAAATGCTTTGACTGAAACAGTAAAAGCCTTCCAGAATCCTTCTACTGAAAAGGAGGTCTCTGGTTATGACTATGTCAGGCCTATCAAGGGCAATCTGGCATCACCACATCCTTGCAGCAATGTCATACGGCAGATTAAGAAACCATTAACCACTGTTCGAAAACCTGGCAGGCCAGCAAAAGTAAAAATTTCCGGCATATCAGTGACTGTCAGTAGACTTTCACCTCAGGAAAGAAAAGTGAGCATCAGCAATGGTTTGCCTCCTTTACAACAGCAGAATGTGTTAGAAAAAAACATACCACAGGAAACAAAAAATCAACTGTGCAATAATATGGGTCAAGTAAAGAACATGCAGAAAGATTCTAGAGAGGATGGATCACACAATGTTACTGCAACAGTTTCAAGAAAACGTGAAATTCCATCGAGACACTCCGCTAGAGACAGAAAACCTTCGCTGCATTTGTTGCATTCATTAGCATCTTCCAGTGCATTTACTTGTAGAAGTGCCTTACTACATAAATCTTACAAACTCCATTTGAAAAAAGCTAAAGAGCGAAAGGAAAAACTTACACAATCAAATCAGTGCACAGCATCCAGAGATACCTCAGAACAGAGAAATCCAGGAAATGCTAAAAAGGATCTTAAGGATGGTGGATTAGGGCCCATTAATGAGGTATCATCAGATCCCATTTTTTCGTCAAATCCCTCTCTCAGGTGGTGGCCTACTTCCACTTCAAGTGACACCTTGTTGGAAGAACTAAACAATAGATTTGAACAGATGACTAATACCTGGTTGAGAGTGGGGGGAAGTGAGTTTGACAAATGTGTGTGTGAAAAAAGGGATCACATTGAACGAGACTGTAATACTGAAGTGTCAGACCCTTTAGACTCCTGCCTTGTAGGACTTGAAACATCACCTATAAAAATGCTTTTCCAGAAAAAGTGTAATATGAATGAACTCTGCGCCTGGTTTATGCAAACTACAGAAACACAGTCTCTCTCTCTTGTGAGAAAGGCAAATGCTCGCAATCCCTTAGAAGTAGTTAGTACTAAAGAGATAAAGATGGAAACTAAACAATCTGATCCTAGCACTTGCCCTTTCAGAAAGCACTTTAAAAAGTTTGCACTATCCTCCCCTTCAAAACCAGCAGGGAAATTGCAAATATTACATAACATGGTGAGGTCTCCAGTCTTAAGCATGAAAAGTAATTTCACTTTAGCCAGATTAAAAAGAAATGAATTTAAGAAGTTGCAGCGTGATAGGTGGGGACAAACAAAAAAGCTCTATAATCAGGCTCCTGGAGGCTGGAAATCAAAAAAGAAAAATCTGCAGTTATTTTGCCAAAGCCAGTTGTTTAAGAGTACTAGTGGGGAAACCAATGATGAAACACCCAAGCTGCAGGAGAAAAATACAGTAGAAATCCAGCCCACTCAGACTTTGGTAGAGTCTCAGAATAGCCTCTTGCCAACTGAAAATGAAACCAGAGATGCATTTGTTCAACAGATGATGGGATCGTCTGACTTTAACCCACATCCTGGTTTAGCAAATATACTTAAGTCTCATTCAGAGGCAAACGGAACAATTCGTTGCCAACAAAATGTTAGAAAAGAACAAAGCCAAGATAAACTGTTTCAAAATACTTGGAAAGCCAAAACCTTTAAAGACTGTAGGATATTTCTGAGAAAAATCAACCATATTGAGCAGCACAATTCATTTAAGTTAAATAATGTCATTTATTCCCCTGAAGCTCTCGACAGTAAAAGCACTCAGGCCTATATGGAAGAAAAAAGACATCCTCTTTTAAGGTCCCATTCTACAAAACAAAATACATTAAAGAAACAAGAAAATGAAGTGGAAACATCTAAAGGATCTAATTCTTCTAAAGTGATTGAAAAGCTGGATGGCCAGTTTCACAGCAGAAAATTAAGTAGTGGTGTAAAGCAGGATGATAATCCTGCTGGTAGTTCTGAAGGTCTTACTAGAATAAACAAAAGGAAAAGTCCACAATGGGAGACCACTGATACAAATTTAAGAAAAAGGCATAAGAGACAATCATGCAGTAGTGGACAAATGGCACCTTATTACCCAAAGTACCAAGTAGGTAAGTTCTTGTTCCCCACTTCATCTTAAAATTGAAATCATAAAGAATTGGAGAAGTCAAACAACTAAGCACTTTTTTGTTTATTGCATGTTACTCATTTTAATTTCAGAAAAGTCATGAAATCAAACATTGCATAACATCAGAATAATTCAGAAAGTGCAATTTTACAGTGTTTATAATGTTTTGCACCATTCTTTCAGTTCTGATAAGCTAACCAGTATAGTTTAGACAGACAAGTCAAGTTCTGGCATTCTGAAGTCAGTCACAACTGGCTGTTGACTTCAAAAGGAACAGAATTTCATTCCATTGTGTAGTTTCTCATAGTGTGAGGAGGAGTAAGCTATAAAATGAAACATAAATTCAGTGCATTAGCATAGCTGGTTTTAAAAAATTCTCATTGGATGATTTCTGTTACAAATCTGTAATAGTTTCGTAATTTTACAGTAAAAGATAGTATTTTGTATTTCTGAAAATTATTCAGTCAGACTCATTTTAGTATCTTTTCCATGCCAAATGAAACCTGCTGACTCTAAGGGTTTTGCACATTGAATCCTTACACAACAATTTAAAATGTAAAATTATTATTCACAGGTACAATATACGGTTGCTATGCTAAATACTTTGGCTTGGAATCTTTTAAGGCTAGTGTGAAATTAAATCATTTTTTAAAGATAGGTATTTATAAATACATTGTAATACAATTGTGGTCTCAGAAAGGCCATTATATTACTTAGAAAGAGGGCACATTTGTGTAATTATTTCTTCTGTTGGGTGAAGAGATATCCTTAAACAGAAGTCTTATTTCAAAAAATTACTAAGGTGTGAAAACACAACTCCTGCAATGTGATTTAAGTTACTGCCTTTGTAGAAGCTATAGTGTATTAGCTAATCTGATATAATGGCCAAATATAAAAACCTTATTCAAAATATCAGGTCAAAATTTTAGGTCCTCCTTTGTATTCGATCTTTTAGAAAAGAATCTCTGATAATAAATGGAAAGGTTAATTTAAGTTGTAATATAAACAATATAATGGCTCTTGTATGCTTTATTTCTTTTGTGCTTCATGTGATATATAGAATTCTTCATATTAAGCTCATTCAGTATAACCCTGCTTTTTCCAAAGTACAGCATTTTTTTATCTATGGACTACTCTTGTATTTTAATTCATTGATCTGGGGCCAAGGTCAGCATAAATAACTTGTTTTTAAGAAGTTCAAACTTTGACACAAAATTGCTGTAAAAAAAAAAAATCTAGGAAAGGATAGAACATATCCATTTCTATATTACAAATGAAGAAAGAGCTCTCTCATACTTGTAACTCATTGAGAAAATGTTACATTCCAATTATATTTATCTGTAAATGTTTTGTTTATATGGTAATGCAAGACCTATTACTGTGATATGGTCTCATGTTAGTTTTAATTGGGACTCAATTTTATCTACCTGATAACTTTCATCCTTTAGTTTTGGATTTTCAGGAAATCTGATAACTATTTTGATATTTTACATTACTTCATTTACAGTTTTTGTTATTTTCCCTTTTACTCATGGTTTCTCATATCAGTCATTGTCTTCAGAAAAGCTATGATAGCAAATTCATTGATAAAGGAAATGTTAAAAGACAAAGAACGATGATTCTGGAATTGTCTCCACACTTGTAACCCCAGATCTTTCTTAGGGGTACTATTGCACTATCAGAGGATTGTCTGGTATTGGAAGGATGTCTTGTTTTGCTGTGTTGATTCAACATTGTGTACTCTCTGCACCAGCCAAGGAAACCATAGAAACATTTTTACTCTAATATAGCTACTCCCTAAAAAGAAGCAACATGATTTCCAGCTGTGCATGCATGTGACTTCAAACATAATTCCTGCATCTGGGGGTTAAATGCACCTGAAAACATCATGTTTCGTTTATATGTTCTTTGGATTGTATTTTTGTTTATGTGGTATCATAAACTATATCATTGTTCTGTTGTCATGCTTGAAATGTTGCTATAGACACATTTATGGTCAGTATTTGAAGTTTTTCTTAAACTTTTGCGGATCTTGGGGTCTTACCAAATGTTCTTAAAGAGAGAGATGTTGTGATGCTGTTTTATTGTGAAACATTGTGGCAGGTGGGCAGAATGTTGTTACCAAATTTTTTATGTACACTTGGTTTTCATTAGCATGTGCAAGCAGGAATAAACAATTGAATTCTTACAGCTCAAGGTAGTGTCCAACAACCAGAACTAGCCATGCACTCATTGCAGCGACAGAAAAGATTTAATTGCTTTTTCTCACTGCCTGTTGTATTCAAGATAAGGTGGCTGGTGGATACATGGGTCCATTTGAGGTTTGTTTATTCTTCTGAACTGTTGCTTCCACAATGCATTTGACGTGGTGTGGGGCAGTTCCCCTTACTCTAAATTCATCTTCTGGCAATTTTAATTTCTTTAGCAACACGGAAATGCTTTATTCTCCATTGTGCAAAGAAAATTATGTAAGCATGTTTTTAGGAGAGCATTTTTCTTTTCACAAGAGTAGTTCACTTGTAACACTGAAGGTCACATTAACATGATTTGAACTTGGGCAAAAGGTTTCAAGAAAGCCAAGCTAAAATACAAAATACTGTTAATACAACAATAAAACTGGGACATGTGAAATACTCCATTTTACAATCTTACAATGTACTAAATATTTTTAAAACCTGCTTCAGAGGGTGTGGACTTCATACAGATTACAGATGGAAAAGAGACTGTGAACCTTCTACGGTAGCAGGCAGAGCTGACATCACAGACCTATGCTCTTGGCCTTCATATCAGAGTGGGAGTTTAATTTTACCTCTTCAAAAACTGAGAAACTCATGGTCATATTTTCCTATTTGTCCTTGGTCCTGAGGAAATGGCTAGATTTTTCAGCTTTCTTTAGGGAACTGGTAATACTAAATAAATATAGACAATAGTCTCTCTTTCTTTGAAAGCCTTTTACTAGAAGAGAAAATAGCAGTTTTCCAAGGCCTGCACAGTGCTTTTGAAAATCTGACAAGTACATATCCTTTTTAAAATTCTTTCTTCTGTTGAGAGTTCATGGCCTTAAAGCAGAGCTTCTGTTGCTGTTAGATAGAAAAGGAGGGAAGTAAATCAACAGAGCCTGTGAAGAGGTAACCTGTAAATTAAGTGTTTATGTAGTCTGACCATGACCAGAGCAGATTAATTTTGCTGAGACAATTCCACATTTTGGTGTTGAAAATAGTTCAAGAGAGATGCTGTAATTCATAGAGGCTTCTGTACTGTGCCTTAGTTTGCGTTTCTCTATTGTTGATATGCTAAAGCTAGTGCTGCTTTTGTATTTTCACCACACATTTGTAAAGTGTCTTATACTGGCATCTTCAGTTAATTACATTCAAAAAGTGCAGATTCTGGTTCCAGAGTCGAGGGAGGAAATTTAAAATGGTGTGACATGACTGGGTTGTTGTTTGGTTCTATTCTTGGGTAGATTTTCCTTTCCTAATTCATCTTTCACTCCTCAAAGGATAGTTTTAGTCAGACCGTTGATGGTTTGAAATAATTTTCAGAATTTAAGCCAAATATAATGCCACTTTTCTTCACTGTTCATCCTTTTGCTTGCGGTGTCCTTTCATTTTGCTATAATTGTACAGTTGTGCCTTAAAGATATTGCTTAAACAACCTTTGATACTAATATAAATGTTTTTGTTATTTGGTAACTGGATATTAATTTAATAGAAATAGTAATTTTGCCATATTTTAAGGACAGTATTTCCTTATCAAAAGCCTTTTTCTCTCCAATGTTTTCTGTGGTCAACACGGAAAAGAAAGGCTCTCTAAAATGTCCTTGAATCTTGGGTGTCACTGAGAATGCTGTGTGTTTGAGAGAGAATGCTGTGTGTTTCTGAAAGCTGTTGACAACCTTCAGGTTCTAATTAAGACAGATATTTTTACAATGAACAGCAACTAATTAGATGGATATCTGAAAGGAAATTTCTGAATATGAGAAGTCTAATATTTTAAGAGCAGCATTTTGCCAATATTGCCGTGCACGCCCCACTAGAGCATCTCAGCTTGGTGGGTTTGCCCTTGCTGGCACATGGGGCAGTGTCCTGCTTCTTCCTGTGCTCAGTGTCATCTCAAACATGTTGGTGGTGGTTTGGGGTGTGTGATCTGGATAAAGAAAGTTTATGGAATCCTCATTAGCCATGTTTACATCATAATTATTTAAAGATTTTTATTATTAGGTATTTTGAAAGAAATCAGAGGAAAATGTTTGGAAATCAGAATTATGGGTTTTACCAAATACAATTATATAGAAATGTGTGACATCTAGACCTGTACTTGAATATATTTATACAGGAATGTGTGCTACCTGTGAACCTTTCTAAGGTATGATTTTAAGAGAAA
This sequence comes from Pyrgilauda ruficollis, assembly GCF_017590135.1. Lineage (NCBI taxonomy): Eukaryota > Metazoa > Chordata > Aves > Passeriformes > Passeridae > Pyrgilauda > Pyrgilauda ruficollis. The sequence goes on along the minus strand of NW_024508100.1, from coordinate 11,065,737 downwards.
ATCACTTCTTCGAAAAACTGCAAGTAGAACCTTGATTGAGATGCCCATTGGGAAATTACTTAGAATTTTTTACTTTGTTGCTCACAAAGGTTTTTTTAAGAGAGCTTTATAAAAAGCAAAAAAGTAAATCTTATTTCACTGCTAGTCAAATAAAAGATTGAAATTATTGTAACTGAGTAATAATTAATACATACTCCACAGTCCTAACCAGGTTGGGACTCAGTGTTTTGATTGGTTGCAGTGTAACTTTATAAAATAATGCTGTTCTTGAGACACATCTCTCTCCATCATCTCCTTTCAATGCATGAGGTATCATCTTGAAAACCATCTGTGAAAACTACAGTTTTCATATCTCCTTCATCTGTGTCTTTTTTCCCATTGTTGGATTGCCAGCTTTCAGCAGACTGACTTGTTTTCTCATCTAAATGCTCACTTTATATTTCATTCTCTGTGTGATTTTTCATGAACTTTTTTTATTAATTACTCACTTAATAAATCAGATTATATATGTTTTCCCTGCAGTTTTGTACCTTTTGTAAAAAGGTGTGCACTCTTCTTCAAGGAGGGTGATGAGTCCAATTGGGATGTCAAGTCACTGCGCATCAGCTCTGCTCCTGTAGTGAAAATTGCACCTCTGCCACTGGCTGTCCCCATCTGTGCTCCTCTGTCCCAGCAGGGCCTGTCCTGCACTGCTGCAGCACCGGGCTCCTGCTGAGCTGTTGTTCATTTCACAGCACTGCTGCTGCTCCTCTTCATTCGGACCCATGGCTGAGCCACGGTTCAGACCAGCCAGGCCATTGCACTCTGGTTATTCCACATTTCTCTGCATCCTGCCTTCATACTTTGCTCTCCTTTAGTACCAAACTGTAACTGATTCCCAGATCATGGATCAGCTTTCCTTTTATGCCAGGCTGTGTGTTTGTGAGTGCCAGAGGATATTCTGCAGAAGATGAGTGCAGCCCAGTTTTATTCCTATTTTGATTTTTTACTGCATGTTTCTCATTGTGTACTTTGGCTGGTCCATCCTGTCTGGTCCGTACACCTGCCAAGAGATTTTTAATACCATGAACAAAATGTCAGTCTGCTTCTGCCACAGATTTCTTCAAACCCAGGTATGGAAATTCTTTTGTAAAAAGCCATAGCAGATTTTTAGTCCATTTTTTTCATATTGAAGACCAGGTAATTTAGTTTTTTCCTACAGTGTAGAGATATGTCTTTTCCAAGATCAAGATACTTAAACAGATTTAATCTTCCTATCTCCATGCTTTTGGGCCAACAGTTCTGGATGATTTATAACTCTAGACAAGTTGCAGTTTCTGCTGCCATATTCATGGCAAATTCCACATTCTGTTCTTGTGGGACAGGTCAAGCAATTTTTGTTTCTTTGCATTTTTTCATAACTGAAAGGGGACCATTTTTTGATGCTGATTCCTTTCATGTTCCAGACATCAGTAAAGGCTGTTTAGATTATTCTTCGATTTCTTTGGAGTACAGATAATGGTATCTCTTGCTGTGTCAAGAGGATGTAAACCTTTAGTGAGAAACTTCACAATTTATGGAGGCAATGTGCCCTTTTCTGTATTCTATTGCTTGGTTTCAATCTTTCTAGGTTTTACTATTTTATTTGTCTTTTCAACAGCAGAAACTCACCTGACTTATATCTGCTATCAGCTGTATTGGTTCCTTACCACAAATTAAATTTAGGCAGGAGTTTCACACTTTCTTTCAGTGGCTGTGCCACTCACCTCCTCTCCATCCTCCACTCACTGCCACTTGCTCCTTTCTGTCACTTCTGAGCATCCATAAGAGGAATCTGCTTCTGTCTTTTATCATGGTTTATCTGTAAGTGGGGCAGGTATCTTAACTTGGCTGCAGCTCTTTCTTCAGTTGAGATCAACTTTCAACCTACTTTTCTTACTTCATATATACCAGTAGAAATGGCCTTAAAATTAACTTAGTACTTAAAATACTTTTAAAAACGTGAATCTGGATTTCTGCTTGGTTTGGGATGTTTTATATCAGCTGTCAAGCCATTAGTGAGTAATGTGACTACAGTCAGGTTTTTCCAAGCAGGTCTAATTCTTTGTTTTCATTTTGTAGCTCAGGGTAGAATATTTCTAAATTACGATTCTGCTAGGAATTAGAATAATGAGGCTTTCACATTTCATACTAAAATGTATGCATACATGAAAATTAAGGTGTTCAGAGAAGTCAGTCTTTTCAGATGGATCTTGTCACAAGTTCCTGTTACCTAAGGTGTGGGTTTCACAAATACTCAGACATTATACTTCATGTTTTATTGACACAGGCCTGCCCTCAAAGTTGTCTAATTTCAAAATGTTGGTCCGAACAGTGAATTATTTCCCTGTACATGAAATGGAAACCTAGCTGAAAAAAAATCTTGTCTAGAAGCTGTAAGAATTATTTAAAATATTTTTCTTGAAAAATAAATTCTTATTCTCAGTTGAATTGTGCTCTCTTGCCTATGTGTAGTCTTTAATTTTGAATGCAGGGTAAATTTTAGGGGGAGAAAAACTACTTAAAGTTAGGCTTCAGTGTTTTTATTGGGGCACTTAGCATAATTTTCAAAACATTCAATAATAATTTATTTTTTAAATTTAAGAAATTTATTTACAATGCAAGTAAATATTTAAGAGCTATACTTAAGGTATCAATTCTTAAAATTTGGTTGTTGTTGTTACCTGTCTTTCTAGTTTAAAGTTCTGGTGATGTGTGTTTGAATAAATTCTCTTGTGTATCGTATTTGTTGCTGACATTTCCTATTTATCAGCTTACTACTTACAGCTGGTTTTAAATTACATTTAAGTAGTAGAAATCTCAGAAAAGGAAATTACTTATTTGCAAATTGCTGTTTGACCTTCCTGAATTCAGAAGTCTGGTGGGTTTTAAACCACCCAGGGACTGTCTCATCGTATTTCTGAAATGATCTCTCTCCATAACATAATTGCATTTATAATGTCAAAAAACTGTTATGGATTAAAGATTTGAGCTCAAGTGACAGGACTTGCATAGCTGCATTCATCCCAGCATTGAGATGGAGGCATTGTGCTTCCTCAGGACAGCCTGAACCAGCAGCACTCGCTGTCCTGAGCCCTCAGCCTCGCCTTACTGCGCCTCGTTCCAAACCTGCTTTAATTATGATTAGGTAGAAAAAAGTAGCAAAAGCTTTTATTCTGTTATAGTAAGTTTGTAAGTCAAATACAACAGTGCTCATCTGCACAACAGGTGTTTAGGGGTTTTATTTATTTGCATGCTTCTAGTCATAACTAGAAATTAGTTTTCTTTCAGGGACTGATGATCAGAGGAAGGCTTGTTTCTTGGTGGTGCCTAGAAGCTAAGAATTCATGATATTCATCATCAGATTAATGATGCTGCCTTTCAACTGTTAGAATCTTAGCTGCTTTTTGCTTCCAAGATCTTTTAAGACAGTATGCTATGAACAATTTGACATCATAGGATTATTTGTTTTCTTTGACAGGTTATGTACTATCATCACTAGTAAATTACATCCTAAATTGTTTTTACTTCTTCATGCCCACTTCAGTGACAGCTTACATTAATATTCTTCTTCCTTGTTCTTGAAGAACCCTGTGTCTTTTGTGGACTACTAAAGAGTCTATAATACCACAGAACGTGGTGATTCTTGTCAAAAAGATCACTGTTCTACAAAACTTTCTCAGTCAGGCTGCTTTAAATAATGGGGGAAGGAATGTTGTTGCTATTTAGACTTGTCAACATATATTCAAGTCTGCCCTGTATTTTGGGGAGCCATTAGAATGGAGCTCTGTGCTTCCATGGCTGTGCAAGCCTGATTAATTTATTTTTCAAAAGAGTTTTGGTTCCTGAATTCTTCAATGAAATTGCAATTTAAACCTTTTATGTTGCCTATGATCTGTTGTGTGTAGTTTTCTGAGGCTGAACGGTTTTGGGGAGAAAGTTATGTTATTTCTCTACCTGCACTCTCAAACTGTTGCCATCCATTCCATTTGCCAGATGTTTACTTGAAAATGTAGCCACCTGCTGTTCAGTGTTACTGTTGTGGTCTTTGGAAGATGAATACCAAGGATAAGTACTGCTATATAATTTTGTCTCTGTGCAAGTTAAAGCTTGAAGAGTGTGTTGGTATCTCAGTATATAGATTCAGAAAAAAGCTACCAGTTAGTAATGCTCTTTCACTGACAGGCCAAGAGTGCTCACAAATTCCTACTTGCCTCTTCTTGCTGTCTTTCTTATATAATTTGTATGTATTTCACTCTCTTTTTTTTCCCTTCTCAAACCAAGAAAACAACTCTGAATTAGTCTGAAGAGAAAAATAAACTTTCCACCATAATTTCAGTCTGGGATTATGGCTGGTTCTGCCTTCTCACCCTGTCTTTTTGTCTCCATTCAGTTCACCTCCTGTCTTGGTATTCTGTGCTGTTTTGTTTGTCTTAGCACTCTGGCTGTGTTAAACTCAGCTCTTATATCTAACTTTTAAGACTCTCAGAATATTGCTTATCTCCCCATCTTGCTTTGATTGGTTTCCAGGGCACTTTTTTCTCTCTCTGATTCCCAAATGACATTCCATCCACACAGCTGAAATATGTTATTTCATACTACAGTGAGAATCCTGTTGGTAAATGGAAATGAGACATTAAAATTTTCTTTGTAGATTTCTTTGCTGCTGGGTTTTGGCATTGTGGAAAAAAATGAGTTTAAATTTTAGAGACAATCAGTCAGACTGTGCATGCTTGGTTTATTGTCTTTTCAATATATATTACATTACCAAATCAGTCTCTGTTGGAAGTCATACTGAGGCTACTGTAGTCATTGTTGATTTTAACCTAGTGTATTCCACTAGTTCCTTTTTTGATAAATTGAGAACATTTTTTTTTTAATTCTGCTAAAGTTTTACTGTTTCTACTCAGTGTTTTTGAAACCTTTCTGTAAAAGCCCTGAGTCTGCTGTGTGTCACAGATGCTCTTATGTTTTCCAAGCTGCCAGTCTGCAATCTCTGCTGGCAGTGTTTAACAAGTGCAGTTTGCAGAATTTCTGTCAGACAGGAGGGTAAGAGCCAATTTGACCTTGCTCCCAAATAGTGGGGAAGGAGATGTTTTTATCTGTAGATGTTGCAAAAGACTTAGAGAAACATAGCCCTGCAGTGATACTTTCATAGCTGTTTTACAGCACATGAGCACACAGCATTGATGGCAATCTCTGATGGGAAATGCTGAGGACTGACCTAACAGATAAGGAACATTTTTACCCATTCCTACTTTTTCTTTTTCCTACTCTTTTTCCACATGTTGTGACAGATTAACTCAGCAAATATATGAACTTGAGCTAGCCAGGTTTTTTTTTAACTTTATCATTTTCATACAACAACAGGTGTCAAATATCCTGTTTTTCCAGAAGAATGTGGCTGCAAACTGCAGAGAAAATAAGCAGTTCAAAGAATATTATTTTCATTTTGTGCTTGGCAGCCTCAAATTTTCTGGTATTGCTCTCCTATCCTGCCATTAAAAATCAGTATTTATAACAGTATAATAATGATTTGGGTAAAACTAAAGAAGAAATGTGAATTTGCAAACAAAAATAGTTGTATTCAGGCAGTTTTAACAGGAAGTGTGGAAAAGAATAATGTTTACTTTAGCACTTAGGAACATGGGGAGGTCACTCATTGGTTACTTTAGTAAAAGGCTGGATTCAAACCTTTCTATTTATTCCTTTTTATTTAATGATAGGGGGAAGTGTTTGTGGGGAGAGATGATCCCTTTAGGCCTCAGCAGGCTGAAGAGACTGAACTACACACGGGCTTCTCTGCTTAGCCAAGGAGACCAGAGCGGACCTGAGAGGCATCAGGGTTACTCAGATCTGGCTGCTGAGATGAGTTAGAGTAACGCAGGGGTGATTGGTTAGAACAACACAGGCAATCCATCCTTTCTGCAGCACTGTTGAAAGATGGTAAATTCAGAGGTGATTCAGTAATGGTGGTAGGGGAGCTGGGAGTTACAACACACACAGGACCATCCTGAAGACACTGCTGACTGTTCCAGCCCCATTGGTTTGGCGTGCAGCAGCTTCCAGAGACAGCCCAGAGCAGGTGAGAGCACTCCAGCTTGCACGGAGCCAGCAGCGTGTCCTGTCACCGTGCACAGCCTGCTGTGCCCATGTCCTCAGTGCCACTCTGGGCTTCACATGCCTCTGGGGAAGATCAAACCTCTCTGAGACTGAGCAGGCCCCTGGCACAGAGCCATGGCAGAGCACCTGCTGTGAGGGGCTGCTGAATTTGGCTCCCCAAGACATTATTTCAGATTGTTCTTGTTTCAGATCAAAAAGTATAGTCACATTTCCATATCCCTTTTTTTTCCCTGTTTACTTTCTAAGAAGAGACAAGAATTATATGGATCAGTTATTATACATGGTGAAATATAAAATCTTTTCAATCAAGCAGTAAATATGTTACCAGCACTTCAAGACTATTTAGAGAAAAGGGCTAGGAAAGGGTAGCATAATTAAAGATGCAGAAAAAATTCTGAATTTTCAAAACATCTCACTAATTTGTCATACAAATTGTAAAAAAATGAAGATCATTTTCATATTTTTCACTGGGATTTGAGCACTGTTGTTCTGTCTTCAATTCCCTAGTGAAAACAGAGCTATTGGATATGCCATGGCTGGAGTTCATGGTGTTCCAAGTCACAGAAGCACCTGTAGCTGACTTCCACAAATCACATGCACGGAAGCTGATTAACTGAGTCAGTCCCAAGTGAATAAAAACAAAACAGATAATTGCTAGCATGGTAAACACATGGAATCAGAATTGGAAATTCTAACCTTTTTAGAGACCATTCTGTAAGGTCAGTATATGGCTGTTGTCTAGACAATTAAAGGAAACTCCATCTTCTTACTGGAGTGAGTGTTGGCAGTGCAGAGCTCCTGGGGGCTGTAAAGTGGGGATACTCTTCCAGGCTCTCCTGAAATAGGCTCTATGGCTTCTGGGACCATCAGGCTGTGTGTGTAACATCTTGCTAGGAATGCTTAATGCACAGTGGAGCTTGTGCAAATAGAGTGGAATAAAATTTAGAGTAGAATCTATTGATGGATTTGATTGGAAAAATTCAACTGCTTCTGTTTAACTTCATCGCTTTAATTACATTCTCTGATTTAAAAAATATTTAAATACAGAATTTTTTTACCTTGTTATATCAACAGCTGGAAAATAAACCACTACAGATAAAGGAATGAAAAGATAAAAGACTAGGTTCTTCTTGGTTAACAAATATATTAAAGCAGATCTCTAACCATATTACTTTCCACTCAATTTTTATCAAAGTAAAACTTTCTAAAATACTTTAACTTTTCCTGTTGATGTTACGAATACCAAGGAACTGGGGGGGAAATTAGCATTTTCTATTCCTGTTTTTTTTTTGCACTTATTTAAAAAGCAAAGTCTTGAGTTTCCTAGAGCTCTTCTCTGAGAGGTAAATAGATCAGCATATGACAATTACCAACACATACTCCAGCTCTAGTTTTGCAGATTCAATCCAACCTATTGCACCTTGTACAGAAACCTGCACAAACCTAAAAGATGAAGAGTAGGACAGTCCCTGGCAGAGCTGAGTCCTTGGAAAGGGCTGTTTGGTGCTGTAATAGCACTCAGCGTTTTCATTTATAGTCCAAGCAAATGAGAAGGAATGATAACCACAGCTGCACCAAGCCTAGGATACACTGTTACCACCAGCAGTGTAGTTTGGAAAATGGCCCTTACCAGCTTGGTACAATTCCCAGTTGATCTACAGAAGGAATGTGGCAGGTCATACAAAGAACAAAAAACCTTTGGCTTTTCCTGTCTGGCACCTGCCCAGCATTTAACACAGTCTATGTGTCTATTGCTTTAAAGGCAGTAGAAATGCTGGGGTTTAATGTACTTTGCAGGTATATACTACTTCACAGTTTGCAGTTTCTTGATTCCCAAGGCATTTATGTTCCTTTCAGATAGCAACCACCACCACCAAAAAAAAAACAAACACACAAAAAACCCACCCAAACCAAAACCACCCCAACCCTTAAAGAAAACCAAACCAAAACATTCCTGCCCTATCCGTCATTTAGCTGTTTAGAAGTTGTGTTTTGCTACATGGCCGTGCCTGAAAATCACAAAATCAGTAGGGGGTGAGGCTTCAGCTGCTAAGTGAAGCCTTAACACCATCTTCCATATGCACTTATCCCATGGTCATAAATAAAGCCTTTGAATTCCTGAGGGCAAAGATCCAAGTCTGAAGAGGCTGTAAACTCAAGAAAGTTACCTTGCTGATTGAAGTCCTGTCCATCATCTACACCTGCACTCCTTTTCCTGCAGGAAGGAAAAGATCAGAGCAACCAGAGGAAAAGGGCACAAGGCAAAACAAGACAAAAGATAAAGGCTGAATAATGACACAAGGAAATGCAGAGCATGGGGGCAGTGCACCAGTTTGGAGGGTTGGGAACTAGTGTTAGTAAATGAGAAATTTCTGTTTCACTGCCATATCAACAAGGCACACAGCCTTGAGGGGTGCTTATATTAAAATGTGAAAGAATTAAAACTGTTTCTGATACCTGTGATACCTTGTCACAAACAAGTGAATCGTCATTCTAGCTGTTGCGTAAGCTCTTTCCCTTTTGCTGTGACATGTTTTAATCAAAGTCAGTCATTGGTATTTCAGTAACACAAGCCTCAGGGTATAGTTCTGCACTGACTGGGTGTCCTCAGCTACTCTGGTGTACTCATGTGATCACTACACTACAGCACATTCAGTCCTTCAGAATGAGTTCTGATGAACCTCTTTTCCTGAAATGCAAGTAAAATCTGTTTCTGCTGCTTAAATACTCCTTGGACAGGAAACTGTTCAGATAGGTTTTAGCATGGTGATTACATCCTATCCTAAATTAATAATTTTTAGGACCTCAGAAATGTTTTCAACTTTGGCATTCAAGAAGTGCTCAAAAACTTTGAAAAGGATGGTGAGAAACAATGTATCACACACACAAGGGGACAAATCACTGCAGGAGGTGGACAGTAACATACAAGAGAGGTTTGAAATGAGGTCTTCTGCGTGTTTTATATCTTAAAGCACTTCTGAGGCTTTATATATTAAGGAATACATTTTTGATTATGAGGATGGTGAAACACTGAAACAGTGTTACTTATCCAGACTGATGCTGGATGTCTATCCCTGGAAACATTCAGGATCAGGCTGGATGGGGGGCTCTGATCAACTTGATCTAGTTGATGATGTCCCTGTCATTGCAGGGTTGGAGTAGATGACCTTTAAAGGTGCCTTCCAACCCAAACTGTTTGATGATTCAATCCACACGTGTGTCCTAGCTTAGTGACCCCCGCAAAGGTCTGGCTTTCTCTTCCTGTGTTACTTTTTTCCCTAGATTTAAAACAAAATACCATCTACATGTGAGTCCTTCCATGGCTGCACTAAATTAATAGTCAGCAATAAAAACAAGCCCCAAACTCTTGCCCAGTTCCTGCTCTGTGCCTTTACAGTAGTCAGCTGGAGATGACTGAAGCGTGAGCAGCTGTTCCTGCGCCTCCTGCAAAGGAGCAGCACGAGCAGGAAGCTGCCCTGGGACTGACACTGCCAATGGACAGGGCCGCAGCCATCCCCACACAGACAAACCCAGTCTGCTGCACAGCACAGCCGGGTTCTAATCTGTGTTTCTGGAACATCGTGCACTAAAACAACAAAAATCCCCAGCAGAATACAGAATCCGCCACCACCTCATCTTGCCTCTTATCAGCTTGTTTGCAGGGCAAGAGGAAAGTGTACTAAACTTTTTCTCATTTTTTTTCCCTCTCCTACCCCCACTTCTTTTCTCACAGCACGCTACAAGTGAAAGTCTCGGAGCCGCAGAATTCAATAGACATGAACACAGAAAATGAACATTTGAAGTCCATAAAGATGTGCCTTAATCAGCCCACTGAGTGGAATCTGAGTTTTTCAGCAGCATCTCTCGCCAGCTGTAAAGTTTTTAACCAAAATCTCAAAACTGATGAGAACAAATAGATTGCAGCTGTTCTTGCACTATTATTTTGTACATTGTTCCTGATTTTTTTTCTGCTAAATGATAAGCATTTATTACATTGATCTTGAAATGATCTTGTGTGATTTGGCTTTATATACTACTAGCATTATTCAGTTTGATGTACTTTTTCTTTCTAAATATGAAGTTTCACATCTGACCATCATGAAATTCTTGCAGTTCAAATTTATATCAGAATCGGGTGTTCCCCTTTAATAGTATTGTGACTTTTCTATGTTCTTTAAATTTAACTATGGTTTCCCAATTTTATTTTTGTGCACGAAAGTTAACATATTATGTAATTTGTGGTATAGGTCACCATGTAAAGATTTATGATAATAATTCAAACAAATCTGTAACAGGTGGAGACCGACTACCTCGAAGCAAAGCAGTACAAAGGTAAATTACCTGAGGAGATCTCCTTCACCAAGGGATTGAAATGTGTGGAAGCATCAGTTTGTTTCTGCAGTATGCTTTCATCTTCACTTACCTTGAGAACTTCTGTGTGACAGTGTTTAATGACCCTAATGTCTAAAAGAAAGACCAAGCCTGCTGGAGAATCTCGTGAAAGATTGTCATTCAACAAATCTGTGTCTGCACTTTTTGAGGTTTCTGCTAAATGGTCTTTCTTCCCATTTGTTTTTATGAATTTATGCCTGCCACCAATTAAAATGGATGTAAATGCTCTTCCTATTTCATTTTTTTCCGTGTACTTTGGAAATTCAATGTAAAGTCAAAATTTTATCTCTACTCAAAGAAGTAGTAAATGGTTGTAGCTGACTACATTGTAGACATTCCATGCTTAAATGATCTTAGCAAGGTTCATGTACTTGGTTCATCAAAACTTTATTATTATTACAGCTATAAAAAAAGTGTTAGAATAAAACCATATAATATACTTCTCTTTTCTGGAGTCATACATTCAGTAGCTAGAGTAGAAGTTTCTTAGTTCATGATGAGTTGTCTGTCCTTTACTTGACAAGAACTAATTTTCCAGAAGGAAATTTCCTTGGAAGACACTGTATTTTATAAAACAAAGGTTTTAAGGATTCACCGTACAAAAATGAAGATGTATTTCCACTTTACAGAGGTTTGTTTGTTTGCAGGTGCAATCCAGTAACTGAAAGAGATTGTTATGAATTCTGGTGGCACTAGATCCCAAGATGGTATTGAGTCACTGAAGCATTGGACATGGTTAAAAGAATGTGATTTAAAAAATAAACATTCATCATGTTTTGAGCTGTTCAGAAGGTCTTTATGTATCTCAACTGTTAAATGCATGTGTATTCTGTGGGGCAAGAAAGCCAAAAGGAGAATTAAACTTTCAAGGGGAGAGGAACTGAAGTTGACTTCAGTGGAGCCCCACCAAAGCACAGGGATCAGTAGGGAGGCAGGCAGGACATAGGAGTCGTACAAGCACTGGAGCCGACACGGCTGGAACTGTTTGTGTGCCCATGGAAGGAGACACCACATGGATTTTCTGATCTCAAAGACACAGTAAATACCAGCACCTTGCTGCTTTGGACATGTCTCCCTCAGGTCCAAGCAAAAGCCTGGTTTTTGTTAACAAATTATTATTATTAATTATTATTATTCCTTTGAGTTTTCAGGCATAACCCAAGCTCACCAGCCCCTGCTGTCCTTCAGCCTGGAGAGCAACCGGCCAAAGGCCTGTTCTCAAGAGAAGCTGCTTTAGTGCACAGGCTGAAGAGACTGAATACACAAGCAAACAAGAATAACATAGGTTTCAAGAAAAAAAAACTAGTGTGGGAATAAACATGGGATCTAAGTTTGATGAGTGACCACTGGTATTTTACTGTTATTTAATTAGGCAGTCAAGTCTAGGTCTAGTTCATGTCTGACACTGTCGCGTTTAGCCAGCAAAAAGAGGAACGACACACAGTAATTGGTCCAGAGCAACAAAGAGGCTCTTTTAAAATAAATTAAAATATTTTAGAATAAAATTTAAGGAATAAAATTTTATTCCTTAAGTAAGAAGCTGGGAAGTTAGGTACTTTCAAGACACAGAATTAAAGTAAAAACCAGTATTATTTTAGCTAGAAGGAGTAATGCATACCAAGAAAAATGTTTTTCATTGCAAGGATGACAATTCCAAACTTGGCTCCTTGTCACCTTTGGATGGGTTCTTGCTACCATGTGCCCTTCTCAAGAAGTCAGCTGTATACATTGAAACTTTGATCATCAGTAATAGTGAACTTTGAGAGACAGCACTTATCTGATTGTCCCACCCTGTAATTATGCAGCCACCCCTCCTGAAAAGGTCAAGAACACATCAAATTTTGTATTACACAGAAAACCCTTCCCTTTACAGGGAATTGGGCAGGCCATGTACCCAGAGGGGCTGGAAATTCAGTGCCAGTTGCTGCTCAGGTTTCTGGTCTGAAAGGATCACAGGGTAAGTCTGGCAAAAAAGGACATCAGGAAGGTCCATAGTTGTACACCCTGCTCAAAGGCAGCCAGCTGTGAGCAGTTCACACCTAGCCCTGTCTTAAAAACTCCTAGGACAGAACCTGCACGGGCAACCTGTTCCAGCAGTTTTTAACTTGTTTCACTGCCTTTTTCACCTTCTCTTCTGGTCTGAGTTTCCATTTATACCCATTGTTTTTTTATCCTTTCATCATACGCAATAAAGAGCCCAATTTTATCTTTTTACTGGACTCCTTGCAGGTAACTGGGGATCCTCCCAACATTCACAGGCTCAACAAGCCCAGCTTCCTCGGGCTGGGAACTCCAGTCCCACACCAGCCCCAGGGACCTCCAGTTAGAAAAAGTCTATTTTCTATTAACACACACCAGTGAAGCCACATCCACAGCAGAGGCATCCACAGACTGGGTGCAACTTGAGGGAGAAACCTCATCTTTTCAGCCCAGCATTCCCAAGAGATGCCAGAGACAGAACCTGTGTATGTGGCAAGGCACAACAGAACAGCAAGAAGGCAAAACTACAGTCTTATTCAGGAAGGCATGCCCAGAGGGCTTTATGGATTTTTATTGCTCCTGCTTTGCCTCAAAATTCATTTTAAGAAAAAATAAGAGTGGATTAGCACCAGTTGGTCAGAGTGTAATAGCGCTTAAAAAACAAACCACTCAAGAAAGAAAGGATGAGAGAGAACTTGAACTTAAATTAAAAAAAAAACTGCAACAACTAAAGCCCCAAGGAAGCTCTTATAACTGAGAAAAACAACTATATACTTCGCCCATTTCAAGTATGTTCAGGCAGCATTCAAGGGGACAGAGAGCATCTCTGATTTGAAGTGGCTGCATGTACACAAACTCATACTACAACACAATTTGGGGATTTAAAGAGTTAGCAAAGGAGGGAGATCAGGACCTCAAAATTGTGTTTAAAATTACAAAATTAACTTATCACAGTTACAGAAGCTTCTAAATAGAGCAAATACCAGCATAAAAGTGTGTCATGGCATTTTGCAGTTTGACAAGTTTCCAACAAAAACTGCAAAGGATGAAAAGCAACACAATCCCTCTCTTTCCTATATGCAAGCTTGGAAACAGCATAATTGTTTGGGCATTACGCTCTAGGAATACTGAATTTCACTTGTGTCCCTAAGTCATTCCTGAGAATTACCAAAGGCCATTTATAGCTTATTTACCAATTTAAAATGCAAGTTCCTCAGAAAGCTGCATTTGGCATCAATAGTTGAGGCGTGCTTGTCGAGGAATGGAGGGAGTTTGCTGCCACTGCTCTGAGATGACCCCACTGCAACAGACACGGCGTTTCCAGCACGAGTGAAGCTGCTCAGCCACAGCGACTGCGAGTGATCATGGCTTCACCTGCTGTCCTCTGCAACTCCTGAGCGTTCCTACATCTTGAACTTCAGAGCTACAAAGAAATAACAATTGGATACTACGGAAAACAGACACAACATGGACCTTAGAAGATTTCATTTTTTGCCCCATCTGTATTTAAATACTCCTTTCCTTACCAGATCTTATTTTGTACCACGAATATTTTTATGTTTTTTAAAAGCACATCCCTGATTCTATATAACAAGGTCAGCATCAGTAGACTTTCAGTATGGTTTGTAAAATCAGTTACTCAGTTTTACCACTTGATTTTGTTTAATAAAGTAGACACACCCCTGCGGAAAGCAGAACTCCCAATTACAATCAACTATTTTACATTAACATTAATACTAAGTATCAGCTGACCAGGTTTTACATTATAAAACCTTATAAAAATGAAGAAAGTGGGTGCTGTAAAAGTAGGGACATTCAAAATTGCAGCCATCACAAGCAATCACTCTCTGCTACTGTTAAATATCAAAACAGCTTTAACTATGGAATACTTAGCACCAACAGCAATTTTTATTTGCAGGTAAGATGCATTCTTCTCTATAAAGTAAAAGAAAAAACATCCAAGTTTTGTTCAGGTAATATTTTACTCCATTTTTATTACATGAATGAGGGATTTTATATCAGAAAATACAAGAAATACAAGCATCTATTTTAAAAAACTAATACAGAAATGTAGAATTATAAATGATTCATATAAAATGAGTAAATATGACTAGTAAGAAAAAAATCTTATTTTCAAGTCTGATGTTAACTACCAGCGTTGACAAAGGCACTTTCTTCTCTCATCTTCACTCATCTGTTTCTTCATTCAACAGTCTAGAAAGATTCATTCGGGTTTTCTCCAGTGCCAAAGTTTTTGCTCGTCTTTGAGGCCTTGAACTTGACACCGGGACTGGTTCTGGAATTCGATCACAACTGAAACATAGATTGTTTAAGAGTTAGGTAAAAAAGACTAAAAAAACTGAAGAGCTTTTAACAGGAACAAACTTGAATCATGGTCTTAAAGAACAAAAATTCTTCTTACCAATTAAACACTTTTTAGTTTTTGAGAATATACTTGTGTTTTCAAGTGATATAGCAGTATCAGTAAAGATAAACAAGTGACAAGGAGTTGCTAAATAAGCAAAATTAGATGGAATCAAATTCACCCAAAATGAGATGGAATCAAAGCAAACACATCAAATAAGCAAAAGGGAGAGACTGATCCTGGTCACAATAAAGTCCACAATAAATGGATTACTTGCTTAAGAAAGAGCTGAACACAGCTGAAAAGTACAAAGATAATTTTGTTTTAATGCTTATATTCTGCAAGATCATAAGGGAAGAAATCCATTGTCTGTATTCAGTTCTCAGTCATTTCTAGATCCTTGTCAACTACATGTTGGACAACAAACAACAAAACTGTGAGGGGGGAAAAAGAATTTTAATTTTAAAAATTTATACTTCCACAGAACAGATTTAAAAAGGCAGAAAAAACTTAACTGGAAGAAGAGCAATAACATAACCCAAAAAAATGCATTTTTTCAGCTAGAATATCTGTTGACTCAACACACAAAAAGGTATGTTAAAAAAATATTACAGGCTCCTTGGCACAACCTGCCACTGTTTCAAAAGTACCAGTTCGAAGAAATTTTTTTTTCCTTAAATATTTATCAGTATTTTCGGAACAGAGGATATCAAAACATACATGTTTGGGAAAGAAAAATATTTGAATAAAATTTCCTTGCTAGAACAGACATCATAGTTTTCATGGTGGGGAGACAAGGATTTACCTTTCAAGACCACGTTTTACACTTGCACCAGTTTTTCTTCTGCTCACAGACTTCACTTCTGCCGCTTTCCGCTGTCCTAAGTATAAGCAAAAGTCTTTTTTCGTATCTTGATACCATTTATTTTCTTAAACTAGTTTTGTATCTACTTTTCTTCAGTGTTTGCATATTGCATTGAAACATAGAAATATGCAGTCTGCATTGATAGAATATGGTCACAAAAAACCAACAACCAAAACTCCACAATTTTCTACTTCTCCCAGAAACACCTGTACGTTACTGTCAATGGCTGTGGCTGGCTTGTCTACAATCCTGTAGTCAGTCCTTTTTTCTTTTCTGAAATCTGTGTTATTGGGAGAGGCTATCAGCACAAAAATTTCCAAAGAACAAGCTACTTTAATCTTTTTAACAAATACAACTGTAAATCTACAACAGAGTATGAATGACCTTCCCATCTATACCTTCACAAAAAGTTACTATGAAATTATTTTATTAAAAACAACTAATATTGTAGCCACTGTACCTTTGCCAGTTTTGCTTCTTGTAGATCTTAATTTTGCTGTTTCTGTATTAACTGGAGTATGAAGAGCATCTTTATTATTTTCTGTTAAACACAATAACACACACACAACTCATAAGTTAAAACTTGATTTCATCTTAAATACCAGGATTTTAAATTTTGGCTGTTACATTAAAAAGCCACACAATTGAACCTCAATTTTTCTTTAAGCCAGAAACTAGCTAATAAAGCTAACAGGAAGTTTAAAATGTCACTCAGCTGTAACTCCACCCTAGCAAAGGTCAATAATACATAAACTACTCCTGATAACTGTTTAGCTCCTTCCACTGGGTTGGAAGCTGAGCAAGCAGGACAGAAGATCAGCTTGTCTGAACAGAGACCTCTTTGTGGCACTCAAGAGGAAAAAGGAACTGCAGGATCTCTGACAGCACGGTCAGGCTGTGCAGGAAGATGACAGAGCTGTGGTTTGTACATGTGGGGAGAAGGCACCAAAGGCCAAAGCTCAATTACTGTTGAACCTGGTCAGTATTTTGTGAGATAGTAAAGAAGGACTTTTGAAAGTACAGTAAAAGCAGGAGAAAATCCAAACAAAAACACTGGATAAACACTTGCTGAAGATGATCAGTCACCTGACTAACAGGACTAGAAAAAAAGCCGAGCCATTCAGTGTTTTATATGCTTGAATTCTTTAATATTACTGATGGACCTCAGGCTGCCCAGTCCCCTGAATTGGAGGACCATGAGCAGGGGAACAGTGATTTTCCATATGACAACACTGATATTGTAAGGGACCAGCTCCAACTGTCTGTAAGCTGAGCATGAGCCAGCAGTGGCATCCTGGCTGGCACCAGAGATGTCGTGGCCAGCTGGTCCAGGGTCGTGACCCTGTACCCAGCACTGATGAGGCCACACCTCAAATCCCATGGTCAGTTCTGGGCCCTCACTGCAAGAAAGACACTGAGGTGCTGGAGTGAGTCTGGAGAAGGGCGTGGAGGCGGGGAAGGAGCTGGAGCACAAGTGATGTGGGGAATAGCTGAGGGAGCTGGAGTTGCCTCCCAAGTCCTATTACTTCTTATTTTCCTAACATCTAAACAACTCACTGAACTGTACATGTGCTACTTTACTACACCCCTCCTGAGTTACCTTCTTCATTGTGAACAGTGTTTTCAGACGATGTGATGTCTCTTTCCTGTGTCCTTTCAGAGAGACCTGTTTCCTCAGTTCTTCCACAGTGGTTTTTGACCACATTAGGATTGGTTAGTTTTGCTTGGATCTTCTCAATAGCTCTTTGACATGGTTTATCTTCCACTTTCTGGAGAGCAGACATTTAATGTTAAATGCTACTTAAATTTACAGTTGTTTTTTTTTTTTATCTATAAAATCTGTCTACTAACAGGATTAGGTGAAATTACTGCACAAAGGATACAGTGTGTGATATGAAAGTGACCAGTCAAGCTAAAAGGAGAAAAACTTTCTCCATCAATACTAGGCACTAAAATACCATTTTTTTTTCATAATGTTTTTTAAAGAAAACATGAAAAAAATTAAAGCAACTGGACACAGTACAGCTACCACTGGATGATATGCCCATCGTGGATTCAGCATGCCTACCAACATTTCTATATACCATTGTGTTATTTCTATATACCAATGTGCCACACTTCCAAATTTCAATGTTTTTCCAAAATAATAAAAGCACCAAAATAAAACTCTTGTAATCCTTTCCTACTTCATCTTAAATCAAGCATCCTTTTCATGTTGCCTAATGATCTTCCCATTATACCATAAGTTTAGGTGTAAAATTTCAGCTGTTAATCATTAACTAAAGATAAGCTGCAAAACTGCAAGACTTAATACTGAATTTTATTTTAACTTAAAAGTAACTACACCACAGTTATCAAAAGAACTTACAGTACTGCAATGTATCAAGTCAGGCACACTGTTTCAAGCTGCTTATACTGTCTATGGTTTATGCAGTGATATCAGCTCAGATTATTGTAAATTATTCAAAAATTAATTTCCAAAACTGGTTAGGAGATAAATTCCAGTCATATGGTCATAGTAAACAAGAGGCCCTTCAGTTTTAAAGGTGTCAGAACACTATACTAATGACTAAAAAAGAAAGAACCATGCTTTTTAGGTACTACCTCTTGAATCTCATCAAGCAACACCAGAAGATTCTCTGTAGAAGAGCTACTGAGTTCTAGAGAATTTAAAGCTTTTGCATAAATACGGACATCTGGTGCAGTTGGGTCTGCCAGGATCTCATTGCAAATTTTCATGGCTAAAGTATCATGCACTGTTAACTCCTGCAAAGGAAAGAAATTAGGTATCAGTAATTTTGCTGGGAACTATTTACAAGAGACAGCAATGAGAAAATCAGATTTAAACAGTTGGCTAATTTTACACAGCAAACATCTTCCTAAAATGCACTATTTTCAGTACATTCACCAACTGATTTTTATAAATATCTTCCACGATATAAACAATTTGCCATATGCAAGTTCCTACTAATATTTTTTAATTGTAAGAGGGAGGGGAAATTTGGGATGGGGGGAAGAAAAGGGAAGGAAAAGCGGGAGGAAAGTGTCAAGCTAAAAGACTTTATTACCTGAACAGGCACTCATTTAATCCAACTGCTGACACTGGGATCCCCAGAGAGGCCCTGACAGGTGGCAGTAAGCAAAGGGGGAGTATTTCCTAATCTGACACAAGTACTACTTTCCTATGGTTTAACACATTGTACCTGATAGTCCTGAGACTTCTTGGACTGACATTTCAGTCCACTTGGTCTGGTCAGGTCTACTAACAGTTCAGAAACATTACTGATATCTACTTCAGCCAAAGGTGATGTTGCAGGAGCATTTAACAGTGTTTGCAGAGTTGGAAGATAAGCTTCCTCAAAGCACTCCTGGTTAGACCTGTTTCAATGAAGTCAAATATTAGTAGCATAATAAGACAAAATCAGGTTTTCTCTTCCATGATGAAAGTTCACTGACCTGGTACATCAGTCAAAGCAAAGTGGGAGCAGCCATTCTTGGAAGCAACAGCAAGATCAAGATATCAAAACTGTTTCATAGTACCATTTGAAATTTTAGCACATGGTATTTCAAGCAAGTTTTAAGTAACACTTCCTTCCTCTGAAGAATTTGAACATTCATCCTTACTACTGAAAACCCAACTGATATATATATATGGACATGTTCTATCTTGAAGGAAAAGAGGAAAAATTTCCAGAAATACATTTTTCTAGTTAATTTTCAGAGATTAATCTTATTTTCTGCTCATTCCTTCTTTCTGCTAGCTTATTTCTTAGGGGATACTTCTCATTGTGCAAGAAGGCAAGGAAACCTGGCAAAAAAAGTATGCAGTGGTTACCAGGATTTTTGGAAGAAATACTTGTGATTTTTTTTCTCAGAAGAGTTCATAACTCCTGCCAAGCAAGCCTAAAAATCATGTTTCACTTGGTCGTGCAGCAAGTTGTCTAAAAGTGTGGTTCCACAAGACTTGTCAAAACAATTTAACAAGTAAGATATCAAAAAGTACAAGGTACAGTTGAAGTGAAGCCTTTACTCTTGCTGATATTTATATTAACTTCCTATTTGAACCCAAATAACTACAGGAGAAAACCAAGAAAGCAAGTAAGTTTTAAAAATGCAGATTATTTGCTGCTGGATTACAGAGCAAAACCAGCTGACAAAAAACCCTTTTGAGCACTACAATTGGCTACAAAAGAACCAAAGCAAGAACCCTCCCTTTCATCAGCTTTAAGGCTTTATATTGGCTCAAGCATTACTGAAGTATCATTCAGATTATTCCAGATTATGGAAAAAGATTATGAAAAAAAAAAACAACCAAAGATTATGAAAAAAAACCCCAACATCTCTAATAACAGACAAGCACAAGGCAGAAGCTTCTCCTCTTATGCTGCCTGCGAGTTTAATATGCTGTAGAAGACATTCCATGAATAAGAATTGTTCACTGGTTACAAGACCTTGTCCCTGTTCTAGCATCTCATATCACACATCCAACATTACAGAAAATTTAAAAAGTCAGGATCAAAATTTCTTCCTCAGAATTCAAATATTTCATTTCAAAAAGTAAGCCTCTTGATTATATCTGTGACCAGATAGAAGGATTAGCAGAGTAGCACCCAGAAAACAAATGGAATTTTAAAATTCAGTGAGAGATCAGTATCAAAATTTAGGTATGAGCCTCCACCAAATCTCATTTATTACCCAAATTCTTCTTTACTGAATGGCAACTTTATAGACAAGTTCTGAATTACACCTGGTATTTAATAATTCACTTCCAATAATACAGCATCTGTCACTGAAGAAAGTAGATTGCTCAACTTAAAATGGACCATTTGTGATCCAGGATGCAGACAATGTTTTGAGACAGAAAATAAGCAAGATTTCCTAACTAAACAGAGATTCTAATCAATGAGCCAGACTAAGACATAGGATTTTTTTCTCCACAGATTTTTCTGATTTTTGCTTAACACATACACCATGTTATTTTTTCAAGAACATGATCATCTATGAGGTGCCACAAAAAATTGCTTCATTTGCAAAATGACTTGGAAATACATGGGACTACTCAGGTGGGCAATCACTAGAACTCATAAAAAAAGAGAATGAAATTCACAGCATCAGATGACATTAACAAGTAAAAGATTATCAATGTTAAAAGCTTAAATTCATTACTCATTGTCAGAGATACTGGAAACATATTAAATAAATCTTTCTGTTACTTTCATAAGAATTTGAGTAGGGAAACCCCCATTCTATAAGAAACTGGGTATTTTTCTTTGGCTTTTTTCTGACAACAGCAAATACCATATTGCTTAGGGGTTTTTTGCCTCTTCAAGACAACTCCCCTTTGTACTACTCCTCTTAATGTGACAACGTATAGGCCACAAAAATTTAATTTAATTTGGTTTGAAAAATAGGTAAGATAACATAATACAACTAAATTAAATCTTAACTATAAAAGAAGCAGATAAATACTTAGTTTGTTCTAACTCAATAAAACCACTAGCAGCTACTGAAAAGTAAGCTTTCAGCAGCAGGTAAAAGGAGATGAGAATTGCTATTTAAGCTCTTATTCCCTTACATAAGCTCTCTACCTCTTTTGTCCAACACCAAAATAAACAGGAGATTTGAATATGCTGTGAATTTAAATTGGCGTATTCCATGGTTCAAAAACAAACTAAAAACAAACCCCAAACCACAACCCAGCAGCCTGCTGCTTTGATAACTGCTGGGCACTGATTATTTTCTTTTGAAGCATTCCTGCTAGCTACTTTTTAGTGACACTTCAAAGCCTACCTGTAGTGCTCAACACCATAAATAAGTAAAGCAGATATTTTTAAATTAATTTTATTCAATGTCTTAGAGAAGGGTTTCAACTGTGGGCTTAGGAAAGAAAAAAAAAAAAAAGGGAAGCCACATGGAAAGCCATTAATGGAAAGTCTTCAGAATGGCCACAGGTTGAGATTATGTACTTTCAAAAGCAATAGGAACAGGAGACTGAATTAGATGTCTAAATCTAATTTGTATTTGTGCCATATTTGGTCTACTAGTGCAAGACCAAAAAAGGTTCCTAAAACTGCTAGATGAATGTATATTGTCATATAACAAATTACAAAGAGCATTACCTATTTGCATAAGCAAATAATGGGAAGAAGACTCCCAGACAGTGTCGGAGCCGAGTGTCCTCTTCAGTCACGGGATTATACCACAGCAAAACAAGACGAGAAAGGAGCTTGGCACTGATCAGCCTCCTAGAGAACATCAGTTTGGCAATGCCTTCTGCAGCTTCTGTCCTAAGTTCTGAATACTGAAGAAACAGCTCATCATATACACAATACACCAACCATAATGTTTTTCACTAATACTTTATTGTAATAGCCTATACCCTATCTTACCAATCACTTCTCTACATTCATATATGTCCACCTGCAAACAGAATGCAAAGCTGCTCAAGGGTAATCTTAGCCTGTACCAGTGACAAACTTGTAGTCATTTTCTAGGACAGGTATTTTAATATTAGATCATTAATTTCAATTCACATCACATAATATTCCCAGGCAACCTAACGGGATGACAAGCCATCTGCAAAAATAATTTTAGAACAAAACTAAGGCAAATCTTATAATATTCCTTACCTCACTGTCTAAGAAGCCAGAAAGAAGCTTCAGAAGGCTGTGAACTGTGGCAGACTCCTCTTCCTCCTCTATTGTTTCACTTTCATCCTCACCATTTTCAGTTCTAATGTGTGCACTGTCACTTTGAGAGTCATTGCCTCTTCTGGTTTTAAAAGGCTCAATTCCAAACAGCATTAGTTGATCGA
Organism: Pyrgilauda ruficollis; assembly: GCF_017590135.1. NCBI lineage: Eukaryota > Metazoa > Chordata > Aves > Passeriformes > Passeridae > Pyrgilauda > Pyrgilauda ruficollis. Next base: position 11,043,180 of record NW_024508100.1, on the reverse strand, counting down.
AGATTGCCTTTAAAGCACTGAGCTTTATCTTTATGTTATCTATTTGTAAAACCTAGGTTTAATAAGGAAAATAAATATATCATCTTCCAATAGACCACCAATCTTGAAATTAAGCATAATAAGATTTTTCCTTTAATAAGACTGATTATTTTGGGAAACTTTGTATAATACTTGAACCAATTTTCCAACTTCAGGAAGGTGTGATACAAATTTAAACCTGAAGTTATAATACAATCTGGGAAATAATTTATCAAGTCACCAATGCAATTTGCACTACATAAAATCAAATGAATTTCACTCATGGAATGAACATCCATGTTTGAGATGTAATTTTATTGTTCTACCCATAAACAGACCCTGGACAAACAAAATCTGTTTGCCTGTGGTAGCCGCAGAGTGTTAGGCGTTACAGAAATACAGCTAAACAAAAGTACAGCTTAATTAAAATCACAGTATGTAAAAAGACAACAGGGACCAAGAGAGTAATAAAAGTCAAAGTTACATAGGTTACTATATTTATTATAGTTCAAATTACATGCAAGTAAAACCATGCATCATGGGTTAGCCCCGAGATTCTACATCTGTTTAGCGCAACACCCTGCTTCTGATTGCAGCCTACATAGAGATTGTGGGATTTAGTACCTGCAGAAAGATTACTTAACTCAAAAATTTAAGTTACTAAAGTAACTGAAATCCTCTCCAAACTTTTTTTTTGAATGTGACATACTCAAAGGCAAATTAAAAACAATAGTAAATGTTACTTTTTTAGGAACCCAAAGTTCTCCTACAACTGACAACTCTATCTTGTCTGAGCCAAGCACATCACTTCAAGTCCTGCTGTCATTTCTCTAATGTCTGCCTGAACACACTCTTAGAAAAGCACAATGGCCACACACACCTGACCCCTCAAATCCAGTCAAAAACCAGGGTTAACAAGTGTCATATTTGATGTAATTAGCTTCGTATCACAACAATCACAAGGATGGGAATTGTGGATACTACAGCATCCAGCGTGCTCCAAACATCCAACAGATGTTTGGCCGTACTATTTTGTTGGTTTGAATACTGCTCTATGCTCTAGTTAACAACTCTTCCTTAATCCTTAGTATAAACATATTATTCAAAATTTAAATCAGACACCCAATATCACAGGGAAGTATACAACAGAAGTGTGAAAACCATCAAACATATTTTTAGTTTGGTTTCCAAAGGAAAGCTTAGAGAATCCAACAGCTTCTCTTTTCTATATTGAGTAACAAATACATGACAGATTTCACACAGATTTGGAAGAGAAAGTGAGACCTTAAAGATAAGGAATTCCTAGAAAATTTTAAGACAATGGGTGACCTTACAAAGGTAAAACATGCTACTACCAAGATAAACTGGATCTTATTACACATCAGAAAAATCTACCGCAAACCACACTCTCCAGATCTTCAGAACATCAGGAATTACTGGTTCTCAAAGAACATTACTATGTATGATAGCTTGATATAGACACAAGACTAGATTTATTTGCTAAGTCACAAAGAGCATAATTTAATTTCTCATCAGATATTTTACCTGTAACAGCAATGGAAGTTGTTGTTGGGCGAATTCTTTGTTCTGTAAGGTACAGCAACCCAAACACAGAACTGCCATATTTCTCACAGCTGGGTGGACATTAGTTACACCTGGAAGTATCTGAAAACAGTAATATTAAACTTTATAGACAAAATACATAAACTGAAAATAAAACTCTGACTACTAAAATATGCTTACCCTGAAATTAGAAATAATTTATTTTGATACAGGATTGGAAAATGGCAACTACCAAATACTCTGTTTATCTGCATATAAACAGAAGCAGACTGAATATGTTGCTTGAAATCAGCAACAAAATAATGGCAAAAGTCACATGAGTGTTTTGCTTTGTGTTTGTTTTTAATAAATACTTGTTTTCAAACAAAACTGAGTTGATCACTCTGGGAAACAAAAAAAACCAACACACAACAACAAGCCTACACATTTCTTCATAAAAGACATTAACATTCTTGCAGAGAAACAATACCCAGTTCCAAGTCATGAAATACAGATGCCACTTTGATGCACTTGAAAGAGTTTTGAGAAGACAATTGTAAAAATCCACACAAAAGAAAAAACACATTAGATACAGTATGAACAATGCAATGGCATCTTTAATATTTTTGCATTTACTAAGGAGTTCAAGTTATTTTGTATTCCTACATACCAAAGATTGAATGATTTCATTAATGGTTGGACTGATTCCTTTAGAAAGAGACATGATCTTCAGAACCTCATAGCACATCATCAGACACTTCAACAGTGTTTCAGGATCGTTCTTCAAGTTGGCCAGGGAAAAGAGAAAAACATTATTAATACAAATGGTGGCTATGATAAGAATGGGGCCATTAATCAATTTGTCCCTATCCAAATAAACTTTACCAGTTCACCACACATGTGTTGTGCAAGAATATTAATCATCATGTGTCTATAAGCTATGATCCAAATAAATTCCTTTTTATGTTTTCAGTTAGTTAAGAGTAAAAAGAGTAAGAACAAGACTGCAATTTGTTTTTTCTAGAGCATACTATCAGCTTCTATATAATTTGTCTTTTGCTAGAGCATACTATTGGCTTCTATAACTGCAGAAGAATACTAATACCATAAATGTTTGATTTCAATTTTTAAAATGTATTTGAGACAAGGCCAAGCCACACTTTCTTTTGAAATTAAGAATAAATTTTAAAACATAACCAGCAATTAGGAATACAGAAAGGGAAGAAGAGACCTTCTCCACACGTATTTCTTTAATTTCAGCTTGCTCTGCTGTTTTTATCAGTTCATTTTTTGTGTGTTCCAACTCAGTTATTTTCTCTTTTAATACTGATGCTCTGTTAAAATCCTGAAGAGTAATGCATTCTTCCAAAGCTTGTTTTGCTTCAAAAAGTTTCACTTTTATTTCAGCCAGCTGAAATACAAAGTAACAAGAAAATTAATATAGTAACGTCTGTGGTATTAGCCAGTGATTCCCTGTTGACACTAGCCAATATTAACCTACTATATAGAACTCTGGATGATTAGGCTTAAAAAAATATTTTTCTTATTAACTAAAATCTTCTCACCTTAAGCTCCCGCTTTCTTATTTCAGCAGCATCAATGGGCTGGTCAATTGCAACAATTGGCTCACGAACTTCTGATATAATTTCTGCAATCTATTGTTACAAACAGTATATTAGTGCCATTAATTGCAGTTCAGATATATACTAAGCATTTAACTTTTCCAAATTTAAAATATATCTTTCTGAAAAAGTATTCCACATCCATGCAGTTTCTCTTAGCAGCTCGTTCCCTATAAATAATCCTCAATTTGAAAACACAGTGTTACCACGAGCACATTTCAATCCCATTTTTTCCCATCCAGCTGGGTAAGCAAGGAACAAGAAGACCTTAAGCACCTATCTGAGTTAACAGGAAGGAAGAGAAGTATGAAACCTGGAAATCTACAGCATCTTCACTTTGAATGTTTTTGTCAAAATACTTTGCATGTAATACGATAAAGTATTCTGGAACAGGCTACTGAAGTGGTTCACTTTCCTGGTCTGAGGACTGCATTTACAACACCAGTCACATCTTTAAACATAAAGGTCTCTAGAAAACCACAAAATGCAGCTATGCTTAAAAAAAAAAAAAAAAAAAAAAAAAAAAAACAAAAAAAAACCACACCCAAGGGGGAAGGAAACAATACTTAAATACTGATATTTCTTTTACCATGTTTCATAAAGGCTGTTTGATTTATGGGGAAGACAGAGACTAGAAAACAAGCTTTTACAATTACTTACAATTTGAATCCTTCTGTCCTCATCGTTAACAATACTGAGCAATCTTTCAACAAGCAGAGGTATAAGTGCTGCTGAAGTTGAAGGTAAAATGAGAATCTTTTGTAAAATAACTAGCAGATGCTTTCTGGATTAGAGAAAAAAAATAATGATTGCTTATTCAAGAAAATGGAAGACATAAGAGGTACTGTCCTACCAACCTGGAGATATTGTGATGATGACTTCATAATACAGTATGAAACTTTTCTCCATAGCTACATTAACTACCAAATCTATCTTCTTACTTAGCCGTGGTTGTCTTTTACTCATATTACCTGTTTTCTCTTGATTAGAAAATGCTGAATTTTTTAATCATATGTCCCTACTGTCCAAAGAAAAGTCATACCAGCAGAAACAGTCAGTATCAATACTGCAAAATGCTTTCATGGAAATTATCTGACTGAAAACTAAAAAAAAAAAACCAAAAAGAAAAATACAACTTAAACTATCCTGCCAGTCTGGCACACATTTACACATTCCACTGAGAGTCTGAAATTACTGCTGTGTTTATACTATCATAAGTGCAAGTTTTCACAGAATGCCTGAGATGGTATGAATTTTCAAATTCATTCGCTCTTCTTACTTCACACCAAAAGGCTGTTCACATTATAAGAATGACTCAGTTACCAAAATTTAGCCTGTCATCAAAGATTTTTGTAGCCTTTTAGGGCTCAGCAGATTATAGCTTAAAAACACAAGAAACAAACAGGCTACTTGCTACAAGTCATCTGTTGTGAAGCAGTAAGTTTTTCTGCCTTTATATTTACATACTATGCTCCAAATGAGCAGTTCTGTAATTTCATAATCTCAGTAATACTTTATGAAAACAACTGAATTTGTTTCCCCTAACAACGCTGAATCAGAATTAGAACTTACTTTTCCATAAAAGTAAGCAGATAATATTTGGCACAATGTTGGGACCAATTCCACTAAGGAGACTGCTTTCTATCCAGCTAGCATTAGAACTGTATTTTGTCTGTTTGATCAGGTTCTTTCCCAAGCAGAGGTTCTATGCCTGCCCTCAGGCATGACTGTCTTAAGCTTAGTAACACAAATCTGATATTTAAATTTACCTTCCTCCCTCTTCCATGGTATCCATGCAGCCTATGTTTAGAATCAGTTGCTGGCCTATGAATTCTTTCGTCATCAGGTTTTCAAAACAATTAAAATCTTCTTTTTGTTCTTCACTGAGAATTGGCATATTTTGAAGATAACTGAATCCAAACAGAACAGATATAATTACATTCAGATTCACTGTTGGACAGTAGTAAAAAAACAAATAAATAAACCCACTCTAAACAAATCCAAATATTCACTCCTGCCCCACCCCAATAAAAATTCCCACCGCTTTCTTGTCCTGTATAAACAAGTGGTTACATTAGGTACAAACCTTAAAAATTAAAGATTGTGTTCTTTTCATAAGATTATTTTTCAGGAAGTTATTTATACCAAATAATGTACAGTTTCAAAATAATGCACTTTATTTTAAAGAAATCCCTTTTGTGAAAGTAATACAATAGGGAACATAAAATGTAAAGTAATGCTACATGTGATTTCAGTTCTGTAAAAATGCATAAAGGTAACATTGTAACAAATGTATAGATAGACCATTTTTCTTACTATTTTCTGCACATTTAGGTACAATGTATGTTTTACAAGTTCAGAATTGTTATATTGCCTACAAGACAAAATATAAGAAAATCATGAAAGTATACAGTGACTCCTTAATCTGATGAAATATGTCATCACAGAATAATAATCTGTTATCAGATACATTCAGCCACATAGCATGGAAAGTGCAATCAGTTTTTTCCATTTCTTTATTTTTCTAGACTAAATTGGTTTTTTATCAAAATCTTATCTATCAGTGAGAGTTATGCAAGTTCAGAAAATCTAGAGTGAAACATCATGTACAAAATTAAATATACAAAAGACAATTCAAATATTGAAATGAGCTGTGAAAAATATGCTGTTTTCTACCTCAGCTTTGTAGAATCTTTTCAGTAACAGCCTGTTATTTTTAGCAAATTTTTACAATTGTTTCAAAATTAGGACAAAGAAAACTTCACATGTAACTACCATTTAAGAAGATCTGAAATGAAAATTGTTTCTGATCATTTAATAATAATGATAATGTGGCCGCATCAGGTAACAGTGAATATGGAAATGCAGCTCACAATCCTGCTTTTTTCTGAAGTCCCAGTGACCTGCATGTTTCTGCTCCTCCTAAGCAACACCCTCACAGTGCACTGCACAATTGTACACTGTACACCAAAAGACTGAGAACTGAAAATCTTACCTGAAACAACAGCTCAGCAATGAGGTTGATACCATAACAATTAACAGTTGATACCATAAACAATTACTAGTAAACCTGATTACTTTTAGCCTCACCCTGAAGAGTAATGTAACTGAACGCACTTTGAGTAAGATTGGATGAAAACAGAACAAATGTTCTAAGGAAGAACATGAAACATTTATTTTCCAAAAAATTTGGACTGTTAAATGAATAATGAATGAATAAATTTATACCCACCAGACTGGATATACATTTCAAAACTAAGGAAGCACAGACGCTTCTTTTATTAAATGTTTATGAAACATGTTAACACATTCCATACTGAAAAGTAGCAATGACTTCTGTACTCACTACCAGCATACTACACTCAGTACAGTGAGAAAAGAATATGCATATTTTTCATTGGAAGCATCCATCAATACAATGCATTTTTCAGCAAATCTAATTTATTACCATTTCAGGAAGATTCACTGTTTTACAGGTACAACACCTCAGTTAAGATGTCCCAGCATTATCCATACTCAGAAGCAAATGCTGTTCAAAATTTATTTTAAGACTAAAGAATCACATGAAAACAAAACAAAACAAAACAACCAAAACAAAACAAAAAAACAAACAAAAAAAAACCACCAACAACCAAAACACACAAAAAAACCAAAACAAAACAAAAAACAAACAAACAAAAAAAAACCACCACCAACCAAAACACACAAACACTCCATCAATAAAAAAAATTTGCCATTCTTTGCTTGAGTAAAAACATTGCCTTAACAAAACATTAATTTCCACTCTCCTGTGCCCTCCAGTTAAATAACTATTCTGTAACTGGCTCACTTTGCAGCTCTGTCACTGCCTTCAAACATAAGTTTTTAGGAAGCATGTCTGCTTGAGCAGGCAAAAGAGAAGGGATGTTTCAATCCAAATATGCTTTTCTTAGGGACAGCAGCAACATTTTACTTTATTTTCACAAATGACAGCAATGGAAGAAGTGTTAGTTTCTGCAAGCTCTAAAAAATCTCTCAAAAATCTTTTCAAAAAAGCAAAGAAAAGCTAAAATCCCTGTTCAAGCACAATTTTGAGTTTGAAGGATACCTGAACACTTGAATAAAAGAAATATTCTCTAATTTTAAAAAAATTATACTTTAGTGGTAAGAGATTTATTTTTAAATGCAATGTACCTCAATAAATAATCTGCGTATATAGCTGGTTCTGGCAACACCTGTTCTAGTAAAACTTCACCTTCTTCACCTTTTGATTTTAGATATTCACAAAGACATCTCCAATATAACACATTCTCAGCTGTTAAATCCTCCAGTGGAATCAGCTTTCTAAACAAAAATAAAGAAAGCAATATGAAGAGATGAATAAAAGAGTCTAAAACAAAAAATACACAGAAGTATTAGAAAATAAGAAATAAATATTATTTCCTAAAATGCAAATAAAACCCTGTCAAAGGTATTCCTCACAGAATAGTTAGAGATTGAGAAAAATAACTTCCTCTCTCTTGAGGACAGAGCTCCACAAGCCATTTAGTACATTGCCCTTCTCAATATTTTAACTCAAGGCTGTTCACACCAGTTTGCAGACACATTCTGCCCAACCCTTTAGACCTTCTAGAGCAACCAGCCAGGTATTTTATGAAACATTGTTATCGCTCCACAAGTCTGGAAAACTGAACACCGTTAATCCACAGAAATGCAAAACTGCATTAAAATATTTTCCAGCTTCTATGAATTGTTTCTTCCCTTCTTAATATAAGATCTTGAGACAACAATGGCGTAGCAATCATAGTATGTCAAATGCAAAATCTAGTACAACTTTTTCTCAGTAACTCTGTACGCTCATCATCCATCTGCCATCATCCATCATGAGACCTCTACTCCTTTTTAGATCCATAGTATTTTTCATGCTAAGCATGGCAATTAATCCTTGTTTTCGAAGCAGAACATTAAGTTGTGCATTAATTCTACCTCAAAACAGAAAAGACAGCATCATTGCGGTGGTACTTTTTACTCCCTTGAATCCTATTTTACTTGTAAACTATCAACAATTTGGGTTTTGCTTTAGATTGCTCACATACAAAACAAACCAAAATCCCAGCCAAACACTAAAGGCAACATGTAGATGAAAGCTGATAATTTGACAGCTTCTCATTAATCTGACAGGTCTTTATTTAAAAGTAAATTTAACAAACAGAAATCACAGACTTAAAAAAATCTAGCCATTTATCATTCTGATACTCCATCATTCCAGCTGTACTCAGAAACTTCATACAAAAACAATCCTAGGGTTTTCCATAAATTAAATTAATGTAAGCTTCATTACAAACTGAGTAATTTGACTTACTTTCCAAAATGTCATTAGTCTAACAGATCTGGTACTTTAAAAATTCTCAGCCCAGTTTTTCAGAATGGAAGCTTCATTTTGCTCAGGACAAAAGTCAGACTAACCAGAATGAAATGATTTTGAAGAGTGGTAGGGGTCTAATCTCAGATGATAAAATTAAGTGACAAACTGCCACTGATTCAAAAGCAATAGCAAAATCTTACTCTGTATTATGAGAGGAAATGCACAGTATCATATGAAGTGCCTTGCATTCTGCTCAGTAGCATGACAGATGTTTTGAAATCAGTAGATGCTACATGCACTGCATTCCAAAGCTATAGATGTGGGCCTGTCTGGCTTTAAAAAGCATCAATAATAGTGAAATAACTTTCTTACAGTGGAAATGTGCCAGTACCTTAAGAAGTTAAAAGGAATTTAGTTTTATATTCTCAAACAAAATACTCATCTTTTGGAAATGAATGCTCTGCATACCTGCTATCAACGATTTTACAGTTCTGAACAATGTCATGAAGTGGAGATAATGAAAACATAGCATTTAGTACTGGGATGGCCACTTCTGGGCAGTTTTCTACATCCAGTCTATGAAGCAATTCTAAAACATCCCCTTCAGTGAATTGTAACCAGGCTTGAAGTAGCTTCTTCTTCATTACCTCCTTAACAGCATCTAATAATACAGGAATGCAAACAGTTTAAAACAAAGTTTAAAAAATATCAAATTTTAAACACACTTTCACAAAACATTTTTCCATAGAAGTCTTATTGCAAAAGAAGTTATTATACAGTTAAACTTAACATTACCTTAAATAAAAAAAACCCTGTTGAGCAAGAACTACCAAGCACACCCTTTTTTGAGGCAATGTAATTTTTCCTTTCACAGGGAATTAAAAAAAAAACACCTGTATCCAAAAAACTTTTACATTTGAAGACAGCATCTCAACCCAGAAAACCTACAAACCACAAACTCCTGTAGAAGAAATATTCAAAATCAGAATCACAGAATAGGTAAGACTGGGAGGGACCATAGTGAATCATCTGGCCCAACCTCCCTGCACAAGCAGGGCCATCCGAGAGAACATGGCACAGGGCTGCATCCAGACACTTCTTGAATATCTCCAGTGTGGGAGACTCCACAACCTCTCTGGGCAATCTGCTCCAGTGTTTGGTCACCTGCACAGTACAGAAGTTCTTCTTCATATTCAGGCAGAACATTCTGTGCATCAGTCTCTGCTTGTTGCATCTTCGCCTATTGCTTGGCAGCACTGAGCAGAGCCTGGCTCCATCCTCCTGGCACCCTCCCTTCAGACATGGATGAGGTCCCCTCCCAGTTTTCTTGAGGCTGAACAGGCCCAGCTCCCTCAGCCTGTCCTTGTAACAGAGATGCTCCAGTCCCAAATATTCTGGGTAAGCATTGTTACATACTTGCTCTGTTTCAGGAATCTGCCTCTTTTGGAGGTAGGATCCTACATGTGAATTGACATACAGAATTCTCATACTATTTCAATTATGTGAATGGATTATGAAATTTACATATGACACTTTAACTCCCTACTCACCACTGCCACAAGAAACAGTTCCTGGATCAACAGAGCCCTATTTAATTAATGAAAAAAGGATTTATGGGAACATCCAGAATGTATACATCATTAATGCATTCACCCCGACAGAAGCAGGGAAGTTGAAAGGCTAAGAGCCTGATGGAGATAAAAACATAGTAACTAGGAAGCAAAACAATTTTGCTCCTAGGCACTTTCAGAAAACAATATCCAGTATAAGGGAAACAAAATCCACTCACACTGACAATATTTATCTTTCCTCTTATCTGCAACTCATGATAATAAATACAGCACTTAAATATAGTTTAGAGTTCAAAAAGAAAAAGGAAGTTAGCAAAAAGCTAACTTCCAGTCCTAAGGATAAGAAACCTCTCCAAGAAGGTGAAAAGCATAAACTAGTAGAATACAATACAATGAGAGTTATGCTGAAAAGCATAACTAAGCAGAATGTGGATTACGTATTCTAGACCTTATCGAACCATGAGCCCTTGTTCTGAAGCCAATATGGAAAAACATGCAAAATTTTAATGCAGGTACCTTGAATGAGTAGGTTCCTTTCTTGTTAGCTCAGGAGTTACCCAGATAAGCAAATTCAATAAAGATATATCTATATATATATATATATATAGATATATATATCTATCTTCAGGGTTAGAGGATTTGCAACATTTGCAATATAGAATAGCCAATTTGGAATACAACCTATCTTACCTGGCAAAGAACATATGATCAGTCAAACTACATACCCTGGCAGATGTTTTCCCCTGTGATGTCAAGAAAAACAAAAGTCCTCAACAGCTGGGATGTAAAATCAGCCTAAGGAAGAGACAGACACTACAAAAGTATCTGTCCCAGATCATGAAAGAAGACACTTCCTTATGCTGAACACATCAATGTCACTGAAAAACAGGCCACATAGAAACACTATACTTTCTCTTTAAGGGAATACAACAAGTACTTCTTCTTGACAAGTGAAGGATCACATGAAAAATTAGGGAAAGTACTTTCCTCCCTAGTCTGGAATGATTACTAAGAGAAATGCATTCACCCTAAGAAGTGTCTCTCAAGACCAAGTATTACTGTGGGAGTGGTGGAGCCAGCAGACAAGCAGGAGCTAGTTAGATAAAACAGAAAACTCGTGTATCAATAAGAAACAGTAATTCAGAACATGGGTTTTTCAGTGCTGGACTTCAGAAACAGAACATGGCAAACTTCTGTAGGCTACTACAGACCAGCTCAGGATAGGTGGGGCAAAGTGACTAAAATTTCACATACAGAAGGAGGTGGTCTTTTTAAGTGTAGTTCTACACAGCAGAAAAAAAGACTCAGCTGATTGTCTCTTCTTTTCCTGTCAGGAACAGAATATGATCCCAGCTAGCCAAAAATAACAACAGATCAATAAAAACACACGCATGCGTGACACACCTTAGAGTCCCCAGTACTTCAGTCTTGTTTTGTAAGTGAATATCCACACAAATCATAATTCTCACAATTGCCAAGCGGCATATCACTCAGCAAGGGAAATTCTCAGAGTAAAATTCAACTTAGTGCAGGCTTTCGAATCAAAGTAGGGGGATTACACATCAGCACTGAACTTCTATTGTGAAGTTCATGCATACAATTGCTGTTGTTGGGGAAAACAAAAAAACCAAAAGGGTGTTCTACGTAGGCAGGCCAAAACTGTCTTGCTCAGATGCAGGTGACATTTTGATCTTTTGGCAACACCACCCCACACAATTATGAGTACATTCTGAATGGCTCTTTCTATAGAGTGATACAGTACAAAAGACAGTAAAAAGAATAAAGCTGCCCCATGGTGAAAGGCATAAGGGTCAAAGATTCATTAAAAAAAAATTCAAGCTAGTTAAATAAACAATTAACCAGCTGAGAAGATTTCTCTGTGAAAGCACATAGGAAATATTTTCAAACTGATATTAATGTTCACATTTAAATTCTTTAATACATTTATTAGCTACAAAAATATCTGTAATGTAACATTTCTGAATATACCAAATTAATTAATTTTTCTAATTCTGTGTTTAATTACTTTTTTTTTTTTAATTTTAATAGCATTTGGTCCTGTTTTAAAGCTCACTGGCTTTCAGAATTTTTGAAAGTGCAATTCTTTTCTGGTTTGTTCACTATAAAGGGCCTGGAAAAACAAAGCAGCAAGCAGATTTAATGTGTCTGAACACTTCCTGGTACCTCATTACTCCCTTCGAGCTTCTTATAATTGCCATCACAGCTTTTGCATATGTCACCCCAATACATTAGAAAGTATTCTCTCTTAAACGTTAGTATTAAGATGTTAAGAAACCTATGATCTCTTACCTGATCTGTCATTAAGTCCTTGTTGCAACAATTTAACTCTCTGTGCTATTGTCAGAGCTCTCATGTGAACTTTTTCTGCCAAAACCTTTAAAAAAATATTAAGACATTAAAATACATTTCCACATGTGATAACAAACGATCCCATTACCTGCCTAGGGTTTTACACTTAGAGTTTTAGCTATCCACAGAAATCCTAAATCAATAGAAACCTCTAATACCTATATCAACAGCACTCTACCAACAATTAACTATCAGATCCTTGTGCACGGAAGAAAATGCAAAGTAAAGTAAAAAATAAAATTAACACATGGCTTAGAAGCTCATCAGCTCTGCTTGAATGCAACACCTGGACATGAAAAGGATCCTCTCTCTTTAAAGTGAGCAGAGTAATGAATACCTACAATAAATTATAGAACTTAGTACTTTCCTTAAAAAGCCTACTAACACAGAGATTCAGTTGAAAAAACCAATCTAACCCAAGATAAAATAAGTAGAAGATGGTTCTGTGTGAAAAAATTGAACATTTTGCTTCAAGATCTCCCATAGGATGCCTGCATAAGAAACAGACATGTTAGCATACTTTCTTACTTCTGCATGTAAACATGAGTAACGGTTGATACTTCCTAAAATTGCAATACCAAAACCATGCAATTTTTTAATACATCTGTGGTCCTAACATCCACTACGTAATAACAGAGAAGCAAATTTGCTTCAATAACGTCACAAAATGCATAGAGAAAAAACAATACACTGCATACCTAATTTATACTGTTACTACCTGATCTTCCACAGACAAATTCTACCACACAAGTAATTTCTATCAAGCAAGTTCTACAGTCAAGTTCAGCAGTTTTAATTAGAAAACTTGTATTAAATCATCCCCCCTCAAAATTTTGGTAAAGGAAAATAAATTATTTAACTGTTTTTAGTGTGAAGTGATATATAATAAAATATTTAAAGCCTTTTTTTTTCCTAAGTCAGCCTTTGAAATTAATGGTAAGTGATCCAATTTACCTCATAAGCCAGCTTTCTGACAGCCTCCTTTACATCCATGGTGCGGCCTACAATTATTGGCAAAGTCCTTTCTGATGGAGCGATACATGACAGCACGGCACGCCTCACATCTGAGTTGGAATCATTTTCAAGCAACGTGCTGTAAACTGAAAATAAAATAGTCATAATAATGCTTTCATATGAGCTTGAAACATAGAAAAACAGAAAATACTTTTAAAAATAAAATCAGCAGCTGTTACCAAAACCCCTCTCCTGCCCCTGCAGAGCTGATAATTTAGGAAACAGTTCAGGGTCACAACCCCAAGATTTTAAGGTAACTACATGCTGAGCTATGATGTCAAAAGAAATAATGTTCGCAATCATAACTAAGATCTTCAGTTAATAACTCCAAAAATTGCTGCTCTAGATCCCACCCATAAATAAACATTTTGCCATTTTCTAGCAGAAAAATAAAATATTTGCAAATATTGGCCCTTTAAGACCTCTATTCACTAGTTGTACCTTTTCATTATTTTTTGAAGTAGGTCTTCAAATTTTCCTATAAATGTAAAATTGCGATCTCCATTAAGCCTACCAAAACTCTTACAGTAAATCCCTCATATTCCTCACACACTTTTATTATATTCTTGAGCCTTATTCAAAATCCAAAGCAACTATAGATTTAGTTCAAACATAGTATACATGAATTCATCTTGCTCTGTGAGACAATGATTTACTATGAAATTTTTGTGCTCCTAAATAAGTAACCTATAAACAACACATAGAAAATAAAATTTAAGAGAGGCTACCTTAACAGCAGAAAACCCCAATTAAGTAATTCTTCATAAAAGGCAATATGGAAAGATTAATCAGGGCACAATTTACATACCAGCTCTGCTGGTACAAATGTATACTTTGTCTACCTCGAGGCAAAGGAAATGGAAACTTAGGCAAGAATCATACAATACACAAAGAAACCCTCAAACATCATCAAGATCCCTGCCTTGTAGAGATGCTGATCTCTTCTAGAAAAGTGATCATAATTTGAAACAACAGTAGTTTTTCCTCTATCATCTCTACTCTTCTAAGAGTTTTGTACTAATTCAATTAACAGTACCAAAGGGTCCTTAGAGGGCAAGAACTGAACAAACATGTATTATACCCCCACTCTAGTATACAACATATTTTCACAAGCCTACTTCTACATTCAGTTGAGAGCAGCCTGAGCCCACTATGACTGTCTAGCAGATCTCTCCTAACAGTTGTATTTTCCCCTTGAACACACATAACACTTGCACCTTCCATCTCCTCTAGCTAAGAGTTTCACAGTTTATGAATTATTACAAGAATACCCTCAAACATCCATTTATTCAATGCTCAAAAAAAAAAAAAAGCTTTGAAATACTTTAAAATAATGTAAATTAGACAAAAGAGAAAGACCAATACTACTTACTATTAACAACAGGGCAGTCTTCATCCTTAGGATCTTGAAGTCTTGACAGGGCCAAGACAGCTTGAACTCTCACGCTTGGAAATTTATCTTTAAGTCTAATCAGCATAGCTCCATTAATTTTATCAAATAAGTCATCATCAATCTCAGCATTCTCTGGCATATTTCCCAAAATCTTATTAACAAGCTGACAGGTTCGAAACCTAACTGCATGGCTGTTGGCATTGTGAGACTTAAGGAAAGAAAAGAAAAAGTATTTTTATAATCACACTTTTCTCATTTCCAACATAAAGCTGTTAATATGCACATCGAAGTGCCTAATATTCTACAGAATAAATGAAATATGCACTTCTATGTTTCAAAAGCTCTTCCAATTTATTTTTACTTTTAATCTCAAAAAGTCACAGAACTGAAAAGCAATTATAGCCCATTGCCTAGACCAGTGACTAGAAAATCAGCAGTGCCTTTACAAAGGAAGCAGCATGCTGACCACTGCAGTGCATTAGCCAGCTTACTGCTCTGCCTCCATAAAACATGAGAAGGAAAAAAAGACATTAGCAATTATGATTAGTTATCTTGGGCCTGATCCATAATCTTTCCACGGCAAATCAACAGTTTAGGAAAATGTAACTCTATTTGTGTGTTCATGCTGTTGGAACTGTGTATCTTTCTATGTAACAGTTGCAGTAAGCAGAAAGGAATAACACACATGCCAACTACAGTTGTATAGAAGATCTTTCAATATTTTTGTTACCAAAGGAAGCGTATAAATTAATTTCCAGCACACTTCCACAATTTCATGCTTATAAATATACCTATAGCAAAGCCTATAGTGACATATCTGATAGCCATACAGGAGAGCTTTCTTTTTTCTCAAAGGCCCAAATTTTGAAATCTAGTTGTTGGATTATTGTGTGTGATGTGGTGGATATTTTTGTTTTGGGGGAATGGGGATGGTGTTACTTGTCAAGCACTAGCTTTGTTTTGCTTTCACTTTTTAAGTTCTAATTTGTAAGTATTGTCAGGCACCAGCAAGTTTTCCCCACTGCAAAAAGTTTCCATTTTCAATGTTAGAAATGTTAGACATTTAACAATAAATTAACTGTACCTCAAGCAGAAATTTAAACACATAATTCAGAAGTAAATTATCTTCTTCTCCCTCCTCACTACCATCTTCTTTCTCCATCTGACAGAATGAAGTAACAAATCTAGCTGCAAAATTGATCACTCGTTCCACTGCTGGTTCCCGCCTGTAGATTATCATAGCATACTTGAGGAAGTGAATGAATTTTTCATTAAAGCCTTCTTTATCATCCAACTGGGAAAAAAAGATCAAACCACAACAAAAGATAACTATCCAGTTCACCTTTCAAAGCTGTACCACAGAAAAATAAAGTGGGCTTACAATTGACAACTTCCAACCGAATTTAAATTTTTAAAGGGCTACAGCCAGCGGTCGGGGCACACCCGCTGTCGTGCCCTCCCTCAGTGAGTATTTTGCTGTAACTTCACAGCAGGCACATTACAACCGCGGGGATCCACCCGGCCGACAGATTTCAGGACGACAACCAACACCCCGTCCATTATATCCTGTGTCACACCCACATCTCGGCATCCAAACACCTTCCCGGGGCACCACCAACACCCGCGGGCAGCTCTCACCGCCGCGCTCGCAGGAGACAACTGGAAAGAACAGTTCAGCGGCCTGGTTTTGCGGCATTTGGGTGAGTTTTTTGGGCAGGGTTGGGGGTTCTTTTTGTTTGTTTGCTTGTTTTTAAGTCGCGGGCTCTCCTTAGGCACACTGCTGGTGTTCGTTTTAGGGGAACACTGCGGAGGCGGCCCCTGCCCCCGGGGGACCAGCGGGGCAGCCGCTGGGGCCCTCAGCTCCCCCCGCGCCGGGCCGCCCGAGGGCAGCCGTACCTGAGCATAAGTGCTCTTCAGAGCCACCACGAGCTTCGCGTGGTTCTGGTGAGGCTTCTGGGCCAGCTGAAAGGCTTCCTGCACCTGCAGCAGCTTCTTTTTGGCTCCCATGGCCGAGGAGCGGCGGCGGGACCGACCCCTCACAGCCCCGCGCGCGCGCCAACAACGGCCACAGCATCCGCGCGCGCGGCTTCAAACCGAGCGCGGGAGCAGATGCCGATCTCGCGAGAAACCCGGGCGGGCGCGCGCTCATGCCCGCGCGCTGGAGGCGGGGCGAGGGCCGGGCCGGGGCGGGCGATGGCGGGCGGCCAATGGCGGCCGTTGGCCGGGAACGTGCGGAGCGTCGCCATTTCTACACAATCCAGAAAGAATCGGGTTGGAGAACAGCTCTGAGATCTTCCAGTCCAAGCTGTGCGCGAACACTGCCATGTCAACTACACCATGGCACTGTGTGCCACGTCCAGTCATTTCTTGGACACTTCCAGGGATGGTGGAATTACCATCTCCCTGGACAGCCCACTCACCTTTCTGTAAAGGCCCACCCTGTCTAATCACCCTTTCTGTGAAGAAATTCTTCCTAATGTCCCAACCTTAAAGTGGCGCATTATAAGACTATGTTCCCTGGTGCTGTATCGGGTTGCCTGTGAGCAGATGCCGTCCCCGTCTGGCTATAGCCTCCTTTCAGGTAATTGAGTGATAAGGTCTCCCTGTACCTCCTCCAGGCTTTCCACCCCCAACTCCCGCAGCTGCTCCTTCAGGGCGGGCTGGGAGGGAGAGGGAAGGGCTGGGGCCGTGCGGGGCTGCGATGGCCCTGCGCCTGTTCCAAAGTGCCTTGCCGGTAGCAGCCCGGCTGCGGCTGAGGGGAAGCGGCGCGGGCGAGGGCTTCCACGATTACGTTGGCCAAAATAGTTAAATGCGCCTGACTAACCCGCCCGGAGCCGCTCTCCCAAAGTCCTCTCCGGACGTGAGCACCAGGGAAAGTAAGTACAGACGGGTTCCGTAAACTGGAGCGTGTGCGCTGCAACCTGAGAAAGCTCAGCTGTCTAAATCATGAAAGCTCATTGAAACTCCCGCTCTCCTGTACCCTCCGCGAGGGGCCTGAGAAGGCGGACATACGGATGCAACACCCATTTGTGCTCCTTCCAGACTGAATCCCTTTTTTGTGGAAATTTCCCCCAAGTTGCCAAGCGTTTCTTGTGAACTTAATGCTTTCCCAGAAATCCTTGAACTTGAGAATAGTAAGATGCCTCATTATCTCAGTATCTCATTAAAACCAGGAAAGATAACTAAGCTCAAACCCCAGAGCTGTGTTACTGTTACGGAACGTACAGCGAGCATTTAATGACACAATTAACGAGAGACAAGGCCGGGGGTTATTAACTATGGGGAAATATTCTGAGCATATGTATATATATATCTGAATTACAGAGTTATAGACAACATTCAAAGAAGTGAACACAAGCCGTGGACAGCAGGAACTTAAGGTGTTTGACATCCATATATGCTTGGGCTTTAAGAAAAAAAGTGCCTGATGGACCTCAAGGGATGACAGCTATTTAGTAAGGACAGGTGATAAACCATCAAATGACAATAGGTCCAATAGGCAGCACCTGTCTTGAAGAAAGTTCATTTTTGTCTAAGAAAAAAAAAAAAAAAAAAAAAAAAAACAAAAAAAACAAAAAAAAAAAAAAAAAAAAAAAAAAAAAAAAACCCAAACAAAAAACAACCAAAGAACCAAAGACCACCACTAGGGGTCAGTCTTGTTCTAGATCTGAATCTTCCTAGTGTTTTATTTAAGAAGCAGATTTTAATCAACCAAATAATTGGAATTATTTTCTCCTTATAATGGTGTCAAGGATTATGGGATATATATGAGCTGTATGTGAAGAATGGAGGGCAGCAGCTGGAGACAAAGTATTTTCTTTTATAGATTAAAATAAATTCTAAAACAATTTAAATATATGGCAGAGGGCTTTTTCCCCTGACATATTATGCTACCATGCATTTGTGTATGTTTAAAAAAACCTCCATTTTAAAGGTGAGTTTTATACTTTTTATTAACTTCTAAAATATATGGTTCGGGCCTAATCACCTTCTGCTCCTAGAGAGTAGGAAATTGATTCAATATGCACAAATAGTAACATGGAATCTTACATGTTAACATTTTTTCTAAAAGTTTTCATGTTGGAGAAGTAATCACTCTACAAAACCACGATAATCAACTGCAAATCATCAATGACTTGAACTTTTTCTAAGGTTAAATTTTGTGGGGAAATACAATGTGTAACAATCTTTCTATTTAATGTATTTTTACTGGATAATTACCTTCATATAGATTTTTTTTTCTGCAATAGAACCCTTGTCTGTGGACAAGAAGATGCAAACAGGAAGATGAGCAGATAAACCTTTATGATTCTTGTGGCATTAAAAAAAAAAAAAAAAACAAACACAGGACAGTTATTAGTTATTTTAATGAAATCATAATGCAAACTGAATGATTTTTGATTCACATGTTTAGCATCCCAGTTGTGCCTACCTGCATC
Source organism: Pyrgilauda ruficollis (assembly GCF_017590135.1). Classification (NCBI taxonomy): domain Eukaryota; kingdom Metazoa; phylum Chordata; class Aves; order Passeriformes; family Passeridae; genus Pyrgilauda; species Pyrgilauda ruficollis. The sequence goes on along the minus strand of NW_024508100.1, from coordinate 11,023,867 downwards.
TCAGGTCTATGGAAGAAGACCTTCCCTGGAGAATACCTCATAGTCCCTTACCATGGATTTCATCTAGGATGTGAGATTTATTTCTTACAGACTGCTTTAAATATTTCTGCTAGGCTTTGCATTTACAGGTAGAAATAGAAAACTCTCAGTACAACTGATATTTCATGTGTAGGTAAATAACATGCTGAAGTAGGATCACAAATGCTGGTCATGTTTCTGTGGTACCAGATACCTTTTTCAACTGATAGAAGTGTTGCCATCATAGTTTTTACAGCTTACTTTAGTGCAGCCTTGGCTGCACTGATCAACTTTAATGAGCCCTAACCCACCTCATGTGATGCCTGAAGCCACAGCCTTTGCCTGTGGGCCCAGGAATCCATTCCAGCTCTGCCCTGCACCTCCACTTCCTTGCTGAGCTAACTGGGGGCTCAGTGAGGACCAGCTGCTTCCTGAGGGGTGAATATAATAAGTGACTGGGAGGGCAAGGATGTAATGAAGCCTCAGATGTTATAGCCAGTGGGATTTCACAGTTCTGTCCAGCAAAGAGTGATGAAATTCTGAACCTTGAATGGTGCTCTGGGCCCTGGAGGGTAATTGCACTCTATTAATTCCAGCTTTTTTCCTTGTCCTTTGAAGTAGTGACCTTATCTGCCATGATCTAAGTCTCATGACTCACTGTTCTAGATCCTTTCTCTTTGCTTTGTTGGTCCTGTTATGTGAGCAAATACAGTGCCACAGGGTAAGCCAAACTTGCTGCATGCCAAGTACTTTGTGGTAATATTAAATGTAGGTCATTGGATAAAAAATTGAAGTAGCAAAAAATGGAAGTTGATGCTATCCTGTTAGGTGTTCAAGGGCTTTTACATCTGATATGTCCGGTTGGTTCCAGTTTCCATATTTAAAACATAAACACAGTAATGCTTCGTCCATAATCAAGCCATCATTATGCAATAGAATCTGAGCTTATGTCCACCACATTCCTCCAAAACTTGTATATATGAAAGCTATAAAATTGTATATACCTTTTTGAATACTTAATGTTTTCAGTCAATGAGGAAATCAATGGCCCTTCTGCTGTTATTGGAATCCTGTCTGTTTTCTGAGGTGGGGAGAAATTAAAAATATAAAGTAGTTATATATAATATTTTTATATCTAATTATGTATAACATGGGTAATTACCTAAGATGTATCCGTGGCAACACTTTATATTTGTCATTTTTCTTGCACTCAATCCCAAAACAAGTTTTATTGGAAATGGAATAGTGAATTAGGTGAGCAGCATAACTTTTATGAGTCTTCTGACTGTTATTTCTATCCTTATTTCCCTTTTTTTCCCCCTCTTGTCAAAAAAGAGAAAATGGTTCCTGGATTCTCTATTCTGGGGTCAAAAAGCTACTCTAGTACCAAAGTGAATGTAAATGGAGATCAAAAATGAGGGTAGTGATTTAGGATTTGAATTAGAATCTCAGGGGTGTATCTTCCTTTACTGACACACTAAGTTGAGATGTTTTAAATGAGTTTTAGTAATACAGCTTTTTCATTTGAAACATAGAATCACAGGAAGGTTTAGATTGGCAGGGACCTTGAAGATCATCTAATTCCTGCTGCCATCCCAGTGCTGCCATGGGCAGGGGTGCCACCCACTAGCTCAGGTCCCCAGGGCCCCATGCTGTCAGCTCTGACAAGCATGACAGTTAGTGACTAACTGTTGTTCTACCATTTGCAAAGGCAAACTTTGTTGGACTGCAAAACTGCAGTAGAATGTAATCCAGGGAATCAGTTTAACTTTGCTCTTGTATATTAAAAAAAAAAAATCTCACTGAGCACTGGTGTTCAGACAAAGTGAAAGAATTGGGCTGTATTAATTTTGTTTTAGGAAAGCTCTCTGCAATGTGTTAAACGAAGGTGCAAACTTATGTATTAAACATTGGCCACAATGCTAAAACATAATTATTTTTTTTTAATGTCTTGGAATTTGAGGGTATGGCTCTTTTAATAGTAACTAGTAGCTACTAGAGATTGCAGAAGTTACGTAGTCTGAGTGTTCAACAAGCAGGAGGTATGAAAAATGGAAGGCTTATAGTCTCTTGCTCATGTATGTTTTTGGTTTTTTTTTCCCAGAAAGGAAATTAGTTAATATATCTGAACAGCAAAGCTACAAACCTGTGTAGAGTTAATCAAAGACGTATAAAAACTGTAGTGACATGACCACCTTCTCTCACAATTTTTTTTTTACCAAAGATAATAATTCAAGCAAATAATAATTCAAGCAGAAGTGTATGCATTTTCTGGTTAAATTTTTGATTCCTGTTTTAAACTGGTTTTGCCATCTACTGCCCCAAGTTCAGACACATTCTGAAATTTACTTGTGTTCCATGTGATTCTCACAAAACCCATATTTGTATAGTACACATTTAGATTACGCTTTGTGACATCCTTCTTTTGTCATCTTATTTATAGGTGATTCCTAGATCAAGACAAGGAAAAAAAAAAAAGGCTAAATGCTCATTGAAACATTCTGGCATTATTTGCTGAAATTCTGTTCTTGATACTAAGTTGGGTTTTTTGAGTAATTAAACTAATGAACTTTAGTCACCTGTGAATTTATTTTCTGTTGTTGTATTTTCTGGTGCATGAGATCTGATTGAAACTTTTCCAGGGTTTGAAGTATTGCCTGAGAAGTCTTTTCTGGACTGAGAATACTTCACCAGTGACAAATTATGTTCTGCTAAAACATCATCTTGTACCAAAGTCTCGAGTTCTTTCCCTCTAATGACCCAAAATTCATAAACAGCCTGCTTGAAGATATCTCAGTAGTTTATTCCTTTCCCAATGTATCTGAGATCTGTGCTTCTCTGCTCTGCCCATATAGGTGTCTCAAGTCTCTATCCACTCCTGCATCCAGGTCCAGTGTTTAACAGAACCATAAATGTTACTGTCCACCTGTGCGATAACACAGGTAACTTCTTGTAAGTACTTGTAAAACCTATTATGATTTTCTTAATTTGCTTTCTATTTTCACTTAGTTTGTTCTATTTTTTTCTGAGGAAACAATGTGTTAGGACTTTGCTCCAGCCCTTTCTCTTCTCTTGATTGTCCTAATAAGCTTATCAATTTAATCAAAATCTTACATTTAATTAAATTCCTAGGCTTTTTCTCAAATTGATGACCAGATAGAGAAGGTATTATAAAATATTAACTGAGTTAAACTTATGTGTGAGTACATGTCTTAGCAGATATCAGACAATTTGCAGTGGCATGTCCCTATGTCCTAGTCACAGAAGAAGTTCCAGTAGCATCTTGGACACTAGTGCCAGTGAATAAAGAAACTGTACTTAGTCATTCCTTTGTGCAAGGATCTGTTTCTCACCTTTTCTTATTAATGTTCTTTCTGGGCTAAACATCATTCCTCTGCTTAGCATCTCTCAGCAACTGTGGTCATTTTCATTCATACATTGAATTTCTCAGTCTTCATTTCCTCTCATTCCTGGAGTGAAGATTCTTTCAGACGCTGGAGATTTAGAGTCTCTCCTTTTCTCCTGGCAATCAAGGGTTTGGTTTCCATCCTAAGGTCTTATCTTCTTATATCTTTACAGTGTTCCTTCTCCCCACTGCCTTGTAGGTATCCTTCTGCCCTGATCTTTTAGGAGTGTTATTCTTAACAGTTCTTTGTCTCTCTTTGCCCTCATCAAGGTTTTTCTGTTTTCCTTCTGCCCTACCATTGACTGACACCAGATAATCTTTCTCCTCAATTCTGACAGTCCTCAGGAAGCTCTTTTTTTAAACCTACCACTAGCAAAGTGGTGGGTTTAAAAAAACCAACCATCTTCTCACCCAAGAAGGATGGCAAGAACTGCCAGGAGATCAGACTGGAAAGCTGCCTGCCTTTCCAGGTAAGGGCAGCAGGGCAGAAGCAGCCTCATGACCCCTCTGGCTGCAGGGCCTGAGGTGGAGTCCTCGGCATTCCCATGGGGTCTCTTGCACAGGCTGCAGTGACACATCAGAGGGGAGGTGGGCAGCTCTTGGCTTCCCTCATCTGTTCTTTTTCCCTTTTCCTCTTTTCTACCTCTCTTACTTCACCCTACTTGGCCTTCTCCTACTTTTTTTCTTCTAGACTTCTTTAAACGTGTTCACCAAGTTTTCTTCTTGCATTACACTTCACTGAAGCATTCTCTTTAAAAAATCCCATTAATAGCTTGCCTTCTTTTTGTGTGTGTGTCTTTTTCTGCCTTTTCTGTCCCTTTACTTATTTTACATTTCCAAGCCTGATCTCTTTGAAACAGTGTGCACATTAAAATAAATAAATAAATAAAGACCTGTAATACTGTCAGTTTTCTTCAGGCACCTTTCCAGTGCATTTAATATAACTGAAGGGCATGGAGTCTCCTTGGATAAGGCAGGCAGACCGGATCCTGGACACCGCTCCTGGGCTCAGCTGTGCTCGTGGGCCCTCTTTGGCTCCCATTCTGCTTTCAACACAGCAGCAAAAGCTGAGCAAAGGTTTTCTTCATCACCTATGGGCCCATCCTGGTTCAGAGAGGATTGCCAAAATAACAGAGCATATGAAAGGTGCCAACACTCTCTTCTCAGATGACCTCTGCAGTCCTTTAACACTTAAGAAGGCAGCATGATCTGATCTCAGGCAATCTCTACTACAACACATCCCCGGCAATGTCTGTATTACTGCCTCTAGGCTGGCTCAGCGTCTCCAGCGGGGAATTTGTAGCACCCAGCCGCTGGCGTCTTCTCCTGGCGGAAGCTCAACCATTTGAAGAGAAGGGGAGGGAAAAAAAATCCCAATCAGGACGCTTGCACATGCTGTTCTCTGCTTGCTCGCCTGGGTGTTCTGCTGAAGGACTGGGACATCTGCAGAGGAGGGGAAGCGGCGGCGGCTGGAGCGTGCCCTGGTCAGGGCTGGAGTTCCTCCAGCGCCGGGGGCTGTGAGTGCGCTCAGCCGGGGGGGCGAGCAGCGGGGCCGGGATCGCGCTACCCGGAGCGTACGCAGACAGACGTGATTAAAATTCAAGCCTAATGGCCTCTGGCATAAACAACATTCATCAGCCCGGGACTTGCAATGGATCTAAAGCCGCTCGCAGCAGCTCGGCAGAGGAATGCAATCGGGAAATGCACGTGAAAATGTGCAAGAAGATTGCCCAGCTCACTAAGGTAGGTCTCGCTGTTGCAGTCTTTCAAGGGAGGTGAGGCTGTCCTGGCCGGGGGTGTCAGGGAATTGTCTCCTCTGGTGCTCCTAACTAAGAGGAGGGAAGGGAAGCGGGTCCTCTCTTCTTAGGCTGTTGCCGAGAACATCGCTGTGCACAAACTTCCCTGCACACAGTTCCCCCGCGGGGGCTGCAGCCCGTCCTAGGGGGTGCCTTTGTGGCAGCCGGTGGACGCCTGCACTGAACTGCTCTGATTACCGGGCGACCATAACGGGAGGAGCTCCAGGTCCGCGAAGACGCGGGGTTTGTCTGGGAGCTGTTCAGAGGGATTGATAGTATCCGCTTTGCTTCTAGAATTACGAAGACTGCAAGTAATTTGAGTTTTATAGGTTCTCAAGTAATATTGTTACAAAGCTGTAGCCAGCGCGTGGTACTACAGTACAATAATACTCTGACTCGCAGCTAATTGTTCCTGATGTGCGTAAGGGCTACTTTAAATGACGTCTGTAAAAGGAGTTGAGAAGAGACAGGACTAAATTACGTGGTATATTGTACTTAAAACTTTTAGTCAATAGTGAACTATTTGATATTTTCCACACCGTGTTAAGAAATGAGTAGATGTAGATGTAAATGTGTAGGAAATGGCAGTTATCTATTAACCTATTCTTATGCTGCATCTTTGTCAGTGAGGAAAACATATTTACTACCCTTGTTTATGCAGTTTTTACATGGTCTGTAACCTCACTGCAATTGATATAGACTTACTGGCAATGAAAAAACATTGACTGAAAATACAGGTCAAAGAATAAGAAGTCATTTAGATGTTCAAGTGAGAATGGCTTACTAGTTACAGTGCTATCATTCTTATAATAACTGTATGTGATAGTGTACATCATGTGCATCAATACATAAACAAGAGCTACCTCTAATTACATATACTTCCTATATTATACCTTCTGTACTATACCAGTACTTACTTTACAGGTTCTTTGTATGCTTTAATAGAATTTGTATGTTTTAATAGAATTTGTACACAATAAAATCCTTACTTTTGCCCATACATTGTATAATTTTATTGCAGTAATTTTTTTCATATGTCTTTTGCTAAATTTCTATCTGTTAAAGTGTGTGTGGGTTGATTTCTTTAGTTTTGGTAGAATTTCCCCTCTAGATGCTTTTCAGTTATCTGAAATAAAGATGATTTATACCTGAAGCTCAAAAAATACTTCTGAAAAGCAAATAATTCTGTTTTGGAATGTGGCTTTTAAGAAGTAATTTTCTCTGCAATACTTACAGAGAATTCATGGCACAACTGGAATTTAAATCACATGGTTTCCCTTCTGAATTCTGTGGAGACTAATGCAGTGCCAACAGCAAGCACGTAAGAAGCAAAATCTGACACCAGATCAACTGAAAATTGGCTATATGGGAAATTTGTTATAGTAATTTTTGGCCTAGGAATTTTGAGAGCTCCCTTTTAAAGCTCTTGTTTTCTTGGTTATATTACAGTCTGAATGATTATAATAAAATCCCTTCTAAATATAAATGGCCCATAGTGCTTTCCTTTTTGTTTCTAACTCAGTATGCAGTAGTGCTGTGTTGTTGCACAGCTGCAACTTCCTGTCTCAGTGACTGTAGCAATTTTCATTGATGAGGAGATAATGATCTCATTATTCATCCACTCAGTTTTGTGCCAGGTGAGATGAGTGCAAAATATGTAAATTAGGTATAAGATATAGATCTTGACTTCCATTCTCTTTGTTACATAGTCACTAGGGGCCTCCTCCTACTCTCAAAGGCAAAGAATAAGTGTGTAAAGGTATCAACAGGAACCAAACTGGGTGAGATGATAAGTTCCTGTCCTTGCATGTAGTGCTGATGATGTCTTAAGGTGTTAGGGGAATACAGGGGTCCAGGGAATCCCAACAGCTAATTTGGACAGAGACTCTGAGAGCTGCTCCCATTCTACTATCCTGCTATTTCTGGTTTTGCAGAGGTAGAATATAGGAAGTTTTCATACCTTCAGTCATGCATTTTTTCTCTTCCCCACATTTTTGGCTGTAGCTGCAAAAAAAGTACAAACCTTTAGCAATATTTTGTTTGCTTTGAGCCAGAGACTACTAGTTTTTTGTAGCTCACTTCTCTTGAAATGGCTATATTTGTGTTGTATTTGATTGTAGTATAATGCATGACTTTGTAGTAGTTATTAAGTAATACCAATAATGATGTTCAAACTTCTCCATCAGACACTGGACCCATGGCATGCTGTTTCATGCTTCCCAGTTCTTTGTACTTCTGTATCTGTTTAGCAATGACATGGAGTTTAAGATGCATGGTGACTTTTATAAGACTTGGGGTGTCATTCCCTGCTGCCTCAAGTTGCAGATTTGTAACATCTACTGGCTGTTAAGGGATTTTCATGTGCTTATGGTATCTCAGCATAGTCCTTTTCACTTGAAATAGGATGAGAAATTCAAATGAGCTCTCAAAGAAGAGTGTTGAGGATCAGCTTTCATTAACAGAGGCAGTTTGGACAGGGCTGACAGGAACTAGATACACTACAGATATCTGTGCTATTCAGGCTTCTTTTCAAACCTCTGCCAGTGAGGCTCAAACCAAACCTGCTGTTCCGGACTGCAGTTCTGAAACCAAGCCTAATATGAGTACCTAGAAAGGTGACGGTACCTGGTGATCAGAGAGCTACCTAAGCCACAAACTAGTTCTGTTTCCTTCTTAGAAACAAATTCCTGGATACCAATGGAGGGGTATATTTTAATGAGAGAAAACAGTTATTCTCAAATACTTTTTTCCCCTCGGGGTTCATCTGACTCTATATTGCAAATCTGGGAACCTTGTCACACATTTTAAATTGCAGTATTACTGGTCAAGCAGATTGTTACTAAAAAAAAAAAAAAAAAGTCAAAAAGTCAAGTAGTCTGGCAAAAATTTTGTGTATATATGTTGGATACTGTGAGTTGTAACAGAGGAAAAGAGTGCTGATGCAAGGAAAAGTTAATTGCTGGTAAAATGCACTTGCAAATCCTTTTTTCCCTTTAGGGGAAAAAAATGTCAAAGGGAAGCAAGTGTGTTCCTCTTCAGAAGCAGCAACATAGGCAGATGTTCCTTAATGACTCTGTGTGGAGCAGTTCAAAATGTTACATGTTCTGACTGCCTATCACCAGCAGTCACTAGGAGGTTTAGCCCCTCAGCTCGGTCAGCAAGGTAGAAAATATGACCATTATTTAATAAGCTTCAGTGGAAAATCAGCCAGAAAAGCAAAACCCTCTTTCCTGCATTGTTTAAGGGAGGGATAGCTGACTTCTGCTCTATTATGCTCCTATTTAGTTCTGTTAGCTTCATTCTTGTGGGTGGAGATTTACCTAAAAATTCAGCAAGTGACCTGGCACGTGTGTGAGGCCATAAACTGTGTACACCACTGCAGTGTCTTGTAGCAGGGCTATATATTAGATCTTTTAACCTTTCCCCCTTTATGTGTCATAAAGCTGTCGAACATTTCTTGGTTTTAGACATGAAATATGATCAAACTTTAATGGTTTATTCTGGAAGCACCTAACAGCTGGGTAACTCTAACAGAGCACTTCTGTGGTCTACTCATATTCCTGTTGAAAAATGTGGCCTTTTCCACATAGTTTATTGACCTTGTTTGCTGTGATGTATTAACAGTACTCACTAACCAGTGCTTACAGTGGTTCAGCTGCTGTGCAGTTAGTTATTATGCTACCAGAGCTCTCCTGTGTGCTTGAGGCTTTTTGATCTCAGCTCTCTAGAGACGTATTCAATATTCTACAAAAATGAAGCAAAATAGAATAGAATAAAAACTAGGATCATGCTTTTGGAGCAACAGTATTTTTCCTTTCAGCAAGGAATATAAAAAATTATTTCCATGTCGGCAAATAGAGAGAATCTATAAAACTGCTTAAATCATGTGCTAACAAGACCAACAAAATCAGCCATCCATAGCCCCAACTACTTTCTGATGTATTTGTTTTCATTATTTTTGTGTACAATTTGCTATCAAAGCTAGCATTATTTTTGCCTATGAGCTGACAAGAATGTGCAGTAACTTGTCATTACTATGTTTTTCCTTACGGAAAGTTCCTCCCTAAAAAGGATCTCCTGTGTTATTACATGTATGTGCAATGTCATAAAATTGCGTTGATCAGCTAGTCAAAAGCAGTATTAAAGCCATACTTCTATTAGGAAAATGCCTAGTATCTTCTTTGGACAGCTAGAAATTATCATTTAAATTAACTAATGGGAGAAGAATGACATCTATGTATGGAACTACTTCCTTACCATACAAATTTGTCACTAATTATATCAAGTTTGCAGAAAATCGATGGTCTTACTAACTGGCAACTCAAGACTACTTTGTAATGGAGAGTACATAATGAATTCAAGTCTCTTTATCAATGAATACTAGTTAATGTTTATATACAACATGTTTTACATATTATTAATATGCAAATTACAGGCAATAGGCAATAAAATATGTAATGAGCCATTAATTGCACAAAAGAAAATTGCAAGCTTATAGCTTTTCCATATTCTGTCTTTTTTTAATGGTAATATTTAAAAGTCCCTTTTTCAGTCACACTATAATAGTATCTCTCTCCTAATATTTCCTTTAACCAGTATGTACATGCCAATATTTTACAATTGTGAAAATTATACCCAAATTAGAAGTCATTGCCAAGTCAGTTGAAGATATTCTCTTGTAAATATTTTGAGCTATGTATTTTAGTCTTTTGAACACTCCAGCATTGAATATTGTATATAAAATACCTATTTTCCATAAAGTATCATGTTCTTCCCGCCTCACTCCCTCAGCTATCACATCCTCATTAGTTAAAATATTTTCTGTGTTTTATTAAAACAGCTGTAACATTGAGGTAGAACTCTCTCTGTTGCCACCTCTACAGTCATATTTTAAACACCTTAAGTGTCTCACTGTTCTTCCTGCCTGTACACGAACAGACTGTCTTTAGTCTGGTTCTGAAAACTACTTAACCTTTGTTTTTAAGTAGGAACAGGTAGACATGTGAGTTTTGGGTTTTTTTGGTTTTTTTTTGGCTTGTGCTTAAAGGGAGGCAGGATGTCTGTGAATGTATTTAGAGCAGTACCAAGGGAAAAATGTGGGTTTTGGGGTTTTTTTTTGTTTTTTTTTTTTTTTTTTTTTTTTGGCTTGTGCTTAAAGGAAGGCAGGATGTCTGTGAATGTAGTTAGAGCAGTACCAAGTCTGAGTTAATTTATCCAACCCCCCAGTGGGCACAATAATTCAATCTTCTCTGCGCTGGTTCAAACTTGGCATTTTTCTTCATGTGTATTCGTTTGTCTTCCAAAGTTGGAGACAGCAGAGTACACACAACTCTGTTACTGAGGAAATATTGCCTTTATTTCATAAAGAAACTACAAACTGACTGACTGCTTTCAAATAGGGATTTTTTTTTTTCTTAAGTTAACGGCCTGGGTGCAATTCTTCTGAAGGAAGATTATATTTTTTAAATGTGTGTGTCATTCAGAACTTTGTCTGACTTGGTTTTCAGGCGCCTAAGGTAAACACAGTCTCCTACCAGTGAAGTCTTCTGTTTTAATTATCTTTGGAAGCTCAGCATCTGGCTGTGACTGTGCACTGACTGGTTGTTACTATATAACCCTCTTAGAGGGTTATAGAAGAGCTACCTTTAAATGTAAATATGAGCCTGCAGGTGATTATTTTACTTTTTTTCATTCAGCAAGAGAGAACTACTAGAATTTGACAACAAGGCTGTTAAGAACTATATCTAATACTTTCACGTGTTTTACAATGTTGAAATGTTTTTACTAAGATACTGATATGCCTTAGTATTTAATAAAAAGAATATATTATCTGTAGACTACAGGACATAGCAATGCAGCTCGGTGCATTGCTGCTACACTCTTTGCAGTCTGCTTCCACTTTTTCTGATGATAAATGGTGGTTAAAGTTTGTTGGTTTTATGATCATTGATGCAATCCCAGAAGGTGTCCAGCATATGCTTAATAAGAGTATCTTCCTGAAATGGGAATGTGAGTAGTAACTGTATTGAGTCAATCTCCATTTTACTGTTACAAAGGTTTGTGTAAAAATGTCCTGGGTACAAAAGTAACAATGTAGTATTATGATGTATATAATGATGTATTATGTAGCCCTTTTGCTTCATAACACTATGTTCACTTGGGGTTCAGTGATGCTGCTTTGAAAATGAGGAGAGAAACTCAAAGAAAAATATCTTTTAAAAAACACTATGGTGAGGCTGGTCTGGGACAATAGCCTGATTCTGATGGTGCCCAGAGAGTTACAGGAATATGACATGCATCTGGTGTTCTTGTCTAAAGTTTCATTGCCTTCATTGATCTGTGAGATTTTCCAGAGACTGGCAGAGTATCTTAATACTTCCTTGCCCTAACTGGTTTACAATCACTTCTTGAATCCCTGTGATCTTTTAGTTGAATTTACTTACAGCAGCAAGAACTTAAATTTTGGTGCCTGTAGTAACAGAAGCTGGTATTATAAATTTATAGATTCCTGAGGGTTCTGATGGTTTCTTTTCTTAATTAGCAAAGTATCTAAAATGTGCAAAGAAATCTTTTAAATTTTAAAAAAACCTCTCTGAGAATGCAAACTACAGGAGAGTAAGAATTTGATCCAATCTGTATAATGCTTTAGTTTGAGTTAAGAAGCAACACAACTCATTTTATCTATGCTCATCACAGATCTACATAAAGGGCAAAACTTGGAATAAATATTGTGTTTTAAATAAATTATAATATTTGTTTCTACAAAACCATGTATTTTTTTGGGAAAAATCTCTTCCACCTCGAGCTGTAATTAAATCAACAGCTCTACAGCTTATATTTGCAAGACTTCCAAATACTGCTGTATTTAAAGTAAATACTTGGAAAGATGGGAATCAAGTGAGAGCTTACTTTGACAAGTCTGGGTACTGTATTTATTGTAAAATTGGACAATGTTGCTTTATTGTAATGTGCAATTTAGAAGGTAATTTGGAAGCATAAAATTTCAGGTAGTTATCTAGAATGATTAAAAAAACCAACCGAACAAAACGCTTGAAAGCACTGAACTGCAATTCTGCAATTTAGTCTGCAAATAAAGTCTGCAATTTAGACTCTTTAAAGTTCTTTAAAAGTCTGGGATGTAATGAAACATTTCTCAAAATACAGTGTTATTTTGGCAAATGAATTCTATCACCACTGTATTTAAATCTGGTTGATGAAATGCATTAGCTCATATTTTTGAAGTATAATTGAGATCAAACTTCTGTGAGTTTTAGATAGGTTTATATCCTAGAAGAACTTGGTATGTAACAAAAACCAGACCTAAATTATCTGTAAATTTCATGCAAATAAGTCTTTTTTTTTTCTTTCTATTAACACAGAATTCGTGACTTCAGTTGTGTACTAAAAATTCACCTGGTCTACAGTGACAACAATGGACAGAAGACATACATTTGTCAGACAGATCCTCCACCTCTTGCACATTATACATCTGACAGAGTGGTTAGACATAGACAAACAAATTCAGTAATTCTGGAGACATTTTTGGTGTTTATACAACACAGATTAGTCTTGTGACTCTTATTACAGTCAAGACACTTCCTGGACTCCCAATTAACTTTTGTGGCTCTACAGCATATTTTTTCTGTGCTGAAATTATTGGTGCCTTTTATAGCACCTGCTCTGCTTGTGGAAATATTCTTGCAATATAGTTTTACCTTCATAATTCTTAAATTGCCTAACAGTTATTCTTGTGGCTTATTAGAAACTGTAAAATACAAATGAGGGACAGCTGGATGTCTCTTTAGTGAAATTTAGGCCAGAGCTCCTTTTATGTTAGATCGCACTTGAGAGATTGGGTGCAATACGTAAACCACTAAACTACCATTTTCTGTGTTCAGTATTGCACTACACCAAGCAGAAAAATAAAAAGGTAAAAGATGGGACCAAATAAATGTACCTGTGCCATTTTCTTGTATTAAATTTAAACTAAAGAGGGTGGCAGAAAGAGTCAAAAAACATGACAAAATATATTAGAAACATGTAGACATTTTAGGTTTATGCTTTCTTGATACATTTTAGTATTTCATTGTATTTTTTGGACTGACTGTAACACATGGTATGTGTAGGAAAAGGGGTGATATGTTTAAATTTGAAGAATGTAAGATCAACTTGCCCTCTTCTGCGGTGAATCTCTAGACAAGGCGAGCCTGAGGCAGACTGAGGAGGGTGAGACATTGCACCATGAGCTTCTGCCCAAGAGCCATCAGATCATGTAAACACAGGTGGATTTCATACAGAGACATTGGCTACCTTTGTGCTGCACCACCTCTTCCAGGGTGGTGCAGCACAAGGTAGCTGGGAGACTCTTCCAGGATCTCAAGGGCTTTATTATCATGGATGAAAGGATATAGATTCACCCTGAAATAAAAGAGAACCTTGTGGAGCAAAATCCTTTTTTATTATTGTAATTAGGATTCATTCTGGTGTAGGATACAAGCCATGCACCTCTTTGGGATGTTTGGAGTGACAATTTGTTTAAAGCTTCTCTCATACTACACAAGACAACATATGTGTTTATGTTATGAACAATTGCTGCAAATATTTGGATGCATGAAATTATTCCTGTGCTTTCAGGGAACCACAGAGAAGGCAAGGGAAGAGCTGAGACTTAGTACTTTAGGTCCCAGGTCATACCTTAGAGCAATATCATTTATCACTTACCACCTCTGTATGAAATCAGCATAGATGTAAAATGGGATCAGCATTGTAGCTAATCATAGCCTAGGCCTGTATCTTAATTAAAAGACATTATTCTTCAGTCTTAGGACTTAAGAGACTGATTAGAGTATTAATTAATGAATTGTGGGCGGTGGGTTTATTTTCTGGAAAGCCTGTGGAGCTGATGACAAAGGAGGCCAAGGAATAGAGGAGCCATTTGTTTAAATAACTGAAGTTATTTTTAATAATTTTTCTGTCCTTTGCTTTTAAAGACACCATTTAAGGCTGGCATGTTTTTCAGTACCTCTCTCTGCTCTGCTCGGCAAGCAGACGAGTTGAAAGAAAAGTGTAAAGGAGATGATGCATGGAGTGACCTGGCGTCAGTGAGCCTCTAGCAAACTTCCTTCTTACTAATAGAAGTTTGTCTCCTTCCCTGCTTTGTGTAGAGTGCTGCTGGGAGTACCCTGTTTGGCACCTTCATCCAGGGCCTCTTCTCATTCTTTTGGGGTTTTTTTTGTTTGGTTGGTTGGGGTTTTTGTTTGTTTTTTGTTTGTTTGGGTTGGTTGGAGGGGTTTTTGGGTTGTTTTTTTTTTTGGTGGTTTTTTTGGGGTTTTTTTTTTTTGGTTTTTTAGTGTTTTTTTGTTTGTTTGTTTGTTTGTTTTGTTTTGGTTTTTTTAAGGGATTTTTCTGTTGTTGTTTTGTTTTTTGGGGTTTTTTTTGCTTTTAACTTTTTTTGTCAGGAAGGTTTTGTGTCTACTAGCTTGGGCCTGAAAGAAGACTATTTATGATCTTCTGCTTTTCTGTGTTTATTTTTAAAATCATCACTCCACCTTCCATACAAAATTGTCTTATTCAGCTAGAAAAGCAACCTGCTAGAACTATTTTTTTCATTATGATAGTCAGGTTCCTCTAAGAGTAATATTTAACACTGCTGTAGGAAGAGAGTAATTTTTGGTTTGAATGCTTTAACTGTCTTCAATGTTAAGGTGCAGTTGAAAGTTTTCTTTTTTAATTTTTTTTTTTTTTTTTTGTTTGGGTTGGTTTGTTTGTTAGTTTTTTTTGCTTTTAACTTTTTTTGTCAGGAAGGTTTTGTGTCTACTAGCTTGGGCCTGAAAGAAGACTATTTATGATCTTCTGCTTTTCTGTGTTTATTTTTAAAATCATCACTCCACCTTCCATACAAAATTGTCTTATTCAGCTAGAAAAGCAACCTGCTAGAACTATTTTTTTCATTATGATAGTCAGGTTCCTCTAAGAGTAATATTTAACACTGCTGTAGGAAGAGAGTAATTTTTGGTTTGAATGCTTTAACTGTCTTCAATGTTAAGGTGCAGTTGAAAGTTTTCTTTTTTAATTTTTTTTTTTTTTTTTTTTTTTTGGTTTGGGTTGGTTTGTTTGTTATATCACCCTAAGGAAAATGAGAAAGGAAATTCTATTTAGATTTACAGCATTTGGAGGATAAACTAGGACAAATAAGATTCACATTCACTGCACTGTTAATATTCAAGTGTATATGTATAATATTTTTTTTTACCAACCTGCCATACAGCACTCAGGTGCTATAAACTCAGTACAGTGTTTCCCAATCCATTTGGTTTTGGAGAGCTGTGAGGAGGCAGAAGCCATTGGTATTATGGTAGTGACTCCAAGAGCAGTGTTGTGCTCTTTTCATTTGAAAGCTATTCTGTCTGTACTGTCAAATGATCAGTTTTAGAGCTGCTTTTTAAAAGCTGTTTATCAACACAGCTGTTAAGGGATTTATACCACATTAGTGTACACTCACAATGTGCAGGTCTGAAATAATTTTTCAATATTTTTCCTTTCAGCACATAAAGCAGTGGATTCATCTCATATAACTCCAGTCTTCAAAATGAGGTATCTGGAATGGGAATATAGGAGCTACATTCAGTAGGGAGTAAAAGGGAAGGGTTTAAATTTCATAAAGTAGAGACCAGCAGCCGACTCAAAATTAAATCTTTTAAGAAGGTTAAGATATGGAGGAGTCAATTTCAGCACTCAAGCTTGAAGATTAAATTTAAGGGCATGCAAATCAAAATGCTTCACTGTGGTTCTAGCCAGTATTGAACAGAAGTGTAGGATTCATAGATGGGGCAGGGTGGCCACGTTCTTCCATTGTTTTAGATAACTCAACTAAGGTGCTGGTGGTAGTCTAACTACCACCTGGTAGTTAGAATGGCTAGTAGCTGGCTCAGTGCAATTTGGGAAACCTGTATAATTACGTGAGATTTTAGAGGAATCCTGAGCACAACATAGCATGAGACAGGCCATGGTGATGTGCTAGAGAAATTTATCATTGAGTGAAAGTCAGAGTCACAAAGGTTGGATGTTCATTTCTGTTTTAGTGATGGAATGAAATACAGAAATGTGACCACCAGCATCTGACCTAGTTTACTGAAGAGTTACCCAGCCTAATTACTGGTCATTCAGTGTGGAAAATGTGGGCAAGAATAATCTTCTTGGAGTTTTTATGTCTGTCTCCTGAATAGATAAGAGCTGTTCATAGAATGATTTTAGCTAGTGAGATGAAGAAATCTGCTCAGTATACTGTAACTCTTTCAGTTTCAAAGGAAAATGATTAAAAATAACAGAAAGGAATTAATGGCTTGTAATCTAAGGCCCCAAAATATACTAATCTAAATGTAGACAATAGCTTATTGTCTGGTATTCTTCTGAAATATGATGCTGTTATTCTATTTTGTCAAGTGTTTATCAAGAAACATATTTGGACTGTGTTTTGCATTTGTGACTTTTTAAGCCTTCTGTACCTAATTCATTACTGCCAGGGTGGAACTTTACTATACACAAGATGTATTTCTGTATTTGCTTTCATTTATGATTGACTGAAATTCAATGTGTTATTCATATATATAGCACAAAAAGTGGTTGGACATAGATAAGCAAATTCAATAATTCTGAAGACATCTTCAGAATCTGGACTTATATAACACATTGCAGGCTTGTGACACTTACTCTGATCAAGTCACTTACTGAACTGTCAATTGAGACTTGTCATGATACAGGCTTATCTATTATAGGGCCACAACTCTAGCATAATTAAAGAATTAATTGTGTCATTGTTTCTGTATTTATTTATTTATCTACTTAATTAAGGCTATGATTTTCTCAAACATTATCTAAGAATCTTTTGATTAACTTCTGTGGGCTCAGGCCAGACTGAAAATATTTGAAAATATCAATACTTGGGCACAAATTTGAAAATATCAATACTTGGGCACAAATTCCAAACCTAGTTTTTTAGAGCAGTAAAAAACCCTAACCAACCAAGCAAGTCAAAAACCTTCCTACATAATGTGTTCTCCTTGAATTAGATAACTATGTCCAGTAGAAACTGGATTAGTTCCCATATGTCCTAGTGGAGGTCTGAAAAGACAAGTATCTGTGTTTTCAGGGCAGTTATTCTGTTGTGCAGTTATATGTTGCTGTAAATTTAAGTTGGGCATTTACTCCTCATTTCAGGCTTCTGTGGGCTTCTAATAGTGTTTTCTTTTTGAAGCAGCAGTAGGGTGCTTGTACAACAGCTTCTCTGAGAGATAGTTGGTGTATGTTGTGGTAACAGATGAAGCCTACTTAGGGTAATATGGTCTTACAGTAATGAGAATTATTATTCTGCATTTTATAAAAGAAAATAAAACATTAAAGGGTTTAAATCAGTTGTTTGGAAAAATTACTTATCGTCATCAGAGATTTGCTTGAATCTCTAAAAGCTGTTTTGAGATTTAGAGCTGTTACTGAAATTATGGGGGAAAAAACCTGAAATACGTTGCCTGAACACTTCTCAGAATCAAGTCAAAAGATGCTTGCAGGTGGGTAATACCTACCCTGAAATGCTGACCAAACTGACTTGTCAGGAATGTGATTCCAGGAGTGCATCTTTCATGGTGTTTTGACTGAAGTCAGGAGTGCAGAATTTAATCTGCTTTTCATACTTTCATTTACATCAAGTGATTTTGGTCCACATGAACTGCATGTCAGGAGCTCATGTTTCACTGTTCAGATTTGTCACTACTGGTCCCCAGCACTTTTTTGTGCTAAAGGCAGTGTGGCCTTTAGTAGTCCTGCTGCATTGAAGGTCAGATGAACTGAACTTCAAATAAGGAGTCAGTTAGCTAGAGAAGGGACCCAACTTCTTTCTTTGTATTAGAGATCAAACTAGTGACATGAAGTGGCAACTTACCTGGAATAAAAAAAGAAATTTCTGACAAACATTTTTTAAAAATACTGTTTGTCACCTTTTTTATGAGGTTTTTCAGTTTATAGTTGTCCCTTCTGTTCCTAGTGGGAGAAAAAAAAAACTGAAACAACACAAAGAGACAGCACCACCAAAAAAATATTAATCTATAGCAGTAATTCTCTTTTAGTGTTTAACACCTTGATAGATACAGTAACTGGATTAATGGCTATTGTTCACAAGATACTTTACTTTTCTATTTTTCTTGTTTGATAGGTGATATATGCCCTGAACACTAAGAATGATGAACATGAGGACAGTATAGAGGCTTTGAGAGAGGCTCATGAAGAAGAAATTCGGAATATTCTTGCTGAGACAAGAGAAACGATTCTCCAGTGTAAAAGCAAAGCTGAAGAAGAGCAGTTACTGAGAAAGCATATTCAGGCCCTTGAAATTGCAGTAGCACAACATAAGAGATTGAAGGAAGAAGCTTTAGCAGAGTTAATATTGTGTAAAAAGCAAGCAGAAGAGAAGGAGTCAAGAACAGAAGAGAAACAAGCACAGACGGGCCTTTCTACAGACACAGTAGACACCACTGCAGACTTTGAAAACAAACTTCCACATTTAAATCAGGAGCTTGATGGACTGCTAAATGAGTGCAAAGTATTTAGAGGAGAAAATCTAGATAAAAAAGTAAATTTAGATGAAAAATGTAGTGTGGAAAGGCACATTGTAATGAATGAGATACAAAACCTGAAGAGTGAGAACCAGAAAACATATGAAGAATATACTCAGCAAACAAGAAAACTGCAAGCCCCATGTGAGATACAAAAAGAGACTTTGAAAATAGCTATGCAGCAATCTGTGATAGAAGCAAACTGTGAACAAGGAGAAACAGAGCAAAAAAAGAGCTCAGAGGCTGAGGAAGGTTTTTTGCTGCAGCAGGTAAAGAAGCTGGAGGCAGACCTAGAGGAGAAAAGCCAGAAGATAAATGAGAGGAAGAAGCATTCCCAGAAGCTGAAGGAGCGGATACAGGTAGAGTTAATCCATATCTCTGCCTGAGAAAATGAAAATTATCAATTCTTTAAAATTTGGGAGAGGAGGGCCTTTTACAGATCATGTTGATTCAAATGCTTTTTAAGTAGTAAAGCAGTTTTAGAGGCTTAGAATGGAAATAGGAGTGATATAATGCTGGCATTTTTAAAGATAGAGTTAAGATGATTAGTAACTCATTAGGAGAACACTTTGAACACTATAATTTGTATTCCTTGAGGGAGGAATGAAGTAAAATTTATCTGTTGCCTGAAGAAAGTTTTACCTTTTTTGCCCGGCAATGTGGCGGAACAGCACACAGGCACTACTGCTACCAATGAGTGTTTGTTTACAGAGTACATTCTCCTTTTCCCTTGTGGTTGCCAATAGCTCAATGCATGGATATAAAGAGGGTTAGATATGAGACCTGAGCTGGCAGTTTAGGAGTCAAGTGTTTTGTATAACTCTTGCAGCAATGGCTTGTACCAGGTGCCATTTAATGAAGTGTCCTTTACACTTGTGAAGTTTTATGTGCTGAGCCATGTGACTTTGGCCTTTGGTTTTTGCACTTTGCGCCTTGCACTTCGCCTGCCCACCCTCACTGCTGTGTATCTCACACATTTGCAGCACAGCTCAGCAGATCCTTCCTGGTTGCATCATGTGTCAGATGTAGTTTCAGAGGTTGGCATGTCATGGGAAATCTGCCAAACAGCTGCTTTTGGTACATAAGGTCAGAGTGCAGGAGAGATGCTGATGCACAGTGCTGACATTGAAGCACCCAGCCATGCTCTGTGCTCATCAGTTCAACTTCCTTCTGATACTTTCGGTTCTTTACATCACGTAAACTCACCTACCAGACATGCCTCCAGCCCTATGATAGCAATCTTGTGTATTAGATAAGAAAACACCTTGAAAGTCTAGACTTGGAGTATTAGAGAATAACAAAAATTGTTCCCTAATGGGAAAGATTTTCTTCCTTTGGAGGAAGAGAGCCCCAGAATTCTGCAGGGAGCAGGGTCAGCCCAGTCAGCTGTGTTCTTCCAAGGCAGCTCTTAACTGTTTTCACCATCTGCCCTCACATCTTGCTTGCCACTATCATTTTGCTGATGATGCAGAGTTCTGAGCTACTTCTTTGAGGATGTTCTTAGAGGGAGTTCAGTCTTCAATACAGTCCCTACCTCTGTGTTTTACAAGATCAGACGATGAATTGAATACACCTTCCCCAACATTATTCAGATTTCGTTGTCTCAGTGTGTAGATCTGTAGCAGAACAACCTCTATCTTTTACAGAAAAGTGAAGAGGATACAATGAATGGCAGAGATACAGATAAGCCCTTTTTTTAAATTGAGCTCAATCTGTAATATCTTTTTCAGTACTAAAAAGTATCCTGGCTCTGTAGAAGTTGGAAGCATTAGAGGAAAAGAGAGAAAGGAAGATTTTGATTTTTTTTGTGGGTACATTAGGTGACGTTCAGGAAAAATTAAGATTAAACACATGAAAATTTATGTGCATGGTTTACTCTTCTGATTATTGTATAAGATATGCAGTAATTTAGGAACAAATAATGTAAGCTATTACATTATTTGTGGAAGTGGAAGAGGAATTACATTATTTGTAGAAGTGGAAGTAAGAGGATGGTGTCATTAGCAACTTATTTTCTAAATTCAGTTTCAGCTGGATAAAACTGAAATATTTTCTGAAGAACATATGCTCAACTTGTACATTTCAAATCCTCTAAGTCTGTGGAATGAGGCTGATTTACATACCACTGGAGCATATTGCCTTGAATCTTTGAAGAGATA
The DNA here is from genome assembly GCF_017590135.1 of Pyrgilauda ruficollis. Classification (NCBI taxonomy): domain Eukaryota; kingdom Metazoa; phylum Chordata; class Aves; order Passeriformes; family Passeridae; genus Pyrgilauda; species Pyrgilauda ruficollis. The sequence continues at coordinate 11,002,884 of NW_024508100.1, read as the reverse complement.
CCTTCAAACTAGGATAAATCTGGAAGGAGGGAAAGAGTTAGACATGATGTTGTTTTCTGTTTCTTTACAGTTTGAACAAAAAAAAAATTAAAATTTCTCCTTTCTAAATGGACTATTTCTTATGCCACCATTAAATACATTTTTTCAGACTTCTTTGGACAATGGTAGGGAAGTGGAAACATCTTTTTAATCAGAAACACCTTTGAGCATTAGTAAATACTAGCAGGAAAAGCATTTTTAAGGCTTGAAAGGTGAAAGGACTATTGATTCAACAAGATGAATTTTCCTGTTTTCTCCTTAGTGTATGCCAAGAGGTTTGAGGCTTTAGATGAAAGGCATTGCATTAGTACACATTTATTATTACTGCTGTAAAAGGGAGAATACATAGGCTGACAAATCATTAAGTCTGATCTGTTCAGTCTAGTTTTGGAAGAATTCTGGCATATATGCCAGAGGTAAAAGTAACAACCTTACCTTGAAATGTTACAAACTGTTGTATTTCAGCAACCGAAAAAGCCCTAATTAATATTCATTAACTTTTGGCATAAATTGTCACGAAATTATTAGAAGTATAACCTATTTCAAGTGTAGGATAATCTCAGACATTTTTTAGATGGTAACTATTGATGGGTATTCACTTTACAATGATGCCAACTATGTGTGAGGGAAGGCCTCCACATCACAAGTATTTATTCTGGCATATATGCCAGAGGTAAAAGTAACAACCTTACCTTGAAATTTTGAGCTACAGAGAGTGTTAAATACTGTTAATAAATGAGGTTTTGCTTGACATTCATATAGGAAAAAAAGGCAATTTTATTTGAATGAGTATTGCAGTATTATGCTAGACATCTGAAACTGCAACTAGAACCTCCAGAATAGAATTCTGTATGGTTCAAATTTTTTCCATTAGTTCTGGAAAGACAACTCCCAGCAAAGTCTGGACACAAGAAGTCCCAGCAAAGTAGGACACAATTTTTTCTGAATTTAGAAAAATCTGTATAATGGATTATGTTACAAACTGTTGTATTTCAGCAACTGAAAAAGCCCTAATTAATATTCATTAACTTTTGGCATAAATTGTCACGAAATTATTAGAAGTATAACCTATTTCAAGTGTAGGATAATCTCAGACATTTTTTAGATGGTAACTATTGATGGGTATTCACTTTACAATGATGCCAACTATGTGTGAGGGAAGGCCTCCACAAGTATTCTGGCAGCAGAGACAGTTTAAGGGTATGGAAGAGCAAAAAAAAAGCATTTAAACCAGCTCTGTAGGTGATTTATATCATGGAACACCAAGAGAGAAAATGACCATTTATTTCTCATTACAAGAAAATTGCATATGTAATAAATGTGAAAGTAATGTCAGGCATATTTTAGGATTTGGAAGTGTAGCTTAAGCGAACACAACAAGAAATTCTGGGATCAAAATGTATACTGAAAAAAGAGGAAGATCTAAGTGTAGTCAAAGAGAGAAATTCACATCAAGCAAAGGAAATCCTGCATAAAGCAGGTAAGATACTCATTAATGTCATTCTAAAGTATTTTCCATGTTAGTAGTCACTGATATTGGAAATTCTGCAAGTTATTTATGCTACTTGAAATGTAAATTTTGGTACTACAGAAGATATGGAAGTTACATTGAATTCCCAAAGCAAAGCTGTTACAAAAGTAGATGAACTGAAACATCAAATAACGCAGCTGCAGCAAATGACTTGTACCAAAGAGAGTCCGGAAAAGAGCAACTCTGAAGATGTGCAAGAGCTTTAACACGTGATTTGCTCTCAGCTACTCAAAGGCATGGCATACCAAAAGAACTGAAATCAACGTAGTTTTTTTAATGATTGATGACTTTATTGTACAGAAGTCAATCCTGTAGGATTCCCAGATCCCTGAGCTCAGTCAGTGGAACACTGACTTGTGTTCATAACATGAAGTACCTGAGTTCCTGCAAAGACAGCAAAGGAGTCCTTGGGCTAGACCAGGGCATAGTGTTCAACTGCTTCTGTAACCAAATCCTTAAAGAGAACAATGTCTAAGGCAGACTTTCTCTGCTGAGGTCAAGCTGGAATACTGATTTATTTATTTTTAAATATAGAAAATGGTTATTCTGAAAAGCTGTGCAGAAATGATAGCAGGAATTAACTCAGTAAAATGAGGAATGTGTGTATGCTGAGAGTACCCTCTGTACAATATCTCCCCTTAGGCAACTGTTCAGCCCTGAATCTTTTCTATATTTTTTAGTTCTCTTTAACTATTGTTAAGCTGCCATTTAGGAAAATTAGACTTGGCATCACAGTCAGCAAATCATCTACTCTACTTTTTCACAGGACTAAGGATGTCCTTGAGGGAGTCTGCATGGTTGGAAGTGAGTTACACACCCAAGCTCAAGCCAGAACAGCAAAAAATCCCAAATAATTCCTAGACTGCAGAAGAGGCTTACCATCCTGAATCAGTACAGTTCTACATTTTTTAACTAAAAAAAGCCAATATTTTTCAATGGAGTATTGCCACCTAAATAGTATTTTCACTGCAAAATAGACTACTGTGACCCTGGGGTTTTTTTTGTACAATATATCTAGTGTGTTTTATAGGCTGTGGAAACTGTAGCTGTTTACAAGGAGGGTATGAATAAAAGAAAGAACTTTTTTTGTAAAATCAAGCATCAGTCCTATAAGGAAAAGATTTGTTTGAAGGAATAGCTGTTAAAAGGAATGGTAATCATGTAATGAAGGCTACAAAGGAAATCATGCCAGTCTAAAACTTCATGGAATTGGAAAAAAAAATAGCAGAAGGTAGGAATGTTCTTCTATTTATAGATGCTTTAATTCATCTGGTTTTAATCTTATTGGTTACAGCAACATCATTTGAATTATGCTCACTGTAGGCACTTTGAATTAACACAAAATGCCAGGATGTTCTTGCTACAGAAAGGAGAAAAAAAAAAAAAAAAAAAAGTCAGACTGATTTATTTCTGTGAAAAGCTCTAAAGACAGAAAGGTGAATTTATCCTTGACAGGATAAATGGTCTTCTTAGCAATACTTATCCTTGCATTCTTTGCATGTGGCAATTGGAGTGTTTTATATAAGATCCTTCCTGAAGAAGAATGTATTGTGGGTGTTATTCCAATTTCTGAGTTAAATTTTCATGGATTGCTGCTGTGAAACACTCAGATAAATTTATTTAATCAGAATTTTGTATTGATTAGGCAGAGGATCTAATTCTGCAAAGTGTTGGCAAATTAATTCAGAGTGCATGTGTTACCAATGAAATTACAACTATTTACAATGCATACATGCATACATATATATATACATATATATATATATATGTCCCTATTTAACTTTAGTCAGAAAGAAGGCTCATCTTCTTGTAGATCCAAACAGCTTACCTCAGCAATACCTTTTTCTCAGTGTGTTTTAAGTGTTACTTTTGTTGTTGATATGCATTAGCAGCAATTGGCTTAAGAGATTCTTCAAAGAATTTTGCTTTCATCGGAGCTGCTGTCTGTGACTGAATCCTTTGGCTTTAAGAAACTTGCAGTCTCTAATGCTTTTGTGCAGCAGGAACCTAAACGTGAGCTGAATTCTGTTCAAAGGGAGGGTAACCTTGAAGCAGATGTTTAGTTTTAAGCATGTGCTTTAATGACTAGTGGAGCTCACAAGTCAGTGCATGTCTGTGATTTGCCAAATTTGAGCATAAGCTAAGGGGGAAATTAGGTTCTGACTCCTAATGGACTTCAGTGTTCATCAAAGATCTTCTAGACAGAAAAAGAAGGTTAATTTCAGCCGTTTGTAGAATGGGACAATAAGGCTACTGCTCAAGTGGTTTTTAGACCCTTCTTGGTGCTAAGAATGAACTTCTACCCATTTTCTGCAGTTGACATTGCTATGTCTTTCCGAGTTCAGTGTTTACTTGAGAATAATTAACACTTGCTGACAAGTTGGGAAGTCATAAAAAGCAAGCAGCTGCTGTCCCTAAATGCTGAGCTTCATAGTACCTGCCCAGTCTTGGAGACTAGGAATTTTGTGTTTAGTGCTTGCTAAAAGAATTAATTTCCATGAAACTGCATTTATACATTTTTACAATCTTATTTCTCAAAATTGAACCTGGTTGAGTAAATTATTTTATCTGCTTGTGGAATGGCTCACTTTTCATCAGTATCAGAAGATGCAGTCCTTCAAGATACATAGTTACCCTAGTGAAGCCTCATGGAAATGACTTTGCCTTTTATATACTGTATTTTACTTATTATTAGCTTAGTACATGTATTATTGAAATTATGCCAGGCTGAAGCTCTTCGTGTGCGTCAGATTGAATTTAAGTATCACACACTTCATACTTTAGAAAAAAGGCATACTAGCAGACATTTTTTAAAATATAAATAAATATTATAATAAATATCGTTATTTAAAAATATTATTACTTACAATAATATCTTCTTAGAGATTCATATTAATTTAATCAGAAAAATATTGAGTTAGTAAAACAAATAAAATTACAAATTTTTTCATTATTGATGCTGTTTATATCCTCTTATTCAACTAAGGCCTGTAACAGCTGTTAAGGAAGCGTTATATCTATTTTTCCAGATAGAAAAATTGAGATACAAAGAAAGTCAGTTGACAGAGATGAAGTGGGAACGTTGCACCTGATCTTCATGTTTTAATCAAAAAGACAGTTATATCTGCTCCTTTTTGTACAGGCAAAACTAAAGCTAATTCCACCCTTGCAATATCCTCGTATCTCTTTAATTCCATCCTTTAATTGCTACCTAAGTTTTACATAGGGGTGTGTGAGAAGGAGCTGTACAGGATGGGGGAGGTGTTAAGTAGTTATTTTTTTCCGTTTCCTTCATTTGTAGTGCATGAAGGCACTGTGGAATGTTTTTTGAGTTTGCAAATTTGCACAAATAGGAAGAGCAAGCACACTAATGAATTTGTAATGCATGTCACTTCAGGAAGTTTCTAGAAGTTGCACATTCAGTCTTTCTACAATAAGTAATTGCTAACACTTGCTACAAACAATTGCTACAAGCTCTTGGTCACTGTCTTGCAACTGATGCTCTCATTGATTTTTTTAACTATTTCCAGCAACATGGCAATTTTACAGTCCTCTTTTTTTTATTATTTTATTTTCTTTTTACTTCCTCACCATTATTTTCTTTATGGATGCTATCAGATATTGCTTCCTTTGATTCTCTTTCCACTAATTGCCCATTAGTCATCTTGTTATTTATATGGCCAATGTATATTTATGGTTTTTCAGGTCTTGTGGGTGACTCTTGCATACTAAATAATTTTTGAAGATTAACACCACTCTAGGCAAAACAGTCTGACTCTTCATGCTGTACAGTTTTACACCTTAAGGAAGCTTTCAGTAGAAGATTAGGATAATGTGAGCTGTATTGTCTCACAGTAATATTGGAAAGAAGCAAACCAAACTGTTAATATATTTTAAATTAAATAACACGAGTGACATTAAATGACAGTAGCATGTAATGTTGTGCACACTTCTGTATTATCTAGGTTAAGGTAGAAGAAATGTGTTCTTTTTCATGTTGCATGTTTTGTCCCATCTATTGCATGCTCTTGTCTTTTCTTCTTCTTTTTTTTTTTAATTTTAGGAGCTCCAGACACAGCTAGATGAATTTAAAAGAAAATCCGAGTGTGAACTAAAGCAACTAGAGAAAGAGAAAGAAGTTCTAACTGGGAAACTTCAAAACTCTTCACTTGAGGTAAACTGGGCATAAATATAATGCAGTAATAAAAAGTCTCTTCATTTTTCATCCCATCTGAGAGATTCTGCATTAGATCTTAATGCTACTTGTTTTGTCTATCATTCAATAAAATATGCAAGGACTCCAAATAGAAATAACAGAAATAACTGCTTCTAAATATCTCTGAAGAGTTTGACAAGCCTATTTATTTCATATATTACTCTTTGGAGATGTGCTAAGGTGAGGAGTTTGGCTATAGTAGGGTTGCAGAGTGACTCTGATTGTTTATTTACAAGCAAAATTAGAATCTTCCTTACAACTCCTGTTAACTTTCTGATTTTTTTTTAAAGCATAGAGATGTATCTTCACTGATTCTAACCAATTTCACTTCCCTCAAGTTCAGTGGGAGTTTGCATGGCAACAACTCTGCAAAAGGTGAAGACCTAGATCTTCTTCAGTTGACATTTGTAGCCTCTCAGCCATAATAAATTCTTGCTGAGTATTTAAAGATAGAGAAAGGACAGATAGGACAGATAGGCTCATGAGGAAGCTAAGCAAAACATTGTCCTCCCTTTACTGCCTCCACTTTCCCACATGCCACTACTACCCCTTGGTGTGCATGTTCCAGCAATCAGGGCATGGGTTATGCTCGTTTATGGTAAGCCACACCTGTTTTTTCTCTCATCTGTGCTACACTAGCTGTACTAGTTATGAGTGCAGCATGGGTTTTTCATTTTTATTTCTTCTCTAAAACATTCTGTTAACATACATTCTGTTATCAAGCAGTGACATTCTGACATTCTGTCTATTTCTCAGTCTTACAAATACAGAATTTAAGTGTAGTTTAATGTTCTGAAATTTCTGGCTATTTTAAAGTTTCATTACACATTTCTGCATGCCACTTCTCTGTGAGAATTTTGGTTCAATCCAACCTATGTTGGCTTATTCAGAATGAAAGGTTTATGACATGAAGGTTTATTCCTCAAGTTTTGCAAATGCAGAAAATAAGGTCGTGAATAGTCAAATTACTTTTCTTGAAATCACATGTTCAGGACAGTAAAATATGAAGGAAACTTATGTTTTCTAACTGCTCATCCAGTCGCATCACAAGATCATGGTAAATTGGCAAAGAGTGCTGGAAAATTATTGCCACCACAAACATAAATAATATTAAATAGTACATAGCATGTCATATGTCACATTCACAGAGCCATGGTAAATATGAAGATACCCTAAGAAACATTTTATTGTATCTTAGAATCTGACTGATCTCAAAAAGGGGGAAATGCTACATTTGAAGAGAAATTTTGCATTTTTGTTGATTACTCCAAAAGTTACTTTCTGATCTAATTACTTGGCAATATTGCCAGGGTAGTGAAGTCATTTCAACTTGTAATAGTTTCCTGCTGTAGGTACATGAATATTCACAGCCAAGAAAGCACCATTTACTATATAGTATTATGTTTCACTTAGGGCATGTTTCCCATCTGGGAACCTTTGCAATGGCTCAGCCCAGAGCTTCTGCCTCAGAGGTTAGGCAATGTGCTGTTACTAATCCAGTTCTAACCTGGATACAATTTCAGACCTAAAAATAGCTTCCTTGGCTGCCTAAGACCCGTTTTTGGTTTGGCTGACATAGCTGGAGCATTATGCAGAGTAGACAGAAAAATGATAATTTCATCTCTCTAGGGCTGCACTTCAAACTGGCAGAATTTCTGTATTAATAAGATTTTTATGGATAAAGAAATCAGACTTCATCTGTTTGGTCATTTGGAAGGAAAGATGTGAGATCCTGTGTGGGTTGAATGCTGATTCATTAGGGCCCTCCAGTTCCTTGGTTTTGAACTACAGGATCTCTTCAGCATGTGTTAAAGGATCTTGGTGCCACAACACAAAAAAAATACAAAGCTATTGGAAAGTGTCCAAAGGATGGCTACAGGGATGGTGAAGGGACTTGAGGGGAAGCTGTATAAAGAGCAGCTGAGGTCACTTGGTCTGTTCAGCCTGGAGGAAACTGAAGGGAGACCTCATTGCAGTCCAGAGCTTCCTTATGAGGGGAAGAGGAGGGGCAGACACGGATTTCTGCTCTCCGGTGACCAGTGACAAGACCCAGAGGAATGGCCTGAAGCTGTCAGGGAAGGTTTAGGTTGGATATAGGTTTTTCTCCTAGAGGGTGGTTGGGCACTGGAACAGGCTCTCCAGTGAAGTGGTCACAGCCATCAAACTGACAGAATTCAAGGAGTGTTTGGGCAATGCTCTCAGGCACATGGTGTGACTCCTGCGGATGGGGCTGTGCAGGCCCAGGAGTTGGACTTCTATGATCCCTGTGGGCCCCTTCCAGCTCAGAATATTCTATGTTTCTGTTCCATTCTGGAATTAGAAGATACATAAAATGGAAGTGCAAACATCAGCTTGTCATGATACATCTTCGTATGTGGTTGATGCTTTGCGTGAGGAGGCTCCTTGGATGAGTGAAGAGACATGAATCTTGACTCCATGTTTCAGAAGGCTGATTTATTATATTATGATATATATTATATTAAAATTATATATTAAAGCTATATTAAAAGAATAGAGAAAAAAGGATTCATCAGAAGGCTAGAAAGAACAGGAATGGAATGCAATAACAAAGGCTCCTGACTCCCAGAGTCTGAGCCAACTGACTGTGATTGGCCATTAATTAGAAACAACCAACATACACCAATCACAGATGCACCTGTTGCATTCCACAGCAGCAGATAGTTATTGTTTACATTTCTTTCCTGAGGCTCCTCAGCTCCTCAGGAGAAAAATCCTAGCAAAGGATTTTTCATAAAATATCATAGCTACATTCGTATAATGCCCAGAGTTTCTATGGACCTTGAAGATTCCACCAAATAGCAGCCAAAAATCACAGTCAGAAATTCCTCTGGTCAGGAATTGCCACAAGTTTAGGAATATTGTTTACTGTGAACATAATTGAAGAAACTCTGAAATAAGCCTAAAAAGTCTGTGAAATACCATTTATTTTGTTTTTATTTCTTATGCCATATTACTCTTTATGTTATGTTGGGTAATGTTTGCATCTCTGAGATCACTTTATGCAATTCTGGTAGATAAAAGTGAATTAGTAATGGAATTAAAGTACATTTTTTTCAAGAACTTTTGTTTTGCAGCAGGAGGACATTATAAAACACAAAATCCCAGAGTGTTGTTGCTTTGTTAATAATGAAAACGTCCAAATAGATTCTGGACTGATGTGAGCTGGCAGAGTTTCATTGGCTTAAATGCTACTTTACCAACCTAAGCAAATTGAGGGTCTGGCTATCTGTTTAGAAGACAGGAAGTGCAAAAAATTACTGGGGCACTGCAAAACATTCCAGAGAAGAATTTTCACTGGTGTATTTGAAAACCTTTTTAATTGCAAGACAGGAGGAAGAAACCTGATAGGATGGAATTGTTTGTTTCTTAACCTCTGTTAGAAGTACAAGGATTCATGAGAATGTCGTTGTATGCCTGTACATTTCTTAATAACTGAAAAACAATGGTATTAAAACTACTTTTCAATCTGATTTCTTACTACATTATGTTCCCAGCTTAGCCTGTTTCTAGTTAGTATGATCTTTCATTTCATGTTAGAAGTCCTTTGGGCCATTACTTGTCTGTGAAGAGTTGGGGAAGTTTATAACAACATGACCACAGATGGAGTTTATATAGGCCTCTATTGATCTTTCCTGCCTAGCTGACTAATTTGCTTTAGAAGTATTCCAAGTAATGTTTTTCCTGTTTCAAATTTTTCTATTATAAAATATACAGCCTTTTTTTCTGACACAATTTTTTCAGTCCCTTTATTTTCAGGAAGCCCATAAAAAAATGCATACTTGAGTGTAGTTATGCTAATGCATATTGTGTCAGCTGATAGGAGGGGCTGTACAGCATTAAGTCTTTCACATCAAAGGTTAGGTTTATAAGGAACTGCAGTACCTAAAAATTTTACTGTTTCTTTTCTTTATACAGGAAAATACTGGCTTGAGTTCAATAGGTGTGAAAACAAAGTAGATTTTTTGCCTGTAACCAGAAACCAAAGTGCCTCTGATTAAATCTTATGATTTACCACATATTTCTTTAAAAAGTAATAAAAAAAAATGAATCATCTCTTGAAACAAAAGTATGGTTGGCAAGTGGCTCTGGCATCTGCCTATTCTTGGAGTGTATCCAGGCCACAGACAGATCCCATTACACAGATATATTAAAGACATTTAATGTTTTTCATTACAAATACTGTTTGGCAATTATTCTTCATAGCTCGATCAGGAAAATTGGAAAATTGGTTTCATTGGATGACACAATGGAAGAAGCCAAGAGACAACTGGATGAATAGTGAACTTAAACTCAGTCTGAGACAGGTGAAGCTAGGTGCTCTTTCAAATTAAATACATCAGTTTGTTGGATAGTTTCAGCAAAGCCTTAGGCCTGCCTTCTGGTTTGTGCCATATTATTGTGCAAATTGAACTGTGGATTGTACCTATGAGATGGAGATGATTTGAAATTTTTAAAAAGTACTTGATGAGAAACAGACAATATATGCAAAAAGGTTGTCATTCTTTACTGAAAAAAGGGCTCCTTGCACAAAACAAGCATCATGCTATTTTTTCATAGAGCAGCACAAGCTCATAAAGTGTAGTCAACTTTACATAATTGCTTTCCACTGTGAATGCAGCTATTAATCCTATCTTGTTGACTTACTTTTCTGGAAGGTGGCTCAGCTGAAGCAAATATTAGAACAACAAGCAAATAATTTCAAGGAGTCACTGAAGAAACATAATCTACAGTCCAACAAAGAAAAAGAGAAGCTTTTGCAGGACCTTCAAAACACCATTAAAGAAAACCAAAATGTTAAACTGCAGTTGGAGGCATCACATCAAAAAGTCTTAAAAATGTTGGAGAAAAGCAAGAATCAGGAACTCAAGGTCAGTTTACTACATACTAATGTTAAAAAATACATATATTTATGGGGTAAACAATCTAAGTGAGAGCCAATTATCAAAACTCAGTTATCTCCAATTAGTTTAATGATGGGTTGCTATTGTTGCACATAATTAATTATTCTGTGATTTTGAAACCTCCTCATTATCAGGCTGGGAGGGGTGGGTTGGTTGGTGGTTTGTGGGATTTTTGTTTTGTTTTTTAATAATTTCAACATTTTAACTTAGACAACATTGTGAATATATTATAACCTACAGTTAGGCTGTAATGAATCCAAGCTCCTTTATCTGTGCACCTGCTTCAGAAATACAAGGGAACTCAGGAGTGTATTAATAACAGGACTCAGTTTTATTATGTTTCATCCATTATTAATTTATACATAAATATTTAAGAAGTATAATAGACACATATAGTGATGTGTATTGCCTTATATACCTTCAAGAAATCATTTCAGTAACAGGATAGCCAAAGCTTTTAAAGGTCCAAGTGAATTTATTTCAGTGACGAAATGTTAATGCAATATACTGAAGTTCTAAAGACTGTTGCTGTCCAAGAAAAAATCAACTTGAAAAATGTACACATGATTGTGACATGGAGTTCAGATGTCCCTGTTGGTTCCCACAGTTTAGTACATTAACATATGAAACATAGGTAATAAAAACACCCTAAGTAGAATTTAATATCTTGTTTATATATTCCAAATAAAATTCCAGTTTTGACAAAACCAAGCTGAAGGCAGTGAGTTGGTGAGAATGAAACTGAGGATAGGAGTTTTGTTTCAGAGCCACTATCATTTGCAGAGCTCCATCATTTGCAGTGTACCAGCAGTACTTCTAATGACAGTGGAAGTGTGACCCAAGAGTGATTCAAGGAAAGATAGATGCCTTTGTCTGACACACTGTGATAAGTAATGGCAAACAAGTCAAATCTGGAGGCCTTTGTATGATGAAAAATAAAACTTTCTTTCTAATGTCAAATAGTGCAAAGATATCAGTGTTATTACTTCACCATGCTCAACGAATCTAAGAGGTGATACACTGATAATTTATCTTGTACCTATTAAGTGTTAATTTTCAACTTCAGCTCATTTTTATGCTTGCATTGATAAAATGTCTTGTAAAGTGCTGATGAAAATTAAAGTTCTACAATGAAAGGCCAGATTCATCCTAGCATTACAAGCAAAACAGCAATCTGATAAACAGGCTCCAACTACTTTGTTTTGGGGGGACTTTTGCTTACAGGAGGCAGAAGAACGTTTGAAAAAGGAATTTAATGAGACTTTGAAGATCCAACATCAGTCTCATAGGCTGGAAATACAAACCTTGGAAGAGAAAGCAAAGAAAGAATTACATGATGAACTTGAGCAGATACAAAAGCAGCAAACCCTGTTGCTAGGTATAGTGCCTCATGTCTTGCACAGTTCCTACTGCTTGATTATATATGTGCTGAGAACCACTGACTTTCATCCCATTCATTTTCTTTCCCATTTTTTGGGTGCTCAAATCTTTGTTAATCTCTTATTTCATACCCTGCAATTTCAACATTATAATCTTAATATTCTTTGTTAACCAAGCTTTCAATTGTCAGCAGCAAAATGTTGCTGAGAGAGTAGTATGGTGTACAGCATTCAAGTATGCATTATCAGGCATGTTAGATTGGAAAATTATAATTAGTTTCTGTGATTTTACTCTTCTTTTTCTATGTTGAGATGAATTTTTATATGTCCTTCAAGTCTGCTCTATTGAGTTCAGCAGTGGAGATCAGTTGCTCCCTATGTACTGTTTAGTCAGTTTCAAAAGTGCCCAAAACTGTTTAGAGCTAAACAGAACACTGCACTAGCAAGATGTGTAATATCTCCAGGTTTAATCTCAGGTTATTAAAGCTCATCTATAAAATGGGGGTTTTTTTAATTAAATAAAGAATAATTTGAAAGTATTTTACATACAAACTGAATTTTATTCTTGGAGTTTTTTCCACCAGTAGTTAAAATTTGCTAGAAAGATTTCTTGCTCTCTAAAGTTTATACTTTGAATAGATAGATTCTCTTCTTCAAGAAAAATTGTAGGGAGACAACAGAAATAAAAACTTTTTTCTTTGTGTACTTGAAAAACTTGTACCTAATATACCCAAAAGTTGCAGTATATGACAGGTGAGCTTGAATAAGTGTTGTACTTCTCTAACACAAGCAGAGCTTTCCTCAGTCTGCATTATGGCCCTCTGTAGAACACCAGCTGAATTAACAGGGAAGCTGAGGGGTTCTGATCTTCAAGATTAGAAGAAACAATGGTGGTGATGTAGTCTGCAATACAACTGCCACAGAATTACCTCTCTGACTCTGATGTGGACTCATTGCTTTTGTAGCTCCATATCACGTTGCTATTGCTCAGGTGAGTTACCTCTCTAGTAATAGGAGGCCATTATGCTTAATGGGGAAGGAGTTGAGGAACAAAGCAAAATGTAAGGAGTTAATGTTTTCATCTACATTCCCTGTATCTGCCTTCCCCATCCAGCTGGCCTCTGACTGCCTAAATGACTGTCTGATTGTTACTAGGATCTCTAAGGATGGAACTCTCCGAGCAACAGACATCATGCACAAACCTAAAGAAACAAATAGAAGAACTACAAATGGAGCTGAGGAGTGTGAGGACACTGAAGAAGCAACAGGCAAGCGACCAGTTTGTACTTCATTGCCATGCTGTGTTTAGCAAAAGCAATAGTATCAAATTTCTCTCTCCAGTGATAAAAAAAGTCTCTTCCAGAAATGGAATGGGTTTTCTGCCTTTACGTCTCACTTGTGTTTATAATTTTTTACCCTGTAGGCAGGCTTTTTCTTTCCTAGTAAAGATCTGAATTTACAAAAGAAGTAAATGACTGAATGTTACAATAAAATAAATTCTGTGGAGACTATAGAATATATTCAGGAACTTTTGATCCCTGATTTTGTCTTGCACATATGTAGCATGGCACATATAACTGAAAAATCAAATCACAAAAATGCAATGCACACAATTCCAGGAAGATATTAATATTAAAAATAAGAGTCTGTGAATAACTAAATGTGGCCTTTTTCTTAGGAAGGAAGTAGCCAAAGCCAGATCAGATCTCTTCACGATGAACTGGAAAAATGTCAGAGTGAAATTTCTGAACTCAAGAGAGAGAATTTACTTTTGAAGGACACAATGGAGCTGCTCAGTGCTGAGTTGGAGTCACAGAAGCAAGAAGCTGCACAGCTTCAGGACAGAGATAAACAGCATAGAAGGTTTGCCTTGAATTCACACTTGACAGTGCTATCTAGAGATTCAATAATAATGCCAGAGTGAGTGGTGTTGTTCTAAGTGTGATGCATGTCAGAATCTTTCCTTTCTAAAGTACTAATTTTAGAAGCTAGGAATTTTGCAAAATCAGTAGTTCATTTCACATTTTCCTCCAGCCATAATAGATGCATTTGAACTAATTGTTCATTATATGTTACAGAAAAGTATGTCTAGTGTATCCCCACAGGAGTGACCTAAGAAAATGTGCATAATGTCAGCCTTTCAAAGGCACTGGAGGACATAAATCCCAAACTCACCGAAGAGCTATTAAAAAAATATTAAATATTAAAAAAATCTGAGAATAAATACCAGGTTTTTATACGTACTCTGTAGCTGAAACCAATGGACTGTAAATTCAAAGGGGACACTTGAGAATGTCATATATTCCCTGTAAGAGTTTGCTTTGGCTGTAGCAGTCAGCTTTGCATTGGGGAAGTAAGGGCAGTGCCAGTGGATACTGACAGTGCCTCTGGGCTGATGGTGAGCCTGCTACTGTGAGAGGCTGTCAGGGCACAGGAAAGGCAAGGTGACTTGAGTCTTGGCCATCTTGTAGAAGGTAAACCATGTCTTAGTGTAGCCACAGGCTCAGCACACGTGGTGCAAATGGGTCTTCCCTTTTCTGTTCAGGAAAAGTGCAGGATCCCAGGATCAATTAGGCTGGAAAAGACCTCTGAGATCATTGAGTCCAACCTTTGACCAAACACCACCATGTCAACTAGGTGCCCATGGGCCATGGCACTAGGTGCCACGTCCAGTATTTCCTTAAACACTTCTGGGCAGCCCATTCCAATGTCTAATCATGCTTCCTTTGAAGAAATTCTTTCTACTAACCAACCTAAACCTCCCCTGGCATGACCTAAAAGGAGACAAGACTGGGTTCACTGCCCACTGCATTTGTATGGCTGTTGAATCCTTTGAAATTTCTGGATGAACATACTTAACACATTCTCTTTGTAGAGAGACTGAGGCTTCTGGTGTGTGGGTACCTTTCAATTAATTTTTGCAATGGTGTAGAATGGCCCCTAACTGCACAAGCTGTATATATAAAAGAATTTCTGAAGAGTATGCCCTTAAAGGAATCTTTAAAATGATGGCCCATATAGTCCAGAGAAAAGCACTCAACAGATAGAATGTCTCTCTGCAGACTGTCAGAGTGGCCAGAGTAACTCCATTCCTGTCTACCAGTCAGTAGATAACTTTTTTTTTTTTTTTTGCCATTGCACTCTTTGGAGAGTTACTTCAAAGTGAATTTCATTTCAAGCTTTTGAAGCAAGATCAACAGAGAGAATTGCAAACCAGAGAGTTTCATTAATGCCCTCAAGCTACCTTGAAGGAATTTAGAGCTTCTGTTCATGAAGAGAAGAATTATTCACGTGTCAGTGCTGAGGTCTAAAAGGCCTCAAATGCTAAGGCTGCTGAGCTGGAGGATTTTCTTTACAGGAGTGAATGGTGTAGCTCTACTACAATAAGCATTTGGGAAGGAAGCATTAATGGAAATTATGTAAGGAGAAACCCTTCCAATAAATGGAGGTAGGACCAAAGCACTGAAGTGGACCTCGGTGCCTGATTCAGGCTGCTCTGAAATTAACCCATGGAAGACTTGAAAAACTAACTTGCAGCTCTTGTTTTGTTTTTGCCAGACTAATAATTTGTGTAGGGGAATAGTTAAATTGGTGCATATAAGTAATTGCTATTTTTACTTTTAACAATAGTGCCCCTGTCTTATGCCAGTTTCTTTTCTGATTTGAAAGCTGATAGTGGCTCGTTACTTGCATGTGACAAATTTTTATAACAAATTACTTAAAATTACTTAAAATTACTAGTCCTACTCTTGCCAAGTAAGTGAAACCCATAATCTGCTTGAAGCAACAATTCCTCTTTCAATTCTCTTGAATTGTGTGAATTCCACCTCCAGTACAAAAAGCTTTTACAAGGATGAGGATAAGAGCAGACAAAGGTGGTTTTATGGGAAGAGAGAACAAGTCCACAAATGGCTCTTCTGAAGGAGCATATTCTACTCCTGAATATTAATTTCAAGGAATCCTTCTCCATTTTTTACCCTTATTCTTCTGCTGCTTATTTTATGCTAAGTGCCAAATTAGTCACTTCCATGGCTATGCTCTGATATCAAGGGGAGAAACCTTTCATGGACCTTTTGGTCTTTCCTGAAGCCTTTCAAAAACAAGTGAAACAGGATTGGGAATACATTAAAAAGAAGATGGGGAAAATGAAAGATAAGCCTAATGTCTTTTGTGAAAATTGCAATTGTTAATATGCTGAGTTGAGCATGTGTGTTTTAATTAGTAAACCATAGAACATGGGCTCTCTATTGAGTTAATGAAAAGGTTTCTCCAAGTAATGGCAAACAAAAATCAAACTATGATTCTTCAATAGATGCCTATTGCTTTTGGGATTGGTATTAGAATGCAGTGTTATGGTTAGACTTAAGAAAATATTAGACATTTTTTAGTTTTCAGTTTATGGTCTTAATCATATAGCAGTATCTTCCAAAATATATTGTGTGAAAAGATTAATGTTATAGTTAAAAGCATTTTTACAACACTGATAGGCAGTATGTAGTGAAATATATCATGAGAGCCTCATGTTAAAATGCCAGATATTTCAACATGATTTTGCTTAATACAAATAAGTTCCTATGGTACTTTGTTGTCATGTTTTATCATTAAAATTGATGTACAAACTAACCCTAGACAGAATATCAATAGCACCATTATATGGAATAGATCTTCAATTTCCTGAAGGGTGAAGGTCAAGTACTTTTCAAAATAATTTTTCTCTTCCTCAGTGTTAAAATATTCCTTCTCAGATTGCAACCAAAATGTCAGTCAAATCTATAGGCAGGAGCCAGATCTTTGCCCAGTTAACTACCTTTGCAGTCAATAAAACTCCTCAAAACTGCATGCTTTGATCAATGATAACAAACTAATATTGAAACCTGAGAATTCAGACATATTTTAATACCAATGAAAGGCTACTGGTAGAAGACCTCAATATCAAGCATAAAAAAGAACTGGACGTACTGAAAGGAGATCACCGGAAGGAAATTGAAAACATAGTATCTGATTTCAGCAGCACTCAGGCACATCTCCAAGCAAAGATTTTCTCCTTAGAAACTGCGTAAGTAATTTAACAATAAACTCTGGCTCACACTGGCAATGGGTTCTGTTTGTATTTATTATTCTTAGTACATACAGTTTTTTATTAATCATAAGTAAAATATTATAAGGATCAAAATAGAAATGTATAGGTATTGTCTTTGAAAACCAAAAAGACACAGCCACATTGTAATAAATTCTGGGTATTGTTTAATCTAAAGCACTACACATGAAATTTTACAATGCTAAATTAAAACTTGCATGTAGGATCTAGAAATTCTATGAAGTGTAAAATCATCTGTGTTACCGATGATACCAGAGGCCTTGATCCATGAACTTGTACTTAATTTTGTTCAGCAGAGCAGCATCTTTGAGTAAAAGCTTCTTAACATCATTCTCACTCCCTTAAAAATTTCCAGGGAAAATGATGCTCATGTAAATAAATGCAGTTTGCAGTCCGCTGTGGATTTAAGAAGTTCTGTGGTTCTTCAGATTTAACAGGAGAGACCCCTCAGAAATAATCCCTTATATATAGCCCTCCATCTTTTCTCTTATTCCAACTGTTTAGAAGCAGCAGAAGTCCAGAAGAGAGACTTGGCATGTAAGCAGGCCTCTAACATTTAAACCTTTCAGATGTAAGGATTTATCTTTTTATTTTAACTCAGAGATAATGCTAAGATAATAAGAGTCAGGGGTGGTCTTCTCAAAAATGTTTACCCACACAATAAAAAAAAAGAAATTTAAGGAATTTAAAAAGCTGAACTCAGACTACAGGTTTTGACTCAGCAGGTTTAATAAAGCAGCATGCATATGCAAGCCTGTCTTCATGAAAGTTACAGGAATTGAGTCATTCTAAGGATTCCAAAGTTACTGGGTCAGAAAAGAGAACAAATAGACGAATATAAATATGTATAGATACTCTGACACTGATTTCTTTCTTTAGGAAACTAGACTGGCAATATAATGTGCAAGCTTGTTACTATTTTACATAAGGGGCTGGATTTTACACTGGACAGGTGTTGTGGATTAACCCTGGAAATTTATTTTGGAACTCCATAAGATTCTATACCTCTACATAAACCATGTACAGATGCCCATTTTATAAAAATCCAGTTTTATTGAAAAGGCCTGGCTGTGTCCCTGTATTTCAGGCTTGGAACATAGGGCAGAGTACATCCAAGGTTTCTCTTGAACCTAACCTGAGGGAGTTTTATTCTGGTCTGCATTTTTTTCGGTACAGACTTAAAGAATTAGAAGAAAAGTCAAGAAAGTGGGAGTCCAGGCCTGAAGATACACACCTTATAAACTGTCTGCAAGACAAATTAAGTGAGAGAGAAGAGATTATCAAGCAGCTGGTGGTAAGACTGCTTTTCATATGGACATAGGTGTTTTGGAATCTATTGCGAGGCTCTATTCAGTGCTTCACACATTGCTTCGTTCTGGTTGTTTCTTTCTGTTCTGGAATTCTTTGACAAATGTATCTTTCCTTACCAGCTTCCAACAGATGCGCGTTTTCATACACATGACTCTGTTTCCCTTCAGGAAGGAAGAAAATGTCAGCATTCATTTTCAGCCAACACTGAATCTTACAGGAATCGGTCATTTTCTTTCAACCCTAATACAGCATGCCTGACTCCCTCCATGAAGGTAAGATGAGCAGTGCAATTAAAATCACAATTTTAATTTTGTGATAGTTGATTTTGATATTTTGATATCAAATTTTGATAGTTTGATATAAAAATATCAGTAGTTTGATAGTTTTATTCCTAATTTGAATAAGTATTTTTGACAGTTTTATTACTATTTGAATCATATCAGGACAATAAAAATGCTATCCATTTTTTATGATGATGTTATTCAGTAGAATTCTTTCCAGTGCCAACCTACAGTCAGTTGTTGAGCATAGAAGAAATTAATTAGAAGTATATATGCAACATAGCTTACAGGTGTTTAAGCCAATATAAAACACTAGAACTCTGACATCAGTCTTCCATTGGGATAAGCATAGCCATTGCTTGCAGATTTGGGAGTTGCTAATTGGAATATTGCATGCAGTGAGGAAAATTGGGAATCTGTTTGAGTTGCAGTTGGTATCTGCCCTTTGTCATTCCAGCCCCTCTGCACGATATTTCTACAAATAGCCATAGAAAGAAGGGAGGTCAAGTTGGTGGAAAGCACCTTGATGTGTCTAAAATCTCAGGGTCAAATACATGTTGTTTTAATTGGATGACAAAATCCATGGATACCGCATACCCTGAGAATTTAATTTAAATGCCTATAGAAAAAGATAGAAATCTTCCTGTTTGGGTGTTCCTCATAAGGTATTTGGGAATGAGATATTGTTAAAGTTTCATAGAATAAATTATAAAAAATGTGTATGTAATGAAGTTTTCTGTTACAATAAGAAGCAGAAGAAAAAGATTGAGGTGCCCAGTCGTGTTGTCAGTGTTCCGAATTTAGCTTCCTACGCAAAGAGCTTTTTGAGCTGTGACTTGAGATCAAAAAGAAGTGCTCCTCAAATAACAAAATCTACAAGCTTAGACCGGAGTTCTGGCTGCCTCAGGGTGGGCTCTCCATCAACACAGTCCTCAGACAGCAGTGCTGCCACAAGGTACTTGTCCATTTTGCATGATGATAAATGAATTCATATTTAGAATCTTGTAGGCATTTCAAAGACATTTGACATGTAGAAATACACAACAATGTAAGGTTCCTACTGAGCAGTGAACTCTGTGTGTTTGGTTTTTTTCAGACAGATCCAGAATTTTACTGCAAAAGTGGGCTATAATTCCTGCCCAGCAGACCTTATGCTTGCAACCCCTCCTGGTAGGGGAAAAAAAACCCAAAACAAACCAGCCAAACAAAACACACACAGACACACACATACACAAAAAAAAAAAAAAAAAAAAAAAAAAGGAAAAGGAGCTGCAAGTATTTAACTAAGAATGTAGTTAATTTTGAACACGGCATCTTTCAGTGGTTCTGTTAAAGATGTGTGTCTTGTGTGTCTTCCTTCTTATTTTTATTGCCTCACCTTGCACTTGGTAGATGTGGATGGCATATTTTTATTTTAAGAGGTATTTGAATGAATCTAGGCTGATCATTTGGCAAAGATTAGAGATTTGAAAACTGATTATCAGATACGTCTTTGCTTTTTTTCTCTCTGAGGAGTTTAAATTCTTCAAATTTTTGAGTTATGTAAACACTGTTCAGTGTTTTATAACATAAACTCTCTCTTCAAGAAATACTTAAAAATGTACGTAGCTAATATACAGTTAAAAAATCCCAAACCTTACCACTGTATTTCAGGGCAAAATCCAGCCTTCTCAGCTATCTCCTGGTGGAGATTTAGTTACCCTGTAAATTATGTGCAAGAGAATTCTTTCCTTGGGGGCAGATGGTGCTGACTGCTGACAAAAACAACCTGGGACATAGGCTTAGATCCTGTTAGGCAATTCCCACTTCTTTAAGATACAAACATGCTGTGTCATGCCAGATGACTGCCAAGGCAAATGGGATTTCTGTTTTAGAGGGAAACAAATGCGCAGGGAAACTGAGGGTAGCTTGGCTGCTGCTCACTTAATTATTTTAAATCAATGATAAGTTGATTTACATTTAAATTTAAAATTTAAATTTAAAATTTAAATTAAAATCTATGATAAGTCCTATTTGCTATCATATGTTAAAAAAATCCTGAATGATGGAAATTCAGGGACTATGTAATAGGACTGATTATGAATGCCAGGTAGTGTTCAGATAAACCTTTCCATTTCAAATAGAACTTTTACCCAACATTTTAAATGCATAAATTGTATTTGGTATTTTTAAGAGTGAATTGCAGCTGCCATTCTCTGATTTTCAAGACTTCATATCCTTGAAGCATCCTTTTGTTTAATATTTTGGAGCAGTCAAGTTAAGAACTATGTTCAAATGTTTCTGCATAGCTGTTGAGCTCTGCTTCATGCTTTTCTTCACGTTACAGTCAGTGCTGCTAGGAGAGTTACCTGGCTGGCACAGATCCCACTAAAACTGTAGCTGGCACCTTTTGGCCTCATCCATTCATGTGAGCACAGAACAATTCATGGGATGATGAGTTTTTCTGGGAAAAGTATTACATGTTGATAAGATTGTAAGTAAGTAGGTTGGTGATGCTAATGCTTATTTGTTTGCACAGGACACATGGCAATGAACCACCACAAACCAAAGATGACCAAAAACAAGACCCTCAGCATCAGGAATGGTTTACTAAGTATTTTTCATTTTAAAGCAAACTATTTCCATACTTCTCAGAATTACTATAAAAGTAATTCCTGTTTTCTTTTTAGGAATGATAATCCAATAGATGATTTAAGGGAAGAAAAAAAAAAGTAATTTCTAAGTTAGGAAATACCTGCACTCTCTTACATCTAGTAACTATGGAGTTGCAGGCATTAATTTCAGGAAAATGCATTTTTTTTAACAACTTCTGTAAAAAAATGAAGGAAAAGTTTGGATACAGCTATGTGAAAAGACTTTTTAATGAAGAGACTACAGTATCACTCCACAATTTCATTAAATATGGAATTTGGACTCTGATATGTTCTGTCAATTTAGCACCAGCTGAAAAAATATCTTCCTTCTATACATTTATATGCTTGCTTCATCAGCTCTTTAAAGTAAGTTCTGCATATAATAATGTAATTTTAAAAGTTTTTAATGCTTTTAATTTTAAGCTGTACAGCATGTAGTACACCTTCAAAAATAGCATGTTTATAGCAGAAATAATTTCTGGTTTGCTTCATGAACTGTTTTGTATATCAGCTATTGCTATGTAATATTCATGTTGAATTTCAATATATGTATCAGCCTGATAAATTAGGATGATGTGTAAGTATGAACATTAAAGCTTGTAAATCATCCAATTTCTGTGTTTTTCAAAAGACTTCTATGCTAATGCTGAAGTAAGTCAGACCTGTACACTGAGTTCCAGTGATGACAACTGCACCCTTGTACCTTTTAACTCCATACTAATTTTATGCCCATGTAAAAGCAAAGTGGGGGAATGACTACATTCATCAGGTCATGCTAATTCATTGCTGGTAGAAAAGAACCCATGAAGAAGTTGACTCTTGGGTAATTAACCCATTAAGTGTAAAAGGCAGGAAAATGTGCAACCAGCAGCCTGCTATTTAAGACAGGACAGTTCCTCTTCAATTGCTTTGAATCCCCATTTCATTTCAACCAACAGGGCCCAGCTACCTAAAAAAATGTTATACATGCAAAGAGGTGCACGTCCAGCTAGCCTCTTCTCACATCCAACAGCCAGCAAGAGCTGCACCAACAGATCACTGGCACTCACTTCAGACAAAACAGCCACTGCATCTCACTGGTGGTGCAAAGGTGGGAGGAAGGGCAGAACACTTCTACATACCAACACTTTTCATCCCAGTTATCCAATATTTTTTTCCAAGAGGAACTGCTTGGTTGGAAAAGTGACTTTGGCAGTAGATTTGGCAAAAAAGGCATTTTTCATACTTGTAATCAAGAAAGATTAATGTACAGAAACCCTGATGGTACGGTACCTTGGCATCTGTGAGGATGGAAATGTACAGCACTGTTTTCATTACTTTTCATTCACGCTGCCCCAATGACAATAGAAATTTCAATACACAATTAGCAATTCTTATTTCCAGGGTTACAACAATTAATTATTCAACTCTGCCCCCAAAAAAGTATATGTTGAAAAGTGGATGAATTAAATTTGTTGCTTCGTAATACACAGAAAGGACTCTTTTGCTACTTCTACTTCCAAAAGCTTTTTGGCTACATTTAACTCACTAAACAGAGCACTGCAATAGAAGGTAGTTCTGTATACTGGTCAGTGGTGATGATCCTACCTCCACAATGAGTGCTCTGTATTTTGGAGTAGGCATTTTGAAACACCTCTTTAGCCTGAGAGTCAGAACATCAGTAATATGAGGCCTACATTACATATCCCACTCTTTTTTATGTTTTTCCATTTCAGTTCATCCTATAAGAACGAAATTTGAATATCCCAAGACACTTTTCATGAGGTGAGCCAGTATGATGGGAGAGTGATGATTCACTTCAAAAAAAAGTGATCTGACCTACATACTGACAATTCTAAGAGTGTTTCTGCAGTGGTATTCATTAATAATTACTGGATCACAAAACATTTAAACATTCCAGAAAAATCAAACACTAAGCTTTGCAAATATTTTGATCATAACAAAAAGAGACAGGAGAAAGCAAGGGCCACCCTCTCTAGAAGGAACAGGATGCATTCTGGGATACACACTTCTACCAGAAAGCAGCCTGAACAGGAATTCTTGAGTATTTTCCATTAAAACATAAAACCATTCCGTATTTCTGTAATAAAAGAAAAGAAGAAAATGTATTTGGCTTAACTGTTTTAACTATATTTGCAGTACAAATTACATTATACAAAAAGCATACAAAGAACACCATTGCTTTTAAAATATTGAGTTGTGTAGAACTGAAGATTATGTTTGCTTCATTGGAGCAGGAATATTTGCAGATGCTTGTTCTAGGTAAGCTAATGGACCTTGAGGCATTTCTGCAGGCTTTTTGTGCTGTACGCTGATGTCTTCCAGGACCTGTTGCCAGTGTCGCAGTTTACTCAAATGCTTCTGAATTAATGCTTCTTTCCTCTGCAATTCATTTCTTAATTCTGAAACATCCTGTGGGGATGAAAAAATTGTGTATTAGTAAATAGACAGTATTGAAAAGGATAACCAACCCCACATAAAGAGCATGTAACTTTTTTAGACATTGAGTTTTTTGAGTAGAAAATGGAATAATGGAAAAGTGTCTAATGATACAGAGGGTAAGCACCGTGAATGCACTAGTGCTGTTCACCTATGTCAGAAATTTAAGAGATCACCATCCCCAGCAAAACCTGACTAACTAGTTTGTCTCTTCCAATGAATTATCAGCTGTGTTCCAATACTCCACACACCAGCAGGTATCCAGCTTCTCCAGGTTCATGATGAGACTTATAACAGCCAAGTTCTATCAACTTAAGGTACAGTGATGAAGGTACATAGCTTATCTGATCTAGCACAGGACAGGTAAATTAACATACCTCTTTAATTACTTGTTCTGGTTTCTGGACTGATAGCTGCAGTCTTTTTTGTAGAAAAAAGCATTCAGTTTGTCTTGCAACATCCAGAAACTTTTGGATGCACTGATCAACACCTAAACATATAATAACAACATTGAAAGAACAACTTCCAAAAAAATAAGATTTCAGGCTGGTAAAGGTAGTGGTCTATTAAAAACACTTTACACAGTACTTTCTAGAATGAAAATCTTCAGACTATCTAAAATAATGTATTTATAAGCCAGTAAGTCACACTGCTTTGCAAACGTAAAAGTTATTTTGTAAGTGCAGGCCAACACTTCCTCCCTTGTTTTATTTTATTTCTGACAAGGAGTAATAAAATAATTGAACTTGCTTGCATGCCTAAGTAGCAAGCTCAGTGTAGGGTTCTCAAATATGCACTTATTGAGAAGAATATTCTGTCCTCATATACTACACACTACTGTTTTGGTAATAAAAGCTGTTCCATGCCAGTACCTGAATATAATCAAATAGCCAGAAAGGAGTTTTTAAAAGCATTTATACCGATTTTGAAACGACATTTGAGTGAAGTTTTAGAAAATTTTCAGGGACAACTGCATTTCTAAGGAGTAGTCAAGGGCCACTTTTCAAACTCCTGTTCATACTAATATTTATTCCACCTCCACGGAGGTGCGTCACTCAAGCCCTAAAGCAGCTACTGAGCTGCCTGGCCCGGCCCTTGCCATGTCCTGTAACTGCTTCATTCCGCTTCCGAATGCATCACATCACCTCCCCGGTGCTCGAACGCGTTTCACTGCACGCCAAAACCGGCACACTCCGACCTTCCCACCGGACCGCGGGCATTCCCGGGTCCGCTCCTTTCCTGCCACCGTTCCCAGCAGCGTTCCAGCGGGAAGGGGAGGTGCCCTGCTCCTGCCCCGGGCTCACCGGTGCGGATCTCCTCCTGGTCCGTGCCGTTCACGTAGTCCTGGCTCACCAGCGAGGCGAAGCAGGCCTGCGGACAGGGAAGCACCGCGCTGAGCGGCTGCGGGGGGCCGGCGCAGGCAAGGCAGCGCCCGCCCGCGGCTGCCCCCCCTCACCTCGAAGGACGCTTCCAGCTCGTCCACCAGCGTGTTGTTGGGGTTGCGCGGCCCGGCGGGCGGCGGGATGAGGCCGGGCGGGCCGGGCGGGCCCGGCGGCGGCGGCCCCGGGCCCTGGGAGCCGAACATTCCGCCCAGCGCGCCCGCCATGGCGGGAGCGGCGGCCGCGCCTGCGGCGGGGGGGGGGGGGGGCCGGCGCGGCCCCGCCCGCTGAGGGCCGGACCCTCGGGCCGCCGAGGCGTGTGG
This sequence comes from Pyrgilauda ruficollis, assembly GCF_017590135.1. NCBI lineage: Eukaryota > Metazoa > Chordata > Aves > Passeriformes > Passeridae > Pyrgilauda > Pyrgilauda ruficollis. Next base: position 10,977,333 of record NW_024508100.1, on the reverse strand, counting down.
GTCAGGGCATTGCTCCTCGTCCTGTCACTGGGCTCCACTGGAAAGGCTCTGGCACCATTTTCTTGGCACCTGTCTAAGATATTGTATTAATCCCTGCTTGGACTTCTCCAGACTAAACAGACCCAGCTCCTGCAGTCTCTCCTCATACGAGATGTTCTATACCGTCCATCCTCACAGCTCTCTGCTGGACCCTCTCCAGCAGCTCCATGTGTTTCTTGCATTGACCAGGCCAGAACTGGACAGAGCACGCCAGAAGTGGCCCCAGTAGGGCAGAGGAGGGGGGAAGGATCACCTCCCTCAAGCCGCTGGCCACACCCATCCCATCCACCCCAGGATAGCAGTGGCCCTGCTGGAACACGGCAAGCAGAGACAGCACAGCCATCTGCCCCCGAGGGACCCTCCTCCTCCAGCCTTTGCCCTGCCTGCGTCTCACAGGTGCGAGCCTGGGTAAGCGCTGCTTCAGCATCACTTGTCCCACAACAGCATTTAACAAAAACCCAACCTAAACCAAAATAAATCCCCACCTCATGGGCTTGGATCTCCCAAATTGTCCAAAAAACATCACCTCATGTTTTAAGTGTCAGGTCTGTTTGATGTTTTAACTGATTCTGGGAATAATATTCCTGCTTGAAGGGTGGCCACTTCACACCAGGAAAGAGGGGAATATCAGGATGACAAAAACCACGTGAGATAAGGGCAGGTCCCCCTAAAAAACACAAACACTAACTTGCACCCACTAGTTTTCTCAAAATATACACTTCTTGACATGTTATAACTTACTACATAATTCTATGCTGAAGCCATGCTAATGCTAATCACCAGCACAATTTCTGCCTCAGTAAATACCAAAAGCAGTTTAGTTTTTCTAAGGAAAAAATGCCAGAATGGTGTTTCTATGAAAAACTTTGCAGAGTTCCCATTGACACCACCTACAGTTCACTCAAAACTGAGGTACATCTATCATTGATTGTTTATTCTCTCTCAATCAAAACTCACATCCAAATAAGGTATTTATTGTTTACAACAGTTATGCATACTTTGCATATAAAATAGGTGTCTCAATAGTTCCCATTATCATGTTTTGGTATTAAATATTTCAGTAGTTCAAACAGAATAATTTTTGTTTTGCTGCATAATAGGGTAAGGGATGAAAAATCTCAAAGTTGAGATATTCTTTCCCAAGTAATATTTTATAAAATGCATTTTTAGTTAATTGCCATAGTGAAAATATGCTTGGGACATTCATTTATGAATGTATGATACCTTTTAAGATTTTTTTTCTTAAGGCAGAGTGGATGTTTTTAGAACAAGTATTTTTATTTGGCATTGTGACTGTCTTGACTTAATCGAGCTGCAAACTCCACGAGCGTTCTCGTGGGCCGCCCTGCCATGCCCTTCCGGAGATAGGGCACCTCATCTTTATTTGACATGACCCCAGCTATATCCAAATGAGCCCAGTGAGAGGCAGTCACAAATTCCTTCAGGAATGCAGCAGCTGTGCATGCTCCTCCAGCTCTGTGGGGAAACAGAAAGATGTATTGTTCCCAAAGCAATTCCAACAGCACACATATTATACAAATAGGTTGAACGAAAGGGGCACGTGGAAGGTATTGGTTCATCTTACCTGCTGTACTTTCCAATGTTGCTCACATCTGCAAGGGGACAGTCTGTGACTTGTTTTGTGTAATGCTCAAAAAGAGGCATCCTCCAAACTCTGTCCCCTGTCAAAATGCTGGCCTGAAAAAAACCCGATGATATTTTGGGAATGTCTTTTTCTAACTGCACTTGTAAGCCCTGTTTTCATGCATGCTTCTTTTTGTTTAGGTTTTACCAGTCTAAAAACCTTCAGCCCAAGATATTAGGTTAGTGGATATACACTGTTTGCAAAACAAAACAGGCAATCCTGCTTTTTAGGTACTTTAGTGTTAGCCATAAGGCAACATCAAAAAAACGTATTTTTTATCTGTTTTTCCTTTTTCCTGACAAGAGAAATCCTTTCCCTCAGAGGCTTCCTTGATCCACTGGACCTCAGCCACTCACAAGGCCTCTCTGAATTTCTGTATCCATGTTGTTAAGCAAGATCAATTATCTTTTTAACATGAACTAATTACTGCCAGTAGTCCAGAGTTTATGCATATGTAGTGAGTTATCAGAACATGCAGATCCTTAAGATGGTGTATGATATTACATCGCACTGAAGAGCTAGTAATTAATAGCCAACATTATTTTCAACTAAATAGAGTACTGACATCATTCCTCTAAAATTTCAAAACATAATAACATCTTTCAGATTTGCATACAGACTTTCAGTAGTGTACTAACTTTTCAATAAGACATATCACTGAATTACTATTATGATTTAACAATAATGCAGGTGACCTACCTCATAGAGGTGAGTCCAAAGCCAGGATGAATTTGTGAACACTCCAGTTGCAGCAGATCCCAATGCAACATCCATGGCACCTAAAGAAACACACCTCCAAGTTTATATGACAAAGGCAAAGGTGGACCTGAGCTATTCCTTGCATCCTAACTCCTCAAAGAACTTTCCATTTTTAATTCCATTATCAGTAACAGGAATTTATCAGACTGCAAAACTTGAAGACTAGTATACTGACATTTTTGAAAGTCTGAACATCTTTAGAACACTTATATATTCTAAAAAACCATAAGAAATCATAAAAATTATATTGTTTTCCATGAAACTAAACTTTCTGGTTTCAGATTGATGTTTCTTAGAAATAGTTCTAAGATAATGTATTAAACAATAACAGTATCCTCTTAAAAACCATAGTAATTATTATTTTCATATAGAAAATACAAGTGAATGGGCTTTTTCCAGTTTATAGGCCTCTACAATTTTTGAGCTGATACTTTCTCTTTTGTGAATTTCACTTACATAGACTTATGCACATTATGTGTAATTTTACTCAATTAAACATTTAATTTATTAAAATAATCCTTATCAAAATATTAAACCGTAAGATTAGATATTTATTATTTGATGACCCAGAACTGCTTATCTAATACCAACACTTAATCCTTAGTGAGATGAAAAAGAAAATAACAGTAGTTTAGCAAAATATGTCAAAGAAATTTCTATGGGAGCCCTCCTTCTTCCTGTTTGGTGCCCAAGGATCCCAGACAGGAATACTTTTATACAAGCCAACAATCTTAAAATCAGTTTCCCTTCTGTCTATTGAAATTTTCCACAGCATTTGAACTGGTAAAACTGATGGAACATAATTTAAGGCATTAGCAGAGAATCTATATAAGCATAATTATTTTGCTTAGCATATTAATTAAGCAACAGAGTGAGTCCTGTCTGAATTACTCTTCCGTGTTTGCTTTTATTGCAGCTACAGTCACCTCACCCATGACAGCTTGTTAGTGAGTTCATGCATACAAAATTGCTGGTTTTAAATTTAAATTTACAACTGTAGAGATGAAACAATTAAAACATATTTCATAATGCCTAAAAGTATGCAAATTACACAAAAAATACTTCAGTCAAACGAATTCCTGAGGAATGATGACGACTCTCCTGCCATCATGGAGCCAGCCCAGAGAGTGGGAGAACTGGCACTGGCTGGGTCAGAGCTCAGGCACCCAGCAAGGCATTCAGGAACCTGTCTGGGCTCCAGCGTGCCAGATGGACTGGGCAGGACTCTTCCATGAGCATGTCACCACCTCTGCATCACACAGGCCTGGGAGCTGAGAGGGTTCAGCTCAGAGATGGAGGAAGCACAGGGAAACACTGCACAAGCACTGAAGCCTGTGTAGGTTTTCCTGCTCTTGGCTCCAGCTGAGCCAACCCAACTTCATCTCCACTGCTGAGCATGCACCCTGCACGTCCCCTCCCCACTCCAGAGACACATAAGCTGTGCTCACTGCTGTCCTGAAACAAGTAAAATAATCTCAGTTGCCTTTGAATTAAGGTGGGGTTTATATACACAGCACAATTAATCCACAGCCCAACTAATCAGTAACACAAAACTGACTTCAAAGTGAGCAGGGAAGGGACACTGCTTACCTGTTAATGTTGCGGCATTCACAATAGCCCTTGCGTTAAAATTATGGGCATAACAGAGAGCATCAGCTAACAGCAGTCTTCCTTCTGCATCTGTGTTATCTACCTTCAAAGGCAAAATCAGTAAAAAACAGATAAAGTACTGTAAACATCTCTTTCACTGATGTATTTCTCGCATATGTTAAACAGCTGTTGGATAGAGACCCTAGAAACTTCAGGTAATGAAAATTTACTCAAACTACACTGAAAAAAAGAAAGAAAAAATATAGTATTGATATACAGTTGTGTGTAAAAGCATGTCTGTGGCTGAGGTAAGTCATCCTTCAGCACTTCAACCTCCTCTGCATGCTGGGTGTCTGTACTGCTGGCTCCTCAGAAGAGCCTGGAGACTGGACAGGTGTCTCAGGGGAGCACACAGGGTGCATCATGTGCTTGGAGCTACCAGCACTTTCTTGCAGATTTCTTCTTGGTGGGGGAATACATGCCCAGTCTTTTTCCCTCAAAGCAGAGGGTGACTGAACTCAGTTTTCCGAGATGAATGTCAAAGAAATGGAAGGTTCAGCAAGTCAAAAGTGGCAGAATCACAGAAATTCAGACAAAAAGAAAGCCGTCTACTTCTGCATTAAATCAATGATCTACAGCACAATGGCTTTCAGTACAATTTAATCTATTAGATGAGTATGGAACCATTTGTAATATATATGAAATATGTATCTTAGGTACTGATTTGGCAAGCTCCTTTGAACCAACAGCCTCTATGACTCAGAGTTCTGATTGTACTGAGCATTTTGGCAGTGTAAAGACCGTGGTTACATCAGCAGGAAACTGATGTCTTACTTTGATGTCCAGATAGCAAGGAATTCACCTCAAGAGTCTGCTGGAAGCAATTAAAGTTATTTATTTGGACTTAGAGCCTGAATTTATGAGCATTGTAACAACCTCTTGTGCCAAATGAGCTATTCCAGCATGCTCAATAGATGACCTTACTTTGCAGCTTTTCCTAGCAATTTATAAGACACGTCCCATCTCTTCAATCTATATTTGAAAAAATCCTACCATAGCAATTTCTAGCTAGTAACATGTTTCTTACAATTTTAAAACAGTACATTTGCACTGCTTATCTATAAGTGATTTTTTCAAATCTAATCTGACTGCAGTCAACTTGGTTGGTTAAACCAGTTCACTAAAAGTACCCAAATTCCAAGTTTCACATGCATACCTGTATTGTTTTTCCATTCTTGGCTCTAACTACATCTCCAGGCTTGTTTGCCTTACCACTGGGCATATTTTCACAGAGGGGTGCCAAACCTTAGAGAGAGAAAAAGAAAAGTGAACTACTAGTTTTTCTTCTCAGAAAAGCTGTAGAAAAAACCCACTTAGATAAACTCCAAACACCTCCTTAAGAAAATTACAAGTGTAATTTTGAAATTAAACTCAAAATCCAAATTTTCCCAGTTAATGGAAGACATATGGTCCAGTTTTCAATCAGGGAAACTCCTCTGCATGATGCACCACCAGGCTCTCTCACATACACTACTTTACCACTTGGGTTTTCTTCTACATTTTTTCCAGACAAGTGATATCAGAGGAGCAATAAATACTATTTTTTGTCTCCCATATATAATTATTCACAGGTAAAGGAACTTCTTTGTTTCTGCAATTAAAAACTTCTCAAATAAACACTCTGAGCCATTCAAGCTGTGCTCATTGTGTAATGTCTAGAGTGGTCCAAGGACTTGTCACGTAACTCCAGCCATACCAAGAACAACTAGAAATGAGCAAAAAACAGGCTCAGTGTCAAAACTGCAACTGTGACTGGGATCATGGAATGAATAAGGAAATTCACTCATAGGGAAAGCCTGCACGTGGCACAAGGTCCACAAGTGGAGCACCACTTTTCAGTGGCAGGATGTACAGACAGGCTCCACCGCCAGCCGTCCCCATCGCACACTCGGTGAGGAACGCCGTGAGGCTGCGCCTGGGCTCCGCTGCCCTCTCCTGGCTGAAGCGCAGAAGTGACTGCATACCTAGTGACTAAATACTAAATACCAGCTAACTCAAAGTCGAGCTTCTCAAACTAAAACTTATTGCAGACCACGTTCCATGTCATTGCCAACTGGTCTTGCCACAGCGTCTGAATCAGCTCATTTAATTTTACCTCTGTAGAAAAAATAAACTTTTTTTCACGAAAAATATCATTGCACATGCATAAAGGTATCAGCAGACTGGTTTGGTTTGTTTTAGTTTTCTGCTGAGATATTCACCTGAGGAAACTAGAGCTGATCCCTCTTCCTGTTCAGTTGTGGCACACACTTACAGAGGTAGCTCAGCACTCCTGACTCCTTTTCCTTCTAACTGCTTATAGAGATGCACATTCCTTCTTGTAATGAAGAATCAGGACTTTTCAAAGACTCACTGGCAGTATCTTTATTGACAAACATTTCTTACTTAAGATGTAAAAATCATACCTTAAAAATCTTGATTTGGTGTTCTAATATTTTATTCAAGTAAAGAACAGTAATTTTTTCATATGCAAGTAAAAATGGAAGAGAGATTGAGCAAGGGAATGAGAGAAGCAGGTGTGCAAGAGTCCATGATGTTTGTACATGGCTTTTACCACTGCTAATACTAGAAAAATACTCTCTCACAAAACCCTGTAGAACTAAGATTTTTGGATTCTCCATACAAAACCACTTACCAATTATGTTCAAAGGTAGATTTAGAGCTGCTGCTGTCACAATGGCTGAACAGACAGTTGCTGCCCCTCCCATGTCTGCTCTCATCGCATCCATACCCGATGACGGCTTCAGGGAAATGCCACCGCTGGAACAAACAGCTCAAGTTCCATGTCACATACACTGGTGATGCTCTGTCCATCAGTGTGTGTTAACACCAAATATCAGTAAATAAAAAAACCTGCTGCTCCAGGTACTTCTACAACCCTAGTAAGTGTACTGGAATCAAGGTATCTGGGTTTTCATTTCAGATAAAGTATTACTTTCTCCTAATTAGGAGACCATAAAAATCCAGGTAAACTGCAGTGGAGTAACTCATTGGTCTTCATAATGGCAGTGCACATAATGAACAAAATGGTACACTTGGTAAAAATCAACATGTGGATGGGGAACTGACTGATAATTCTTCAGCAGTATGTGACATGAAAAGTAATTATAAGGAACTGCTGCAAAGAATGAACTATTTTCTATTTCCTTAGGCATCACCTTGATGTCCACTGACATACTGCAATTCTAAACATGCAAATTCTTTACCTGCAGGTCTGTTCAGGACAAGAAAAAAAAAATACCACCTTCTTTATTTGCTTTCCCTCCGAATTTCCTTCTTCCCCTTACAAAATGATGTCATATTAATTCCTACTCTGGACAACTGATGTTGTCTTACTGCCAGAAAAGGCAGCACAAGCTACTATATAATGCAAGTTCAGTGGAATGGCATTGGAAGACATGCTGAGCAAAGAAAAAGCATCTCCCTGTTGAACACGAATAGCAGGAAAGCATTTTCTCCCTCTAGTAATTAAAATATCGGCATACAAGCATACATACCTGTCAAATGTAACTCCTTTTCCTACAAATACCAATGGGGAGTCATCTGTATTGGCACTCCCTAAATAGTGAATCTCCAGAAAGATGGGAGGTTCAGCTGAACCCTTGGCTACACTCAGGAATGCTCCCATCTCTTGTGTCATTATCCAAGACTCTGGTCTGGAATAGAAACATGTATTAGTTTTATTTTTTTTTCCCAACTGGACACTTTGACCAAGGTGATTTTTTTAAGATATCATGATTCTTGATGGTTTGTACACAAACCATTTCATTTTAGTTAGTTGTTTGGGAAACTGTAGTTTAAATCCAACCACTACTACCTTTTTTTGGTGAATCAGAGAAAATACTTCCTCAGTTGCTCTTTGATTTTTGTTTTGTCTTGTTCAAAAAAACCCAACAAAGCAACAGCTTGTCTACAGTTTCTGCACCAGAAACACTGATCTTTCACTTGCCTGTGAGGCTGTAGATGCTAAAGGTATGTGAAGTAACATATTGCAGCAGGTTACATTTAGCTTTCTGCTAGCAAGATTTCCCCCAGTCTTTTGCTTTCAACAAAACAGCCTCCAAAATTTGCACAACCAGGAATCATTTCTACTATAGAACAGAAAGTAGAAATTCAGGGGCAAGAAGCACCAGCTGTGCAAATTCACTTGCCAGGGCTTTTATGGCTCCATCTCGCATTTTTAAAAACTATTAAAAAAACCCCAACAGTAACAGCAGTAAATAGAAGATCCAAACAAAAAAGCAAAGGTATGTAAAAAACCCACTTGGGAAGAAAACAAAAGGTACTTAATATTAGCCTTCTATTCACTGAGGCTTCTTTTCCCAGCACTTATGTTAATTAAGCAATAACTGACTGCATGACTAATTGACAGTTAATGATTTTACTGCATCACAGTATTTTGCTTCCTCTGCAAACTAGCAGCTCACTTAATCCTTGACAACAGCCTGCAGTCTGGGCACCCCTCACACTTTTTCCCCAAACACTTCCCCTGCTTTTGTCATTTGAAGTAGCAAAAGGAAAATGAGATCTGAATAACTTCAGATTTTAATAACCTGGAAGGTATCTTATTTCACTGTTATGGTCCTCTACCATACAGAGGAATAATTTCCATGGAATTTACCTTATGTGGACCTTCACATTGCTGAAAGTTCTGAGCTTCTGTTCAATATGTTCAGCAAATTTGATTGGAGTTATATAATTAGCTGGAGCCTCCATAAGGTACCGAGCAAGATTCTGCCCCTCAGCGTAGATAACACCTTTCTGCCAGGCTCCCCTTTCATCACTAAACAACAACACACAATGATCAGGATTATAGACATTTGTAAAAGTAAGAAAAGCATTCACATATTCTCTTTCTTAAAATGCAATATCATTAATTTGGAGAAATTAAGAATATCAGTTATCTTAGTACAAGGACTCTAGCCTAGTAACTTGTCTCTGGTTCTAGTCAGTGCCAAACACTTCAGAGAAAGCTAGGAGAATCCAAGAGTAGACAGATGGAAAATTGTCTATCCAATTCATTAGGTCTTATCCTAATCCTTACTAATCAAAGATTGGCTTAAATCCTTAAACACAAGGTTTAATACCCCTTCTGAAGTTTGTAATCACATTACTTTTAACAGCCTTGAAAGTTTTTAATTATCATATAAAGTCTCCAATTCTGTTTCTCCCTTTACTGAAATATGGTCATGCAGTATGAGTGGAATTTGGATCCCATTTCCCAGTGCACTCAAGGCACTTCACTAACAAATGACAGAGCAAACATCATAGAGCTGCCTGTGTAGGAAATGGGGAATTCTCTCTGGTTACTTGGACAGACGACCAGTACAAAACCTTTCCTTTTACTGAGACAACTTACTTTATAAGTTATCGTAAAGCAAGGCATTGAACAGGATTTTGCCTCTAAAAAGAGCAGGACAATGATAGAGGAATGCAGGAGGAATACAGAAATATTGCCTGGGTATGGAAGCATGTAATTAAGAAGCAAAATGTCAGCTGATACTGAAACTGGTAAGAAGTGGGAAAGGTACCTAGAAGACTTCAACAGGAACACCATCAGCAAAAGGCAGGGCAGGAATAACACTGTTCACTTGCTAAATGGTGCAGGTAACCTACTGAACACTGAGAAGGCTGAGGTTCTCAAAGCTGGCTTTGCATCAACCTTAATAAAGATCTGCTTCCAGATGCCTCAGTTCTTTGGACTCAGCAACAGTTTAAGAAAGAGGGGCACACCTCATGACAGGAAGAGAGACTTAGGACTTAGCTTAAGGATGATGAATGTACACAAGTCCTTCGTAGCAGGCAGAACACATCTGAGGGTTCTGAGGGAGCTGGCTGGCATCACTGCAAACCTAGGCTCTTTCAGTTTGAAAGATGTAACTGAATGTGGTCCCTGATGACTGAAAAGGACAAATATGCATCTTCAAAAATGCCAAGGAGGATATAGGGAAATATATAAGCCAGTTATCCTAGACAAATTCCTTAGAAGTTTGTAGAGAAAGTAATTTTGAAAGCCATTTCTAGGTATATGAAGGACAAGATGGTCACTAGGAACCATATTTTAGATTTGCAGCAAATTCCTGACCAACTTAAATGAATTCTGTGATGAGAGGGTTTGTCACAGAGGACCACAGTGGATGTAATTGACCTTAAAGGTCTTTTCCAGACTAAACTCTGTGATTTTTCTTGACTTTATCTAGGTTTTCAGACAGAATCCTTGCAGACAAATTGAGAAAACATGAATTGAAGCAGGAGTGTGTCTGAACATGGACACATCTCAGAGCTGCACAGTAAGACAGTAACAGACAACAATCTCAAGATTCAACAAGGAAAAGTGCAATAGGACACAAAGAAAAAAATTCACTATGAGTGTAGTTAAACACTAGAACACTAGAATTTTCAATTCAGGAGATATTAAAATGTGGACTAAACAAAGGCCAGGCTTTAATGTTGTACATAATGTCCACGTTATCCCTAATCCAAGCTGGAGCTGGACTGAATGACCTCCAGAAGTCTTTTCCAACCTAAATTACTATATTAAAAAATTTACTTCCATAACTGGTCCTAGGACCATCTGTGTTTTCAGGAAATGTGTTTTCAGGAAATATTTAATACAAATTTAATCAGGTTCTAAAGTATCTGCAGTGCTACAAAATAGGAAGAGTGTTTATTTTACATATAACTTATCAAGACATGCTTAATCAAGAGGCTTCCACTTTATTTCACTAACTTCTTTGTAAGGAAGAACTTGTTCCTGCTTGAAGTACATACAGGAAATTCCTCTCCCCTGAATGACAGAATATCCTATACCAAACATCTAAAGTCCACTCCAGTAATTGTTCTGAAACCAAAAGCCCTGGTTCTACTTTCTGCTCTCAGTAAGTGATGTCTGTTTAGAGAGCAGAAGAACTCAGCTTTCTCTTCTTGCATTATACTCTGTGAATGAAAATATAACAAATGAACTATGTAAAGTATATCCATAGCACATTGGTCTGGTGTCAGTTAGCATTTCCTGATTCTCCAAAGGATTTATCCATTTATGGAATTTGAAATACCCGTTCTCCACAATTCTGGCACACAATACCAAAAGAAGTCCTAGTATATCACAACTTCTCTCCAGGTAGCTTTTACTTTTTATCCTGGTCCTTCTTTTCTATGGAGCAGCATTTATTTGCCCTTAATCTCTGAATACGGCATTAAAACACATAGAACAAACACTATAAATATACTTGAGATGTAAAATACTTCAGGGAATTCAAACAAGTAGGAGTTAAGAAGAGTACTGTTCCTAGCCCTGTTCTTTCAGTTTTGTTTTTCTCTTGTACAAGCATACAGTTTTATAAATAAGCAAACAAACAAAGAAAACAAAGATGAATAAATAGGCAAGCTTTCCTTTGCCATCACCTTCCATGAAGCTGAGGAGTAACTACAGGTTTCTTTTTTTGCTTCAGCTCATTATATTCATGCAATCCAAGGACAGCACCTTCTGCAGCTGCTTGTGCATCTCCACAGGGGTCTACTTCCACACAAGGGATCTCCAGATCCTGGATCTGCCTGCAGCCAACTGAAAAATACAGCACAGAACTGAAGGCCAGCTATTGCACAGATCAGCAAAACAGCTGTCCAAGGTGATCAATGGGATGTTGCAAGGAAAAAAAAAAATTTAACTCAAGATAGCTGAGTTTATAACTAAGTCAGTCAACCAGATCATGCAGTAGAAGAATTAAAAATGCTAATGACCGTACACTGGCAAATTTTTACTAAAAATACCACTTGGTGAATTATAATTATTAAAATGTTTCACAAGAATAAAAAAGGAAAGATCACAGTTATTCTGACTCCTAAAGTTCATTCTATAGCAAAGCAAGGCTCTGTCATTCTGGAGTGCTATGAATTATGACTATCTACAGGTATCAGAAATGTGTCATAATTTAGATTTTTGCCAAGAATATGACTGTTCTTTTCTTCCAGATGAGTTTAGATACCATTTCGTAAACAATGTATTCCATAAATTCTATTTTGCTCCCAAATAATTTAACTATGTTTTATGTCTGCTACAAAGTGAACATTAATTAACAATGTTAATGGCAGCTACAGGCTAGCACTTTGGACAAACAGCTGTCATCCAATCAGACTATAAAGTCTTCAGTGAGAACTGCTTATTTTACACACTTAGATGCAGCAGTCATCCTTGATTAAGATAAGCCTTTTCTGTCTTCAACAGATAACATACTGAATCATAGTACTGATGCTGTGAAAGATATTGATTTCTAACACAAATATCTCAGTTATGAAATAAGTATGCATACTTAAATATATATATTTATATATACAAAAAATAGATATAATATGTGTGCGCACTTAAGTACAGAGTGACCATAAAGTGAATTGGTGATGCTCCTTGGCCCCAAAATACAAATTAGACAAGTGCCTTTTCAATGTCACACTGTTCAGGAAAGTTATTTCATAGAAATAACTGCAGTTACCTGTCTTCAGATTTCATTTACATTCTTGATAACTCCTTGCTCACTAAGGAAAAATTTGCATGAGTATCAGTGACAAGTACATGCATTTACCAAACCATGCAGTAAGTTGTGCATTTCAAAACAAAGGCATACCTAGACTTGGTCTTCAAAAGGGGAACATGCTGCAGAACTACAATTGCTTTACAGACAAAATGCTTTAACAATTTAAAAAATATTTAACCTGCAACAGCTGTACGGATGTTTTCTTTGCCTTCATTCCAGTTTTCTTGTTCATTTATTCCAGCATTCTTCTTTCCCAAGCCAACTACCACCACACTTGGAAAGTCCTAGATGAAGCCAACACACAAATGGATTAATTTTCCTCATTGTTACAACCACAGCAGAATTGTTAAAAGACTTTACTTTCCAAATCAAATCAAGCATAGCATTAAAATAGATGCAGTACTTTTTCTATATCAGGCACTTTCCATTAAGAGTGCCTGCATGGTGCTGCTGTGCTGTGCTCCCAAACATTTGCCACAGGCATGCAAGTCAGTTATTCTGTTGTCCAGTTAATAATCATGTGCAATGCACGTGGCAGACAGGGCTTTATGTTCAATACATAGTAAATCTGATACTCCCAAGGACAAGCCTAAGAGTTCTTGGAAAGCAGATCCAGATTCCAAGCTGTAAGAAAGGACAGAACTTATCTGGAGAATCATAACCCTTTTTGGCACAGTACTATGTTCAAGAAAATAAAATCACTTCAAATGCTCAATGTGTTAGCTCATCTCAGGAGCTCTGCTGGCAGGATTTGACAGGTAGCAAACCCAAGCTGCACAGGGTTAACCTTTCCAGAGCTCAGGAAAACAATGTAGCACAGCAGACTACATGCTTGCCTTGTAAGCTGTATGCAAGTGGAAGGAAAGAAGAAGTAATGAGTTATGAAAGCAGCCTTTTAAGAGTGAAGTGAAATTTGTATAAAGATCCAAGCTATGTATGTGAACATATATAATGTCCCTATAGCTCTTAAGAAAAAAATAAAGTTAGGCTTTCCCATCTCTGTCAGCCTCTAACAACCAGCTGTCAAACTGCTATGCTGTAGTGAAGTCCTTTAGTCCACAAAATGCTGAAACTTGTGTTAGCTTTCCAGAAAATCAGTGATACCAGTTAACATTCTCCTGTCTTCTATTGCAGAGATTTGCTACTCACTTCAGAGTCCATCCTGTATGCAGAACTGGGATAATGGGACCTTCAATGCACTCAACTTCCATGAAATTTCTGAGAGTCTTTTTACCAAGTCCAGTGTCACCTGTGTGGGGTGTCCGCACAGGAATTTATACATGGTAGGCAATTCTCACTACAAATGGATTTATTTCAGATTATTTAAATAGCCAAAATGTAAGAATCAGTTGCTTAGAGAGGAACACCTAATGTCACATCACATGCCTGCCTAGGCCTTACTAGGCCTTACTAGGACTCCAAAAAGGCACAAATCATTCCATATTGGTCAGCTTCACATACGTGCATTAGTTCTATTCCAGCTTCTCAAGTGGAACCAAAAGCCTAACTTTGAGCAGATGAATCCTCATCTCACAGCCTATTATGCCCGTGCAGACAAAAGTTGTGCTTGAAGAACAGTCCCCTAACTTGTTTTCAGAGGTTTCAAGCACCTGACTTAAAATCTCTGACAAAAGTCTATGAAGGGACTACCTTGTCTTGGAACTGTTAGTCTGGAAGCTCTTTGCACCTATCAGTAACTCCTCACAGACTCACCCCTCCTGGACACAGGAGGCACAGAAGTCAGAGCAAAACTGCCATGCTTTAGCTCATTCAAGAAGCAGCTATTCAGAGTACAGCACCTTTTGGAGCAGACTTGTTCACATCCTCTCCATCTGCAGCACGGTGGAGGGAGTACAGGACTGTGCAAAAGGCTGTGCAAACATGGGCAGTGCAGAACGGGAGTTGAAACAGTCAAGAAGAGGGAAGAAGAGCCAGCCATTTATACAAGCACAGCAGTGAACTCAGCATAAAATTAGATGTAAGGACAAACTTCACACATCAATCAACTAGCATACAAAACCACTAAGTACGTACCTGATGCAAACCATGAAATACGCGTGTTTTCCCTTTCTTCAAAGGTGGCCCACATCTAGGACACAAAAAGATTCTTTCAATACAGAAGGCCTTACTTGTGATCAATCTTACAGTACTGCATTTACTCCACGACCACACAGTGTGCCACACATGCACTTGGATGCTTGGCTCTGTGCTGATTCAGAGCAGAGGACAGCTCCCATGAAATTTTTGCATGTTTGCTCAGTGATTAGTTTTATCATAGGAGCTCCCCTCCAAACTGTCAAAGCAAATAGCAGCCTGACAGTGATATGGACAGAGACAGTAATAACGAAAAAAAAAAAAATCATTCCTACTGGTATTTATAGGTACTTTGGTCCATTTCAGAAGCTTATCACACACTTACAGGGACAGAAGTGCTCTCAGCTTTCCAGACACAAGCCTATCAAAAGCATCTCCCGCACTAGTGAACTGGGCAGCACCATCATCCTTTTCACTAGAGTAGACTCCCAGAACAAGACCCTAGAAAAGGGGTTAATGTAAAGGCATTCATGTAAACAACACGAAATTTAGAGACCCATCAGAGAGTCAGCGAGCACAGTGTTCAAACTATGGCTACTTCTGTATGCATTTATCTAAGTTTTTGAATTTATCTAACGTGATGCACAGAGTAACACTTTTGTAAACCAGGATCAACTACTACAACTACTTTAAAGTGTGAAAAAGAAGTCAGATACAGCATAAGAGAACTTACAATAACTTTGCCTGTCACATAAAGACAAAACCCTCTTTCAATCAGTAGTTTTAAGCACAAAAGAGTTTCTCCCCGCCAGCGCAGACCTCCATTCTGCACACCCAAGGGAGCGGAGGGAGCCGCACCGCTCCTGACTCAGCTCCGGGGGGCACACGGGGGGCTCAGCCGAGCCGAGCCGAGCCGAGCGGCGGAAGGGACACGCAACCCCCGCCCCGGCTCCCCGCTCACCTTGCCGGCCGCGCCGCGGCTGTAGCCCCGCGGCCAGGGGCCCTGCGCCGAGCAGCTGCAGGCCCGGGGCACGTCCCGGGCGAGGCGGCGCGCAGCCCCGCTCCGCACGCAGGGCAGCAGCATGGCACGGAGCACGGCAGGCAGCAGGGAGGGGAACGGAAGGGAAGGGAAGGGAACAGCGCGGGCGGGCCCGGCGCGCACCGTGCCTCATCAGCCGGCGCCGCAAGGGGCGGTGCGCGGCGGCCGCGGGGGAGGGCCCGGCCGGAGAGCGGGGATGGAGAGCGGGGCCCGGAGCGCTCCCGAGCGGAGATTCCGCGGGACGGGAGCTGTTGTTTCCTGATGGTCCGGCACGATTGCTCGGCTTCACAGTGGAATTTTGCCCTCTCATGGCATGTTCTAGATAGGTGGTCGTACTTCTCTCGGGGGTTTATCACAGATATAGGCAGCCCTAGTCTGCATACTGAATACTTAATTTGCATATTGAAGATTAAAATGTAAATCGTTTAGGAAAAATAAGACTTTATTGCAAACGTACGTTATTTTCTACGAGAAAACTGTAACAATTTCAGTCTGAAATTACAGAAAGAAATAAAAATGTGGCAAATAAAAAAGCCCCACAAAACAACCCAATGAGAATGACTGGTTACATTCTGTCAGGAAAATTCACAACAAAATGCAGGGTTATCACTGCAATATCAGAAGTAGATTTATGGTCAGCAAAAGCACTGCATGGAAAAGAACTGGTTGGAGTTTGCTGACAGTTACTGTATTGTCAGTCTGAAGAGCATTGAACATGCATTGGATTTTAATTTCAGGTGATTGAGACATATTTTGTTTCTTTCCCTGCCCCTGAAGTGTAAAGCATAGATTTTAAGTAATTCATTTTAATATGTGAGAATAAGACACCTTATGACAATATGTATAATATATACGTTTGCTTTTCCATACATCTTTAAGTGGAGTTATACTGTTAGATAAGCAGAACATGATGCAGAAGGAGTTGTGCCTGTTCTCTAGTAGGAGACCATTGCACTTCCCAACTCACAGCTTTTTCCATGAAGTGGTGCAGAGACAAATAACATGTTTTATTAAGGTCAGCAGCACTCAGAAACAATGACTGAGGAAAATTGCATCCAATTGGATTTATCTTGTAAAATTACAATTTTTTAACATTGAACTACAATATTATTTAAAGAATCAAAGTGGTCATTCACTTTCAGCTTCATTTATTTTGGCAAGGCTCTTGGACAATAAGCAGTTTTGTAGTCCTTTCTTATTCAGTGATATTTTTGGAGTGGTTTGAAATTTGGGGGCCATCAAGCAGTTCACTACCAGTATGAAAATGTGTTGCAATACATGCATATTAATACTACTGAAAAGCATTTTCACAGCAATCACTTGATATGGAGGATTTAAGAATCTGCTTCCTTCTCACCTCCTGAAGAGAATTATATTTAGTAAAAGCTAAGTTACATGCCACAATATAATTCTTTCTGTACAGTAACTCTGTCTAAATTATACATGTTCATAGAACAATTACAAATTACAAGTATTACATTTTCTACTTGTGTAATTATGCCGCACTTCAAGTTTTTCTATCTCAAAGCCACTCAGAATTTTCTGGGAGGGGAAGGTGGTGGTACCACAGAGGCCCCTGTGGACAGTTTTCAGGGCAGTACTGTGTTGTTACCACCTAAGACACCTTCGTAGCCTGGGTTTGTTTGCTGCCTATCCATGTACAGGCTATTGCACCATCTGTCTGGAATTGTGGCCCAGGGCACAGTCTGAGTGAAAGCACCAAGACCAATGAAGCAAGAGGGTGGAATAAAATAGGAACTTTTTATGCTTTATTGAGTCTCCTTTATACTAAAATTGTAACAGTTCTCTAGACTCATCATAATTTTCCATCTATCTTTAAATTTTTTTAAATAATTTTAGTGCTCCTGAAAAACAAAAGTGGCTGATGGTGTCTTGAAGAAGATAGGTTAGTAGGGCCTATTGCAAAGGCACCCTCACAAATTTCTGTTTCACTCATAATCCTGCTAACCTTGTAGAGCCAAACCCAGAGATGGTAGAGGCCACTGTGTCCATTCCTAATGGTATATTCCATATCCTTTTCTCAAAAATATTTGCTCCTTGGGACCCATGAACTGGTTGAATCCTTGTCAAAATTATGGTCCTTCCTAAGAAAGTAACTTTTCCATCCATTTAGCCAGTTCTATCCATTTCAATACTGTTTCATCATACATCACTTTTACTTGATTTCAGATAGACTTAACAATAAACACAGTAATGAAGAAAATTAATCTGTCAGATTATTATTTTCCAGGTTATCTAAAAGCACTATTACCCTTAAGCTGTTTAGTTCCAGAAGCTGCAATAAAACAGTCATCTAGCAGCTAATAATTTTTTCTTCACGGACTAATAGCATTCCATATAATTTACATTTCTCACTTCTTTGCCTTGTTGTATTGGATAATTTCTGTTTTAAAAACATTTCATACACACACATTTAGCCTTTGCTTTCCCTTAACTTTAGCATCACAGTTAAGTTCTCTTTTTCAATGCTGTATAACATCATCAAAGATATATGTCCTTCTTAATATGCTCTAGATAATTCTGTGAAAGTAAATGCCAAATATACATTCTTTCTCTTTTGAAACAATGTTATCGTTTCAAAGATCTGTGATAAACATGTTGTCTTTCTAAATAAAGAAGACATTTGGTTTGATAACATATTTCACCTTTGCTTTCTAAAATACCCCAAAGTGCAAATTTTATAAAAACTGAAACAGCATATACTCACTGCAGATATCAGTCTGTTTTGAGAATAATGATATTTATAGCATTTGTTTTTTGGGTTCTTTTTACAGACATGTTAGTTGCTGGTATTGTAGACTGACATGTTTGCTCACGTTTGTACATAAATCATCTCTCCAAAACAAAGGCTGAAGAGCCAAGAAGCTGTTCCTGTTGTCCTGTGAACAACAGTTCACTTGACCAAAATAGTTTTGTGTAGATTTGTTAGTACATTATATCTTCTGCTGTAACATTCACTTCTTCTGTTTTAGTCTTAATTTTAGGGAAATGAATCCCACTAATGGCTATTAGCAGCAAATTCACTGCATGTGCTGTGGCACTTGCCACACAAATCCAAAAACAGTCTTCAAAGCGTTCTTCTAAGATAATGAACCGAAAGACATTTTCCCGAAAATTGGCAATCCTTTCTGTGAGGTTATGAAGTTTCACAGCAGCCATGAAGCTGGTGACTCCAAGTACTACAAATCCACCTGCAACAAAATGAAATAAGTATTCACCATTATCAAATCAAAACAAGACAGATCTTTTGGTCATGCTTCAAAAGACTTACTGAATACATCACTGAGCACTATACAGAGTGGGGATAGACAAAGGCATGGCTTAAACACCTTAAAAATGCTCAGGCTTTATTGTGTGGGCAAACACACTTTTATCCATGACATAAAGCCTCAGGGCATAGCTCCTGTTAAATGTTAACTAGACACAATAAGCCAAGACATCACCTGGAAGTTCTGTTTTGATAGGTGTGAATTCACTGCCAACTTCATTGTATTCACAAGTATTTAAATCACAGAGGTATTTAGTAAGGAAGAAAGGAACTTGTATCATTTTCTATGAATATGACTACAAAAAACCACTGGAAAATTACCTTACCTGCAAGGAAGTTCCAAAGGCATGCTCCTGCTGGACCGTTAATAGCCCGGTAAGGAACTTTTATTGCGTTAAGAATGCAGAATCCAAAACTGACCAGAGAAAAGAAAATGGCCACACAGAGGAACATTATGATCATCACATGGAGGCCTGTATTCAACTTTTTCACCATGTGTGGGAAAACTGTCAAGAAAAAAGAAATCATCTATTCAGTGTATTGGTTTTCTTGATGATGGTAAACATCACACTGTGCTGGTGATTCAAATTCAACTTATATTTAAGGAAGACTTTTTATGGAGATGTGGAATTTAGCTAGTTGCATACTTCTCAGTTCCTGATGCTTTATTTTTCAGTGCATCAAACCAGGGATATTCTTCTACAGGAATAATCCTCTACAGAGGATCTGTAAATAAGGATTCAGGCTGAAGTCCTGCTTATTTATCTAGTAGTATTAATGTCTTTATCTCTGGTGCTGTAGTGTCTGCTGCATACTTTCTTGTCTCTTTTTCACCTCTGTTCTCCGTACCAAACTCCTGGCTTGAACTTCTCATTCCTGTCTCATGCTTTTAATCTCATCCATTTGAAGTCTGATAGTCTCCATTTCCTTGTTCCCTTGCTGCCTAAAATAGTATCACCTTTTCTGTGTTTATTTTCTCATGTTATTCTTCTTTTTTTTCTTTACTCTCTTTACTGCTGGCTCCAGTGAGATCTGCCCTGATTTCATACGTCCTAATCCCACAGGTTTGCCCTTTAAGATTCCTTTCTTTGTTTCTCATCTAGTGTTCATGGCCCTTTTATGCTTTTCTGGGCTTCTGGCAGTGTTTTAGCCACAGATGGAGGAAGTTTGTAAAATATTGCAGTCAGGTGGGCTTTAGGTGAAGCGCTGCCATGGTTTGCTACAGGCACAAGCTCTCCCTCAGCAGCCTGACACTCGTCTCTTGAGAACAGCAATTTTCTTGGTTCTGTCTTCACAAACACAGTTCTGTTGTTGGAGGGCCAGATTGGCCAGCAGCAGGGTATGTACACCTGAGTGTTTAGTTTATCCTGCAGCCCTCTAGAATCGGAAGAAATCTGAGCAGGGAATTGTAGGTGATGTTGACTGACAGGAAAGAGAGAAGCTGATTGAGAGGAACCCTAAAATACAAGGTTGTTACTATGATATTTTCTGAAAAATACTTTTGCCAGGATTTTCTCCTGAGGAGCTGAGGAGCCTCAGGAAAGAAATGTAAACAATAACTATCTGCTGCTGTGGAATGCAACAGGGGCATCTGTGATTGGTGCATGTTGGTTGTTTCTAATTAATGGCCAATCACAGATGCAGCTGGCTCGGACTCTCGGGGAATCAGGAGCCTTTGTTATGCATTCCTTTCCTGTTCTTTCTAGCCTTCTGATGAATCCTTTTCTCTCTATTCTTTTAGTATAGTTTTAATGTAGTATATTAATATATAATATATCATAATATAATAAACAGCCTTCTAAAACATGAAGTCAAGATTCTCATCTCTCCACTTGCCCAAGAGCACCCCACAAAGCATTCACCACACAAGGTGATCAAGAGCAGATCTTCAGCTTGCACAGCACTGCACACTCATATGTGTTCTGAAAAACGCGCTGCCTAATTACTACAGTTATAGTTATACACTACGTTATAAACAAATAAATAAATTCCTACCTGTGCTGCATAACTGACAAAAAAACCCAAAGTCCAAACAAGCCACCTAAAAAGTAGGCAGCAACAGGTGGTAGATGTCACCATGAACTTCAGGTAAATAATTTGATCATGACAGGACAGAATTATAGTAGATCATGTAGAAAAAATTTATATGTACAAATCCCATACAAAAATGATGTGATTCAACAGATCTACCCTTTCAGTAGCTCCTTCTGGAGTTGTAGTTGAGCCTGGTGCACAGAAGAGTTGCAGAAGACACTGACAACAAGAAATGAGGGGAGTAATGAGGATCAGAAGTATATATGAGAAATGAGAATCAAAAAACTAGGTTGCTTTCTGATGAAAATAACTGGCAGTGCAACAACAAATCAGATGGAATTAAGCCTCCTTACAAACCATCAGAGATTTTAGGGTAGTTGGAAGCATTATTTGGCCTCTTTTCTGAGTCTTGCAGCCAAGTCCCTGTGACATGCCCAGTAAGTCTAGCTTAGTACACAGAAATAAGAATCCATGAGAAGGATACTGCCATGGAGACTCCTGAAACAATCCAGCAGCATTTGCTATGCACAGACAAAACACGTGGCTTCCCCAGCTTGTTCTCGGAGCTTGACTCAATTGTCAAAACAGAAGCATCTTATGCCAGCTTAGGTGCCTTAGGACCATCCTAACAACCCTGTGGGTCTAACGTACTGCACTTGGATGGGACACTTCCAGAAGCTGCAGCTGGAGGCCAGGTGATACATCTTGAGGAGTACAAAAGAGCAAGTAGACACCTGTTATGGCAATGGGGTCACTGTCCCAGCTAAAGTCTACTCTAGTGAATGTTAACAGAGTGAAAGGGGATGTACCAATAACAGTAAATTATTGCAATTTGAAATTCTGAAGTGTCAGAGGTACTCCAATACTGTACCATATGATGTGTTAGCTTTGTCTTCATCTGTGGTGCCAGTGAAATCAATTTATATTATCTCATTCCTTATGAAAAGTCTTACAGTTCTTGCACCCCAGTAAATGCTTGGAGATTAAGGGGGACATTCAAACAAAAAAAAAGTCAAGTCAAACTCAGAACCCCCAGTCCTGCTTACCATTGTGCAAAAGTATTTGCTTTGTGTATTGTTGTTTGAAACCAGTATTGTAAAAATATCAATCTCGGTAGAGTTATTAAAATATTTAAAAGGGAAAATCTCTGGAACACTTGTTGACCAAAATGCATATTTGTGCCTATCGCACTTAATGTTTTACAGAGAATAATAATAATAATTATTATTATTACAGAGAATAATAATTCTAACAGAGAATTATTACTAGCTTCAGTGAGAGCTCTGTTTGTCTAAGGAGTGCCAGCTCATGTCCTGCAATTGCATATCGATGTACTCCAAAGTGACTGTGGAACATTATGCCTTCCTCTCAGGTTGCACAGTAAAAAATCAGAAAGTTCATTAACTAGTCCAAAAAGTTGTACAGAGTTTTTCTCATTCTCTCTGCTGGGATGGGGTGAAATAAGTGGGGCTGGATGAGCGTGACTGCTATGTCCATGTGGTGAAGTTGCAGTCAGAGCTTGAGCAATAATTTGGTTACCAGTGCAAATTCACCCAGTTTAACAACAGGTCATGCTGATCTAAGTTGAGGTTGCTCTGGTTCTTTTCTACATTCCCTCTGAAGTCCCACAGTCACGCTTGCCTTCAAATTTTTATAATAGTGCTTGTGTAGTTGTGTAGTCAGACACGATCCTATGGCAAAACAAGTATTTATTTTTGTAGGCTAAATATTTGGCCATTTTAACTTCTGAAATACCTCACCTCAACTACCAGAGCCATTGCAAAGGATGGGACAGGACAGTATTGCCGTGGGCCAGGGAGAGGGTGAGACTGCAACAGCTTCAACTTGTATTGGTTCAGTAAATCTGTACACTGAAGTAAAAATCTTCAATGCAAATTACCATTTTCACTACAGAACAGGATGAGTGAAATTTGGAAATCATCCAGAGTACAGCTCAGTGCTTTCAAGACCTCAAGAACATCTTTTATGTTAAAAGGAGTATGTTTAGAAGAGTTTCTACATTTGTTAGAAGTTCAGCAATTTTTTGTCTCCTAACTTAATAGAAAAGAAGGTAAGAATTTCTTCAACATGTTAATAAAATTAGCAATATGTGCTATGGTAGACATTTGCATTAGGACAGCCAGAAAAACACAGAAATGTGTCCCTCTAAATAAATCTCTGCTTCTTAAAGGGAAAAAACCTCAGAAGAGTTCAACAGAGAAGGCAAGGACAGAGGCAGAGGAGTGGCATAGGAAAAAGTCAGTCAAGGGGAAAGTATAATTTACAGGGTTATCTCCAAATGACTTTCACCCCCTTCACAAGGCTAAAAGGAAACTCTCCATCTCTCCCTAGGGATTTTTTCCCCAGCTTGATTCTAGGATTACAGAATATAACTGTAGCAAAAGGTATTCATGAAATGATAGAAATTTTATATTCACACTCCAAACATCAAACCATAAAGACTACATATTTATTTAATAATACAAATTTACATTCTACAAGTTCTGTAAACAAAAAGAATAGAATGTTAAATTTGAACTAATACTAGACTAAACATTCAACCAAAATTATACTTACTTGTGAATTTGGAACGCCGCCCGCCCAAGCCACATTGGCGTATTTTGCCGCCTCGAAAGAGTCCGTAGTAAATTTCTCCAATGAACTTGACCAGCTCTGGATCTGTGGCATTGACTAAATCAGCCCCTGTTTTGCAAAGGATCTTTCCAGTCATCCACTTTGGAATCCCCATTGCAACAACAATCAAGATAAAAGACACAAAACTTATTAGAGAAGCCAAAGCAAATAATGTCTTTTTAAAGCAGCCAGGCATCCTAGTGCTTTCAAGGGATCATCTCCAAGCCCTCTCTGCAGGAGTCAGACGTATTTCTCATTTTTCATCACACTCCAAAATCCACAGCTGAATACCAGGCATTTCAAGATACTTCTCTCTGTAATTTGAAGGTCCAGCAATTAGTCTGTGTGGTTAAAAATCAAGGCAAAAAATACATTTTGCTGCAACAACATCCTGAAATGGTTGCAAGTAAGGGCTTCATTATATTGTAATGTGGTGATGTTTCTTTGCAGCAAGTAATCCTATCTCTATGGCCTGTCTAATATTTCCTCAGGGGTTTAATTGTCCTGCTCAAATGACATCAAGTTTCTTACTACAGCCTCGTGTGAAGAAAATTTGAAGAAGAATCCAGTTTATTGGATTATTTTTAAAAGTGGGTAAATATCTATGTGCGAGGGACAAAGCATCAAAACAGCACAATTTAGCTGAAGGATTCTGCAGTCGCCTGAGCCGTGCTGAGCTTCCCGGCGCCTGCTCGCACCCAGCCTCTAAATGTCACTGCAGGCAGGGCTATCTGAGGGACAGAAACGATGGCTCTGCACTCTTCTGAATTCCAGCGGGCCGCACGAAGCCCCTGGCAGCCGGGGTGGCCTGGCCAGCCGTGCCGTAGATCGGGGCACTCATGAGGGGAACTCAAGCGACAGGTGCGATCCATGAGCGCTAAAGAAAACCGGCCGTAATTGTCCGCCCTTCTACGGTTACTGCTACCCGAGCCCTGGCAGGACCTTCAGAACCACTTATTAATTAATTAATTAACTAACTAACAGTAGCAGCAGCCCTGGGCACTAGTAACAAGGCCCCTGCCGTGGCGGGCCCACGCATTGGGATTTCTCCTCCCTTACCTCCCCCTGCCCAGCCCCGCCCCGCCCCGCCCCTCGCACCACCCACGGCCGGAGCTGCCGCCCCTCGCCCGCCCCGTGGGGCGGCCCATCCGCGCCGGGGAGAGCAGCGGCGGGCATGGCGGCACGCAGGGTGCTGGTGTACGGGGGCAGAGGGGCGCTGGGCTCCCAGTGCGTGCGGTACTTCAAGTCCAAGAACTGGGTAAGCGCCGGGCCGGGAGGTGGTGAGGCGGGGAGCCCCGCGGGGAAGCGGCCGTGCCCGGCCGGGCCGCGCGCTGCGGGGCGCGGGCCGCTAACGCGCCGTTCCTCTCGCCGCGGCAGTGGGTGGCCAGCATCGACCTGGCGGAGAACGCGGACGCCAGCGCCAACGTGGTGGTGAGAGCGACCGACTCCTTCCCCGAGCAGGCCGAACAGGTGGGTCGGCGGCGGGCGCGGGGCGGCCGGTGCCGGGTGAGGCGGCGGAGCGGTGCACCAGCCAACCTTCCCCTAGTGCGCATCCTTTCGGCTGGGCGATGCACGGAGCCTCCCCCGGGTGTGCGCATCCCCTCGGCCGGGCGGTGCACGCAGCCTCCCCGCGGGTTTGTGCATCTCTCTCGCTGCTGCCCGCGGTGAGCAAGGCGGCTGCAGGATGGGTCCGGCTCCACGCAGGAAGCAGCAGCGCGGTCGGTGGCGGTCGTGCGGCCGTACCGCGAACCTCAGGGTCCTTCGGGTTCTGCTCGTCCCTTCTGTTTATTTTGTTGTAATTCCTTTTAACTGAATACGCAGAAAGAGCTTGATCCGGGATATTGGATGCTCAGCACACAAGGCAGTTTTGCTTTGTTTTTGTCTTTACTTTTAAAAGTCACAGACTGAACCAGGTGAGTTGTAATGAAGATGGATAAGGGCATCTTAAAATGCAGCACTTATTTCAAATACCCTAACTTAAAAATGTGTTGTGTGTAAGTAGATGGCGTGCTCAAAGGACATGAGCCTAAGCCCCCAGGGATCCCTAGGGGAATGCACTTGTTTCCACAAACGTGGATGTGGGAAAATCTAAGTCAGCCTAAAAAAGTATTTTGCTTTATTCTCGGTAGATAGGGTTCATTTTTTGCATTTTAAGTTTTGAACCAATTTCTGTTACTGATATACTGAATATCTAGCCAGGATGGGTTTTTTATATGTACATAACTCCTAAAGCTTTGGAGGAGTAACACAGAGTTTACAATACAATCTGCAATATGGTTTTGTGAAGCTATTGGTTCTTCTCTGGTTGAGAGATGTATCGTTTACTATTTGCTTTGACAGAGAAAATTTGTTACCAGCTGAGAGGTCTTATATTTCAAAGAGAACAAATTAAAGATATCTAAAAGTATGCAAGCTCAAATTTAGTGGCCAGACTCAAACTGATGGTTGCAGTCCAGACAGAAGCAATAAGAAGGTAATCTTTAGTTGTTTTTCTTGCACTGTCATCAAAAGTGGCACCAGTAGTCTTGGTCAGACCTGGAGTTTCATTTCCCATCTTAAACAACACCATACTTTGAAAAGAACCTGTCAAAAGCAAGTCAATAATAATTTTTGTTAACAATAGAGGTAAGGGTCAGGTGTTTCAGCCCTGATGATCACTTATTTCCAGTGACACCACACACTCTATGGCTTTCATTCTTCTGACTTTCACGTATAGTTATTTTTCAACACAGTTGTTTTGAGTTCATGAATCATAAATATTAATTTTCTATAGCTATTTAAATTGTTGTGCCCTGTGATATTCAAATACATAAGCAGGAAAACGTAGCTTTAAGGCATTCATGGTATTTACCTCTTCACCTTATCAGTCCAGTGTTTTCAGTATGTTCTTGTTCTCTGTGTTGAAGGTGACAGCAGAAGTTGGAAAACTTCTTGGTGAAGAAAAGGTGGATGCAATCCTGTGTGTAGCAGGAGGATGGGCTGGAGGCAGTGCCAAAGCCAAGTGTAAGCCTTTGGTACAGATGTGCTGGTGAAAACCTGAATGATGTCTGAGAGAAGTAATTAAAAATCCTTCTTCCAGAGTCCAGAAGAGGACAAAGGCATAGAAGTACAAAATAGCTCAGTCACAGTGCTTCCTAGGGCTTCTCTGAATTTTTGCTTTCTGTTAAATTTGCACAGCACTTAGTTTCTTCAGTAATGTTTGTTGATGCACTAATTTTTATCAGAAAGTTTTGATGTGCTTTCTGAAGCAGCTTAGCATTGTTATCTGTGAGCTGATTTTTGCTGAGATTACCTGTGTCAGGCAAGGTACAAAACACACATTGATGTTGTTTCCTAAGTCGTTGCTTTATGCATAAAACCTCAGTTGCTTCCTGCAGCTCTCTGAGCTGTTACTGTGCAATACAATATTGGAGGCCACTGCCTAATCATGCTACAGAAAAAAAAAAACAACCCTATAGATTAAAAAGAGGCTTTTAAACATGTAATATTCATAATGAAATTTGTACCCACAACTGTAGAGACAAAAGAAGAAAAATAGCCTTGTTTTCTGTATGGAGTAATTCTGGTGAAATGTGTCCCTTTCTTCCTCCTTCTGGTTTGGCTGTTACAGGCTCAAAGAGAAAGGAGATACAAAAGACATAAATGAGTAGGAAATTGTAGAAAGCATGTTTTCATAGTGCTGTTGGACTCTGTGTAACAGTGAGGAAATCAGAGTTTGTTGTCTTCCTTTGGCTAATTTCACTAATTCTCTTCCTAATCAGCTTTATACAAAAACTGTGATCTGATGTGGAAGCAGAGTGTTTGGACATCGACTATTTCCAGCCACCTTGCCACAAAACATCTGAAAGAAGGTGGCCTCTTGACTCTGACAGGAGCTCAAGCTGCCTTATCTGGAACCCCAGGTAAAATGCTGTGCACGACAGCTGCAGGGACACCAGCAGTTAGAGACAGTTGTTTATCTGATCATTCTTGTTTGTGAGGCAAAGCTTCACCCCCAGTTTCTTGTCATCTAGCACAAATGGGATCCTACTGCTGAAATGTGTAAGGAAAATGTGATTTTACAGGTAGCAATATTGAATCTCTTGAAGCTGTGGTACAAGCATGTAGAATCAGTATTTAAATGGTATTTGACATGCATTGGTGAAATGTACTTGGCTAGTATATGATACAGAAAGTTTGGAAGATAATGAGGACTAGAAGCACACAGCAATAGAAGTACAATGCTTAGACAAAGTTAAATTTCCTATTTGTCTTCTGAAAGACAGAGTCCTTAATTGACCAATCTTTCTGTTGGTGATGACTCAGCTGATTCTGATAACCATGCTTGTCCTGTTCATGTTCTGATTCCAGTCTATCTTTGCTTCAAACATAGATAAGCTTGTTGACTGTTGGCTTTGTCATCAGCTAGCTATTTAATAGGAACTTTATTGCATTTTTAATCTTGCCCCTCAACCATGTTGGTCTACGTGGAGGAAGAAATCTGGGAGCAATTTAAAATTAAAAAAAAAAAAAAAAAGGCACTGACACACAAGCCCACAGGCAGCAAAAGGAAAGTTTGAGACAAATCTCCTATTTCCCAAGCTTTTACTAGTGCCATTTCAACAATATTTTTAAGACACAGATACTAAGATTTTAAAACATATACAATTTATGAATGTTCCTGAAAGCTTTGCCTAAAACTGTTCAGGCAAAAATATTCGATATATTTTCTAGTTAATGATTAATCTTTTGTTTTTATAGTTTGTTTTTCTGTCTGTTATAGTCAAAGATAAAAGGTTTATTTTTGAGAATAAGCAGATGAATAATTTACAGTGAACTGCTGACTGACTATACACAAATGAAAATAAGTGAATTCTGGCAGATTTTCATGGTTTTTGTTTGGGTGGTCTTGGGAGGTTGAGACCACAACACGGGAATCAAAGTGATGAGCCTTTGTGTTCTGAACTAGCTGGTTTCAGCTGGTCTGGATTTTTCTAAAAGTCACGGCAGTGCTTTGGGCAAACACATGCAACTTATTAACATCAGGAAGAATTGGGAAAGAGTTGTTACTCAACTTTTGCAAATATGCCTTATTAGCCTTGTTATGACTGGCTGTTCTGGAAGAAAGAATCTTTTTCTTGTTTGCTGTTAATGAGATTTTTCTTCTTCTATGAGAAAATCTTGCCTCACATAATGCAAACTGAAGAACACTGAAAATTATGTGAACAGTGACAGAAGCAGTTTGATGTTTGAGAAATGTATCAGGCATGAAAAGATTTCAAAGAAGAATTAGAATGTTTGGTTTAGGCAAGATGAGAGAGGACTATGATACAGATGTGAATATTTTTATTAACAATAAAATAAGTTAGCTAGTGCTGTCCATGATTCCTCCTAATAAAAATGGATGTTATATAATACCTTCAATTACATTGTAGAAGTATTTCTATTATGTTCAAAATACTGCTTTAGGAGCATTGGAAAGGGGCTGAATAGCTGTATGGATGTGTAGGAAGGAAGACATTCAGTTGTAGTAGACCTGTTTTCTTAGGTACTTTGTGTCTGGACTTCTTGACAGAAGAAGCATGACTTGAGACATCTGAGACCTCTAGCACTCTGATTGTCCAGATCTTGTTCCTGAGCAGTGTGCCTTATGCTCTGGTTCATGCTGCTCTTGCAGCAGTTTTTAGGAAAAAGATTTCTTTCCCTGCACATTATTTATTAATTTTCTACCATGGGTTTTTTGGGTTTTTTTGTGGCTTTCTCCACAGGGTCTGTCAGACCTGGGATGCTGACTAAGTGAATTCCAGATTTGAGAGGGAAGTGAACTGTGTCTATTTGGGTCCAAACTCACAAATATCTTAGTTATATGATAAAAATTAATAGAAGAGTGCCTTATTAAAGTGTATGAGCATCTTATTCTTCTGTTAAATTTGTAAACTTAGCCCTGTAGGTCACATACTTCAGGGTGCATTTGGATACGTTGACTAAACATGCTTGACTTGGTAAGCTGCTTATTTCTGTAGTGCTAAGTTAACTGACTTCTGTGGTAGTTTCCAGATGTCTGCTAAAGCCTTTTTATTCATATTAGCATTTTTTCTGTTAATATGTATGCTTTAATATGTTTTAAAAGTCTGATTCTTTTCTGGCTGTGGTAAGTGGTCCTAATATTCATCAAACAGTCTTTAGTTTCTGTCATGTTACTGCTGATGTTGAGGGCTGTTGTGATTGTTCTCTCATTTGCCTGTTTTTAATCTTTAGGGATGATTGCCTATGGCATGGCCAAAGGAGCAGTGCATCAGCTTTGTCAGAGTCTGGCTGGTGCCAGCTCTGGGCTGCCATCTGGTTCTGCTGCAGTTGCCATTTTACCGTAAGTGGTTGCTTAGCGGTCTCTGCCTGCATTGTTTAATTTAATTACTGCTGCAACCTAGAGCCACACAGATATGTTTGCAGTGTCCTATTCACAGCACACAAACAGCCTCTCAGACCTACTAACAGGAAAGGATGCATCTTGACTGGATGAACAAAGAGTTACACAAGCCACCTAAAAATGACTACGTTCTTTTCTTTGCCTTTGCAAAACAGTAATGAATGTTAGGATTAAAATTTGATTTACTTTTAACCAGTTTAACTAGCGCCATGCATTAATGTGTGATTTCTTTATTTCAATATTAGACAGAACTGTAAAAATGAGATAAACTGTTCAGTGATGTTTTAGATTTATCTCTGTGATAATAGTAAGGCAAAGGACTACTTGACAAGTTTTCACTTGATGAAAGATGCTTCTTCATAAGGTGCTGCATGCCTATGCTTGACTGGTAAAATTAGGTTACTTTGAGGACCTGTAAACCAAAAAAAAAATTAGCTTGTATTTACCTGCCTTCATTTTTTGTCAGGAAAGCTAGTAAAAAGTAGACGGCCTAGTAGATCTTCACTGTGTTTAATTTTATCAATTCTGTTGCAAAAAAGTACTTTTTTTAAAATACCAGGTCCATATCTAGTTCAGGACCCAAAATGTAAGACACTTCTTCCGGTCAGGCAGGAATGGCATTAAATGTGTTTGGATAACTGATAACCACCTTCTACAGAGCTTTATAGGCAGGCACACACCAAGATCACTGGATTTTTGTGCATGGTGCTCTTGTGTAGTTCTCATGCAAAAATCTGCTCTTAAATGAATTTTTGAGAGGATAAATACACCTTGGATTGTCAACAGCGTTTCAGTGAGGGCGTTCTGGAAAGTTAACCCTTGCATGTCATTGTATGTAGTGTAAATATGTATTGTCAAAGTCAAAACTCCCTATATTTATGCATTTGGTCTCCCAAAAGTATGGATGTAGTGCATGTGTGCTGGGCAGTACATGTGAACAGGCTTATTGCTGCCATTCCCAATCTGCATGAGAGAGGTGGGAAGGGAGCTGCAAGCTGAGTGATGGCTCCAATAGGCAGTTCCTCAGCTAGCCAGGGGGGTTCTTAGCTGGAGCCTTGGACGTACATTGAAACTAATGACTATATACAGTTAACACAGGGGAGGATGCAAAGGAAATCCATATCACATGGTGTAAAAGTCAAGGACATATTATAGCAGTGAATTGAAGCATGCTCATCAGAAACATGATATATAAATGAAATGCTTGCTTATCTTTTTTAATCACAGGGTTACCTTAGATACACCAGCAAACAGGAAATCAATGCCTGATGCAGATTTCAGCTCCTGGACACCCTTAGAATTCATTGCAGAGTGAGTATCTGTGAGATAACTAAACAGTTGCTCACTGTCCCTCTCACTGCTGCATCTCAGTGCCTGTTCTTTTTAAACAGCTGTCTTGGATTTGGGTGGATTTTTTTCCTCCATCTTATTGGGTATCTTTCTAAATCATCTTGGGTTTAATTGCACAGGCTTCCTAACTGGAGAAAATTAGCCTGACGCCATCAACTTCAGCTTCTCTACATGAGTTATTCCAGCAAGGAAGATAGCCTTAAGCAGCTGGAAGCTGGAGAATTTCCTAAAGCCTGTAGACAAATTAAATTGCAGACAGCAGGTGCAGGAGACACCTGGCTTAAATATAAACTGCAAATAAGCATGTCAACTTGGGTGGGATTCTTTTTCTTCTAAACACATTTTACTGCCCAGTTTGTGGCATGTTAGTTCAGTTCTCTCAACTGGCAACATTTTTGCTCTTTTTCAGAAGAATTTAGTGCAGTTTTTTTTTTTTTTTTTGTACTATCCACAAAAACTTGTCCTGAATGATGCTGCAAAATGCTGAAGCCTCAGCTGTAGCTTATGTAATGCCAGGCTGAGATTATCTGCCTTACTGTTCTCATTCCTCAGAGTTAGAGAAGGTGCAGCATGAGTATTGCCTTCTGCCATGTGATGGGGAGTAGCAGAGTTTCTGTTGAGGGTGAACTCACATTTTAAAATAGTTTAGAACTGACAGTGGAATTGAATTTACCTACTTCTCATTGTTTAGAGACTAGTTTAGTTCTGACATCAGATTTCCTTTTTTGTAGATTTTTTTAAGGTGAATGCCAGAGATGGAAATGAGTTTAGTTGCATCTGTTTAGTTTAAGCCTCTGCAGTTGTCTGATGTCTTTAAAACAGGCCTCATCAATTGAATTTAGCTGGCCTGAAAACATTCAGGAAAAGATGCCTAATTTATTGTGCTCCAGGGGCAGCTTAGCTAGATGTTGCAGTCTTGCAAATTCATTTTTTAAGTTGAACTTTTAAGTAATTTATCCTTACAGGAGAATTCAGTTGATTGGTTTATTTTTTTTTGCTAATTCCCTAAAGTTTAACCCCAGTACTCTGAAAACTGGAAATCTCACTGAGCAACATCAGCATCTGTTGGCAACATTTGCATCTTGGGAACAATGCAGGAAATCCTTTCCCATATGGCACTTGGATTTTGTGCCCTGGAAGCGTTTGTTGGATTGTGGGATGTTCCAACATGACAGTTGCTATGTGTGCACTATTGGAAAGGCTGAAGGACCTGCAAAATACACTTCACTCTCTCTAGTCTATTTTGAGGAAGGAGATTATGTTGTATTTTGATAAGGAGTTTGCTGGTCTGCTACCTAGAAGGTGTCCCTCTTACTCAGCACTACTTTGGATGTCTTAAGGCTTTTTTCCCTCCCACTGAGACCACTTTCACAGTTAAATATCATAATGTTATAATGGCCAGTAGCAGAGTAATGGGTTTAGCAACTCTATTCTAATCATAAGACTGTATTTCTTTTATATATATGCTATAAAGGCAACTAAAGTAGCTCTACTTTTCCCTTTTCTAAATTCTTTAAAGCGGGAAAAAAACCTAGTGACTCTGGCATTTTAAGCTCTTGGCCTTTTCTTTTGAGATATTTTGGAAATCCTGTGTGCTGTAATGCCCCTTGGATTTCTCTGGGCCCTCTGCACAGTTCTGAGGATCTGAATCCATTGAGCACATCACATAGAAATCACTAGTGAGAGCAGAAGGAAAAATAATGGGCTTGTATTGTATTCTTCCTGTCGGTGTACCTGATAGTAGTTGTAATTTTTTTGTTTTCCCTCACCCTATTTTATCCATTTATTTATTTTAAAACAGAATCTTTTATGACTGGATAACAGGAAAGGATCGACCAAGCTCTGGCAGTCTAATCCAGGTGATAACTACAGGTGGGAAGACTGAACTAGTTTCAGCAGCACATCTTTGATGTCAGTCACTTGAAGTGATGAAACTTCAGCAAAGGAGGAGCTGTGGAAAATCTGTCCATCAGTATAATTTGAATGGTCTTCTGTATCCAGTGTTTGTAGTTATTCCATTAATGGAACCAGATTTCAAGTAATATTTTCGTGCTGTCAGTTGTGAGCTATCAGCATTTGTTTACCAAATAATAATACCAACTTGTCTCTAAATGAAAGTTGCAGGCTTTAAAGCATCTAAAGTCTGTAGATGTCCTAATTCTGAGCATTATATGGCAATTTACCTGCTTTCTGTGAAGTGGGAATTGTGCATAACTGTGTCATGTGATTGCATACATAATGGTTGGATTTTCTTTCTCTGTCAGTAAGTGTTTCTGGCAATTTACCGTGGATCTTTCAATTTTCTGTCTTTTCCTGTCTGAGAATGTAATCCCACCCCTGCATATTATGTTGGTTGTAGCCATAGGCAGCACCACAGTCATGTATCATGTCCTAGTTGTGTAACACTTTTCTTGTGAACGTTCCACTTGAGTTAATGAAACTGAATAGAGATTACTCACTTGAGAAGGAATTCCTACTTTGCCTTACACTTCATAAGCTGCTCTCAGGCCTACAGTTGTAGGATAAAAGTCATTCTGTCAAATGAATAGTATGTCTTTCTCTTAGTCATGATTGTTCTTGACTTTTTTGAAAAAGCAAAGTGCCGTAAAGTAGTAGAAAAAGCATACACACACTTGAAAAATGGAACTTTTTGTGCTAAATAAATATATATTGTTTTATGTACTGGCTGTCTCCATTACTGTAATCCCAATATCTTGATAATGTTTTAATTGGTTTAATTGAACATACAGCTCAGTTGTGGTAAAGGACTTAATTTTTTTACTTATTTAATTCTGATGGTACATAAAATACATTTCTGTGTGTGCTGAAGGTGTACTAACCAGGCATAGAGGCAGGCCTTCAGCTGAGGCAAATGTTTTCTTAAATCCAGCCATGTTACATGGAAATACAGTTCAGAGAAAGAGTGCAAGCATTACCTGTTCTGAGCATGAACTTACACGGAATCAGTTCTGTTGGATGTTTTGGGAACATTTTGAAAGCAATAAAATATGCAAAGTTGTGTGTATGTTCTCCCTCTGCACTTTCCTATTTTTATTAACTTCAGGGTTGTATTGGGGAAGGATTTATTGCCATGAGTCAGGAAATCTTACCCCTCTTCCCACTGGAAAAGCTCACGTGCCCATGTTATTTTTAACATAGAATGATTGTTTTGCTATGACTGTCTCTTTATTTGTTTTGTTTTGCAGGATGCAAATGTAGAGGGGAATTTTTCTGTCTTGTCAAACCAGGACTGTCAGTTTGTAAATCTGCTTTTAAGTGAAAAGCTTGCAATGATGCTGCTGCACCAGCAGTTTGTACAAGCTAAGAGTACAGACAAAAACTGCAAGGGACTGGTTGGGAATGAAACTGTGAGGTGCTACTCAATTATTCTGGAAAAGGGGGTATCTATCATACTACAAACTAACAGGATTTGAAGGCTTCCCCGTGCCAAGCTAGCTAAAGCAGTGAATAGTGTTAAAGCATAATTGTGGATGCAAGACTTCTGGGTTAACTTTCATCACTTTGCAGGTATGAGCAGAAAGATACAAAAATTACATCATTGAAGCTGGAGAGTGACAGTAGAGGTGATTGTATGACAATGAGCCAGGTGTCTGACAAGCTTGCTGCTAACGGTGAGAGATATAACCGGAGGAGTTTGATGTTAAAGAGGCTTTTTGTGACCTGTTTCATCCTGTATCTCTCCAAAGTTTATTTCAGCTGGCCCAGAGATCTGGTGGTGCTGCAATGAGGAGCAGAGATGCCTTTGTGTGGGTGTGTTCCATATGGATGAGCTCTCTGCAGTGCCCCCACACTACTAATGGAGACTGTAGTTCTGTTGTGAAGATTTTCACAGAATTATGGCATGGTTTGGGCTGCAAGGGAACTCTGAAGATCTAGTCCAACTCCCCCATCAGGCAGGGATGTCTTACTGCTTGTTATGTACATGATGAATTTCCACTCCAGTGTTGATGAGAACTTCTGAATTGCTCATATTTTATATTTATATGGCGTGGTTACCAACACTGTACTACAGAAGTTAGAAGCTTATCCTCCTTTAATTTAGGGAATGCAATATTTATTAATTTCTTTTATATATTAAGCAGCTGAATTTATCATGTTTTTTAATTGGAACTGTACAGATGTTGTCACATGAGAAAATTCATATGTACAGAGCCTGTTTAGTATTTTTCTATGTGACCCTCCTTCAAACATGCATCTATTGTTTACTAGGAAGGAAGTCAAGTGGGGTCTGGTGAAAAATAAAACACAAATCATGCCAGATCAGTCGTGCTGACACTGCAGCCCACTTGTACTCAGCATTCTGGGTTTAAAAATGTAATATTGTTTGAAAATAAATATTTCTAGAGTGGAGCCAATGCACTTTGGTGAAGATGATGCAATTGCATGGTCCAGCCATACACACAGTTCCAGTCTCCTCAAACAGGGCGTCTCCTTGCACGTGGCGTCTGATACAAAGGTGCAGAGACAAAAACGTGGCTTTGTCAGAAGGCCAGAGCAGCTGGGACAGGCCTGCTCTGTGTGAAGGGGGTTTTTCCTACAGATTTAGAGAAAGTAGATTTTAACAGAGCACAAACAAAATAGGCTTGTACAGTAGAATATCAGTAGTATGGTTATAAAGCCAAAGACCTCTGAACACTGGGCAAGAGCCTGTTTTTGACATTCCAAGTGTTAAGTGGGTGGAACCTGAGCTGCTGTGTGGACTGTGGCTGCTGTTCTGCAGACCCTGACTGGGTCCAGGCCCTTTGCTTTGCAGAACTTTTTGTTCATTTCAGGACTGAACACAATGTTTTCAGAGTTCACTGGGAAGTGAGATTCACATGTTTTACCAACAGGTTTAATTTGTTATGTTTTCATGAGAAAATAATTTTTCTACCAATTATCTAGTAAAAATTGCCACAAAATAAACATTCAGAATCATGCCCTGCTTCTAAGGAAAACAGAAGTTTTTAAATACAATAATAGCAGAGTCATTCAGCTTGTCCAGTTCTACTGTAACCCAAAATTGCACTTTGAAATCTTTTGTTGAAACAACAAGTGTGTTGTTGTTTGAGTTTTTTAATAGTGGAATGAAAATTACTACCACAACAAGAAGTAACATTTATTATCTTTCTTCTTGTATTGGCTCACTGGAAGAACACAGATGGGGACTGTAATAGCATGTGAAGATGCTTGAGACTAACCCTTGCAGTGTTGAACAAGGTGAGAAGTAGGCAGACATCTGAAATGCATTGCAGAAGTCAATAGCAAATGTCACTTGAGATTTAGATCTCTGTTAATGTTGCACTTCCTGAAACGCCCTGTTGGGAAGGATTTGCTCTATAAATACGGCCGGTCTCAGCAGGGTCTGTGCGGGCTCTCGGGTCTGATCGCAGCCTCCCACGGCTGAGCAAGGCTGATCTCAGCAGTGCCGGCAGAGGGCAGAGACTTCCACCGCACTGGGGAGATTTCTCTACTGCTAAGGAATGTCTTTTTGTCAGCGAGGGTTTTAACCGTGCCGCAGCCTCTGCTGAGAGGCTCATCCCCTGTTTTTGCTTTATTGCCCACGGTCTGACCTTCCTGGCTTTTCCTGTGCCAAGCACATGCAGCCTACTCTGTATATCAGTTTTAGAAATCACTCCATCAGCTTCAAGCGGAGCAAACCAAAAACCAGCAACAAACCACAACAAACACCACCACCACCAATACACAGACACACACATGCATAAAAAACCCCAACAACAACAAAAAAAGAAGCCAAGGCTGTGAAGGGAGTCCCACATCAGGGTGTACCATTGCTGTTGGCATGTTATCAGCAAGTGGAATGACAATCAATATTCTGCAGCACAGCTTTAAGGGATTGGACATGGTATGAATAGAAACAGGTTATTTAACTGCAGCGCTGCACATAAGAGTGTAAGAATTTCCTAACCCAAGCAAAAAAAGCCAGTAACTGTTCAGACTGGTCTGTTATTAACAAAGAGGTGGAATTTGGAGACATAAAAATTAATTACTATGGGGTTTTGAGTATTAAAGTTTTAACTTCTTTGCCTGTAAGATGCAG
Source organism: Pyrgilauda ruficollis (assembly GCF_017590135.1). Lineage (NCBI taxonomy): Eukaryota > Metazoa > Chordata > Aves > Passeriformes > Passeridae > Pyrgilauda > Pyrgilauda ruficollis. The sequence continues at coordinate 10,939,865 of NW_024508100.1, read as the reverse complement.
GAATGTATAATATTTTTACACAAAGCTATTTAGGAGGGAACAAAAAGTAGCAAACCACACTGTGATTTCTATAGTTTAATATTCATTATCTAATGCCTTTTGTAGATATGAACTACACCACTATTCTTAGTATTTTCCTTGTATGAACTTCCTCTTAAGCACTTTCTAAGTACATACTTAGGATGTTCTTACAAGTGGAAGGCATAGTAAAGCCTTAAGATTGAAGCCCCCGGTTTCTGCTCCTGCCGTGGCTACTGGTTTGCTGGAAGACTTTGAATACATCTCTGTACCTGTGCCTCGTATCCCAAATGTGTATGAGACCATTTTATAGTGTGTTGAGATCTATTGATGCATCAGAACATATGAATAAAACACAGTTTTCTCAATGGGTACAATAATAAAAGCTCAAAGTACCTTTTTTTGTTCATTGAACCTAATGTAAAATTGTGACCACAAGCAGCAGTCCTGTTACCACCAGTCATATTTAGTGATTTGCAAAAGAAGTGCTTTGTCAAAGACTGCCTCAGCCTGGTAGTTTGGACATCACTTACGTGTGTATCTGGTAGTATGTAGTGATAATTTCTCTGCAGTACAACAGGCATTAATTTTTCATGACTATCACAGCTGGAATTTAAAAATACCTTGTTGATTTTAATTTTGAATAAACCAATTACTCTTTCTGTCAATGCATCCTTACATCTCGGTGAGACAGGGCTGAGATAATAAAAGAAATGGGCCTCATAGTAAATTCTGGATTAATATGAGTGAGTGTGTTGTTTAGCTTTTTTATTTAAGACCATAAACAAATATCACCTGAAAGAAAAGGGTTTCTTGGGGCCCCAGAAAGATTTTTTTGTTGAGATCCTTGACATCCATATTCTCGGATGTCGAGATTTTTTTCCACCCTCCCTTAGAACAATGACCAGACTCCTAAACTGCCAGCTTCTAGTTTTCAAAATCTGTGAATCATATCCTGGGCAGCAGGGCATAGCTATGTATGCCCTAAGTGCCTCATGCCTACATGGTTGTGCTAATCAAAAAAAATCAGTCCATAATCCAGCAGGGGTTAATGACCTACCTTATCCACATTACCTGATATATAACTTTAACATGACTAAATTTTGTGAATAACATATTTTCTTTTTCCTTACAGCCCCCCAAAAACTTCCTGTTTGCAAATTCAGGCCTCTCCTCTACCAAAGTGTTACCCTGCAAGACTTTACACCATCTGTATAGTTAGCATGTAGGAAACCATGCTATTAGCAATACGAGGCCACACAAATGTGTAAAAACATGTATCCTCCCCCTTCCCCAGTCTCAGCTTCCCTTGTTTTTCCCCTGTGGAGTAGTCTCTCAGACCAAATTTGCTCTGAGAGGTGTCAGGCAGTGTAGGAGGTTGGGATTCTGTGCTTCTAATGGTTTTCTCCTCCACTTTTCCTGCTGGTTTTCCTGCTGCTCTGTCCCCTGGTGCCCCTGCTCTCACCTCGCGGGGAGTGGGTTGAAGGCTCATCTGATGTGATCACAGCCACGCACCATGTTCCTGCTGCAGAGGGGGTTTGTCTTCACCCTGTTGGTAGAGAAGAAGGGCATAAGTCATGCTTAGCATATACATGTCTTGAGTGCTGTAGATAAAGACATGGACCTCATGTACAGCATAAATGGAGTGGGAAGGACAGGTCATTAATGATGTAGGAGCTGTTTAGCTGGCACGCAGTCATGTATGCACTTAAGCATTTTATCTTGGTGGTTATTAGGAAGGACCCAGTGGTGTTTGCCTGTATAGACAGAAGATGGTATGAAATACTGTTTGGAGAGGCAAGGACAATTTTCCAGCTGTGGGCTGCTTGCTGGGCACTGGGTACAGCAGGCACCTGGGCAGCACTGCAGCGTGCCCGGGCAGGTGGCTTCTGCAGCCCCTGGTCACCAGGGCTAAACAAATCGGTGGATTCAAAGTAATAGAGGTAGATAACAGTAGAGAGCAGGAGTTGAATTTTCAGACAATGTAATAGTTAACTTTTTCATGAGGATCTGATACCTTTCGAAACATTGTTTAAAATTGGAACAAAACAGGAATTGTCACTCTTGAAGACTCCACTGGTCATTTCCAGTGGGGGCTGAGTTTTCAAATTAACGTTTTGTCCTTAACTCTTGGGCTTTTACTTGGTAACTTGCCAAAACCACTGGATTCCAGATAAGGGGATACACCTCTGGTTTGTCTAACTTCTGTTTCACAGTTGTTAAATGGTTAAAGTCAATACTTTCTGTTCAGGAAAAGATATTAGATGCATGTGCTGTTACATACATCTGCTACAACAACATTTCTTGGGTAAATACTTTCAGTATTAGGACTTCTAAAAGCTGTAGCAAATTTGAGTCATATTCCATCATTTAGTGCATTAATTTCACCTTAACTGTAGTCAACAGGGAACTGATGAAAACAGAGCAACCCCTTTGTGTATGACTGCATTATGTGGATTTCATGCAGAGACTCTGACTGCAGCTGAACATGTCATAATTAAGAAAATTCCTAATGTTCGGGTTTTTTTCCTATAATACTTTTTCGCTGAGGGTGGCATTTACAGGGTAATTTTGAAGTTCAGAAGGAAAAAAGAAGGATTGATCTTAAGTAGTTTTGTTCCACTTACTCATTGTTAAACTTATTATTCTTCGTTCTATTCATTTTGTTGAGATCTCAATCAAAACCACTTTATGTGAGGCATGATTCCAGCCACTGTGATTATAGGTTTCTTTGGATTGCTGAGCAAAGTGGAAGTGTTAACAAGAGAGGGTCTCTGATGTGGGTGAAGTTACACTAGAGCTTTAGAGCACAGTCTGTTCTGATGGAGAGCAAGTGGGAACAGCACTGGAGGATGATGGTGATTCTGAAGACTGAGATAAAATGGATGAGTGAAATTAGAGCAAATATGGACATGAGAAAGAAGGGGTTACTCTTCTAAGTGAAGGTAAGAATACAAGCCCAGAACACCAGTATATGGCAAGAAGTAGAGCTGTGCAATGCCCCTGTTTTCATGTTGAATAAGAAAACAAACCTAAGGTTGTACTAGCACTAGTTGGCAGGGTTTTGTGTGAAGATATCAACATCATACTGAAGGACCAAAGTTTTAGGTAAAAAAGGAAGTAATGTTTTTTTTCCCCAAAGAGCAGAAAAAACACTTGATAGAGGTGAATTTGAGTTATGAATTAGCTAAAATAAGCATGAATTTTAGCAAGGTATTTTCTTTTGTTTCTTGATTCTTTCTGTGTTCAGGGAACCAAGACTCCATGTGTTCTTTATGCAGTCATTAAAACTATCAACTAACTTGGTCCGTGTCCAATACTGTTGAAGTTATTAGCCAGGTGATAGAAAACATGCACCTGTTCCGTCAGAAAAGATGAAATTTTAACTCCTGATTTGTATTTCCTGAACAAACAAGGTTATCCTGTATTGCTCCCTCAGGAAAAAACCCTCTGCAAGAGTGTTAGGTGGATACGAAAGTGGTTGTGTGGTCACATCCAGAGGGAAAAGAGAAGGCTTTGGAATGACCTAATTGTGCCCTTCCAGCACCTGAAGTGAGTTTACAAAAAAGGTGCAGAGAGACTATTTACAAGAGCATGTGAGGATAGGGCAAGGGGGAATGGTTTCAAACTTGAAGATTAGATTTTGGTATTAAGAGGAAATTCTTTAGGATGAGGGTGCTGAAGTACTGAAACAGGTCACCCAGAGAAGCTGTGGGTGCCCCATCCTTGGAATGTTCAAGGCCAGACTGGATGAAGCTGTGATCTACTTGGTCCCGTGGAGGATGTCCCTGCCCATGGCAGTGGGGTTAGAACTTTGTGGTGTTAAAAGTCCCTTCTAATCCTGGCCATTCTGTGATTCTCCTTGTGGTAATGCACACCTCCCACAGTGTCATGAATTACACTGTCTGTTTTCCAGAATGGCCCGCTGTTCTGATGGGAGCCTTCTCCAACCATACAAAATTAATATTAAAAGACTATCAAGTAATGGTGGCATAAGTTGTGATTTGGATTAAAATATGTAATGTGGTTTCTGAACTGAACCTAGGGAAACAAACAGGTTTGCATTCTAAATCCTTCTGCTTGTACCAGGAAAAGGAACACTTGGAACACCACTGCAGAAATTAAAAATGTGGTTCTTTTCACTGGCAGCATCTTCTTGCTCCAAGAAGTTACAATTACTAAGCCCCCCTCACAATAATTCACAGAGAAGATAATACCCAAGTTTGAGATATTTTATTTTAAGGAGTGTAAGAGATGAAGTTCAGCCTTCTTTCAGTTCTTTCCATTTTTCGGAAGACATTCAGATAACTTGTCATGACCAGTATGAAATATCACATGAGGTAAGACTGAATGTAGCTATCAATGCTTCAGTGCTTGCATTGGTCATGAAACTGGCATTTAGAGTTCTCAGTGCCCTGAGAACTGAATGTTCCCCACTGCTTCTAACTTAATAACCTGAAGTTATAAAATGTTTCATGGCAAGTGCAGTGAAAATGAAACTACAAAATGTCCAGTGTGTGGCTACTCACAATCGATCTTACCCTGTCAAGAGCCCCATCTATGGAGCTCTTTGGAGCCAGTATTCAAAAGCCAGCTTGTCTTCCATTCACTGAAAAATGAGTGTTGGTAAATCAAACATTTCAGTTGTATTTTGGCTAATCGGATGCTTTTTGTCACAAAGTGAACAGGTGTAGGATAGAAGAAGTTGATCTTACAAGTTTCAAATCAGATTCTAAGTGTTAAAGTCCCATCTGTGATTCTTTTTAGCCAGTGGCACTAACTTTAGGCATGCCAAAGTCAAACATCTTCAAAACCTGTACAAAGTCATGAAGTCCCTACAGACCCTGAACATGGTTTAGTGATTTCCATTTTCCCCCAGTCAAGCCAGATGTTTCCAGCTGGAATACAGACTAGTTTTAGATTAACTCAGATATGGTAAAAGTTCAGGCATCATAGGTCAAGGTTCAGCCTGGGCTATTTACTCTACTTAAAAATAGTTTTAAAAAATTGATCACAAATCACCTGTAATCTTATCTGAAATGCCTCTCAGAGGCTCAGAGTGTTCAGAAAGGAACAGGACCAAAGAAAATATGCATTGTCAGTTAAGTTTTAGTTTGGTTGCAGTTGGAAATTAGTGTCTCAATTAGCATGCTTGCTTCTGACACAACTTCATCTCTTTCTTGCTCTTCTAGTGCTTGATTCTAAAATTCTTTCCCAAAGTGGCCTATACTGCTCATGGTTGGAAACAGAATGCCAAGACAGGTGGACTTTGGCTGTAGTGTAATATACTAGTTCTTATTTTTTTTGCATTTTTATCTCACTGCTAAACAGACAGCGTCAACCTAGAAATTAGAATAAAGTTCCAGTCATTGGATATATGAGGTTTTGGATCAGCTTTTTCAGTGGGATTAGAGAAAGGTAAAATACTGTGCTGTCTACTAGGTGGAGCTTTTTACATTTGTAGGTATTTTGTGACCACAAGTGACATGAGGGGCAAGCCTTGCTAATCCTAGGAAGTTTCTTCATTCCAATGTTTTTTATGTAAAACCCCCACAACACTCTGCTCCTTACGAGTCTCTTTTGCACCTCTGGAAACCAGGAATAAGGCTGTTTAAAGATGATGAGATGAGTGCTGGCAGTAGAGATAGCAACAAACTGCCTTTCTCTTGAGAATAAAACAACAAGATATATTCATTTGATGGCAGATGTCAAGTCATGGAAATTACAGATTAAAAATAATTTATGTAGGAAACATATTTTACATCTCCTGACTTCTATTTTGAAAGAGTGTCACATTAAAGCACCATCATATAAATGCATCATGGGAGCAAAGAATATGAGAAAGGCTGTGCACTAACAGTGACCTACATCCCGGGGCATACCAAAGCCTCAGCAACATCAGACAACATCTTCAGAGTGGCCATTTAACTGTCAGCCACATGATTTGTAGCTGGCTGCAGTAAGCACTAAAAATGTAGCGTGTTAGACACACATTACAGAGGAAGAAAAAAAGTAAAATAAATTGGCACCACCAAAATTTTTTTCAGATTTTAACTTGAAAGTGGGGAACTCCCACTCACACTACCAATTTAATTGCAAACTGTTTATATAGGAAGAGTTCACTTTTTTTTTTTCTTCACTTCCTCTGAAGGAAAAAAAAGGGCAGATATGAAAAGCACAGGTTAAAAATAAGTAGCACATACAAGTGAGCACAATATTGCAATTGCCTGTAGACTGTCAACTCAAACAGAGATTAACTCTGAGCTAAGGCAGGAGACACAGCTATGAACCAGTTCTGGCCCTTGAGAAACTGCAATTATTTTGTAATTAGTGTCTTTTCATTCTTTAAACTACTTGAAGTTCTTTTTGCGGGTTCTGCTCAGCCACTACAAACCCTATGATCAGTGGATTTCAGGTGTCTCTTCAATGCTGATCCTGTAGTGTCTTCCTTCCCGTGGTTTCATTCTTGCCTTGTGGAGTGCTGGGCAAAGTTGCACAAGGTGGGGGAACCATCAGCTTGGAAATGTGTTTCTGGCTCTCTCTGCTGAGGAAACAGAAATTCTGATGTGATGGAGCACCATGTCTGATGTGCAATCAGTACTGCTTTTCTTTTTTAAAAGGAAACCTGCTCTGTGTCCCAAGAATGGGGGGAGTAGCCATTGGTGTGTGGGCAGACACTTCAGGGCTGGGAGCACAGACAGCTGAAGAAGATATCCGTGGGAGAACTCGTAGACTGAGTTCTGAGACTTTAGACTGCTCTAAGAAATGCCTGTGTTATTCCTATTGCTGCAGTAGGTTATTGCTGGTCATGCAGTGCCTGATTCTAACAGTGTGTCTGCTCTCCCCCTGGAGTAAGCAGCAGTTCTGTATTTGGGTAGCATGTCTTGTCCTCAACAAGGACACTGGTTTTTCTAAGGTCAGGAGATAGGATACAGGAAAAAAAAAAAAAAAAAAAAGAACTTCAGTAGTTAGAAAAATCCATTGTCTACTTGCATTTCTCCATGAACTATTTCTGCTGTTACTGATGTTTTGTTCAGTAACAGTTCAGTTCCCTGCCTCTAATCCTTAAAGCCAGGCACTGCTGTGTTACTTTGTTGATAGTTTTTTAACCATCCCTGCTATTATTAATACCTTGAGAGAAAGGCAGCAACATTTTCTTGCCCCTACCGTGCACAGCCTGGTCAGACAAAGGTAAATGTAAACTACAGCCTATTCTGTGAGCATTACATTGCCCTCTAAGCCTGTATTCTTTGGGATGGAGGTGAGGCTTACTGGATGGTAGTTTTCCAGGTCCTCCTTTTCCTTTTGAAGATGGGAGTAACATTGGTATTCCTCTAGTCATAAGGCATCTCTCCCATTCTCCATGATTTTCAAAGATGATGGAGAGTGTCTTAACAACATCTGCCAGCCCCGTCAGCACCCATGGGTGCATCCCATCAGGGCCCATGGATTTATGGGTGTTAAATCTGTCTGGCTGATCTCTAATCCAACTCTCTGTGACTAAAGGGAAGTCTTCCTTTCTCCAGCTTTCTCTTTCTTCCGTTCCTCTCTTACCAGGACAGGGACTCCTGAGGGCCAGCAGTAAAGACTGAGGCAAAGAAGGCATTCAGTAATTCTACCTTCTCTGTGTCTTCCACCACCAGAATACCCACCTGATTCTGCAGCAACCCCATATTTTTCCTAGTCTTCCTTTTGCTGGTCATGTACTGGTAGAAGTCCTTCTTGATTTCCCTTACCAATCTCAATTCCAAGGGGTCTTGGCCTTCTTCATCAGATCCCTGTAGTTTTCCCATTTGGCCCGTCCCTTTTTCCACAACCCAGAAATTTTTTTCTTCTGTTTGAGATTTGCTAGAAGATTTTCTAGATTTTCTGCTCATCCATGCAGATCTCCTGCCCACTTTTCTTGATTTCTTGCTCACTGGAATACACTGGAACGGAAGCTTCAATACTGACCAGCTGTCTTGGCCTCCCCTTACCTTCTAGAGCCATAACCCACAGGATTTCTCTAGGGGTACCTGTTACTGGTGCATAAATGAGCTTTCACTACATGGTTTGGGTTGGAAGGAACCTTAAAGAGCATCTAGTTCAAATCTCCCAGCCATGGCAGAAACCACCACACAGAATAAGGAAGCTATGGATTTAATCTCCAATTTTCAGATGTCACTCTATAGGTATTTATTTATCAATTAAAACCACACAAAACATGAATTTATATATTGTGGTAGTATAAATATGTAGGAAGGCAAACAAAGGATGATCAGGGGTAAGTGGGAACTGAATTTACATACCCTATGATGAATATACTGTATTTCAAAGCAATAATTCATGACTGAAGGTTCACTGGTTTTCTGTACAAAAGTCAAAGCAAGAAGCTTTCTGCAAAGGTTTCTTAAAAGTCCAAGCCTAAGAAAGAAGTTTTGACAAGGATTTAATCAAAATCTTTCGATGGTGGTTCTGGTATCATTACAAAAATAAAATCACTAATTTTCACATTAGCAGCTATTCTCTAAATAATTTAAACATAATGGCAGAATCCTATATGTGCTGAAAGATTTCAAAAGGCAGATGAATCCATGCACACAAATTGACACAAAAAGTTTCAAGTTTTATTTTGAAGATGTGATTGTTTATCTCAAATGGACAATGGATATTCTGGTTTGGACAGCTCTTTTCTGCAATTATGTTCAGTAGTTAACTTGATCTACCAAAGCAAGTTCTCTTTTCAGAGGAATTAAAATGCAGTCTATTTTAAGAAAGAGAGAAAGAAAAATCGTGAGGATGATCAGATCCTTTTTAAAAGCTCATTTAGGGAAAAGAAAAGGTAATTTAATACTTTGTAATGTCTGAAAGGCTTGATTTAAGGCAAAATTACTAGCCAGTTTAGATTATTTTAGCACTAATGGAATGAAATTTTCCTATTTTTTTAGACCTAAGTCTGTAATGAGGAGATTCAAGTTGACTTAAAGTAGTAAATAGATTATAAGTGCACTTTGTGAAATTGGAGAAAAGATACTTTATTTTTATGTATGTTACATTAAACTTTCAAACAGCTTGCAAAATTTGTTTTTCAGATGGGAAAAAAACTTGTCCTCTTCCTTTACTTCTACATAATGTTTTTGGTGTGTAAAGGTATATAAAATGCAGGAAACAGTAAGAACGTACACCTGTGGAAATTTTTTGGTACCCCTTTTTCTTCCTCCTTAAAAAATAAGGAAATGGGGAAAATGCAGTAAAAACTGTAAATATTTAATAAGAAATTTAATTGTGAATAAAACAAATTTGGTTTTCTATAAGAAACAGATGGAAAGAATCCCATCTGTTTTACCAAGAATTGCTGAAACTTGTCTTTTGAGTTAGTTACTGATTCAGAAGTAGTTGAAAAAATTATTTTCTCCTTTATTTGAAAAGATTGATCATATTTAGGATGTGGCTTCCCCCTTCATGGAATAAGAGGAAGACTGATTAATGTCAATATATAGGCAAATGCAAATTCCCTTCCAGTCCACTATGTCCTTCCAGTCCACTATGTCTTTGAAAAGAACTCTTTATCTGAATGTTGGCAATCCAAGGATTGCATGAAATATTAAGATAATGTGCATTTACAATCTGCTAAGTATAAACCAGAAGAACAAAAACATTGAATAAACATTTTTGTTTACATAACATAGCTGTATTGTGCAAAATTACAAGCAACTTAAGAAAATCATTTAGTCAGACCAGATAAAACAAACATTTTTCTTACATTCACCCAGTGGCAACCTGCTATATAATCTCTGTCTTGAAGATCCATCAACTTGTGTTGCAACTCTCCTCATTCCTTTTCAATACTTTGTACTCCTGCCAGTGTTTATGTGAACCTTTTCCTCTATCACCAACCCCACTGACGTTGTTCAAGTGGCAGCAGGGTCAGTATGGGTACTAGGGGGTTCCTTGTATCCCCTGAATGTACACAATTTACTGTTCAGAGCTGCCGGCATAATCCAGTGGAGCCTGCAGATGGCTGCTGTAGCTTTTCATAGGATAGGGCTTTTATTTCACTGATTTGAAACCCACTTGTCTTCTCATTGATTTTTCTTTCTGACTATGCATAGTTAGGACTAAGGAACCTGACTAAAGGATGAGTGAGGAAAGAATGGATAAGAGTGGATATTAGGGGGTGGCTTTTTCTAGAAGAAGGGATTAATGGAGTAAAACCTGTAGAATCTCCATAGAGAAAAAGGATTCAAACTTACTACACCACAAGAATTTATCCTCACCCTCCACCTCTCCACTTGTGAATCTTCCTTCAATATATGTAAGAAAATAATGGTGTTTTGCTTTCCTTGTGATAGACAGATTTATTTTATACTAATTTTCAAGAAGCATTGGAACAGGAAGGGGAAGTTTTAGCCAGAATTAATATGCACCATTCGGCCAACAAGAGAAGGAGGTTGTTTAGAATCTGAACAAGGTTGTGCCTGTCTAGCACATGGCCACAGAACAAGTGAGGAGAGCAAGGGGCATCACCTAAATTCTTCCTCACTACCCTTCATGTAAATATAAACAGTACTTCTGTCCTTATAGAGTGAGAGGTGTATGTTGCCAAGGATCATGTTTGGACATTGTATTTGATGGGGATAGAAAGTAGGAGTTTGACTGGCTTTTCTAGGAGTCTGTACATGCACAACCCAACATAATCTTGTTCCCTAGTCAATTAATTTTAAATGTTTTCCATGGAGGGTAAGGAGAAAATAATTTCTTGAAATACTTAAGTAGGATAACTTATTTTAAGAAAAGTAAACCAAAATATTTATGACATTTTCTTATTCCTCACAACCTGTAGGCAACATGCATGTAATACCCAACCAAATATTTAATTGACAGTATATTAGAAATCTTTGAAACAGTAGAGTTTACAGTGAATGGTCTATAAAAGTTAGTTTAATTGGTGCAAAAGCAAGGGGTTTTTTAAAAGTGTTTAATAGGGTAGATTAATTCAAGAGACAATGCTACTGTCACTCTCTCTTCATGAATAAAAGCACGAAAATATCTGGTAATTTTTTTTTCATCTTGATTATGAGTTCAAATAACACTAAATACCTGTGCAATGAGAAATATGCAAACCTGTTAACATTATTTTAAGGAGACAGTATAGCCCAAAACTTATAGAAGAAAAAATACTCATCACTCAAAAAATTGCATATTTGACTTGGTAATGTACTATATGCAATAGGTGTTGCTATAGAAGTCTCAATATCCTTAACATTCTTTCTGACTTTGAAATATCATTAATTGATATAGTACCATATTAATAATTAGACATCCAAAATGAAGCAAATGCCTGAAAATATGTACAAGAATCTGAGAATAATAGAATCATCATAAGTAATAAGTTGATTTGATAGAACATCTTTCCAGACTTCTAATTCCATTTGTCCATCTGTTTATAACAAAGGTATGACATTTACTCAAGCAATGGCAGCAAAATAGCAATGCTGATTTCATAAACATGGGAAGTTTAAAACTTGTTTGGTTTTTTTTTTTTTCCTTTGGCTGCCACAAGGGCTTGTCTGCTTCCCTGCTCTGTCAGGGGACCCACCAGTGAGTGATGTTCTACAGTAAGTGTCTGAAGGAGCAGCAATAGTGCAGGGTGCTAAAGGGAAGTTATTTTCTTTAAATTTACTGGCCTTTGAGGTAATTTCAGGAACATGTATGCGCCATTCTGACAGCACCGTGTCAACACTTTTTCTGTAGCATCACCAACCTTTATTTTTCCCTCCTAGTTACACCTTTGATTTTTGATTTTCCAGTGTTATGTCAAAATTAGTTCAGTAAAAGGTCCTCCCGGGTCTAGATTGATTGCACTGTGCTCTTCTGATTTGACATAAACAGACATTCAGGACTGAATAGCTGTCTTGCCATCACTTCAGGCTCTTGCTGTAAATATAACAATTTCAACAAGGGCTGAATTACTCTTCCTTTAAGCATGTCTGCTTTCTGTGTCATGTATTACTGACAATCTACTAAGGAGGAAAATTGCAGTAAAAAATCATGGCAATTCAGGTTGCCACAAGATAGAGAGAGCAACCATACAAAACGTTAATTATCACAGTGTGTGGAAGAAAAATTTACCCAAATTTCCCTTAAGCTGAAGAGCAGTGCCTTGCACAGTGTTACTTCTGGGCTAATGCTGAAATGAGCTTTGGAAAGTAAATCAATGAGTAAAGGCTTAATACAGTAGATTTATGTATGCTGTCAGTTTCTAGGCAATATAATTATTGTCAGTTTTCTGCCTCTAGCTACTCTTTTAGCTTGTGGGAATAATGAGAGAATGTGTTCAGCCATGTGACATTCTTTCTTTTGCAGAGCTAACCGCTGTTTCCCCTGTGGTGAATCTTGCATTTTAAAGAGCTCTCACACATTCTTCCATGAGAATTTTGTAAAATACCATGTGACAAAATACCATTTTACAATATTGTAGCTGAAGAGGCTTTCCATATCACATAGGTTGCTGAAAAATCAATGTCAAGATTGGATCCACAGAAATGCACTGTCTCAAATAAACTGCAAGTCAAAAGATGCATTCTTTATAAAAATCTTTATAGAAAGCTGCAGAATGACCATATGATATATGGGTTTGATTCATCATGACAACACACTGCATGGTCAATCCCTTCTGAATAATATTTATTAGGGATGTTCTTGCTTTTCTTCCCTCTCTTTCTTCTTGTCCTCTCTCTACACCATTAGCCCAGAATGATCTCAGATCCTACAATTTGAGTGGCTGTCCTTAGAATCAATCTGACTCTGAGAGCTGGTGAATCAGTGTGCTGTAAAGTCTCTAGATTAGCAGTTGTTTAGTGTTTAACTGTTTCAGAGAAGCAGGACTGCTTTTTTCCAATTTGTAGTCATGATTTTGGCCAGGACAACCAATATTTTCTAAAGCTTTTTTTTTTTTTTTTTTTTTTCATGCTTCTTTTAAATTAAATTACAGCGAGGATTGTTCCTCTTTTGTACTTCTGCAAAGCTGTGAGGTGTGACTGGTTAAATCCATGGCACTGTAATTTGAATGTATAAAGTCATATTGGTAAAAAACGTAGCTTTCATTACTGACTCTATGTTCTGTCTTCCTTTCCTTTATAAGGCCATGTATTTTGGATCAAAATACTCACAGAGGTGCATGGCCAGACTAAAAATGCATGTTTGTATTAGGAATAATGTTCTGGTCTGACTGCTGAGTCCTAGCAAGAAAGAAAAAGTGATATATCTTTTGTAGTCTGGGGTTTACTGAGCACAAGGGATGTGATCAGTAGGGTCTCAAGTCAGGCTAACTAGTTTCAGCTGCTGACTGTAGAATTAATGATCTCCCTGTTTCCTTGGAGGGAGGCAGGGGAAAACTGACAAAATTACTTGTCTCTAAGAACTGTAGCTGAGAGAGTTTTATATGGATCTGGATTTTTTGTTTGTTTGTATATAAAAAAATTGACTTGTTTGTATCTAAAGGAGAGTAACTTGTCCCCTTTCATTCCTACTAAGAAGGATCTCTGTTATCATTTTTAGGTAATTTAGGTTACAAAATGCAAAGAAAATATTTTGAGAAATGGAAATGGGTTCTTAAAATTTTCAAATTTTCTCAAAAAGAGATTGTGTCTCAATACTTTTCATTTTTGTGAATTTATGGGAAATTATAATAATTTCTATCAATGATAAAACTTAAATAAAGTGCTAAAATATAGAGTTTTACCAACCATTATCCTGCTGTTATAAGATGACCTGACTGGAAATTAAAATGCTAGGTCAAAATCAAAACCAGATCAAAGTCTCCCAAAGATTCATTTAAACTATAAGCTTACTAATCTGCAGAATAAATGTCCACAAAATTAAGCATTTGGCAGCAATAAAGCTTTCATGCTTCACAGACTAAACAGCCAAAGAAATAGTTTTAGCTGTGGTAACCCTGTAACACAGTGACTCTAGGGGAGAGACATGGCATCAATGCTCAGAAAGTCTGTGACAACTTCACACAGCAAATGTAAAGTTTATGTTTTGGGGTAAAATTTCACAGAAGTGCTTGGTGGGCCAGTGGATTACTGCATTGCAGATTTGCCTGTGTTCTCTATTGCTCTTTACGTCTCGAGTGGAAAAGGAGAAGGATTTGAATGAAAACAACACCTTTTTCTGTCTATCATAAACTTTTCACAAATTAATAGGATTTCTTTTCCTAATAGAAGAGTGTGTTAAAGTGGGATTAAGATGTGCTGTCTGGAGTGAATTTATATATTTATTTATTTATTTTTTGCACAGCAGCTTTTAAAGCCATTATTAGAGATAATAAGATCAATCATAAAAGGATAAGCTTCACTTTGTCAGTCACACAAGGTGTAGCTGGTTTTCATGTGTTTTCATGAGAATTAGACAAATGTTTCAGAGATTATAAACCAGCGTTCACATGTCTACTGTAATGAGTAGTACATATATAGCCCCAAAGCTCCAGAGATATCTAACCTGGACAGAAGATAGCTCAGGAGCTGTCTAAATTTACTCATCCCGGGGGGTTGCCTATACAGGAAAAATGTTCTTAGAAAATAAAGGGAAAGATATTTAAAGAACAGAAAACTTTCAAAATACCTTTCTTACATATAAAATGCACAGAATATGAAAGTTATTTAAAGAAAAAGGAAAATTAAGGAAAGGTTAGGTTTTTTTGAGGAGTATTGAAAGTTAGCTCTGATGTAGGATGTACCCTTGCTATAAATATGGCAAAAGGAGAATTTTTTGCCCTGATCTAGCTTTAGTATTTAATTTGTTTGTTTTTTTCAATTTCATTCAGCTTCCATCAGTTTCCTGTTCTAACTCCAAATGTGTCCCACAGAAGGTGTGCAGGTCAGACTGACATGGTCCATATGCCAAAATGCAGGACAAGAGTATTTTAAGTCATTGCTGCTGCTCTGTTTTCTGAATAACACAATATTTATAACGATAAATGCTTTCTATGATAATCAGTACAGGGTATCTTAATGAAATTGAGAATTTCTTTGCAGTTCACACTGCTTCAAATACCTCCAGCAGGTAGTGTTTGACATAGGCTGCTTGAGCCTGGAGGTGGCAGAAATGTTAGTGGCAAATGCAAAGGTTGATGAAGGCACAGATTAAACTCCAACAGGCAATCACTGCCTCTCTTCTCCCACATTCCCACAGAGGCTGAATTATCACTGTAAATAATTCAAAAGTGGTGATACAGTGAAATATCACTGTATTACCACTCGCTTCCCTAATTCTTTTCCTCTTTTAACATACAAAATTGTTAGCTGCTGTATGCATGTAGGGAAAAATTCCAAACTTGAATTTGCATTGAGCTGAAGTTAAATAGAGGTCTGAAGAAAGCCTGGAATAGTAGGTCTGAGAAGAGTGAATTGCCCCATGTCCCCGTAGGCTCTACCTGGAATAGCTTCACTGTCCTGCTGGGATTCAATCAGGTGTCCCTGTGCTGGAGTAACACAGCACAGGTAACATGGCACAAAGAATTTACTTGCCTGCCTTGAGAATGTTGTCGGAAACAGTGGGGAATTAAGTATCTGGCAAGGTCCTTTGTTCACCTTACATAACCCACCACAACTCATAACTGGTTGCAAAAGCCAACCTACAGTGTGGGCTCTTGTCTGATGTGAGAGAAACTCAGGCAGATTACAGGGAAGTGGGAAATAGTGAGGACTACACTATGGTATTAGATGACAAGCTGCTGAAAATTGTCAGGCTAATTAAAACTTCACAAAATTCTTTAAATATCTGATAGGACAGTTTTTGTATATGTCATATTAACTTAGTAACAAATTATTTGAAAGCCAAAATGAATCAAGGTCTACATTTTTAGATTAATTTTTTTCAGATCCTTAATATTGTTTTTGTTAATATAAGAAGGCAAAGAATAGAAATGCAACAATTTTAGACTCCAAAGTTAATTAACATCATCTGATGTAATTTATTACGGAATATTATTCTACCATTACTGCTTAGAAGCTGTACTGTAATAAAGTCCCAGTAGTATTAATGGGAACCTCCTGAATAAATCTTATCAGTCCAAGATGCTCTTATGCTTGTTTGACTGTTACCGATACAATGTTTATAAATTATGATGCTTTCTTTTTTATTCATTTTTTGTCCAACTTGTAATGTATAGTTTTGTATTTGAGAATTACCTATGAAAACTGTTAGGCATGCACCCAGAAAAATTTACTTCTCCAATAAAGTTACTCACATAGGCTTTAGTCTGATAAAATGTTAACTATTTTCTTACATTACACTTTTTTCTTTGTAAATTCTTGATGTGATTGTGGCAGATGCTGGTACCTACCATGGTATGACTGTAACAAACACCACATCCTAACCTTGTTAGGATGGGATAAAATTCCTTACAATGTCAAATCTAATTGTTTCACCAAATTTCTATTACTGACTTGTGTTTTATAAAGGTTAAATCATAATCTTTTTAATGCAGGGGTCTTAGGCTTCCTGACTGTGCAGTGGTATAATTTGTTTTAGGAATTAATTTGCATTCTTCCTGAAGAATCCGTGATCCCCTAAGCTTCTTTTAAAAAGTCTTTTAAAAACTTGTCTTCAGTCTTATACAAACCTGTTTTTTATGCAGCTGTCTCTGGAGATGGTTTCATGATGTCAGCTGTCTTCTTGTAGGACATGCCATTTTTTATAGTTAAAGAAAAGTAGTTTTGGTAAATAAATAGTAGTGTGCATAATTTGGAAGATAAAAAATCCAGAAAACTTGTAAGGAATCCAAGGACAATAAGGGAGAAACCAAAAGCTAATCGTAATGAGGAGTCAGAGAAATCCTAGAGGTGCTATAGATTCATTACCAACAGGAAATAAATTAGTACTTAATAATTATAAAGAAGATGTAGAAAAATTCAGTAAGACTTTCTGTTCTGCCTTGTGTTTGCATTCCATGAGGATAAGGAAGTGCTTTTCAGGGCACAGATAGACATTAAAGGATAAACACTTTCAGAGTTGCAGATAATTTGTACCAAACAGTCTTTAAAGAATTAAAAAGACATATGGCATGCTGGTAATTTTTAATAAATCTTGAAATACTAGACAAATTTCAGAAAATGTAAATAGTAAAAGAAAAAGAACTTGCTGGATAAAGTAGCCAATGTTAGTGTGTTCAGATGGATGCAAAAGCAGACACAGAAGCCTACACTATTTAGTTTTAATTTTCTTCATGTATCAAAAAATATTATCATAGTAAATTTAAGGAAGAAGTGATTAAGGCACTGCAAACCAAACACACAGAGAATGTGTGGATATTCCGATTCGAAGTTGTCAGATCAAAGTCATACACATTTTTGGGAGGTATGTTTGAGTCAACCACATCTTAAGGTTTCCATATGAAATTTGGTGGTCAAATGGAGTGAACATTGCAGAGATCAAACCAGATGATCTAATGGCCTCCCCTGGGTTTTGACTTTAACAATAAAAGTGCTTCTGCTGTATTTCAAGCTGGGAAACAAATCTGACTATCAATTTACTTTGAAGGTAGTAAAAAGTAAAAAGACAGTTTATTTAAAAATAATATTTGCATCATATTCTTCAATTATAATTTTCATATCTTTTTACAGACAAGAAAATTTCTTTTCCTGAAAATATGTAATTGTATGTGTACACGTGTATATATTTGTATCTATGGATTTCTTCACAAAACAACCAAAAAACAAAGAACCAGAACAACATGAAACACAATTCAAAAAGAAAAAAAATCTTTTAGGGAAAATATTTCTGAATTTTTATACAGTCCTATGACATGCAGTAGGCAGAGAAATAATACATTGAGTATGGATTTCCCTTTAAAGCAGGGCATTGATGCAATATCTATTCACTGGAATGGGATAGTGGGGCTTTTGTGAAGTTGCAGAAAACATCTGACCATCACCAAATAAATGTTATATGTTGGACAAAAGGAAATACGCAATTTTAATACATGGGTGGGATTTGAAGGAGGGGACTTGAATCCTTGCCTTTTTTCCAGCTGTGCTGAATTTATGGTATATATGTATATATATATGTTATTTCCTCATAGTAATACATGCAGTAACGTATAATATATTCAATATGTTTAATTGCTGGCAAATCTATTGGCTCTAAAAGGTATTAATTCTTCTCACAATCCTCTTACTATTTCCTGGTTACACACTGTATTCCTGGGCATATGTCTTGTAAGCATTAGAGTTCAAAGAAAAGGGAGACAAGATGTATTATGACTTACAGTGACCATATTCTAGTTTAAGAATATTCAACTCATTAAATTGTTTCTAAGGTAGTCTAGATGGATATATGCCTGCCTGCATTTTTTGGTTCAGTTTTGGCTTTTCTTTCATAACACAACTGTTCTCCCTAGTTTATAAAATGTGAAGGTCACAGAGAGGTGAAGCTGAATGGTGCTGGGAATGTGAGATGCAAATAAGTTTCAGATAATCCATGTGATGCTCAGAGGCCATCTAGTTTCACAGAGCCATTAGCATTCAGGGACGCTCATTAGCACTCAGGCAGCCAGTCAGTACACATTAGCAAAATGAGATGTGTTGATTAAAGTTACAAATTATGTGTTGAATGTTTAGACTTCAAGCCATGGTAGCTTCACATTTATGAGAGTATATTTCTATATTTTCACATTAAAAAAATGTTGACTCTTTCTAATTTTCAGTGCTTTTTTGGTGTGTGTGAGAATGCGCTTGCATGTGTTTGTGTGTATGGGAGGAGAAAGAGGTGAATGCAATGATGGAAGAGCAGGTGAGAAGTTAAAGCAATTTCAATATTTGATGTTTTTGTTTGAAGTGCCTTTGAAAATCTTACAGTTAGGACTATCACTGCTCTGATTTTAAAATAAGAGACAACATCAAAAATATCAAAGAGACTAGAAAGATTTTAACCTTTAATCTGTGTTATGCTATGTAGTGTCCCCTTGATTTAATGAGATGTAGAAACTAACAATTCAAAAAATTCTGACTCATATTTGAAGAAATAATCAGCATGTATTATCTGATAATAGTGCAGTGGGACCTGGCTAAAACCATAGGATTATGTGGAAAACAATGATATGGTAGTTTAATGTCTATATTATTTAGTTTTTATCACTGTATCATGCTCGTATTACATGGATCTATCTTGTGTAAGCATAATAAAAAAGGATACTGTATTTAACTTTAGGCCATCAGCATTTTGGATAGCATTGGTAAAATTTATCACCTTTATTGTGCATTGTGCATTGTGCATTACTGCAGACATTCTAGAATAGCCATCTTGAGCAAACATAACATGTCACCCCAACACTTGTTCTTACATTTTGTGGTTCTGTCAAAGGGTCTGGGAAGACCAATTATTATGCAGATGACTGTATTACATGGAAACAAGTTATGCAATGCTGGTATTGTGAAAGTGATTTATTTGCAGGACTAATAATGAAGTACTTTATTTGCATTCTTCCTTGGGAAACATTGTCTACTATCTACAGCTGAAAGGAACCACAGAGAAGGTAGGAATTATTCTAAGCGTGACTCAGCACAGAATTTCTTTGTTTTCTGGGTCTGATTTGAATATTCTAAATCCAGATGTTGGTTTTAGGAGGAGAAAGGTCTTGTGATATTACTCACCAAAAATGTCCTTGTGGGGAAAGCTTTGCTGTGGGTGCAGATCTTCTCTGAGCACAAGATACTGTATTGAAAAACAGCAAAATGTAACTTCTGTTTTTCTTTCCCTGATTGTGTTGCCTTAAGAACTTTCTTAGTGGGTTGGATGGAAGTGTCAGCTCAATATCAGATGTTGAGTTCAGCTCAGTACTTTCCCTCTGACAGTGACATCTCTGTTCCTGGGCATCACTTGGCAGTGTCCATCAGCTACTTGGGTTGCTGTCAGGAATGCTCTGTTTTACATCCCTCACCAGTTCCCTTGCTATTGCACTTTTGATGCTCTGACCTCTTCCTTTAGTTCATTTGTTGTAGTCTGGGCTCATTTAATTTTTCCATTTTGTTTTCTGTAGCTGTCTTGCTCTCTGTAAGGAGTTTGAGTTTGGGAGAAATCCTCATTGGCAGTAAAGAGGGGAGAGTATTTGGGATGTGATGGGCAGAATGCAGGATGCTTAGTCCAGAATTACCATTCATGCTTTGTTTCTATGGGATATTTCCTCCTTGAAGTAGTCTTTTACCTGTTATATTTACATTGATAACAGAGTCTGTTTCCAGATCTGTTGGGATCCTCTTCCTAAGTCCTTAATGTTTCTGTTTTGGTTTGGTTTTGGTGGTTGTTTTTGTTGTTTTTTATTTTCATCACTTGTATCTGCATTACTTGAACTCCAGATTCTGTGCTTCAGAGAGAAGGCTGTTTGTTTCAAGCTTATTCCTTGGGTAATGCAACAAAGATATCTGCCAACATGAGGTGCTGAAAACATAGAATTAAAAAGAGACAAAATATAGGGTAAGCCTGGTGGGTTTTAGTATGTCCTTCTGACCTGAAGGTCAGATGTACACTTGTACCACCAGGACCAATAGGTATCAATAGATTTTTCCTTTGGCTCACATAATTTAATTGCAGTACTATCTAAATTTTTAGGCTCCATGACATTTTGTGACACTGAGTTTAATAATCTGATTTATCTAGTTCCTACTACATATTAAAAACCCAAATCCAAAGCTCCTTCCTATTGCTGTTCTTTTGTTCTGGTTTTGCATTAGAGAATTGCCAGCCTTTGCTCTATAGCTGTCTCTAAACACCTGAGAGAGTTATGATTCCTTCAGGAGAAAGCACAGGTTGCTCTGTTAGATCATTCACAACATTAGAACCAAGACCTGTTTTAAATTAAAATGCTTATAATTACAAAGAATCCTAACATGGCAGGGTCCTTCAGACTTTATTCAGAGTGAATTATTATCCATCTATTTATTAATAGCATTGACAAATCCTGTTCTTATAAAACTAAAACTTGTGTGTGAGATGGTATTCTGTTTTGGAATCTAGAACCCATCACTAATTAAAAAGCTGAAAATTTACCAAGCTGACACTTTAGGCTTATTGCAAGTGTTTGAATGTTGGCTTCTAACCACATAATCATTGGGATAAGCTTTGTGATTATTCCCAAATGACTGAGAAATAAGACAATTAGACACACTCTGATGAATTCATTGTCTTAATATATTTTTATTTTAAAATTCTATCTTATGCTGCTATCATACAGAGAAAGGCTTTATTTTCACAATAAATATATATGTGTGAAATTAGTGTTAGACATTTTTCAGAGATTTTCAGGAGGAATAGTAATCTGGTTTTCTTTGTTGCTGGGAAAGTGTGCTTTTAACTGAAGCAAGTAGAAGTAGTGAAATTTCAGTTAATTCAAAGCAGAACAACAGCAATGTATCTGAAAGTGTTATATATTATTAAAATATTATTTTAAAATATAAAAATATTATTTAAAATATGTTTTTCTCTACCCAGATGTTATTCAGCCATTTTCCAGGGTGTGCCACAGTTAGTGAAGATTTCTGAGGGAGGAATAAGCATGTCTGGAGTGAATTCCTGTTATTACCCATCTTTACAAAAGAGGACCTGTCACTTATGCAGGGGAGCACAGGTAGGTCCTGTACAACAGCCAGAGTGTTGTTTGTTAGAGCTGGATTTTTGGAATCTGAGGACAAATAAAACTGTGTGAGTTTGCTTTCTGAAGCTTTCAAAATCAGCTGGGAAGTAAGAAGCATAACTAGTTTGTCTCTCTTTTGTTTGGTCACTTTTTATCAAGTTTCAAATATACAGAAACATTTCACAGGAAAAAACATTCATAAAGGTCAGAAGTGCTTCCATACTTGGGAGTTCTGAGAGGTATATTTAAGCCCTGGCAGACTTTTAACCTTTTCTAGCTTACAATAAGTTTGCCATCCTCTTAAAATCCTTTGATTGTATGGCTTTTGTTCCCTTGAAAGGGGGACAGGGCTGCCTGGTTACTCAAGCAGATGCCAGGCTTCTGATTTGCATTTGATGAAAGCCACTTGTGAAAGCAGAATCAATGCTCAGATTTACAAACAGTAAATGTGGGTATTGGCTTGTCATTTCTTCCTAGGTTGTTGTCCTATAAAGCTGTTCAAGTTCCTCTCTTCACAAGAACATCTTCCTGCTCTCCCTGCTGCCCATAAACATTATGTTAGATCGAGATGAAGGGTGAGTAATTATTTTTTACTTCCATTACCTGTTTTCTGGTGTTTTTTTTTTCTTTTTTTTTTTTTTTAATTTAACAGCAAAAAAGGAAAAGGAAAAAAAAGAAGAATGAAAATGAAGCTATTTAGAGTAATGGATTATAAGCTGATGAACCACAATAACCAAACTGTGTGTCTGAAGGGGCCTAATTACAGAACACCAGAGGCACAAGAGGGAGCTTATTGTGGACAACAAAATAGTGCTCTATTAATGCTGTCACTGTACTGAGTACAGCACCAGCGTTAATTCGTGTGGTTATATCCAGGTAGAGACTAGCAGAATGCATCAAGAACAACAGAAATGAGTCTGAAAGGGTTGTATATCAAATCACAGCTAGGAGTGAGAGTGGCTTTATTTTGACTGAGGCAAACTGAAAGCAAGATGGCAGTGACTGAACCAGTGTTTCTAAAATAAGGGTGTTTCTGACTAGTCTGTGTGTAAACTCCCAGTGATTAATGTCTAAGATGTGCATATATATGAAGTACATGAATAAGAGAATCAGTAAGGACTATTTGAGTCTTTTCAATCTATTTGAGTCTTTTTATGCCATGAGATCAGGTGCTACTGACTGTATCAAGACCAGCACCAGTAAAAGCAGCTGTGGATGTATCTTTTTTTTTTCTGTTTAAGAGTGTCTATTCTTTTTGGATATGTGGTGTAACATTATTATTTCATGCCTAAGACAACAGTAGAAAAAGCACATCATCAATAATGTGACCTAATAAAAGGACTAGTGGAGAGGTGCTGCAGTTTCCCTTTAACATGAACTTGAAAGAATCTAAGTTGCTTTGGCTTGGGTGTCCTACTTCATTGGTGTTGCTCCATAAAACCTTGTTCACTGTGGTAAAACATGGCCATTCTAAAAACCTCACATGTTAAAAGCTTCACATGTTAAAGAGGAACACTTCTGCAGGAAGTCAGATAGAAAACTCACCCACAAGCAATAGGACTGAATATAAATCCTGAGGTATTCAAAAACTCATTCTTTGTCTTGGCTGTTTCTGTTTTGCTGTGTAGGGCTGGGCAGGGCAGCGCAGTGCAGTGCATGGGCTTATGAGCCAGACATAAATGAGGTGCTGTACTGCAACTCCTGCTGCAGTCTGGGGTAGCTGAACCCTCTTGGGCTAACTCAGCTTTCTTCCTGTGCTACAGCTGCTGTGTCAACACAAGATGAGTCAGCTTTCATAGGTTTATACCCAAACAGCATCACTGAGCTGCTTCCTGGGTCTGATCGTCTTTGGCTAGTGCTTCTTTGGGTATCTATAAATGTAATTCTAAATGGCTATATATGTGAGAAATTTAAACAGATTTAGAAATTATTACCTTATTTTAAAAACTTTTATTTTCCAAATTTGTGTGTGCATCAAATACACCAAAATATTTTTCAAATGTAATATTACAGATAAAGTGTTTTTACTCTTTGCTTTATAAGGCAAATATTTTATGTATATATTTTTAATTTTTTTTTATATTTTTCAAATCATAATTTCTCATTAAAACAATAATTATTGCTGTAATACCAGACAGTATTCCTTGACAAATAAAAAAAGAAACAAAAAAAAATTTACTTAATTTAGTGACTATTTGCCACTTAATACACAGGGAGCTCAGGTAGAATCTACTTATGTTCATTTATTTGGGGGTCACATCATGCCCCAGGTAAATGATTTATACCTGCTCAGTTTTTATGTTGAGGGCATTCTACAACTTTCAAGACCAAAGTTTGGAACAGCCTTGGACAGCTGTGGCCAGGAAACAAATAAAGGTACAGTTTGCATGCAGATATATGATCAGGAGGCAGAAATGGATAAGAACTATTTCCAGGTGGACAAAATCTCTTCATATTCATGAGAACCAGTTCTCTGACAGTAGTGTAGTAGCTGTATCTTCTTTTCGCTTTCCTCTACTGTCTTCCAGTCATACCAAGTAACTGAACTTTCTTAGTTAACAGATTTCTCTACAAACTTCACTCTCTTACGGTTCTCTCCCTTTTCTCTCATTGACTCAAATTCAAATTCTTAATGGCCTTCTCAAATTAGAATTCTTTCTTGTTATTGTTTTGCATACTACTGTGTATACCTTGTGCAGACTTTATTATTCCCATTTCATGCCCCCTCTGCATGTGCCTCTTACCTGACCACTGCTTTGTGACTCAAGTCTTTATGGGCCAGCTCATCCCTGCAGTTGAAAACAGGCTCTTATATTTTGGCACTGCCCACCACATTCCCTCTTCAAGTCTCTCATTAAATCTGTTTCTCTCAGTTTATTGCCCTTCCCTGCACCTGCTTATGTCCAATGCAGTTCTCAGTTGTGGGTTTGTCTGAAAAGGAAAAAACCAAACACCTACAGCTACAAAGAAAAAAAAAGGAAGACACAGAACACCACCGAGTAAAAATTTTAGAGTTATCTGTATGCTCCCTTATCACATGATCACTCATCATTTTTCCATTATTGTCTTACCAATATTCCACACTGTTCAGAAAGGGATCTGACTTCCTGAGTCATCCATAAAGTGCAATCTTTTCCAACACACTGTGAAAACCAAAAGACCTTTTGTTGAGAATCCAGTTGTTTATGTATTCAGAAAGAGAGTTACAGTGGGAGTTCATTTTCTGTGATCCCTTTTGTTTCAGATGGAACAGATGGCTGAGCAAAATGAACATCTGTATGTGAACTGTTAAACGTTCATTTGTGTGTGACAGTGTAAAGGGAAACATGGACATCAATACTTATCCACAAACTATTTCTGAGGGAAGATTGGAAAAATTTTGATTTAACACATATATCAGTAGAAATATGCTGAGAACTGACCAAAAAAAGAAGAAATCACTGGCTATTTCAGTAGTCAGTAATGAGTGATGTGCTGTGCCCCATACTACACGAAACCCTGTAGGCATATCTGTTCAGGATCACAGGATTTCTTTTATAATCATTTTACTGTAAGAATTCCTAAGCTAAGACAAAGAGGAAGTTGAGGACAGTCTATTAGCTGCTGGTCATCTGTTGTCTTTGCCTTTACTTTTTTTTGATATGCCAAAATTACAATACAGCAATCTGAAACATCCTAATAGTTGCATCAGCTGATATTTTTGTGATCGTGTCTGAGAATTTCTGTTACACTCAGTATTTGAGCTATGGCTTCTTTACTGAAACTGGACTCTTCAGCTGTTCCTTGATTTCCTCCTCTCTGGTTTAGGGGACAGTTCATGTAGCATGCAGATATTTCTGTTAGCAGGTCTTCTGTAGTCCTTTTACCATTTTAAAAAGGGACAATTTCTGTTCAATATTGACTAGCATAGGAAAGGTTTATAAGGAAGGATAATATATTCTATTACACATACTGAGATCTCTGCAGGGGCGTGGGTGAAATATAGGCAAGTCTTTGTATGCAAAGGCTCTACTATAACATATTCACTAGTTATTCCACATTCTCCTTTCCATTTCTCCATGCTATGCCTGAGGTTTTGTATTGTGTCTGTTTTGTTTGACTAACACATAACTGTATTGTAGAAATTGTTACAAGTAGTGAAGAAGGATTAGACATCAGGTTGTGGAATAATTGATGCTTTTGGCTCTTGGAAAATTGTTGGAGGCTATTTACTCATATTTGGTGGTTACTACTTGAATGATGGGGAGGAAGTTAGTCCTTTGTTCTAAGCACACTAGAAGGAACAGAGGATTTTGTTACTTTTTATTTTCTTTCTATTTTTCCAATGAATGTAATTTGAACTCTGAGTCTTATACAAATATATGACAGTCTGCGAGCCTGGAGTCTCTACTTCTGTAATTGTTGTTGATTCAACAGTTATAGATATGCACAATAATAAAAGTTATTAGCAGTGAAAAAGAATGTAAATTGTATAATCTCACTTTTTGTAATTTCAAGATAAAACCCTCTTGTGATAAATACAGCAGCTGAAACTTCTCATAACTTGTTTTAGATTGTAGTGTCTTGGATGAAATCCTGATTCTAAAAAAGTCAACAGTAGAGTGCCAATTTACAATGGCAAAGCTGGGAATTCCATGAGGCTTCAATTTCTAGCACACCTAATAACCAATTTTAGGCACAGATATATTTAAATGAGGATCCCCAAAATGGAAAGTTGCATATGTTTGTTTATTGCACATATTCAGAGTTCAGAGTATTTAAGGAGAAGTATAACATGTCCTTAATTTTTACATGACTGAGTTTTTTTTTACTGAGATGGACTTACTGAATTCATAAGTAATTTCATTGCAGACCTAATCCTACTTTTCATGTCAGTTGAGTCTGGTCAAGGAGTTTTATATCAGTGGTAAAACCAAGAACCCAGGATTTTAGAAACTAGGGGACCCCAATAGCAAATCTAAAGATATCAAGGTTTTTATCTGCAGAGAGAGTTCAATTTTTTTCAAACAACTTACCTTGTTCTACTGCAATAAATTGAAATTCTAAAGTGGTGTTAACACTGTTGTAATAAATCAGTCTTGTCTTGTGGTAGTAAAGAGCAAAGAACAATTTAGAGCATTAAAAGACCCTTAGATAATACCAGAGCTGTCAAGCTCCAGCTCTTGAAATCTTTGATACTTTACTTATCTCCAATTTACCTTGGACTCATTTTCAACTTTATCTAGTTCATTAGCCACAGACAACAAACTCCATTTGACTCTCTTTTAATAGAAGATTTCTGGAAAAAAATTGATAAGTAAGTTCAATATCTTTGGTGCTCATTATTTCATTTTACTTCAGGTCTTTCAGAAACTTGAGCATTAATCTATCTAATAACAGAAATAAAGGAAGAGTAAATGAATGAAAGCTGACTTTGGTTCATTTAGCATACTTACTTTTAATTTTCAAAACTTTTTATCTGTTTCTGATTAAATCCACCCAGCCAAACCTGTTTGTTTAAGTTCTGTAGTCAAAGGAGAAATTAAAAACATACAAGTAATTCTAGGTGGATGTTGTCCAAAATTGAAATCAGCTTTAGAAAGAAAAAAAAGGTATGAAATCCAGAACTTGGAAAGGAGTATACCATGCCAAGGCAGTCATTCAGGCATATAAAGCACTTTTCTTTAAACCTCAGTGAGCAAAGTAGGAATCTGTCTCTGATTTTTCCAAAGCCAGGTTTTTCCTTCTTTAGCTGTTCTTGACTAAATTGCATTAAACAATTATATTGCTTGTCAGCCACACAGCTGCAGTGTTAGGAGGCACTTATGTTCCATAGTACAAGGAGGACTTGCCATTTTGTCTCCCCTTCCCTCAGCTGTCAAAAACAAGAAAAGACTTAAGAATACAAAAAAGTTTTAGCAAAGCAAGCAGGCTAAAATTAAAAGTAGTCTTATTATGGGTGTACTTCTCTGCAACAAATCGTTATTCATCACACTTTCACTTGAAAGGGGAATTGAAAAAAGTAAAAGAAGAGAAAACAATAATTTAAATGGAAAATACTGTGCTATTTTGAAAAATAAGGTATTAATTTCAGTTTTTCATTTGCCTTTGCTCTTTAATAATACTTTTTATTTCAGACGTCTCTATTTATTTTTTAATCACTTATTTCTTTCAATGTACTTGATTGTAGTTTGGATGGACAAGATTTATGAAAATCACAAGAACTAGGATTTGTCTAAAATACTTGGGGAATGAGGTAGGACCAAAACAGTAGTAGAAACAGACATTTCTAGTCTACAAGTCTAGTCTACAAGTCTACATTTTATAGTTCATCGGATGTCCTACCTCTCAAAAAAACCAGAAGTGTAGGATCAGGAGCCAAATTTATCTGGAAGTATTTAAATCTGAGGGTTGCAAGCCAGAGAACTCTCTTTTCTCAGCTACTTGAGTGGATCACAGAGATATAATTAACTGTTATCCATAGAATCAGAGCTTTTATTAATCCAAACAAACACAAGACCACAGCAGATGTGAGAAGCACAAGTACCTTTTGTTGCATATGAGAGTTATTGAGGAGAGGAACTGTAGAAGCTGAAGGTTTGAGTGGACAAGGGTAGCCTGTTGTGATCTGTTTTAGGAGAAGGAAGGAATGGATTACATCAGTCTGAAGTACAGCTGGAAGGACATGCCCTTACCTTGCAAAGCAAGCAGAGGAGGAAAAAGTTCACTCATCTTCAGGTATCTGTAGACAGCATGACTACACCTCATCTGAGCACGCTTCAGTCATGAGAAACCATTTTAATCAAATGCAGGAGTAGTTCCTAATTTGAAATTGGAGGCAACTTTGTAACATTTCCTGCAGGCAAAAATGTTACAAATGATATTAATGGAAAGCAGAAACTTAGACCTTGTTCAAGGTTTGTTTGTCAGTGGTTAACTAGGCCCAGGTGCTTTGGTTGAATTCTGTGGAATGCAGAGTGACTGGTAAGCTGGTAGCAGTTCATTCCGAAACCTTTCTGGATTTACAGGTGTAGTGTAGTTTGCTCAAAAGTGGTTGTGGCACTGCAATTCACAGGATCCAGCCAGGATTCCCTGAGGCACAGGGTAAGCTATTCTAAAGGTCTGAAAATTTCTGACTATTCTTCTTTTCTCCCTACAAAATCAAAGACTGTGTCAATGCTAAGAAAAGATCTGTAAGAAAATCCCAAATTATCTGAGAGATCTTGGTACCCTGCTTTTCTGTAAGGCTATATTAAATATTCAGATTTTGTCAGATAGGAGGTATTAGTGTCAGTCATGAAAGTCTCCATTTGAAGCTAGGCAGAATCAATCCATCAGGCCCTGAGATCTTGTTGGAGTGGGGCTGGAAAGGTACTGCTAAGTAAAACTTTTGGCTGCTAGAGTGCTTCTCTCTTGAAGATTTTAATATTATGCTGATGACTTTGAGTGAAGAATCAATCTGTGACTCCTTTTAGAGCAAGTGCAAGGATTCTAGTTGGGAGATAAAGTAGATAGTCCTGGTTCAGGCTGGACTGGAAAAGGGCTGAGGGGAATCAGATATTAAAAAGGGCACATGAATAGGATTTCATATTGCCACAATAATCACAATGTACAAAGCAGCTTTGTTCCTTTTGAAGCTCTTTGTTTTGTGATTGGTAAAATATTCTTTTGACTTGTGTAATATGTCATGGCAAAGCCTTGGTTATGTTGAACTAGGAGCCGAAATTAATGTGTAGATATTTATGCATTAGTTATATTGTATTTTTCTGGTATATTTATTGGATTATTAATATTTAACATTTTTTTAAATGAGTGAAGTGCTTTCAAATTTTTTCTGAGGGTTGGCACAGACTGTGTTGGCTATAACTTGATTTGGCTCTGGAAACAGACAGCATCAGGAAGGGCAGAATAATTGTGGCCCGTCTGTTAGCTGTTAAATTGTTTTGAACACTTCTTTCCATTGATCTATACAGTCATTTCTGCACTAATTTACCTCCCTTGCTTGTGCTTTTATGGCAACTTACAGGCCTATTTGTTGAAACAGATCACCAAATATCTTTGTGGATAGGTGTGGTTCTCAGTCTAGTTCCATAAAGTATTGAGATGGTCACAAGAATTAAAAGTTAGTAGAGACATTCTTGGTAGAATTTTGTTGCTTAGAAATATGGTCTTGAAATTCTGAGTCTAGGCAATGCACCATTCTTCTTCCTGGCTTTTTGCTCACAGTTCTGCATGTCTACCCTCTGATGCAGCTGGTTTGGGATCATGTGGTGAACTAGATCTTTCAGTGGTTTTTCAGCAAAAACAATCTGGCCAGCAACCTGTGCATTTAGCATTCAGCCTGGCAGTGACTGCACCACTAAAACCAAAGCATAAATTTTTGCTGATGTCTTTGCTGCTCCTGTATTTCCAAGAAAATATTTTTAAGAAAATATCACCTCCCTGATACAGAAATAGAATTATGACCTTAGTTTATCAGTGATAGTCTCTAGAACTCCATGAAATATTTCTATTTTTGCCTTTGTACCTACATACCATTAACAAATTGGAATTTACATCAAAGAGGAAAACTGATAAAAGTGTCTGAATCGTGACTAATGAAATGTATTCCTGAGTATGACCTTTCTTTTCAACCAGCAAGCAATAAAGGGTTTTTGCTTGCAAAGCTACATGCTGAACCAAAGAGCAATAAAGTAAGGGGGAATAGAGAACCTGTCAGTTTTGTCAATTTTAACAGGCCTACACTCCTCATCAACAAGTTCAATATCAGCTGAGTGTATTTTCAGTACATTACACTCAATTTTGTTGAACTTAATGATAAGATCATTAGGCAAAAAAAAAAAAAAAAACACATAGGAAACAATCTAAGGGTTGATGCAAAGAAATAATAGATCTGATTACAAGGTTATGTTCTTGAATCTTAATGTTCTGTTTCATTTGGGGAAAAGCTGAATTTTTACACAGAAGGTAAAGGGCTTTCTTATTGAACTATGTACATATCATTTTATGAAACATCAAGATAATCTCTCTCCCTCATCACCTTAGTGCGTGTGCACCAGGGTTTTTTTGCAATTCAGCATTTCAGATCACAAAATTGAAAAATAGCAGAGGCTATAACCTTTGGATATTTAAGGTACTCACACTGATATAATAGGAGTTGCACAGCAATAAGCCAAACATTTATTTAATACCTACTATACCTATTCTGGACTATGAAGCTCTGACTAATGATTTTTCTGTAATTGGAGCTAACAAGTGTGTGATCACCTCACTTCAGATGTAATCTACAGTAATTAGCAAATACGTAATTATGTTGTGAATAGATATTGACCATTCTTTCACTATTTATAAAGAAAGATACCACATGAAGAAAGCTGCAAATCTTAATGCAAGATACAGTTAAATTCACTTCAACTTAAGGTATAAATAGGAGATATTACAATATACAGCTGATCATTTTAACCTCAAAAATGTCCCAGTGAACTTTCTGTAAGGTCACAGCCAGCCCACACTGAAGACAGGAATAAAACTGAAGACCTGCCAATTTAAGGCAATGACTGTCATTGTTTTTTGCTTTTGTGGACCCCTGAAGGTTTTCCAGTAGTATTTCTGACTCTTAGAAAATTCACAAAGGTCAAATAATAGCTATATTTCACTTCCCATGGATCCCTTAGCTATACTGCAGAGACTCAGGGCCAGGGTGAAAGCTGCTTATCAAAAGACCAGCCACACAGAGAGCAGTTTTCCTGAGTTCAGAAGTCTATGCTGCTTCTCCATTTAAAAGTAACCACTGTCTTGCTAGCAGATTGAATCAACAAAAACTTTTATTCCTCTTCAAACTTACCTATATTCTGTAAAAAACAGGCCAAGGTAACTGGTGAGTCTCTAGTTATCTTGCAGGCAGTGTGAAAAAGACATAATGAGTGAAACATGGGACCTTTCCCTTTCTCTGATCTTTGTGCTTGTTTTGAGGACTTTTTCAGGGCTATTAGATTGGGATAATCAATTGGTCTCTGCTGGAATTTTTTCCTCCTTCTTTGAGGGGGTCTTGTACTAGATTCTGGTACAGATAGGAGCAGAAGTGAATTCTAATGGGATATGGGGCAAATTGTTTGCAGTGAGCAGATTATTTTTGGGTGTAACAAGACATGTATTTCTGACACTGCCAGTCATTGTGTGGGTTGTTGTGGGTTTTTTTTTTTTTAATTGGTCAAGGCTGCAGCTGTCCTCTTTTGGTAACACAAAATTCTTAAACCTTCTCTGTCATCAGCCCCTACTATTCCTTATTTCAGAAATGCAAAGAACATGCAGCATTCTCTTATATTTTACCTGAACACTTTTTAGTGCATCTGTCTTGAAAACTCCCAGAATCTGTATAGGTTTTCTGGCTGTATTGTTCATGATGTCTTTGCTGCTGGCCACGGATGTGTTTCATTTCACCCAAGTTCTTTTTCAGCTGCTTTAGTCATCTGTGATTTTAACTGTTTTGTGCAACATCCCTGCACAAATCAGCATGGTTCCTCCAGTTTGGACATTACAAGCCTGCTTCTCTACTGTGTTGCAACTTGGAGTCACTTTCTCTGAGAAATGAGCACAAAGTGAAGATAAAGGAGACTGATGAAGGCTTCAATTTCCACTTGTTCCTATAAGACTAAAAAATATTTCTTCCACTATAAGTATAGTGTGAGATATATTGCATAAGGAATTGGATCCACTTTTGAACTGTACATTTGTCTTTTGATCTAGAGTGTACATGGTCTGCTAATCTCTTCTGCTTTGGAGTTTGCCCAGGTTTTTCTTCCTTAAACTCAATTTTTTTCCCATTTTTTGACTAATCTGTTCCCTTGGAATGTCTCCTAACATTATTCCTGGGCATCTTTAAACTTTTTCTATTTCAAGTGGAGCGCAGAGCATTTTAAACATCTTAAACCTGGTGAAAAACTGGGGGGGGGAAATTGATTTTCAGGTAGAAAGTTGCATCCTTTCCACCAGGAGCAAAGCCAGCCTGTTTCCATAAGAGTGATAAGCATTACTGCAGCTTCTGTGTTACCATCACAGGGTATCCACTGTGTGGAAAGCATGGCACAAAGTAGAGGTGACTTAGAGGCTGGGGCCAGCCACCTAAATGGGGAACATATCCATAGCTCTTCCCAAAGCCATATAATATAAAATGTGTAACAATACAGGACAAGCCTTTTGAGGTGACTGTAGTCTTTTCAGCATTGCCCTGCAACCACAAGTCATTGATCCAGATAATGATCAGTGATGTTTATTATACTAGTATGGCCAGATATAGAGATCTACTTTGGTGTAGGTTAAGTGGAATAACATATTGCATACAGCTGTGGTGGTGGAGACTTTTTGGTATCAACAAGGACTTGGACCATAATAAGGAGCAGTTGCACTCTCTTCTGGCAGTTATCCTTTCTGAATGAGATATAAAAATTAGATTTTTAGGACTAGGGATTGTTCCCTTTACTGTGGACATCGTTCACGTGTAGGAATGCTCTGCCCCAGAGCCTTCCTGCCTCTCAGTGAGTAATCACATTCTACTTGTCCAAATGGCTTCTTTCCTGCTTATGAAAACATCCCTTCCTTTCTTTTTGATTCGAAGAACATCGTTCTTTAAAGGAGATGTAGCGTTTCTGTGTAAATTTAAATCACCCCAGAGCTGATGTCGTCTTTAATTTGGTTTATGTCCTGCCACACCCTAGAGTTTTTGTAGTGGGATCCAGGCCAGCGCGAAGCGGCTCCTCTGGAGCGTGGTTCTTTAGTCTTTGGTCACTAGGTGTCACTAATGAACTAGCAAGAGAGCCAGAGCTTTGTTCTTATCTCGGTCTTAAATTCGTACGAAGCAGAAAAACATTTGTACATGATAACTTTTGTATTGCCTATAAACCTCATACCTACGGATTCCATAGCAGGGTCAGTAAGGAGTCGTGTCCCCCAAATTCAGCAAGAGGCCTGCTATGCAGTCCCCTTTTAACTGCACAGGGAAGAGTTCATAACTCTTTCCCCCCAGTGTGTTAGTTGTTTTGAATACAGAACTATTTTAGCTGCTGTTCAAATCCAGGACCAGAAATGTATCAGGGAGAATATATTCCTTTTTCTGAAAAGAGTACAGCAAACTAGCTTGTAATAGATTATTAAGTCAGATTGTAGGTGCAAAAATCAATTGTCAAAGTACACTTCCTGCTTAGAATTTCATTTGGGGCTTCTAGATTCCTGTTCATGTGTTAGAATCAGTAGTTAGAGGGATTAATCAGCCTGCACACAAAAGATATATGGTGATCTCAAGCAAGGCTGGAAAAATCAGACTCCAAACCTGATTAAGTATTGAATGGTCTGGCCTTTTACTATTGTATGTAGGGGAACTAAATTTGAATCTGGACATAAATCTTGTTCACTTGTTCCCTGATAGCTGTTGGTAAATGTGAGGCACCATTTTGGAATGTATGCTGCTATTCTAAGAAAATGAACTTTGGCCTTTTAGTGAAGGAAAACCTGCTTCCTTTGCTGCAGTGCTGTAAAAACATCTCCTACTCATGTCTATTCTCTGCACTTGGGATTCAACAGAGCTTAAGAAAAATATTTTAATGGAGACTGATTTCTAACCCCTGCTGAACAACTCAAGAAAAAAAATCGAATGATTACATACACATTTATTCTTCTCCAATCATTTAATGGTTAGATATTGGCAGCAAAGTACCTCACTTGAAGGAGAAGGAAGGCCAAGGGTATGTTAAGGGGTCCCTTCATGGAGGAAATGGTGTGTTTTGGTGATCCCTCTCTCTCCCTTTTTTTTTCTTTGTTTGTGGTCTTGTTTGGGTGTGTTTTTTCTTTCTCTTTTCTTTTTTTTTTTTTTTTAATTTTTGTTTGTTTGTGTTTTTGTTTGTTTTGTGGAGAAAAGCTGAGTTCTCTGTGCCTGAGACACCTTGTGCTGATCCTGTGTGAAGGTGACTGTGTAAGCTGTCAGTGGTTTCATTTTCTCTGCTGGGAGTGGCAAGTTTTCAAACAGAGGCAAGTGATAGTTTAGCCCTGCCTGTTGCGGATGCTTTTGAATACAAAGGTGTTTTCAAGGCACAGAGAAAAGAGCTCAGCCTTCAGCTCATCATGTTGTACCTGCAATGCATGGCTATAGTGCTTTGGGATTTTTGTATTAGTTATTCAGGAACATTATCCCCAAACACTGCTGCAGTAGAATTCAAAAAATTTTTTGTGCCTTACCAGAAAATCATCATTTTATTTGCCTTACTACTTCATCAGCTACATCAGACTTCTGACAGACTTGTGATTATACTGTTAATAAAGCACTTTCTGGATAAAGGTTTTCCTGGCTGGTCACTGAATCCATGGGTGCCTGATAGGTACTTTTGCTTGTGCATGGAGTCCTTGGTGATTGATTTTAGAGGGCATCACCCAACTTCTCTATTGTGACATGAAAGCTGGAAAGAACAATTTAGCAGTACAACTCTCCAAATGTTAAAATGTAGTTTCTTTCTAGAATCATGAGTTCATATCCTCAGAGGCTGACTGAGCCCCTTTGCTGGCAGAGGCGCATAAGGTTAGGATTGAGGAAATCTTTCTTGCTCTTCTGAAAGTAACCATAATAACAGAAGTCTTGTGTCCATACTGAGCAAGATAATAGTTCTTTTTACTCCTCTGTCAAAATAGCTTGTCCTTCTTCCTTTTTGTCATCTTCTTCTAATAATGACCATTATTTACAAATTTATTTGCCTTATTGTGTGGGGTGTTCTTTCAAGAAGTCTCATGCAATATCACAACCTCTAAGGTAAAACGTGTCCCTAAACATGTTAAAATATGCAAACACCAAGAAAGGGAGAAATTAGACTTCTCTGACAGAAACTGGAAGTTTCTGGTCTTAACATGCCAGAAACTGGTATGTATGTTCTTACATGCACAGGTATGTAAGAACAGTCCCAAAATGATTTTGTGAACTAAAATCTATGGCGCTTCTGTTGGATCATATGCCAACAGCTCCAAATTTATGTTCTTTTAAAGTTATTTCCTCCCCATCTTCCTCACCTAGCTTTCATATGTCTTGTGTACATACAAAACTCTGAATTACCTCCCCAAGGAGCCAAGAAAGTGTTTTCTTTAAATCTGCAATGGAATGGTTGTTGCCCATGTGTGTAATAAGCGCAGAATTACAGTAATGTACCTGTAACATGTGAGCAAACACAGAAAGTATTACAATAGTAAGTGATAGTATAACAGTAAGTAAAGTATTAAGTAGTAAGTATTTCCACAATGTCTGCAGCTGGGATTTTGTAGTACTCACTGCTTTAACCAGTTTAAATAGAGCAAGGCAAGCTTGAACTTAAAAACCCAAATCTGATTTGCTAAACAAGTTCTGTCCTGACTCTTCATCTATATCTTAAATCTTCCTCCAGCTGTTAGTCAAAACAAATGCATAATTAAGAAGAACTACCCCGTATTACTGTTTAATTTCCTGATAAAGACATTAAATTAAATTAAAAGGAATTTCCTGAAAAGCCCCCATTAAAACTAAATCCCTATACTGACAAGCTATTAGATTTTTTTTTTCAAAAAAGAATAGCAAACAAAACAACGACAACAACAAAAATAAAAATCTACTTTTGGGCTTCTAGATTTGGGCAGTTTAATTGTTGCTCTGTTTCCCTGATAAGGTGAGACTAGACCCATGTCACTAGGGGAATGGTATCCTGCTGTGTTTTTCCATCCTCATTTACAATGATTATGTTATCAGGCTAGCCAGGCAAAAGGGTGGAGCAACTATAATTTCAAAGCAGGATTAGGTTGAAATAACGAGGTCACCAAGTTGTGGTTGTCATGGCAACGTCACATCTAAGAATATGGGATGCTTCTAGGAGATGAGGCAAGCGTGGAGTCTCTCTTGCTTTGCACAAAATTCCAGACTATTTCTGTAAAATTGCTTAATTGCTTTTAAACATTTTTTTTTTCAAGGTGGCTCTTGCTACAACAATGAATAAAAACAGTACCTTTTTTTTTTATTGACAGTGTCTTAAGGATGTCTTTATCTCTGATCTGCTATTGATCCTGTTTTCCTGTCATCTTCTGTGTATGCATTTATGCAGTCTTTAGAAGATCTTTTGTTTTAAATGTATTATAAAACTTCAGTTATTTCAAACACTGCTCAGGTGCTTTGATTCTCCTTGAGACTTTACAATCTTTTAGCATACAGGTTTGTCTCTCAGGTCATATCCTGCCCTGGGACCTCCCACACACTCACAAGTAAGAATCAGTGTTTTGCTGTTAACTCTTGATTTCCTGCGCTAGTGCTAGTTTTTATACACTTCTTGGTACTGTTTTATGTTTTTTAAAAAAGGTTGGGGTTTTTTATTTTGTTTTTGTTTTTCTGGAAGTGCCTGAAAATCCTTATTTTTAAATCTATTATTTGTCAGTGTTTCAAGTTTTATTTGAGTGATTGTAGAGCCTTACTTCACCCTGTCATTGCTCATCACAGGCTTTCATGGAAACTTTATGGTACAAACTTCTGACAACCACAGTATGAAGCAGCTGTGTGGTTTTATTTCATTATGTAAAATTTCACCCAAAAGATTTTCTGGTATTACTCTTACCTCTGCTATAATATTGTGCAACATTATGATATAAATTGCTCAAAATACATTTCTAATGAAATCAGTGTGATATTTATGCTTTTTCTTTGCTAAGTTTTCAGCATAATGTAGTGTTTAAACATGCCAGGCTAAAGGATTGGTGAAACAAGGGTGTAAGTTACAAAGAGTATAAAGGCATTGGGGTAATTTGCAATGGGAGGCCATGGGGTTTACTATTCAGCCTTAATTGTCTTATAATATCTAGTCTAAGTTTTTCTTCAATGACTTCAACACTTTTGTCTCTGGGAGTCTGAGCTCCACACTCTCTGCAGTCTCTGTGCTGTACAAGTCTCCCTGATGGTCAAAGTTCAATCCTATTATTTACGTATCAACATAGTGTTGCCTTTTTCCCAACCTGGAAATGAAACTCT
Organism: Pyrgilauda ruficollis; assembly: GCF_017590135.1. Classification (NCBI taxonomy): domain Eukaryota; kingdom Metazoa; phylum Chordata; class Aves; order Passeriformes; family Passeridae; genus Pyrgilauda; species Pyrgilauda ruficollis. The sequence goes on along the minus strand of NW_024508100.1, from coordinate 10,902,240 downwards.
AGATAATTTTAGTAAGGAGGTAATATAAAAGGGGATCTTTATTTGGAGCCTTCAGAGGCAGTTATGGAAAGATGTCCACAAAAGCCCATCCTCCCAGAGGTGAGTATATTTTTATAGATTTTAGGAAATTAGCATAATTGATAAAAGGCACCAATTAGGAGGACAAGTGATGATGCAATTCCTCCCCAGGTCAAGCCCCTTCTCTGGAGTCTCCCCTTCAGCATTAGCTGTACTTTGTCCATGAGAATGGATCTCACGGAGTTGTTCTCAGCCTTGGATCCTAGGAAGAACCAAGATAGGATAGGGGCATTGTTCCCTTGGAGCTCTGGAATTTGTTTTGTCTTTCTGCTTAGTGAAAAGCCATGGAACAGCACTGGGAAAAACAGTCACTAATACAATAGGTGATAGAGTTACAAATACATGTGTGAAGAATACAGAGAACATAGAAAAAAAAGGCAAAACCCAAAAGGCATCACAGTGACATGGAATTTGCCACAACATAATGGATATAGAGACCACTACCTTTTCTCAGGTTTTGGTTGAAAGCTGGAGGTGGACATTCAGACAAACCCCTAGACACAGAGAACAATCACACAAGGCTCATTTCTATAGGTCTTACATGAAACAGTAGGATGAGAGTTCCTACAAATGGGAAACAGACCAAAGAAACCAATCATTCATCATTGGGTTTTATAATGCTATGAGAAAGCTGTCTAGATTTACATTTTATTTACATACATTTTATTTACATTTTATTTGATAGGCCTTTTGGTTAAAACAAAATAACAACAACAAGCAAATAAAGTAGATAGACAGTACCATATTCAGCATCATGTTTCAGACAGGTTGGAGAGATGGGCAGAGAACAACTGTTTGAAATTCAATGAAGGCAAATTCAGAGACCTGTACTTGGAGAAGGATAACCTTGGACTCCAGCACAGCTGAGGGCTGACCTGGCAGCTCTGCAGAGAGGGACCTGGGGGTGCAGGACTAGAACAGCTCTGTTATGAGGACAGGTTGAAGGAGCTGGGCCTGTTCAACCTCAAGAGGAGATGACTGAGAGGGGACTTCATCAATGTCTGTCAGTACCTGAAGGGAGGGTGGCAAGAGGATGCAGCAAGGCTCTTCTCAGTGGTGCCAACGGACAAGAGGCAGTGGGCAGAGACTGATGCCCAGGAAATTCCAGAAATTCCACCTGAATGTGACTAAGAATTTCTTTACTATGTGGGTGCCCTAGCACTGGAACAGGTTGCCCAGAGAGGTTGTGGAGTCTCCCACACTGAAGATATTCAAGAACCATCTGGATGCAGCCCTGTGCCATGTTCTCTATGATGGCCCTGCTTGAGCAGGGAGGTTGGATCAGATGATTCACTGTGGTCCCTTCCAACCTTGCCCATTCTGCGATTCTGTGATATGAGATGCAAGGTCTAAGGGTAGATGGTGTTTTTAGGGGACACAATTTTCAACTGACAGAATTGCTTCATAGACAGTATGGCTTCATAGACCTTTTTGGCTTCCCTTCCTCCCCTTCTTCTCCACTATCCAGTTAGAGCTTGTGAAAAGGGTGGCATCTTGCACTTTGCTGACATGCTGGGGAGTAGGGACTGTGCAAAGCAGACGATTTCCATCAACAGTGAGGCTAATTGCTCAGTTCTGAGAGTAAAAGGAAAAAGAAATCTCAGCTTTGGTGTGGAATGTGCTGTTTAACCAACTGGTAACAGAGTACTATTTTCTCTCTGACTTTGGAGGAGGTGTATGCTATTTTTCACAAAGGGTAGGATCTTTCCACAGCAGCCTGGAAGAGTTGTTGAGTAGCCTCACCTGTATGGACTCTATTTACAGGTCTGCCACCTACAATGGTATATGAAGATAGGAATTCTCCACACCCCTCATCCTTTTTGCAGATTTCTGTCTTGTCCTAAGATGAAGTTACAGATTGCCAATGGATTGACTGAATGTATTTTTTTCTGTAACCATACGATGTAATATTCTTCAGTGTGCTGAAGAACTACGAGGGAGATAAAGAAAAAATTTAAGCCAAATTGTCAGTGGGTGTATCCACCAGATGGTGATGTTCTACCAAATTATTTCACATTGATCTTGCAATAAAAAACTTGTCATTTGAGGGAATTCTGATTACTTAAATTTCAGATGAGAGACTCTTCCTGTTGCTTGACTGACAATTAAATTCAGAAAGAGAATATGTTTCTGTCTGTGTTGAAGAGTCTATCTACCCTGTTTGTGCAGAGAACAATGGACACAGTGAGGAATGGATAAGAAAAAATTGTAGCTTCTGCCATATTGAAACAGGCCAAAAGCTAATACGTTAGAATCCAGGTTTGCATGGCTACTTTGCAGTTATGGAGCACCATAAGCCTGACAGCCTTGTTTGCCATGTAGGGCAGTTTATTTCTGTGAGAAAGCAAGCACCAGAATGAAAGACTGAGGAGGGCTTGTGCTGCTATATTGTTTCATGGCTCCTCTTTCCTTAGCCTGGAGGATCTTGTGGACGAAAGCCAAAGGTTTGGTTTGCTGGGTGGGGCCTCATCTGCATCTCAAGCTGGAAAGAAACAGATCTGCTGCATTCACCCCCCTCCCTCTCCTTGGCTGCTTGCTGAGCTGAAGAGCCCTCAGGAAAACTGTGTTATGGAAAGTTACACAATCTAAAGTCTAGCTTTTCCATCTTGGTATACAATAAACATTACTGCAGTTTATGCACATGCACTGCAGCCATTCAGACTGAAAGGGCTTCACTATAAAAATTGTTAGTTATTGATTTAGTTTGAGGAGTAACTGCCAGAAAAATTGGATCCTTCAAAAATCTTCTCCAATTTTATCTAACAGAGTAAAAGGTTCTCAGAAAACACAAGGAATGTGTTAGAAAAATCAAAATGATAACTTGTTGGTCTGTTTTGTATTTCTCTGTTTTTCACTGCCCAGTGACAATGTTCACATGCAGAACTCCAGTGAAGCTCTTCTGTAGAATATCAACTACCTGTAAATAGAAATAGTGCTGTATTTGATCCAACAAGTTTAAAAGAGCCAATATACCTGGAAAAATCCCTATTTATAATGGGAATGCTCTTTCTGGGATAGAATATCAGTGACGATAATGCTAATCTTAAAGTTACTTTTGCCAAAGAAAATATTTGTTATTACTTAAATCTCCTCCACTGCCAAAGAAAAAACACAATGAAATCAAAATACTATTGTACAAAATTGTCAATTTCGAATCAGTTAAAAATTATTTTTCTCAGGGGGTTCTGTATTGTAAGGATGGTCTGCCTTTTCTGAGAGCAACCTCCCTAATTTGGGAGGGTTCCACTTTAGGGCAGGTCTCATGGTGGGAATACCACCACAGTTCAGACATCCAGATTAAATTTTGCTCCTTCTTGGTAGAGGTGAATTATCTGTGGCCACAGTGCATTTGAAAGGAAATGTGATGATGTTCTTTCTTCTTGCCAGGATGATATGAATTGCATGCTGTGGGTGCTGGCCATCTCCCTCAGTACTGTTAATCCTGTTCTCTTCATGTCCTTTTCCTCCTTGTTTTAGCCAGGACAGCTGGGACTGATTTTTGTGTGGTTGCATCAACACTACAAGCTCAAATGTAGTAGTTCTTCCTATCCCTTGCCACAGCATCTGCTTTGTAGAGCTCACCTGTCTATGCTGAGAGTTTTGTGGATTTGTGTTTCTTTTGAAGCTGAAAAAATAAATGACTGTCCTCTCTCGTGGCCAGTATTCATGGGTTTTGTTATCACTGTTGTTGGAAACCAGCCTGCGTTTCCTCACTCTACTCTGCACTGCCATTTGTTGAGACTGAAAACCAGCTCAGTTTGCTGCCACTGGTCTTTAGAGTTCAGTGTGTCTTTGACTGAGGGTTTCTGTGTAACTTTGCTGGTAGCCTTATCAGGCTCAAGGTACTTGGACTGGACTGTACCAGCCAGGGAAAGCTGCCATAGACCCTTCTTTTGCACTGTAGGAGTTCATGGGTGGTTCATTGAAAGGGTTTTCTCCTGTGTTTGACAGATGACACTGAACATTCAGAAAAGTGTGCCAGAGCTTGCTGAGTTTTCCAAGTTCTGCAGCATTCATTAGGAAATTACTGAGGAACTTGCAAAATCTGAAAAATCCAACAGATATTCTGATGCACTCTTGCTACGTGTAGGTGGATGGCACTGTGCTTGCCCTGTGCAAGCTGAGAGTGCTGCCAATTTATTCTACTACACACATGGAGTGTTTGAGTGGTGAAAAGACACTTGTAAATAAGAAATGCTTGTAAACTCTTTGGGATTCTTCAGTATTTGCCTTCAGGTGTTTGGTTTCATCACATACTTTGATGGGAACTGTGATCAAAACCTAGTTGTTCTGTGATCATCTGTCCTCTTTATTATGGACTGTGTCTAATGATTGGATTCCCTTCTGTCTAGTACCAGTGAAGTGCTGGCAGTAGCTTTTCCCACAGGTAAGACAAGAATTGCTTCTGGAGATCTCTTGTCTAGTAAGGATTTAGTTTACACAATTGAACACTGGTCTCCTCTAACCAGACATTCATTTTAACAAAATGTATAGAAAAATAATGACTTTGAAACCATTCTGTCAAATCCATTTGAGATTTGCCAAACTTCTGTATGAAAGAAGAGGGCAGACTGAGAGATCAGGAGTCAGACTGTGATTGCATTGTCTTGTTTCCTATGAAACTCAGCTAACAGGGAAGCATTAGATGGCTAATCTTCAAACCTGTCCCAGACAAGGGAATCTTGCAGAGGAAATGGTGCTTGTAGTGTCGTACAGACTTATCTTTGTGAAACGTATGCTGGTTTGGCACCTAGACTTTAGTGAAACTGCCCAACTAAATTGTTAGTGGGAGCTGTGCCATCTGAGCAGATGGGCATGTGTAGGCAGTAAGTAGTCATGTTTGTTCTTCATTTATGGGAATTTAGACTAGGATTTGAAATACCATGAAGCATAAAAAGCAAAATGCCCGTGTAGGTTATCCTTTGGTTTACATCTGAACTAGGTATCCTTGCCCTGTTGCAGAGGGAACATTCTCTTGGTAAGCATGTCTAGGACAACATGTCTGACAGAAATAGAGCTCAGATACTTCACACATCTCAATATTCAGATTTTTCAATTAATTCCTACCAATCCAATCCATTTTCTCTGGAAAATTACTCTTTAGGCCATGTTTTTGCTTTTGAATCCTTTTAATGACTTTCCCATATCAGTTTCATTTCCAGCTTCCTTGCAATCATAACTGAGTGATTCCAGCTGTGCCTGGAATTCTGCTCACTTCTTTCCACATCATTGTGCCCATTTGCTGGGGTAAAGTTGCTTCTCAAAGCATGTGGGTATATACACACATTGCCATGAAGCAGGCAAGGCTGGAAACCTACAAAGTGTCATCTGTGCCCCAATAACTACCTAACTACATTCTCCTCCTGGCTGTAAACACAAGCAATTTTCCTCCAAATTCTTACCCTTTTAAGTGTGTGCATTACTGAGCCAGGCACAGAAATAGTTACTGAGTGCTAGATACCTATCTGTGTGTAACCTTACAGTAACTTCCATGTGCATTTAGTCCAAGCTTTCTTCAAAACATTTAGCCACCACCTCTAGTATAGCACGTGGTGATTTTGTGTCATCTATGCTAAGATTTTGGACAGAATCATTATGTCAAACAGGTCTGATTTTTGTCACTTTCTGTCTTGATATGGGTAATATAAGAAAATCTTTACATGCACACCTGGCTTTACTGAAAGCGCACATGTTCTGCAATGTTAGATAATAGCAGAGTTGAGTGATGAAATTTTGAGCCTGGCCTTTCATCTATTTCTGCTCTGTGGTATTACTTTGAATGTCTGCACTAAGAGTTCTGTCTTGTTTAGATAAAGTCTTACAAGACAGGGACAGTGTTTTTCCCTTTGTGTCACACAACCTCAGAAACCTCGATGGCATTCAAGAAATAATAAACAATTTAAGGGCAATGCTGTTGAGAGATCAGCCACATATGGAGTGTTTCTGGCCCATTTGATGCAGAGGAAATTCTATGCAGGAAGTCAAAGAGTTGGTTAAGGTCAGAGCTGGCATTTACAGAGTATCTGGCAGCTTTCTTAGGCACATGTTAAAACAAGTGTTCTTCAGATTCCAGAGGAAACCAACAGGCAATATGCATCACCTGCTACACACCTACACGTGTGTAGAGACCTTTTCTCAGACACGGCTTTCCATGGTTATTTCTCTGTCTATTTGTTTTGAAACTTTCTCTCCAGTTTGTGAGAAATCATGCTAGACTAGGGGATAACCATATGTTTTGTGACTTAAAAGGGACCTATATAAACATGCTTTTCTCAATTCCTTGCTAATAAATGAATGGATGCACACTTGCACAAGTGCAGTACATGAACAGAACAGCTGTTCTTTTACAAGTTAGGGAAGGGGAGAAGAGCCAGATGTCCAGAACAGGGTAGTCTGAGCAGTCAGTCGACAGCCTTAATCATTTTCTAGGCAGGGACAATTTGAAAGCTGCCAGAATAACTGCCTGTGGATCTCACCAAGGAGCCAAATACCCTGGCTGGGACTATAATATACAGACTGGCATCTGGGCTCTCTGATTGTTATCAGTCCCTGAGCATGACGGAGGAGGAAGTGGATAATAGTAATTGAAATGCTCACTGCAGCATTTTAAAAGTAATTATTTTAAATATTTTCCTTAGAAAAGTCCAGCAATTAAGAAAATAATTAAATGTATTTTTTGAGAGGGCAAAGGCAGTACTACCAAAGCATTGCAAGATTCCTTTTAAGGGCTTGTGGTTCAGATGTCTCTGTATTGTTTCCTTTGCTTAGATGCTTCACTCCACACTGCACTCGTAGTGCTCAGTTAGGCATCAAGATGACTTCCATTTATTCCCACAGGCTAAATCATTGCTATTTGGATGGAGAGAGTTATAATACAGTCAAAGACAAACTGTGGATATCTGTGACTGCACCTCAGTTTTCTCTTACGTGCCCTGGGATGCTCTTGTGCTACAAAACTGATATATCCATTGGTCATATCTTCAAGAATGTTTCTTCTCTCACAAATTTTGCTGTTGTTTGCCCTTTTGTGGGCAGTGTAAGATGATGTGAGAGCCAGCAGCCTTAGCACGGCTCGAGAGGAATTAGTTCTACCCCTGCATCTTTATCTTCTGATGTGTTATAAAGTGGAGCACATTAGACACTAATGTTCCTAGCAAGAGGTTTCCCATGAAATTATGTTAAAATATCTGAAATCCTCACCATTCCTGTGTGCCTCTAGGCCTTATACCTGGACACATGTCTTAGTAGTGAGAATCTGGGAATGGTTGGCCGAATAAAGAGCAGGACCCAGCTGTCCAAAAAGCTGATCTATGCTTGTCTGCATTGACATTTTATGTTCCTGTCACTTGACAGTGTCTGAACCTGCATGGAGGTTTCTGATTCTGCTGCTGGGAAGGTGGGGAGAGCTTTGTCATTTTCAACCATAGGTTCAGGGGCTTAAACATGCTGCTTTAACCAAGTGGGGAATGTTTATTCTCTCTAGGGACCTGGGGTTCTGCCTTTTGTGATCCAAACACAAATATTGTTTTATTTTTCTTCTAATGTCTGTAAATGCTATACTGCAATTTCTTCCTAAAAACAATAGGATTATAATAAATAGCTAGTGAGCAGCTGCAGTGTCTAGGACTGCTGCTCTACTGTACAATCCGCCAGCAAAGGGAACCTGAATATACAGGGATTGATCTCCTCTATATAAGCTGGTTCACATAGATGAGAACTCCCTTTTATGTATGCTTTTTTTTCCCCCTAGAATGAAAGAGGTGGTAGTTGTGATTAATACATTTTTGAGCTAAATACCTTGCTTTTATTATGGCCACAGGGGATAAAGCATGAAAAACAGTAACAGCATGCTACAGAAGAGTCATTGAAAAGATCACTGGAATTATTTTTTGAATGGCTTTCTATTGTTGGATGTTCTACTTAAAAAAGAATTTAGCCCTTGCAGTAATATTTGGTTTGCAATGCATTTTTTCTAAACTATTTGTATTTTGTTTAATGTTTATAGTTTAAAAAGTACACAGTCTGAGTGCTGCAGGCTTCGTAGATTCAAAAAGCAGAGCAGTATAGAAGGTGAAGTTTTGTCAGTTCACAAAAAGAATGGACACTCTTGCCTCTTTGAGTTCTGTAAAGGCCAAAAATATTTAATACTTAATATTTAAATGGTTTCTCTTTGCAGAGAGTAAGGTCATTTTCAGCTTAAAGTTAGTGCTTATATCACAGGACACTACTAATGAGCTGTAGAGCTTTTCACCTCTCTGTCCCCAAGGATGAAAGCAAAAATTCACTGTATGAGACCAGAGATCCATTTGTTAGTCTGATATCCCTCATAACAGAGATGTATGGATGACTAAGAAATAAGCACAAAATAATATTTAACGGTAATCTGATAGTATAGATGTAAGAGATTACCAAGAAATAAACAGAAACTAAAGTCAATCTGCTGTAATATTTCTTCTCCATTCCTGTTGGTCACCTTTACTCTTGTTAAATGTTTCTACAGGGCCTTAGCTCTGACTGCAGCTTTTCAGGGACAAAGACCCCAAGTCATTTTTTTCCCATACTGGCTTCTTCTGCCAAACTACTCCAAACTGTTGTATTTTCCTAGGCAACTTTCAACTTTTAACAGGCTTCTATCAACTCTGTCTCCACAGACTAGGAAAGTAATTAATTCCATAGTAAGCACCATTGCTAACCTACTGTCCTCCTCTACTTCAGAGGTTAGGAAGATTTTACCCTCTGATTGCAGGATTCATTGTGGGGAAACTTCAGATGCCTTGATTCGGGTGAAATCTCACCAAGGAATACTTGAACACCAGCTGCTTTTTCAATGGTGATTCACTAAGAGATCGTATTTCATGCTCAGAGATACATCAAAATTCTTTGTCCTGTAATAAATACAATCTAAATTTACAGCATCAAAGTGCCATGGAAGCGTTAGCATTTGAAGATTTCCTTATTCCAAATGGATCCTCTCCTATTTCCTGAAGTAGAATGTGAACTGTGTGGGCAGAACTCGATTTGCAGGAAATAAATTTTTGTATAACTCTTTCCTAGCCCAGTGTTTCTGCATGGAAAAAGAAGCCACACTTTCTGGGGTTCAGCTCAGAACAGCTGTCATGTGATGAGAAGCCTGAAAAGGCAGTATTCCTGTCCTCTTTGGCTAGAAAAGTACTGGCCTTTCCTATCCCCTGCCCCAACCGTACCTGTTGGGTTAGATTAAATCAACAATGGTGACATATTTATAGTAATCTTTTAGATTTTGAGAATCAGATATAATCAGATAATTTCAAAATTTTCTCTGCCAAAAAGAAAACCCTTTTTATATTTAATGGAAGCTCAGATTTTCTCAAAATAACAACTGTTAAAGAACTGGAACAAAAAAAAAAAACCACAAATAAGAAGATAATTGAGTATCTTACTTGCTACAAAATTCTAAGCATTTTCAGTATCACTTGGTCTTTGCTTTTTTTTAGTCCTCAGAAGGAACAATGGATGCCAAATCTGTACTTCTCAGAATGGGAACAGGAGCGTCCATGAGGTGAAATGGGCAGGTGTGGTGATGGGTTTAGAAATGAGGGGCTGGAATGTAAAATAAGAGCAGTGATTCAAAGAGGCCAGGATGAAGGAGAAAATGAGTATATTTCAGTTTCATCAACTATGCCAATCTAAGCTCTTTTCAGATGGGGAGGAGCTTGGCATTGTAATTCCTTATCTTCGTGAAGTTAAAATGTGGGCCTGTTTAGCATAAGAAATGCTGTGCTACCATAACAAGCAGTAGTTGAGAAAGTTTGTTTTTCACATGCTTCCTCTGAGGCTCCTTAAAACACCATGTGAGGTTCTGCTTGGGGTTCTGCCAGCTTCCTTTGGCATGAGTCCTGACACAAATGCATGGCACTAGGAAGTCTGCTGGGAGGAAAGGTTACAGCATTGCAAAATTGCTGCAATGGGCTTTGCACCATGGCCTGTTCCAAAAGGTCACTGCAAACCAAGGGGTGGACAGTTTTAAAGGTGGGAAAGCATGGTATGCAGACTCCAAAACCATCTTGTACAGACCCCTTGCAAAAGGATAGTCAGCTAGAACAGGCTGCCAGGGTTATGTCCAGATGACTTTTGAGTATCTCCAAGAGAAGGCTCTACAGCCTACTTGGGCAACCTGTTCCAGTGCTCAGTCACCCTCACAGTAAAAAACTGATACTCAGAGGGAACCTGCTGTGGTTTTGCCTGTTGCTTTTGTCCTGCCACTCTTCAATGGCTCTTTCTTCTCTATAGTCTCATTTTAGATATTTGTAGAAATTGATGAAATCCCCTCAGAGCCTTTTCTTCCATAGACTAAACAGTTCCAGCTGTCTTTGCCTTTCCTCATATGAGAAATGCTCCAGTGCCTTCATCATCTTGTGTTACTTCACTTGGTTCTCTCCAGTAGCTCCATGTCTTTCTTGTACTGAGGAGCACAGAAACAGACACAGCACTTGGGTGTGACCTCTCCAGTGCAGAATAGAGTGGAAGGATCACCTCCCTCCATCTTCTGGTAACCTTCCTGCTAATGCGGTGAAGGAAATGTCACAGTTCTTTGCTGCAAGGGCACAGTGCTGCCTCTTGTTTAACTTGGTGTACACCAGGAGTCCCAGGTCCTTTTCTGCAAAGCTGCTGTCCCGGCAGCTGGCTCTTGGCATATACTGGTGTGTCTCCTGCTGGCAGCACTCTGCTGGAATGCTGGATTCTTGTCAGTCCATTTATCCTGCCATACAGCCTGAGAGAGGCACAGCACTGACATCACCTATCCTTATCCTGTGGCTCTGCTGGAGGGAGCTCTAATTCTTTCATCCAGATCCTGCCTTTGATAAAATGCCTCCATCATTGGAGGCAGAGCTTTAGTCTCCTTGGGTAGCCTTTAGAATGATGAAAGATCAGGGGATTTTTTTTACCTTTTCCAGGTAAGTTACTTGGCAGATGTTCCCATTGTATCTTGAATCTTGGGCCTAAGAATGCCATGCATGGTTTTGCAATGCCTAGGGCAGAAAACAGGAAAAAGATGAGAGCGTCTTTAACTCAGTTGCCAAGTAGAGAAACTTTGCCCAGGACTAAAATAAAGTGCAAGAGAAGGAAAACTAATGAAGTAGGTCGTGGCACAGAAATGTGAGTGGCCTTTTGCAAACATAGCACAAAATGGGGCTTTGCAAAGACAATGCAATCTGAGAAGAGTGGAAGAATGTTGTAGTACAGTCTGATTGGAGATTTTCATAGGAATCCTCATGTTGAAGCAGACGGTGAGAATTTGAATCTTATTGCTTAGCAGAGACCTAGACTTGTCAGAGGTAACAAAAATCCAATCCAGTTTTTATATCAAATTGCTTGCAAAAGCCAAAGCAAGAAAAAGAGACTGTGGTTATGGTTGCATGATCATTTATACCATATCTATGTTCTGGAAAAACATCCAGCAAGACAAATTAGATCTGGATCAGTCACAAGCACACAATTATGTTTCTGTCTATTTAATCAGAACATGGTATTAGGTTTGTGCCAGCTTTCTTACTTTTACACTGATTTTTCTCATGATTGTAGAAAGGCAGACAATATTTGATCCATAATAAAACCTGCTAATGCAGATATTTTTGAATATGAACCACCAGAGTGAGTATTAGCTATTACATAAGGTCTGTAAATAGAGGTTTTTAAATTTGTTTACTTAGGAATCCCTGAGTTACATATATTGTCTCATATAACAACATTATGATTTGTTTCCAAAACAAAGGTCTTACAGACCTACCAGTTGTATTATGTGCACATCTTATAAAAAGAAGGTACCATCTCTTGGTACCTTTCTGCCTGTCCTGTTCACAGAACTGGATGCAGGATGTGCAAGTGAAAAGCCCAACGCAACATCCCAGCTAGTACTGGGTTTACTACAGTGGCCAGACTGAACTAAGAGGGCTCAGCCATAACAACTGCACCTGGCTACTAAGAATACTTGCTACTAAGATGCCTTACTCCAAAGAGCCTTTATCAAGGTTATCAAAAATGTCCGAAGCAGAAGAAGTACCTTAGCTGTGGTATTTATTTATTTATGCTGTTACTACTGTCTGGTTTAGCCTCATACCCCTGCCCTTTCTTCTCTGACTTCTGTTTTGAGCTTTGTGGCTAAAAAGGTCTCTTTTGTGACACTGCTATATACTCATAACTTGGAAAGCAACTAAAAGCAATGTCTTAAGCAGGCTGATGTTGGTATAGGTCACTCAAGTCCCATGGTAGCAGTAGTAGTCCCTTGTGTAGTGTCTGCCTTTGTCACAAGGGAGGTTGTCAAAAAACCTGCATTTTCTGCCTCTTGTTTTTTTGCCTAACATTTATGTCTTGTATGTGTTTGTCTGGTTTTGTGTTCAAGGAAGCAACACTAAAATTTTACAGCAATTCCCATCCATATAAATCGATGCTAAAAGGACAGTTCTTACCATCTTTAATATCACCTGAAAGATTACCTAGACTGTTTCCCTTTAAAAATGCCTTTACAAGTAAAGGGCAGAAGAATAAGAGGTAGTTAATATGCAAGTGAGTTAATACTTTAAACTTTCAGTTCTTTGACTTTTTTTTCTTTTTGCATTTTATCTTTGAGAAAAGTTTAGTGACTCTTAATAGTTCCTGTTGCTGGGACTAAAACATTGAAGATTAGAATCTTCTCTGCTTAGTGTTACACTGTAGAAAGATAGGTAGTACCCAGGTCTATTTCTTCCAGGAAAATCAACCCAAAAGAATTTATCTCAGCTCTGGACTTCAGGCCATAACCAGGTCTCCTTAGTTCCATGTTCTCACCATGTACTAAAAATGCCCCTTGAATTGTCATGGATAAAAGCCCCTCTATATTTCATTTAACCTGAAATGAATGTTCTAAGTAAAAAAAAAAACTCAGTGGAACTCCAGTTCCAGTTTTTTCTCTAGCTCCCATCCTTGCCTCAACCCCCAGTTCAATCTGTGTAACAAACCCGCAGCAGATACTCTCCAAAAGCATAAATCAAGATCCAAAATATTTTTTTTTTCAGTGTTGTAGCTGACGACAAAAAGTCTCTCAGGAATTGGATTTTCCCTCCTTACAACTCAGGAAAAGCAGAGGGGGGAAAAAAAGCAGTCCCAATATTAATTTTCCTTTTTATAACTATCTTGCTTTATTTCATCAGTATTAGTTAGATCTGATCTGATTCTTCTCATGCTGACATGGAATCAGAAGACAAAATCTGAAAAAATCTAGCTGAGTGAAGCACAAGTGGTTAATGCTTATTGTTACCTCTTTGTGTTAACCTAAGCATATGATAACTACAATGAAGCAAAATCTGCCTTGCTATCAATACTTGATTTTGTTGTAAAAAAAGCAAAGGTGTAAACCTGCCTCTGTACAGCAGTCTACAGAGTGAAATTACTGAGAAAACAAGGCACTGGAAAGGAGTTGATAGACTATATAGAATGCCTTATTAGTGAGAATTAGTTGTCAAATAACTTTGTGCTGGTCTTATCTCTTTTATTTCCAGATATCAAAGGTTTAGTTTTGTAGAGAAGGTCCCAAAATTTCTCATGCTTCTTCCATTTATCTAATTTCTTTCTCTGTTTCTCATTTCTAACTTAGAGTAGGCCTTAGGCTCCACCCTTTGATAATTTAAGGGAGAAAAAGGTGGGGTTTTCTTCTTGGTTTTTTTTTTTCCTTTTCTTTTCCCCTTATGTTAGAAGTGTTTGACCTTCCTCAGTTTTGTAGAAATATCTATTGCAAGGCCTGATGGACTGTGAGTCTTGAAATACCCCTGCTATAATCAGTCAGTATGTGACCTCCTGTAGCTAGCAGCACAGGAGAACTTTTCAACATCATGTGAGACTACCAATATCATCAGCCATCAGGCAGCAACTCCAAATTCCTAACCCAAATGATGAGATGTTCACAGCTGAGTAGGCTGGATCAGGGGAGAGCCTTCCCTGTCTTATCTGGCTGGCATCTGTTTATCATGAAGGAGGTAGCCAGAAGTGAAGTATTGAAAATTAAACAAAGACTTTGTTTATCAAAAATATTCACTTGTCATTGGAGACAAGTAGGTGCTAATAAGAACCAGAAAAGCACCTATAGTTTAAATGGTATTAACAAATAACCCCTCCTTCCTTAATTGGTGTATGCTACACAGGAACTGAGTTTTGAATGTACAAGCAAATGTTAAAAGTTGTTTTCAAGCCTTACTCTCTCCTCAATAAGACATCAAAATGTTGTCACCCAATCCTTTTTACTTTATTTTGTAGTTCAATACTTTGATCATTCCCCTCTGACATGATTCCTGCTGTACCAGATTAGCTAGCAGCAAGTTGCTAGCTAGATGAAAAAACCCTTTAATGGGTTCTGTTTAGTACTTCATCTGTAAATCATTTATGTAAAGAAAATGTAACCAAGTCACAAATTGGCAGATAATTTCTTAGACATTTGTGTTGGTTATGAAATTATTACCCAGCCTTCTCTTATGCTAAATACTCTTTAAAATGTTGATATAAACATTTTGTTTAAAGGAAAATATTAAAGAAGATTTAAGGAAGCCATTTTTTCTTTGAGAAAATAGTATACCTCTTAGTCACAGGAAATGCACTCCCTCTAATCCACTGAAAATCGCTAGAGCAAATTATGTGGTGAAATAAGGAAAAATTTGAGCTGGAAAGATGAGAGTTGGCATAAGTTGCAATGGAACTGTTTAAAAGACAAAAAATAAGAGGTGAAAGGAGGGGCCAGAAAAATTTTTAGCATTGTAGCAAGAGACCTTTAAGAAAAGCATCTTTCAGCACACAAAGGATCTGGGTGAGGAAACCATAGGTATTATTTCTTGGTTGAGACTATTTCTACGTTACTTTATGTTGGTACAGGCTAGAGCCCTGGGGGAAGAGAGTTGGGATTATTGAAGAAACAAGAGGAAAGGTCTTTTTGAGGACTCCAATCTGATTAAATGTTAGGAACCAGAAAGGTGAATTTTAAGGTCACTTCAGAAGGGAAAATAGTCACTAGTAGAGATTCCCAGAGGTCAGTGCTAGTACCATTCCTATTCAACACCTTCATTAATGACCTGGAGAAGGGAGCTTGCAGTGAAAGCTCCAAGTTCATGGACTTTAAGGATTTCAAATGGCACATTGGTGCAGAAGAACCCTTAAAACACCTTGCAGAACTGAGTGAGGGCCAAAAATGTGTCAGATGAGCTTCATTATAGATAAATGTACAGTAATGTAGCTGCAGAAAACTGAATTCAAATATACATACTGCTGATCTTGTAATTGCAACACAGGAAAGAGAACTGGAGAGTTATCACCAATTTCAATTCTCTGAGGCAATTGGTTAAATGCAAAATATCGGCTAGAAAAGCAAAAAATTGTCAGACATGATCAGAAAGAGTTTTGAGATCAAGACAAGGTATCATTTTACTGCTATGTAAAAGCCTTAAAGAACCCTCAACTGAAGTGCAGTAGGTCATCCTGAGCTCTCTGGAGGACTCAGAACAATTATGGAAGAGGGCAACTGAAATTATTGAGGGGCTGACAGCTGTTGTATTGCAAGGACAGACTAAAAAGACTAGGAACTTCCAACTAGGAGAGGTAAAAACTGAACATATTACCCCTGGTGTTTGCAAGGAATGCAACAGTTATTGAACAAATGCAGCAACAGCTGATCTGGGGATACTCGCTGAAAGTAGCAACAGATAGAAGCTGGGGAAAAAGGAATTTTTCACATCATGGATGGTGAACTCATTAAATTGTTGCCATGGGTGGTTGTGGAGAGGAGACAGATGGAATCATCAGGTGGAAAACAGGCTTGGAGAAAATTCCAACAAGGCCAAAGCAGATGCTAAAGACAGAGACAGGGATGAAGCTCTGAAATCCCTAATCCAAAGATAGCATCTGCTGGGAGAGCGAGAGAGGAGTGAGGTGCAGGCAGTGGCCAGCCTGATGTGCTCTGCTGTGCTAGGAGCAGTCTCTGGTGTGGCTGAAGACAGCGACTGACCAGTAGGTCTGACCCAGCAGAGCCCCTCCTGGGCTTTTGTGTTGGACTTGGGTGGAAGGGAGGTTTCTCCTGATGACTCTTTGAGGTTTTGCTCTGGCTACAACCTAGGTAGCTCATATGGCAGGGTTGTCATTGTTCTCCAGCTGCACACACAGGGGATGCAGTGCTGCACAGGTTAGAGTGACTGTATTTGGGTAAACATAGCAAGAAGGAACACCTTCAGCAATGCAAGGATCAGAGTGACTTTAGCTGTAAAACAGCAGGTAAGTAGTTCCAGTGAGTGCTTTAAACTTGGTAGATTTTAAAGTTCAAAGCAAAAAGATTTCCCTTGTTTATATGGGTTATATACATATTTCCGTCTCTCGTGTATCCACTGGCATGGAATATCTGACTAGAAACATCCACTCATGTTTCTAGTCAGACATTATTTAGTATCTTTTGTGGTTTGGGCTGCATAGATGAACTTTTTCCCCTGAATATTTTCAGGTCTGGATTTTGTTGTCATGAATGTCTACTTTGCTGCTGTGGCTTTTACTAAGTAAATGACACCATACAAGGTGGCTCAAAATTAGAGCATTTTGTAAATTAAAAATATAAGAATAAATTTGGAATTTTATTTATACCAGTCTTCAGAGAAGCCATGCCTTGCTACAGCTGTAAATGTTCCTTTCTGTTCTTTATATTTTTGCCTTTCAAATAATATAGCTGTCTGGAACATTCTCTTTAGTGCTACACTTCATGTGTTACTGCTGGGGCAAAAAAAGATATTTTCACATCTTCCACACATTTGCAGATGATTTGCTGCCAAAAGAGTTTCACTATTTTATAAATGTGCAGATCCCAATGGTTGTCACAGGGTTGCAGAAAAGTGTGCATTTCAGCTTATTAACATTTGCATTTGATTCAAGATATTGATGATTTTGTTAGCCACTAAGGGACATCTACCTTGAAAGTTAGATCATGCCTCATTTTTTTCACTCATTTTTTTGCAGCATCAGTTTTACTGTTAATGGAGCTGTAATTTTTTTCACTCATTTTTTTTGCAGCATCAGTTTTACTGTTAATGGATCTGTAAGAAATGTTTAAAATTGCTTGAGTGCATGTTTATATTGTGGATTTTCAGTGGCATAGCTCTGTTAGCCAGGTAAATTGTGCTCTGCTGGCTGATTCCACTCCAACTCACAAGTCTGGATTTCTCTGAAATGAGACAAGATGCTACTGGCTTTAATTTTTCTCATTACCTCATTGTTATAAGTGAGCAGAGGGAGCATCAAAGAACACGGATCTTTGTTATGGGTTCTCCAGTTCACATTCTTCTATATTTCCTTAAATTGCTAATGAAGACAGGTTTATGCTAATCTGTGAACTTTAGTTTGCTTTTGTTGGGGGCTTTTGCTCTGCTGTGGGGGCTGTTGCCTCTGCCAGGTGGGCAAGGTAAAGGACTGCAGGCAATAATTTCTTAAATCATTGCTGCGGTTTCCTTTGCCTGAGTCTGTTATATCTAAAAAAAATTGGATTTTTAGTAGTGCTACTTTTTAAACTCTTGTAAGAATGAGGCTGTGCTAGATTCAGTCTGAAAATACAGCAACACCTGCTTTAGAAGCTTTACAGTGATATAGAGTGTGTTATACTTCATAGTATGTAGGTTCATATAATCTGTTTATATAACAGTAATGTGATACTAATATAGTTATGGTCTAATTGTTGTGTAGATATGCTCTGATTGAATTAGCTGCAGTGTGGCTCACCCAGGATAGGAAAACAGAGATTTTACTTTATTGATTGGACTATTTCTCACTTTCATTATTCTTACTTTTAAGAGTTCAAGCTGCTAATTCTACTTCAAAACCTCCTGACTGTATTTCACATAATTCCCCTTCATCCAGCAGCCAGAAAAAAAAAGGATTCCCCTTTAAAATGTGTTAATTAAATGTTCCTATACACCAAAAATTCTTAGAGAAAATGTCAAAATGCTGGGCAGAAGCAAAACCTTGTTGCATCCTTTTCTGATTCTTGTGAGGCTTTTCTGCTTCCTGTAATGTGAATAGAATTACAGGCCTGCTTTAGCCTTCTGGAGAAAGGCATGGCCATGGCAGCTCACACCAAGGCTCATCCTTGAGATGCTGACTAAAGCAGCAGGTAGGTGGTGTCACATTCTGTGTTGCTGCAGCTCAGTGCCACCTGAATTAGTTTTGATGCAGCATATAAGAGCTATGAAGTAGTCAGACCGTGGGTCAAATCCAGTTGGAGGTCCAAGAGCCTGGTGAACTGTCTGCTTTTGCAGCATTCCTTTACAAAGAAAACCAGAAAGATGTTTGCAAAAATTTTTCTTAATAATTTCCTTAAATTCCTAGATCTTTAGACAGTACACACCCTTCCAGCTTCAGGTTATAGTACTGAAGGTCTCATTGTGCAGCTGCAACAGCACCAAGATGCTTCTTTGGTGCAGATTCCCGGTCCTCTGTGCTGGAATGCTTTTCATACAAAGCAGCCCTTAGCTGAGAGCCTTGGAGTGGGCACTGCCTGCCAGGGCCTGCAACAATAGCTCTGGCAGATGTGACAGGCTCATTCATTTCAGCACTATTAATGCTGATACTTAGTTATACTGTAAATTCATGTGCTATTAACTATTTCACTGCTCATCAGAAGCATTTTGGAGCAGGATTAGAAACAGCTGCAAAACTTATCAGGCAGAGCTCAATTGGTACAGTAGCACCAGAGTCAGATGAGACACCTCTTTACCTCAATCAAGAAAGAGCCAATTTTCACATTGGGACAATAAGTTTTCCCACTCCTGTTCTTCTGTTTCCCTGTAGTTTTTGCCATTATTGTCTTCTGATGAACAAGGGTTAAGAAACACATTGACACATACAGAGTTTTTTGAGCTGTTGAAAATGAGAAGCCCATAAAGCTGATTGAAACAGTCAAATGCAAGTGATGGGAACTTGTCACCATGGAGCTCAGATCATATTGAGAATGTCTGGACTAAAAGCAGCATATGACTTCTACAATAGTCGAAGAAGAGATCCATTATTCTGCAGCCAGAACCTGGAAAGGAGGATGTTTTGCTCTGATTCTGCCAATAGGTTGTACCAGAATAATATGGTCTTGCCCTTGGGGAAGTGTCTAACAAAAAAGAGGAGACAACAAATGATAACAGGGCATCCTATGAATTTTTTGTAGGAAAATAGTGTAGCTGCTGAAGCAAAGCATATATTACTAGACTGATGATGCTTATTTCTAATACACTGCACAGGGTTAAACTTTTAGCATAGTCCAGTACAGCTTATCTGCTTTCCCTCTATGCTTTCTACAGAGCAGTACAGTGTGATGATAAACCAGAGAAAGCTGTTGTTTCCTTTTGATCACCCTGATTTGTAATGTGAAAAGACAAGCCTTATTTTTATTCTTCACGGTGCTGTTCAGTAATGCCTGTTTTGAAAAGGCTACCAATAACGCAACACAGAGTCACTGCAGATTTCCATCTCTGTGCCCTACCTCGGCACTGATCAATTTTTCTCATACCCCCAGAAGAGGCATTGCTGCTTTCGTACATAGGTATAAGCAAAGAAATCCATTACTAACCATGAATCAGAGTACTTGTCTGGTTTCAGGTTTGTTTCTTATCTGGTTATTTATGATCAGTGTTTAATTTTCTTTCTTAATTGATGCACTTGTAATACTGGGGAAATTCATGTGGCCCTCTTCCCCTTTTGATAAACCAGAAACAAAGAAGTAAAGTTATGAAATGTGTACAGGGTCACAGTTGTAAGGCATGTAGTTTTAATTAAGTTTTAACTAATTCCCTTTATCTTGTCATAGTAATTATGACTGTACAAGTCATGTCACATTAATATGTGAAAGCAGCACTTTGGCATGGCTGGTCAAGGAACAAAGCCTGTATGACCTGCCTTGTTAAATTAAACCAGAGAGACTGATCAACTTGTATTTTGCTACCTCCTTTGATAAATTATGTTAAAGATGAAGAAAAGTGCCAAAGGGCCAGCACATCTTGGTGCTAAATATTGCTGAACTACAGCAGCAAACAAATTGAGAGAAGGGTTCTTGTAGACCTTTTAAACACCCTGGGCTTTGATAATGAAAAATGAAATGTCATGTAACAGTGAAGTAGCTTAAGTGAATTGATAATGCTTGAGCAAATCTAAACTTAATCCTTTTTGTATGATATGGTTGGATACTCTAGAGTTTCAGCTAATTTCTCTATCTTCTTTTAAGCAGAGGATGTCTTATACAGAGTAGACCTATGAGGTTACCTGGGGTTTGGTTCCACAGTACATTTGCTGGTTTCTGCTACTGAATCATCCAGACACTTGCTGAGAATGAGTGCAACGCAGTCCTCCCAGGCTTTGTAGGGCATAAAGTCTGCTCTGTTTGGAGAATGCTACTTTTCACCATTGCAGGAAAGTTGTTGGAAAGGAGTAACATACTATAAATTTGTGTTCTAGCTCACTTTGCAGTAGATTTCCTATATAGGCAAGGTCCTATCAGCAGCCTTGTTGCTTAACTAAGTCATCTTCAGTTCTGGCCTCTGTGCTGACTTATGCATGTTTGAACTATAGCAATTCATCTCTTTATTGCAATGTGAAGTCATGCTCATAACAACTAGAAAAAGGATGAATACCTTGTGTCAAATTCATGATGGTGATAGTCTGCTTCATCACCCCCACCCCACCTCACATGCACGCTTTCAAGGAGCAGAAGAGAAGTGCCATTTTCCTCATGCAATGCCAATAACTACTGGAGGGGTGCCACACAACCCCTCTGATTGCTATGTCAATCTTTATCTTTCTGAGTAATTTTTTGTTGTCAATAACTGTTGTGTCTGCTTCTGCTGTTTATGCATTAAGCTGCTGTAGGGACAATTTTTGAAATCCTGGTTGGATTCTCAGCTAAAGTCTATTGCCTTTTCACAGCAGAGACTTTAATCAGTTTTGAGGTTCAGTCCCCTTTTCCGTGAGGAATATACTGAGTAATAGCAGTACATCATTGCCACAACATTTTGCAGAAAGATTCAGAAAGACCTGTTTTCTCATTTCTGCATTCATTTCTTTCCAATACCTTGGGAACAAAAAGGACAAAAAAATTTCTTTTTCATACAAAGACATCTAGGAAAAGGGTATGCTTTAGGTCCTTCTGTCTGTAGGAGCAGCCACTGTTGGATGGTGTTCTTCAAAAAAGAGGAGATAGATTACGTAGGAAATAAAAGCATGACTCCATTTTACTACATACAAATTTTAACATTATGTACTTAAGTTTTACCCACATATAGAAAAATATTGCAGTCAAAGATGGATGACTTTAGAGGGTAAGTAATCAGGAAAATGACAAGTAAGAATAAAAAGCTTATTTAAGAGTCTGTTTGAGGTTGCCACCTGTTTGTCCACACCAAGATTGGGAAATTGCCTATAATTGCCATGCCAGTAAAATGAAACACAGCAGGTTTTGAGGGCACTCAGAGCATCCAAGACTTGTAAGATTATTTGTTAAAATACATAGCAAAGGCCATAGAATTCAAATAGAGGAAAATATAATAATTTAGAGACACTTAGGTTAAACTTTACAAAGACTGAGAAAAAAGGTAGCTGATGTGAACTTCTAAAAACTAACATTTTCCCACCATTTCAGTTAGCATTTCTATACCAAGTGTCTTTTGGCTGCAAAATATACCCAACATCTGATCTGGAAATGTTTTTTTAATAAATTAATTATGCAGGAAAGTAAGCATACACTTACTTCGATAAGAGACTTATTTTACAGACACTTGTATTTCGGGCATTTAAAAAACTGTCTCCTTAGGAAACATTTAATCAGACTCTCCTATATTTTTTCTGTAGCTCATTTGGAAATTAAATGGCCAAAGAGCAACTTTTGCCATGGTCAACAGAATAACTGAATGTTTTTTGAGAAAACATTGGCTTGGGAGTATTTACAAATCTCTGTAAATGAAGTGTCTGTAAAGGTACTTTCAATTGAAATAAAATATAATTGTGGTTTTTTACCAAGTTTTCAAAACAATGTGCAAAAATATCATCTTGCCTCTCTCAGACCTCTTCTGTACTTCCAGATTCACAACTAGCAGTACACAGCAAACCTGCATACTTACTGATGTTGTTTATTGCTGCACAATCTGCAAACAGGAAGCACCTGGGAGATTAAATCTCAGCGTGGATTGTTAAAAGGGCAAGAAATCTGAGACCCTGAGAAGGCAACTGCTGATACACTGAGACCATAGGAAGTATCAGAGTTATGGATCAAGCTAGTGATTGGCAGGATTCTTGCTTGACCAGAGGATTGAGATGAAAATTAGTGGGAAGTAGTGATTCAGAAAATATAAAAGTTCTGTCTCTGTTTGTGAAGAGGGACAGCCTGACTCCATCCTGGATGTGCTCTAGAATGCATTGCTAGATTTTCATAAATCAAGCTTCTTGTGTTTTTATGCTTGTTTATTGTTAATTGTGATGAAAACTTATGGAAGTTCCTTTCTGCTCTCCAGATAATTATCTCTCACTAATTATTAAAATGTGAAGGTTTGTGGACACTCTTTAGCAGTTGAGGGGAAAAGTACATGCTAGGAGAGTTTTCAGAAGCATCCATATAGTTATTAGGATTACTTTTTTTTCTCCCCCTTGTGCTTGAGTTTTAAGTGAATAGGCTTTTTAGCTTTGTTTCTGCTTGCTCTCTATTACAGAAAGAATTTTCACCATCTGACCCTGCATTAATCTAAGCTATGAAAGACTTTAATCAGATGCTGCAATGTTCCCATTTCCTGCGGGCTCCTAACATGAATTGGAACCTGCTGGAAACAGAAGCTGACTTTCTTGGTAATTCGTTGTTCAAAGTGAGCAGGAGATCTCAGGAGTGGCACCTTTTATTCCTCAGCAGGAGTGGAATCCCTACTTCATTGGAGAAAAAAAAAAAAAAAAAAAAAAAAAAAAAAAAGCAGAAACACTAGGAGTGAAACGAAAAGTTTAGGAAATAGAGGTTAAGAAAGGGGTTGGACAGAGGTATTAATGTAAGTCTGATGGAGCCTGCTCTTCAGGATCATGCCTTTTACTTCAGACATTCCTACCTGCTTACAGGGCTTGTCAGTGTAGAGGGGCTGCAGTGAAAGGTGTGCTAGCATTCCTACCTTACAGCCCAAATAGGTAGCTAATAGTATTAATTATAATAATATTAATTTTAATCTTGTTAATCTATATTATTAATCTTGTTTCCATCACAGAGTAACTAATACTTGCTCAACCCTAACTGCACCCAAACTCATATCTGGAAGTTAAAGGATCTGAATGCTGAATAATCTACATTCTAATCTGTATCATTCCCTGATATTAAACATTTTCTGCCCATGTGTCATAAAATCAGGGAACATTTTCTTTGTATTGTAAAGAAAAAAAAATAAATCTATCCTCTAAAGGGTTTAGTGAGCTAGTGACATTATAAGAATCTTTTTATTTGGAAGAGGAGAACCAGAATGCAATTTTCTAATGTAATCTTTATTCCAGTGCATTTCAGTGCTCCCCCAAAAGGAAAAAGATCTGCTTTTCCAGTTCCCCAGTTCAAGCAATATTTGTTCAAGAACACCACCCTACCCCTCTAAAACAGAAACTAACACAAAACAAACCCAACAAAACAACAAGAAAAAAACAACCTAGATTTTACAGCTTGGAGAATAGGAAACATAAAATTCCCATTTCAGAGCCTAGCCAGTGTGAGACAAAAATTGGAAACAAAAGTAAGAGGTGCAAAAAGAACACTTGTGTCTGTACATTTATTGGAAAGGAAGTAACAATAATAGCATTCTAATTGTAAAATATTCCTTTTAATTTGCATTAGCATTGATGCTGGTCAAAGATGAGCCTCGAAAAAGCCACTCCCTGCTTGTCCTGCTTACTCAGCTCAGTGCAGCAGCTGTTCCAATAAGCAATTTGATGTTTAGCACCTGAGAATTTGCTCTCTCCTTCAGCCAGGACTGCAAGCTCAACAGAATTTATAAAAGCATGAAGTTTCATAACTCTTTCTCCCTAATGCAATAGCCATAGAATATCTGGGTTATGGTGCATTCATTAGCTTTCTAGTGAAATTAATTTTTATATTTTAAGGCTTTATTTTATTATCCCCACACAATGAAAATTTCTTCTGTGTGTCCAAAAGGAAGGATTTAAAAGAAAAAGAAGGAATGGGGGGAGAGTACAAATGAAAGATGGTACTGATACTTACCTCCAAATGGCTCGATAAAGATATTCTTAGCTTTTAGCCTACAATCAGCAGTTTACTATTATTTACAGCTAAAAATTATGAAATAGAAAATTAGTCTTCATTATATTTTTCAGGTTTATTTTAAAAATGAAAAGTATTTCTCACATTCTCAAAATTTGAATTCACATAACTTATGGCTACTCTCAAGTGGACTTCCCTCCAAGTTTCTGGGTTTACTCTTCCAGTTTTTTCAGCTCTAGCAGATTTCAAATTAATGGCATTATATGAATTTTAACTTAAATTCCTTGAGTCATGGGACTTATTGTTGTTACTTTCTCATTATTGCCTCAGAAATGTTGGCTCAAACATAATGAAAAATTTCAGGAACAAAACTTTAAAGCCACTTAGGAAAAGAGTTCTGTTCTAGAGAAATATTGATGAATTTTTTCCTGTATTGCATGAATTCTTCCCAGAGTGGCATTGCTTCCTTAGGTATGACAAACTGTTCACCAATCCAATTTTTCCTAGCTTTGCTCCTACACCAGTTCTTGGCTGTTTTTATTTAGGCTTCTCAGGCTCTTGCCACCTCAGATTTGTTGGAGTTGGGTACATGGAGGATATAGTCTGAGAAACAGGAAAGATTTTGTGAAAGCAAGATTTGTCAGAGTAGTTTCACCTAAGAGCCCCTCAAAGTGTGGTTAGAGCCTTTTCAAGTGGATATACAACTAAGTCTGATCCCAAAAGGGAGCTCTGTGTTTGTTTCCAAGACTTTGACCTCTGTGGCATTAAACTTTGCTGGGATAGGTGGAGGGAAAAGGAAATGGGGAAGGGAGGGACAAGGTTAAAAACCTCTCTCACTGGATGCAGCTCTTATTTCTCAAACGTTGGACTGCTTTTTTTCTGAACTGTTTAACAGCCACCAGAAGTAAAAAGTTAGACCATGAAAAAATTCTGATGGGGATGAGAGAATT
Source organism: Pyrgilauda ruficollis (assembly GCF_017590135.1). Classification (NCBI taxonomy): domain Eukaryota; kingdom Metazoa; phylum Chordata; class Aves; order Passeriformes; family Passeridae; genus Pyrgilauda; species Pyrgilauda ruficollis. The sequence continues at coordinate 10,876,974 of NW_024508100.1, read as the reverse complement.
AAAAAACCCTGGTAATGAATCATCAGTTTCTTTTATGATTTACTGCTAAAAAGGAATATTTCATCAGCTGTACAAGACATTGCTGTTAGCTCTGTAGTAGTTGCTCTTGGAAAAATCTTAGTGTGCAGCAGAATAGATCAAAGCAAACCCATCCTCATATTGGAATTAAAAAATGGGTTTGTAGCTTGCTAACTGATTTACCAGGATTACTGAGAGTTTCTGGGCCTGTTTCCTGTGAGGCTCTAAGGCACTGAGGTGAAAGGATTTGGAAGCTGAAGGTGAGGTTTTCAATGATTGCAAGGTGGAGAATATAAACCAAAGAGAAGGTGAAAAGGATCCTAGCTATGGAGGACCTCCTCTCTGAATACAGATTTAGGATTCTTTATTACCCTATTTTCATCAGACATAGCGTGGTATGAAGATAATTTTGCAAGATTATGGACTTTCATGGTATTTATGAGGAAATTTATGTTCATTTCCTCAAGACAAAGATATCTTGGCTACTTTTTTGACAGAAATAAATTGCAAAATGCATCTAAAGATCTTTTTAGTTCATTCCTGTTGGAAAACACCACAGATCTGTAATTTGCTTGAAATTATTCTGTCTTCTGTTTCCTCTGTAGACTTCAGTGAGATTTTGCTTTTATAATTGTTTTGGTCACAGCAAACACTTTCTGTTATGCCTCATATAGCAAAGGACTGCTGTCTAAAAAATTCAGAGGAAATTAGGAAGTCAATATTTTTTGTGTTTGGCATTCTGTCAGAGCAGAAGGGATGAAGTTACAGGGAGAATTATCGTCTTCAGTATTTGTGCACTTTCAAGCATGACATTCTTAAATGTAGTTGCTTGCATGGGAGAAGATGAACTTCTTAAACAAGAATCAGCAGCAATTTGTGTTAGTACACTGCTTATGTGTGCAGTAGTGTTGTCTGAGTATTGATGACTCTGGTATTAGAATTGCATTTGATAGATCCTGTCCTATATTTCTGGATATGTCACTTTGCTTTTGTGGCATATTCCATTCTTCTTCTTTTGTCTGTTCAGACTATAACTTTCTTGGAGTTAGGAGATTGTGCAATCATCATAATAAAAGACAACGATGAAACTATGAGAAATCTATTCCTTCAGAGGGTTTTCTAGACAGTGCTGCCATATGTGAAGTCATCCAGCATTCAAGAGCAGTCTGGTTTTACTTCTTCAGTGCCTTTGGAGACAAAAGGATTTTGTATCTATATGCAGATAAAAGTTCTTTAAAATTTTTTGGATCTCATTGTTGATTCTGTGGACATATGTATGCTATCTCAATGTTCAATGTTTTGTGATCATGCTACAATATTAAAAATACAGACTGTTGTAGAGAGGGCTGTCAGTAGAGGCAGGCAGTATAAACAACACAAATAGTGTTGTTACCAGGCTTGGCAAGATCATTATTCGGAGGGGGTTTTGGTTATATTAGTTGAAATGACAAACACATTTGGAATGAAATGAGATTCAATAGCAAATTGAGATTAATCAAATGAATATGGCATGCCTTCAACTGATAATGAGGTTTGTGCAGATGTGCACTGCTTTCTCTGTTCCAGTGATTCCAAGTACACATGACTAGCTGAACTGTGTGGATTGTAGTATTAAAACTAGCTGTAACTTCACTGATCTCTTGTAACAAGAGGTTGCTTTTGCTTGAAATGCAATAAGGACTCAAATTCCAGGAAAGAGTTGCTATTCAGCTTAGGAATCTCGTTTCATTTTCTGTCTTCAGGTTCTAAACTAGAAGTTCTCTACGTGTGCACGTGGTGCCACATGACACAGGTTAAATGTCAGCATTGTGGCAGCCAGCTTCCTCTAAGGGACCTATACTAATGACAGCTATTGATCCAGTGCTCAGTGTAGCTCCAAGGAAAGACCAGCTTCAATGCTTTTCCCTTCTCCTGCCCTCTCATTTATAGTGAAGTTGCCCAAGGACATGGCTTTCACCCTTGGGGATGGAACCTACTTATTGGTGAAGTACCCTGTGCATTCATTTATCAGATTTTACTGCTACATTTTTATTGCATGTTTGTAGCTAGAACTTTCCACAAGAAGAAATCTTTAATATGATGTGAAAATATCCACAGGCGCCATTAATATTACTTCAGATGTGAAGATCTCACCCATCAGTAGTACAATGCTGTGTAGAGCAAAAGTGCTTCTGTGCTCAGCATGGGGTAACTTTTATTAGCTGAAGGAAGTTTTAGAGCGCTATTACAAAATAACAACTGTCTGGTTATGCTGTGTAGCCTCTCAGTATGTCTGTTGATTACCATACTATTAGAATATAAAAAAAATTAACTTCAAATAATATTTTTATAAATGGAAATTAAAATTTGATAAATTTGTATTTTTGAATATGATTATGAAAAAACTCAATTTGATATCTGGCTTTTAAGGAATTCAGAGTGCTACTAAGTAAACCTTTAGGCTTTGATTCTTCATTTTATGGAGCACATTAAAATTGAAGTAAAAATGATGCACAGTATCTGTGAAATGCCTTGCCTCAAATTTTTGAATCAGTGTGTTGTCTGTGGCTATTATTTATCACACATATGTAAAGAAATGTGTACTTAATGGGTTTAAATAACGACTGGAGAAATTAATGGCAAAAGCCACACAAATCCACCTTCTGTTCAGGTGGCCTTGTCTCTCAGCAGCAAATCCAGGGAGGCTCGAGTGTCCCTGGGAAAGTAACACTGTGTTCTGCTGCTGGCTGCAGCAGAGTAGGGCAGGACTAGATGGACCTGTGCTGTAAGTGCTGGCACCCTTGCTCTAGAGCACAAAGTATAACTCCCTCACCCAGGGGATGGAAATAAAGCCAAGACCAGTATATTTCAGTGAACACATTCTCTTCTTATGAATAGCAAAATGGAAAATTCTACAACATAACAGAGTTTAAGATATTTGCTTGTTTAGAATAGGGAAGAAAATGTAACTCCATTTTTTCACCCCCTCCTTTTAGAACAGAAGGAAAACAGGTGATATGAAAATCTTAATCTGAGTAATCTGTATTTTCCACCTCTAAAATAATCTTCATCACAGAGATAAGTCTGCATCTTTGGTACTTTGAAGACAGAATTTGTTATATATATAGTTAACTTGAGGAAGTATTTCAGAATCTAGTCACTGCTAAATTATTTTCCTCTTAAATGCCTACTTTGCAGTTCGAAATTTAAAATATCTGAACCATATTTTTGGTGATCAGTCCTGCTGAATAAAAAGTGCTGCATATAAAATTGTTGTGCTAAATAGCTTGCTGGAAAAACACAAGAATATCCATCAAACAGTAATGAAATGGAACCTGCTAATTTCAAAAGGTTCCCACACAGAACTTCCTGGAATGTAGTGTAACATCTGTAAATGCTTCTGATGTCTGGGACCATATTCTTAGCACAGGCATAGACATCATCCCAAAAGAGCCTTTTTTTAACTTAAAATGTGACACAGAGAGATAAACCAAGGGAGAGAGAAAGGAAATGACCGGTGATTTTGAACCATTAATATGTTAGGCATGTCAAATGCCCCATGGAGCCATGCAGTGCCTTAACCAAGGATTAATTTAGTCTGAACCATAAACTAAAGATAAAACAAAATTGCTGTGAAATGCTAATAAAAAAATTTCTTCCAAAGCTACTCTATCAAGCAAATCTTAAGAGAAGAAAATGTTCCACGGCTGAAGACTGATTAAAGAGCTAAAATGGAATGAAAGAGAGAAAATAATAAAAATCCAAAATAATGCAGAAAACAGAGCTGTCAGTGCTAGGTATGCTAATAACCTTGCTGCTAAATCACCAGCTTTCAGATCGCTTGTACTTCATAAGTTTTGCCTTTCTGTGAAGATAAATACATTGAAAAAAATGAGATTGAGTCAAGGTGAGGGTGGGGTTAATAATCTGATCAAGAACAAGAAGAGATAAACCTCAGTTTAACTAAGATTCAAATGAATAAATGTAGGGATTGAAATTATGGTGGTTAACACCAGGAAGCAGCCTCCTTTTGGGACACAAGTAGAGTAGCTTTGCCTGGAAATGGTATTCTAACATTTAACCAGGTTGAGAAAAAAAATCCCCAAATAATTGAACTGGATGGATAAAGCTCCATTTTTAAAGGAATTCCCATTGTCCCCAGTTGAAAAAAACCCCTCTCAATACACTGTCAGCAACTCAGCTGTTGGTTGCAAGATGCCAGGAACAGATTCAGTGAATGATTGTTGTTGTGATTGCCAATACGTTAAAAATAGAACAAGAAAAGACACGGTATATTATAAAAAGCTCAAAATAACAGTTTGTAGGGTTCTTTTTTTCCCTAAAAGAAAGAGAAGAAAAGCTAAAGGGAAACCAAAATAAAAAGGCAGAAGTAATAGAGGTTAGTATGTCTGTAATATTTAGTAATGCTGGGTTTATTTGTCCTGTAAGAGATAAAAACTTCTCTAAACAGAAAAATATGTATAAATAGTAACCCTTCATGAAATTCCAGTACAGAGACACATCTTTAGTTTTTATTTGAAACTCAAAGATTCTGTTGCTTGCATATAAGCTACACATTCCCAACTATAACAAGAGCATCCACTTACATGTCTTGGCAGACCAAATCAGAAATGCTGAAAGGTGGTCTTAGCAAATGTTAACATTACCAAATGCCTTGACATACACTAAAATGTTTTTCTGCTTGACCCTGTAATGTACTGTACTTAAAAACCCAAAAAAGTTGCACTCTGCACCCAAGTGAACTGTGCTGGGAAATCACTAAATCTGACCCAAGACTTGACTCCATACCCTCAAAGGGAGTATGTGCTGCTTGGAGGGCTGCAGCCAAGGTGCTCATCCTTTCACTGCTGACCTTCTGAAATGCAGCACGATTATTCCACTGAAAGTTAATTACTTTCAAAGAATGAATTAGGCTTGTTTTTATTGTTTTGGTTTGTTATTTTCCCAACAGTTTTAGAAATTAGACCCTTCATAAAGAAGACTGTGATGAGACCTGAATCTCTGAATGGATGTGGGTGTTTTGGCCCTGAAGAATCAGAGGGCTATAGCTGGAGGCTGCGTGGGACAGTTTTATCTGGCAGAACACAGACTGGTGTGTTCTGAGAAGAAAGGAAGGGGAAAGAAGACCACCAGCAGAGCACTCTGTGAGGAAATGATGCACTTCCCCACATTATCTGCTTCCTTGTCTTTGTATACCATGTTAGGGTACTGATTTTTCAGGAATATCTCTGGGAATGAGGGAGTTTATTTGTGGCCATTTTTTTAGGGATTGCTGACTCGTGCTCTCTTCCTGGAAACAAAAGGAAACTTTTGTTCTACTAAGTTCAGTTGCTAAACATACTGACTTCACATCATAGAAAGGAGATATTGGTGACATCAGGAGATGAGTGATTCAGGATTCCTTTGGTTCCTGTTCACACTGTAAAGAAGGTGATATCTGGCCTAGGATCGTCTTCAAATGTTTTTCTCCTTCCCTGTTTATATCAGACATCAGGTGCTTTCAGTGACCTCCATAAAACAGATTGAGCAGAAGAAAACTGGCTCTGCTGCAGCCACCCCGTGGAAAATCAATCATTCTCCTTGGCAGTGCAGCAAAAAAACCCCCAAAACCAAAAACCCAGACAAACAAACACAACCCAAACACCACTCTATGCCATACATCAAGTTTCACAGACTTTGCTCAGCTGAGCAGCCCTACAGCAGAAATTTAATTTCCAGTTTTGGGAAAGGCCCAAGCACTGGGAGTGCTACTAAAGGAAAAGCTTCCTCATTCAGGGCATCTTCCACATCTGTGTATTCAGGAGAGCAGCATTAAAGATCAGAATTAAGATGGAAATAATTTTGTTTCTTGCTGTATAAATCTTACACATTTCAAAAATACCCATTTCAAAAGAAGGATCCAATGTGCCTAAGTATTCAGGATGTAATTATTATGAAACCTATTTAGGCCAAAACAGGTTCTATAAAGCTTGGATTATATAAAACTTTTATTTAAAAAGGCAAATGAAATTGTTCCATCAATTCTACCGGTCAACAAAACCAGTTTCCTGAACTAAAAAATTTGCAATGTTTAGTTCTTAGCTAAACCATTTTTTACTTTATAGAGCTTCAGAATTATAATGTCTCTCTCCTCTCCTCTCCTCTCCTCTCCTCTCCTCTCCTCTCCTCTCCTCTCCTCCCTGATGCAGAAGCACATGTAAAGTCTGGGGACAAAAGGTCTTGGGTGTGGAATGAACTTTGAGTGGACATTAGGTGAATTGAAACTGACCTTCTTTAAGAAAGGTTTTAAAACCTCTGTGTCTGATAAAGTCCTTCCATCGAAACTACAATGTCACTTGCAACACCAAGCAGTCACTTTTTAAAAAATAGTTACAATTCTCTAAAATATCACTAAGAACAGAATATTTTTACAACCCCAACAGACAGAAGGGCCAGAAATTCCACATGCTTTACTAGAGATTTCATTAGCACTAATCATTTTTATGTAGAAACATTCACAATCTCCAAAGCTGATGACAGTACAAACACTCAGATAAGAGGAAGAAGGGTTTTAATGCAGTAAGAAGGTTTATTTTTTTCATTGTCTTGCCTTTCAGTGTAATTTCTGTAGGCTTTCACAAGTACTGATCACTTACAACATAAGGGACGTGGAAGCCTTGTGCTGGATGAAATAATTTTGAAATGTCTGACTGTGATATATATAAAAGACAAGAATGTGATGACTTTTTTATAGAATTATTTTAATTAGAATGATGTTTTCCTAAGTATTTTATACCAGAAAAGTGAAACTGAATATGAAAAAACATTTTCTTTAGAGCCAAGTCCTTTTTCCAGGGTCATGGCTTTATAGCTAAACTTAATGTACAATTATTTCATGGATACTGGTAAAAAAACCACATCCCATTTACTTAAGAGCAGCAAAATTATTCTTTACTTGCTACCTCAGCCCTTTGCTGTAGCTCTGCATTGGACCTGCTTTTAGCTCTTGCTGTCCTCTCTCCTCCATCCCACCTCAGCACAAGATTTGATGCAAAAAAAGTTCAAAGCAGGATAATGAGGCAATTTTGGAGATGCTTAAGGGCACTGGTCCATGTGTGGGCAGTAGCATGGAAAAATGTACAGGGTTTATTTAATAAATTAAATGGGCAGGATAGGCTGATCTATTGGATCAAGCCCAGCCATGGACAGAAGGATTTTTCAGTGGTGATGGGTGAAATGCATCAGGTGGTGTATCAAGTAGAGATAGGAAAAAAATTAAAGAATTATGTAATAATACCTGAAAGGAGATTGTAGCAAGTTGGGGCTTGGTCTCTTCTCCCAGGTAGCAAGTGACAGGATAAGAGGAAATAGCTTCAAGTTGTTCCACAGGACATTTAGGTTGGATATTAGGAAAATTTCTTCACTGAAAGGGTGGTCAGGCATTGAAACAAACTGCTCAGGGAAGTGGTGGGGAATCACCATCCCTGGAAGTGTTCGAAAGCTGTGTGGATGTGGCACCTGGGGACAGGTTAATGGCGAACAAGGTGGAGCTAGGTTATCAGGTGGACTCGATCTCAGATGTCTTTTTCCAACATTAGTGATTCTGTGCTTCTTTTACTCTAAGAACTGGATGAAGATGGGAAAAGAACATTAGAATGGCTCAGCTATTTCTGTTGACTTATAGTTTTCCCTCCAAAGATAAAAGTGGCAGCCTCTGGAAGCTTGGTTTGGAGATGGGAGCTACACGAACCTGGTGCGTCAGACTGGCTTCTCTGCTTGGCTTGTCATAAATTCCCTTCCACCTCTCCAGTCAGCATGAAAATTTTTGCTTGGTTTGGAGATTTTCTTCTTGCTGCTAGATTAGCTTGTCTCCACTTGAGCTTGCACAGAAATCATTGTATTTTGGAGCCTTTACATGGTATGAGATCTGCTTCCTCAAAGTGGGCTCTGCATTAATGCCCAGTAAAACATCTCAGTTTTATGGGGAATGATAAAGCTTTCAAAAAGAAGATGCAGCTCAGGAGGAGTTTAAGATCTGTCTATGAGGTATTTTGTAATGATGATGCTTTTGTATATACAGGTTAGAGTAACCAAACCCACTTGTTAGAGGGAAGAGCCAAAAAATAGCAGTGATTCTCATCACTACATTTTTCCTGCATATAAAACCAGCAACGTTATGACTACAAGAGCAGAAATTCCTTTCTTTTCTAATCAACAAAGCAGGCATAAGCAAAAGAAAAATCGTTAGGTGTGCCCAACATGTGTAATGTTATACTTGTACACACAGTATACTTCAGATGTACACCACAGGGGTACAATGGGATGTATTTAAGCAGCAAGCACTGTCACAAGACTGCTCACAGCAAAGAGCTTCAAGGACTTAAGAGATCCAGTAATACGAAATTAGATGAATAGCACAGTGGTTACCCATATAGAATAAAAAGTGATTGTAAGTGAAGCTATTTCAATTTAGGTAAAGTATTAAATGGGGTCCCTGGGGATCATTACTTGAATTTGTACTGTTTCTAATCTATAAAAATGCCCTAGGTGAAAAACCTAACTGCAAACCCATACAGTTTTCTGTGAAATAAACATGGGAGAAGGTAGAGTACAGAACAGTCAATGAACAAATGTAACTTTGAACTAGGTCAGCATATAGCAAACAGAATCTGTTAAAGAATATATAGCCAAGCAGATGGGATCTCAGAGCTGGGTAAATCTGACAGGAATAGAACTGCACTTGGTTGAGAAAAATTTAGTACAGAACACAAATGAATTGTGGTAGAAGGCAAGAAAGAACTGGTCATGTAGTTCATGGAGTCTCCAGCTGAAAGGCTGGAGACTCTGACTTTGAAAAGCATAATGGCAGAAAGTAATATTTCATCTCCAGCAAGGGAAAGTGGAAAAACTTGCAAACTCCAATTCACTTTTGGAACAAGCAATTCCAAATTAATTTAAACATGAAGCGTGATCCAGCTTACTCTGCACCCTGAAGAAAGCTAGGGAAGTTTGAGATGAATGCTGGCAAAATCTACTGCCGACCAATTTAGAAAACCTCCAGTGATCTATCCCAAAAACCTGGGCCAGAATCAGATGCACTTCTTAATGCCTTCCAGAAAAAAAAAACAAAAACAAAAAAGACCAAAAAAAAAACTAGCAAGGAGACTTGGAAGAAGTAAAAGGAAGTGTCAGAATTTTTGTCCCAACATTTAAGAGTAATACATGAAACAGTTTTCCCTGTGGATTATTCACCTTAGCCTAATTTGCTTAAATGCCTTGCTAAGTTAAAGATTTTTCTATTTGTTTTAGTTTGTTTGTTGGGTTTTTGTTTGTTTGTTGGGGTTTTTTTGGTTAGTTTTGTTTTGGTTTGGGGTTTTAATTTTATTTCCTCATACGGGATTTATATTTCTGTAATTTTGAAGTGAGATTTATAATTTTGTCATTTTGTTTTGTCTTAACTTGTAGCTCTGCCAAAAATTGCCTACAGTTTCCAAAAATGCTTTTCTATTGTTTGTCTCCAGTAAAAAGATTATCTAAAAAAACCCTAGGTGCGTTTTATATAATCAACTGTGTTGTCAGATATAACTGGGTGTTGACTGGAATTCCCACATGACCATGAAAAAATGATTGGCTTTTTTTCTTTTTGTTATACATGAATACGATTTTTTTTACCAAAGCCTATTTACTATGACAACCTCTCACATGATACATGAAAAATATTTTAACTACATTATATTCTTTCACTTCTATCAGTACTTTTTGTTTATCAGGTGCAAAAATGCCTGCATTTTACACACCTGTTCCTTGCTCTGTAACGTAGCTGTAAATAAAGTATGGTCTTGATCTATCTCTTTTATTTCTTCTCTTTTAAATATGATGCACAGTGTGTGTACTCTGTTATCTGTTTCTCTCTTTATGCCCAGAACAATGTGTCTCCTGGGCTCCTCTTTTGGCATAAAGTAAGAACAACATTTCTACAGGCAATGGAATTAGCTATATTTTGTTTTCCGACGCGAACTTTGTCCACAGAAGACTGATTCAAATTCTCCTTTAATAATTTTGGTGTATCTGCTTGATAAGACTGAATGTAGGATGAATTTTTAACATGGTAACAATTATTCCTTTCCACTGCTGATACTTCATTTTCTTTCTCACCTATGTGCTTAGTTCCCTCCCCAGAGGAAACAGTCATTCCTGTAAGTTGTATTTTTCACCCATTTATGTTCCATTACCTGCTCCTAATTACTCCCTGGTTCGTGAGCTGGGTTGATGTACAAGAAAGCAATGTCCTGCTTGGTCTGGCCAAGTTACAGACTATTCACCTGTATTGGAGCAGTGAGCTGACAGACGTGGTATTTCCTGTCAGCAGCCCTCATTGCTGGAGCTTGGAAACTTTTGTGAAGTGATAGAATCAATTTCATGCATTTAATTTAATTCCTTACTTCTTTCTGTTGTGGCAGATTAAATTGCCAAAATGGCTGCAAACTTCAAAACTCACCCATAACCTTATGCCAATTGTTCTTCTGTTGTGTATCCTTAATTGTGACTTCAGTGTCAGAGAATTGCTTACCTTTCATAAACCCCGTCTTTATTGCGTACTGGACAACTCTGGTCGTGCTCTAAGTTATAATTGCATAGTTCAGGGTTACTTCTGCATTTTTTAGTGAACACTCAGTTTTTCTTCCAAAATGATCATATCTCAGTCACAAGCTTATCTCATAGCTGGTCCTAGTTAGACTTGTAAAATTGGCTTAGATTGATCACAAACCCCTTCTATAATTTCACATTCTTCTGTGCCCTGATTAAAAAAGCACATACTTCATGTGTTTCATTTTTACAAGGAATGCAGTGCTCCTTGAATTTCTGGTACTGCTTCATACTTACACTTCTCTAAGATAGCTGAAAACTATTAAGCATTTTGTTCTGAGTCAGCCATGCTATGTGAAAATCAGACCACCTCCCATGTATCTTCTAGTTTTTTGGCTCCTATTCCTTGCAAGTGCATCTGAAGAACTGTGTGAACCTCCTTATGTTTTTCCTTTTTGTAGATGTTTCCAGCTTTCTTCATGCTTTTAGTTCCCTCATTCTTCCACAGTGCACGTAATTTAAAGAACAAAAATGTCATTACTGCATCCGTTGCTGACCTGAAATCAGACTCAAGTTTCTGTTCAGAGTGCAGGTAATCCCAGTTTTGTGAGCAGATGTTGCCACCTTCAGAGAAGTGTTTGTCCTTATCCCTGAAGCTGGGCTGTGCAGTCCTGCAGCGCTGCTGCTGTATTGCAGTGGGCAGCTGCACAGGCAGCCAGGCTGAGCTTGTCTGTGTGAACGGGCAGAAGTGGCAGCATGTACCTGGGGAGGAACAGGAGGGATCCAGCTGCACCTTATTGCGCTGGTTTGCAGTCAGATCAGTTTAGACAAACCCTGAAATCACACCTGCAGCCATCCATCATCCAGTTTTGCTTCTGTGTCACACGCGTCATTCAGTCACGTGTGATGTTGTAGGTACAACAAACTGCCCTTTGCCTGTCTGTGCCTCTCATTCCTCATCACTTCTTCACTGAGTACCTCTGGACTATGTTACAATCTTAAGCATGGTTAAAGATTGGCAAATCCCGGGGAAGCTTTAGTTTTCTTGGGTTTAAGCTCTTTTATTTTTTTTTTCCCAAATTCTGGACAGTATTATTGTACTAGTATTTATTCAAGTAGAAAAATGGCCTCCACACTGAGAGTATGGCAAATTATATTTACCTTTATGTCTCTTGGTTTAGAGATATTTATCTGCTAGAGCATATTCAGAAGTAAAAGACTCACAAAAAACCAAAATCTTCCCCTTTTCTCTGCCTGGTCCTTTCAGCACAGCAGAAATGGTCCAGTGCTGAGGTGATGTTTTCCAGAGTAAAGAAAAGTAAATTAAATTACAACTTCTTTTATTCTAACAGTCACATTTCTACTGAAAGATGGCTGAATTTATACATGAAATGCACAGATTAAAGAGTTCCACCGCTCAATAGAATTTTAAATTTTAAAAAGCAGCTGGTTTTTTTTTTTTTCTATTTTAATTTACATCATGAAACTAAATGCACGTCATGGGAAAAGAAAAAAAGAACAAACCTGGTGTTTATAGATGGGCATTGGAACTGAAGCAAGAAAAGCAAAACAAACGAAAAGTGGTTTTGTACTGAACTGCTTTCCTCCTTAACCTTAAATAACAGCTCTCTCAATGTTGTTGATATCCAGAGCATGGTGGGAAGAGCTGAGATCCACAGGCAGGGTTGCAGTTGGGAATAGCAGCATTTTTCACGAGACTCCCCTGAGCAAAGCACCCCATCTGTTTCGTAACACCGCTGCCTGTTTCTAGGGCCACATGTGAGACACAGCTGGCTGGAAGCCTCAGTGGTGGTTTCTGGCACAGGGGGCTCCTGGAGCTGCAGAGGGAACCCTCTGTGCTGAACTGGGAATGCAGAAGTTGCCAACGTCACAGCAGGGGACAGCAAGATGGGCTCTGGAGGAGGAATCCTCCTGCACAGCCACTTAACAGACGACAGTGAAGGGAGGCTCCTTACCAGTAAATCAGTGGGATTCTAGGACAGCCTCCCACAAGGACTAGTGTGACAAGAAAGCGAACTGGTTCCAGCATCGAGTTTTATAAATGTACAGAAGTGATTTTATACTGTTATTGTATAAAAACAGGGAATAGTTCTCTGTGATTAATGATGTTTCTACTAGATTTAAAGTCTAAAGCCAATAAGAAAGACATTTTCTCAATTGAAATACATAGGTGGAATGGTGGAATGGTTTCACTGTGGAAACCTTCAGCACATCTGAAAAGGCTTTGTCACAGAAACCTTAACAGAAATGTAACCCTGGAACACCAAAATGCTTATTCTGTATTGATGACTTCTGTACTGATGGGTACATCAGTAACTGCTACAGAATGCTGATATCCTGTCATCTTGAATCTATCACATCCTCCTAGGACCTAAAAAAGTTATCTGCAAACTGCAAAACCAGGTTGCTTTATTTTACCAGAAACCTGTGATACAGTAATGCAAATGGTCCGTCACTCTGGCCATTACAAATTGGAGGGGGGTGTAAAATAAAATAAACTGCATATAGAAGAAACCCCATGGTAAATTGTGAGTTTTCATGTTGAACTAAAAATCATCCTATTTGTGTGGGGCTGCTACAGAATTTTTAGTTCACGGCACTAGAATTACATAAAGAACCAGACAAATTAGACAGAACTGCTTGGTGCAATTTTTAGGCATTGGCTATTAAATCTGTCTTCTCCTGTGAACAGAGGATTTCCTGTATTGTTTTTTGCCCTCTGGTGAGAAAATCTGCAAGTAAAACTGAAGTATTTACAAAAAGAGAAACTTAACAGATACAGTTTGGATCATTCTGAAGTTAGAACTTGATTACAAAGACACAAATTTCTCATCTTTACTTAAATGTATAGTAAAAATATTCTGAAATATGCATATTAAAACTTATAGTTATTACAACCCTCATTTAAACATTATTTCAATTTGGTCAAATATAGTTTAAGCTGTCTTTTAAAAAATACTGCCATACCATGAGCATCTCGGAATAATCCTTTATATTAACTGCAGCAAGCTTCTAAGAATGCTCTGATAGCAAGACTGTGAAGTGCAAGTTTACATGCAGTGTTGAAGATGTTCATTAAAATTGTAATTAGGCTCACGATTAAATTCAGTCGCAGTAGAAACTTTGTGTGTAAGTGTTGCTACAGGAAGAAACCTCCAGTCTGAAAATTAGTTCAACAGTCTGAGCTATTTTAATTATGCAGAGTTGATTATCATTGGAGAAAGAAACCTTTATTACTGCACCAGAATACTGATTCCTTCCACCCCCCAGCACACTGCTTGTTTTTCTGGGTTAGACTGTGGTCTGTTTTGCTAGCCTAATGATGTTCTGTGAAATAATAAGAAAGTTAATCTAAGTAAGTTCAGGATCCTACTATTAACATTTTATTAAATGACCATTCATATGATAGCACCTATGTTATTTGTCATGTTACAGTGGTAGCTTCTAGTTGTATATAGAAACTTTTAGTGAGGTGTTTTTTAATTTGCAGAATTTTACAAAGCTTCATTCCAAGGCAACATCTTGTTTCCATTTTTGCAAACCTAAAGCTAGTGACAGAGATGCTGATGGATGGCTTTAACTGTTTCAAATGTCACAAATATACCTAAATTTGGCAAATCTGGGTATAGCAGAAGGAAATGTCCCTCCCCCTATTCATGTCTAATTTGATTATCGACAGAGTCCCCTATCTTAGCAGCAGATTTTATACATCAGTTGAGAAGAATTTGATTCTCTGAAATGGAACTTGACTTTATTTCAAGTGAAAAAGCAGAGGGTACAGCACACACTCTCCTTGCCAACCCCTTCAAACACATGTCCTAGTATGGTTTGGAGGTGATGAGTAGCTGTGCAAAGATTTTTGGGCAGGGTAATCTGACTGCAGCACTGTGCTTTGCTCCCTCACTTAGTCTGCAGTGGCCAAAGAGTCAGGGTAGCTGTTGCCCTGGCCTGAAATGGTTCTTCAATCCATCCCCTAATTTTCATCTGTTGTCCTTAATTTCCAGGCTTCACACACAGATTAGTCATTGCTATTTTGTTTTAACAGTACCTTCAGGATTCCTTTATTTTTGTGTGTTTTTTTTTTCATGTCTGCTGCTTTTCAGATGTGTGTACCTTTTCCAAATGTGCCAGCTTTCCCCAGGCTGGTTCTTATTTGTATGTGTATCTGCACTTCTGAGACGCTTGGAGATGTGTATATATTGAAACTTGGTAAGCCATGTAAGTCATGAACTATTTCTTTAATTTTTCATAAAGCAATGGATATTTCAAAATAAATTGATGTATTAAGTCAGATTTACAAACTTAAATCCCAACTACTTATTTAGGTACTCAGATTTGATAAATTCTACTTTTGCCCTACAATCTATGTTTCAGTACCTAGAAATATATATTTTTATTTGAAAATAAAGCATTTAAGGTGGAGTTAGGTTTATACAGGTGAGCTAATTCACATGGCAAGGCATCACCAGATGAAAGAAAGACTAGGCAATTCACTGAAAGATGTGGCAAGTTTGTTCTGTGGTTTAATATAAACATGCAGTTCTTCATCCACTTGCAATTGTTACTGCTGATAAAAATAGAGAAAACCCTCATCTAAGACTTCAGACCAAATAGATCTCACTCTGTTGTCACCTCTCAGTTGTAGAGAGAGGCAGCAGCTCTCGTAAAACCAAAATACATTACATTTCTTTTTTAATTTTTAAAAATTTTTTTTAAATGAACTGGTTTGTGTCTGCCTGAAAGTGTTTGGTTTATTGGATGCACAAGTTTAAGATTAATTCCTGATTGCTGTAGGTGTTGCTACATGGTTATTTTTTGTATTTGTAATTATTTCCAATAGTGCACTGTAATAGGTGCTATCCACATATTGCTGACAGCCTGGCCTGTTATTAATGATGGTCCACATTATTCTTTTGGGAGGGAAGAACAGACCTACAACTTTGTGATCTGATTGAATTCTTGCTGCTGGCAAATGTATTTTGAAAGGATAAGGAAGTTTCTGATGCAGAGCCAGCCTGGGTGGGTACATGGGGGTAAGAACCCCAGACAGTGACAAGGGTGGTTTCTGTCATAATTGAATAATGATTTTACTTGTTTTTTTGTTGGCTTTGTGTTGCCAGGAAGTGACTGAGCAACCCTATCTCCACATTAACTAAGGCTAGTTAACAGATTTGTTAGGTGTTTTCACAATAACAACCCTGTCATAGGCACCTAAGAGTTCCAGAGTGGTTTCTCCTTTCTGGGCAGACTGCTTATGTCCAATTTACTCCACAGGAAGGCAGAGGGTATGTGTCCTCTTTTTAATTTGGTCAAGTGTAAGCATCCAGTGTAGGCAAACATAGCTCTTCGTCGTTGCTGGCAGTTTTTTTGCAGGATATGTTGTACTTGCTAGATAGTTCCAAATTAAGTAAGAAATGAGTGGGACTCTCATGGATATTCCATAAAATTCTCTACAGTTCCTTTACTTTGAGGGGATTTTTAAAAATGGAGGAAGGATGGAAGGGAAAGACTGAAGGAGGTAGCAGTACACATCTCATTCTGGGCCTTGAAGTATTTTCTGAAAGGATTTCAGACTCTTGATCTCACTGAAAATTATTTTTAAAGACACCGTAGTAGTTCCTTTATAGAGTTTTTACATTAAGTTTTACTTCATATGGTACAAGGTACATGGTAATGGTGGTTTTGGTGTTTTTAACTGATTTACAGAATATATTTTTTCTTTCATGTTATTTTCTGTCTTGCAGTCTGTATTAGAGAAATAAGGGGTAATCATATTCATTGTGCTTCTGCTTGGTGACAATTGGTGCTGCTATCTTTTTACTACAATGGAGCCTCTTAGTCATGTGTCATCTCCTTAATATGATTTTTCAAATAAATAAGTTTTTACTTTATTCCAGCCAATTGACTGTGTTTATTATAATGCATATATCTTTCTCCATTGAAATCCTAAATGCAGGAAAAATATGAGTTTTAAGAAATATTAATGTGACATGATCAATATGAGCCTTACCAGCTTTGACAGTAACATAAGTGAAGATATTCCTTAGTCTGTCTCTGTCTTCTTAAACAGCCCTCTGCAGATCATGGTGGATGGATTGACATGAAAGTAATTTAAATAGTCATTTTTATTACTGATTTAAACCCTGAAGCTGGAAAAAAATTGTCTCAAGTAATAGACTTTTAAAAGGCTTTTCCTCCCACCACTTTCTGAAAGAGGAGTTTGTGCCAGTTGATAGACAATGCATTTGTACTTTGAGAGTTGCAGCTGCCATTGAGTGTTGATTTACCACAAATTTTTGCCTTTACAATAAAAGAAACACTTGATGGTTATCCCATACACACTATTTAAGGTATTCATAAAGAAAGAAGCATATATTTGGATTACTATCTGAAGTAGATTCAAGGATTTAATGTTCTACTATTCTAGTGATCTATATTCTGAACACCTTTGGAAGCAATTTAGTTAATAGATATAAAAAGTTCCAGTGAATTTAAACTTCAGTTAATTTGAATATGCTGAATGTATAAGTAAATAAGTTTATGAATATACATTTTGCACACACAAAAAACTATTTAACAAAATAAATGTTTTCTCCAATGAAAGAACTGATGCCCTTCTGGGGGACTCAGTCTGCCAGGATTTAGAAATTGAAGATCTCATTCATTAATGCTGAGTTCAAGCCCTAGTCACGGAGGGGGAAAATAAGTTGGGATTTTTTCAGGTGGTTGCTCTGTTTTTCATTATCTAATCACTGAGTTTGCTAGCTGGATAAGTAGTAGTGAAGAGAATATCCTCTCTCCCTGGTCTTCAGAAGTTATTGCAGCAAATTCAGCTTGAAAAAAGCTGTAATGTTAAGGTTTTAACAAGACAACTTCACACTACTCTTGGACATTTCACAAAGATTGTCATAACTTGAAATTTAAAGTCAGTTTATTTTTTAAATGAAGACATTTCTTTTTAAATTATGATTTTCACATAAACTGCTTAAACATAGTTTAATTATTCCTATTAGATGCTCATTTGGTTTATCTTTTTTACCTATCCCTATACAGACAAGAACAGTACTGGTATTTACTGGGGTTAATGATAAATTAATGAGCTAATAGAAATATCACGTGAGACACATTTCTACCCATGTCTTAACTACAAAAGGGAAAAATGAACAAAAATCAGGCCATGGACATCTTTTGTTTTCCGTCATTTTACCTGGATTGCACTGTTTTATGTCAAGCTGCTGAGGGGCATGTGCTAACACAGAGAAGAGCAGATTTAAAAGGGGCACACAGAGTCTCCATCCTCTAAACTGCATTCAGCAAATGGAGGGTTTTGGTCCCTCTCTGTTTCAGGGTGCATGGGTGTCTGACATGCCAAAGAACGGAGTC
The DNA here is from genome assembly GCF_017590135.1 of Pyrgilauda ruficollis. NCBI lineage: Eukaryota > Metazoa > Chordata > Aves > Passeriformes > Passeridae > Pyrgilauda > Pyrgilauda ruficollis. Next base: position 10,858,986 of record NW_024508100.1, on the reverse strand, counting down.
CTTGCCTTTCAGCCTGTATTGTAGTGGAATAAGAACATATAGATTTAACAAACAACACTGATGTGCTTCTTACTCAAGGATCCTTCTAGCTTGGGTCTGTGTGATTAAGAGAAACTGTGTCTTGAACCATCTGTTGGCAACAACTCTGAATTTGCATGTTGGGCAAGAGTGCCCTGAAGCAAGGAAATGGTGGTGGGGGATAGGGTTAAGTGGTAACAGGCTAAAGTCACTTCCTCATCAAATTTGTGCACAATTTCTGGGCATTGCCAAGAAGTCAGTAAGAGAAGTTTTGCTTAAATAACGATGTTTTAAAAAATCACATCTCAAAAATCCATTATTTGAGTTTAGCATCTTTTGGTTGCTGAAGAGAAAAATCTTGAGTAGGTGTTATGGAAGGATAAAAAAAGGCCTCTAGGATTAAGGCCTCACAGCTGTTTGACAGTATATATTAAAAGATCCCTTTGCCTTTTTAATTTTTGATTTTCCTTTCAAGTTTCTCTTGGTACCTCAGTGGAATTGGGGGAAAATTATTAACACAATACTACAGCTTGCAGTTGCAAGGAATTCTATTTGAGCACTAGACAGGTAGCTAAAAATGGCTTAAGGGAGTAACAAATATTTTTGGTATGTGTTTTAAGTGCTTGAGAGTGGAGATGTCTGAAAAGCATCGGGGGAAATAATGAAGCAGCCGAACCTGACTGAATATTTATTTTACTTCAGTCATGTTTATATACTAGCTATTCCTTTTCTTCTTTCCTTTTTTTTTTTTTTTTTATTTTAAAAGTAACTTATAGCTGCATACCAACAATAATCTCCTGGGTTCCTACCCTTGCAGGTTTTTCCTTGTGAACAGAATTTTACATTTTTTTTCATGCTATACAGTGTGCTCTCTGCCATGAAACCTATGTAATTTTGGGATTTTTTAGTCCAAGAACTGGCTTTGAGGAAGCAATGTAGAGTTTAACTCTCTATGTATAGCATGATGGGACTTTGCTGTGAAGGAAATTATTTAGGAATGGTAGCCTCTCAAAAGAGACTGTCCCAGAGCTGGTGGTGATAGGAGATCAGCTTCACAGAGGTACTGTGGGCTGGCAACAAGGGGTGCTGAGAAAAAAAGGAAAAAGGGTCCTTTCTCACTTTCCTTGATGAATACCTCCCCAGGGGGAGACTGGGGTGTTATTTGTGGGAAGGAATATATATATATATATATATATACATAAAATGTATTTCTGGAATATGCTAAACTGCAACTATAAACAAGATAATAGTGTGTTATGTGTTAGCGAAGGAAAAGAAATACCAGAAACAAACAATAGCTTGCTGTCAGAATTTTAGCTCAAGCTAGGCACTAGAGTAAAAAAACCCCTTCGCTCACCTGGTGCTTGCCCTAAAGATAGTGGGCTTGAGTACTGCAGATCACCAAGAATAAATACAAGTGATACTAGACATGATAGTGCCAGTCTGATTCTTTTACATTTAAGAGGAGGAGAAAGAAGCTGCAAATGATGGCAGAAGAGAGTCTGATTCTCCAAACCAATGTCCCTTTGCATCTCATGGGAGACTCACAAACCAATTCAGCTGTCTCATCTGACACACCTCTTCCTTGCTTCAATTACTTACTACTATTATTTCTCATGCCAGGTTGCTATCTTCACTGACAACCCTGCACTGGCTGCCTATTTGTGTGACACCTGTGGTCTCACAAGTGTCCCCTAATGCTTCATCCTCTACCTCAGGTCCTGATGGAAACTAGTCATCTAAAGGAAAAAAAGTCATGCAAGCTATGTGCCTTCCAAGATTTTTCTTCCTGAAGAAAAAAAGTTTAAACAGGTGTCTGAAGCCAATACACTCTCACTAACATTTGTCGGAATGCTTAACTTGCTGCAAATACTGTTTGACATTTCTTCACCTGTGTTGAAGGAGCAGTGACAACTTGACTGATGGATGGAAGGGCCTCGTGGCTCTCTGGCTGTCATTGACCCTTCTCTATTTACAGCTCAAACACTGCTTACCTACCCTCTGAGATGAACTCAGAAAAATCAGATTTAAAAAAATACTGTAGATCTTTGAGCATATGCACATTGTTAGTGAACGTTCTTTTTGTGTGCATGTATAAATGGAAGTATGTCACTCCCTTTTCCATTAGAAAGGGACATAACATTCACTGTTCAAGAAACCTGCATGTTGGGCAAAATGTTCCTTGATCCTCTGGAGCTGCTTGCAAACAAAATTTGTTCCTTTTTAAATTCAAATATAGAAAACTGTCTTCTTGCTACTAAGAACTTCTTCTGCCCTTACTTTGCCATCTGAAAAAAGCAGGTGTCTTTTTTGACTAAGAATTTAATGATTCATGTGCTTGCTTCAGTGCTGAAACAATGATTTTGCAGGGACAAATTATAGTTGCCAGGCTGCCTCTGCACACTGTAAAGCCAAATTAATAGAAGCAAGTAAAAAGCACTTATAGACAATGAGTATAATGTAATGAACCTCTGAAAGTTTTACCATCCTCTTTCCCTATAATTTGGTTACTTTCAGGAGACTGGAAAGAATAGGTGGATTTTAGTTGGCTGCTTTCATACTAAAGGTGTTACGAAGCAGTCTGGAAGAAGAAAAGAAAAATAAGCAAGAAAAGACTGAGTTCTAGGAGTGTAGTAGGAGATACAGTCAAAATCCTATGTTTGTTGATTGATGTGATTGTGTTAGGCAGCTCAACTTTCCACCTTTTCAAAAAAAAAAAAAATCAGAATAAATAAGTATGACAATACAAGGCTTTTTAAAAGCTAGAATTTCTCTACTCCTCATTCAGATGATTGCTTAGAAAGAATTCACTGGTTTGATTAGAAGCATTGTTACCATATAGTCTATGACACTTTTCAATTTGTGAAAAGAGGATTTAATAGAATATTGTCATTTTAACCCCTTAAATGCACAATTCATTTCAAAACAATCTACGCTTGCAAAGGATTTCTGAATTTATGCAATTGTGGAGAAAAAGATAAAATGGAAACATAATTATGTACTATTTAGCAGGAAACAGTTCACTGAACTGCGCTACCACCACTGGAACTAATACTTTTTGCAACTGGCAATCTCCAAGATTTTATTAGCTCTGAAAATCTTTGGTTTCACCTTCTGGGGCAAGCACAGAAATCAGGCAGAGGAGTGAGGCTGCCTCAGAAGAAGGAGCTGGTTTGTGTAGTCAAATTAGGGAAAGGAGCCTGGCACCTCTGGTATGGTGGCCACCACGAATGTCCTCAATAAATGACCCACAGTGGTGCTGGGCCATTGCAAAATGAATATAATTGTTGAAGTTGTGCTGAGGAAAACCTGCACTTCAAAATTATTATTTTTTTAATCTTTAATATTGGGTATGTCAAGGAAGTATAATGCCCTGTAAAGGAGGACAGAGTGAATTACAATATTGTGGATGGCCAAAATATTTGTTTTCATTATCTGAGCTTGCAGCCTAAGTCCTTTCCAAAGTGTTTTTAAAGATGCTTTTCAGCATGCCTTGCGAAACCCATACCTCATCAGCAGTCATGAGATGAAGCTGCATTTGTTAGTAAATGGCCTATCTGGGCAAAAGCATTTCATGCCAGAGCCCATTTCAGTAAACTTTGGTAGAACAACAAAGTAAAGGAACCTGGCTAGGCCAAGAAATTTCTGTATTGCTGAAACACGGGAGAAACATTACAGACATTACAGCCTGTGCTCCACTGAAAGGACTTTCACTTCAGTTGAGCAACCTGGTCTCACTGAAGCTATCTCTGCCCTTGGCAGGGGAGTTGGGACTGGATGATTTTTAAGATCCCTTCCAAATGAAAACATTAAATCTTTTTATGATTTAAATCAATAGGAATAGTGCTGGCAGTTATGGTGAAGTCCTCAAAATTTGAGGTATGGAGCAGATGATATAGGATTAATGTATTTTAGGAGGTTTATGTCAGAAGTGATAAGGAGATTCCATAGTAGATCCCGTAGTAGAAGGTAAAAATAATTAAAATCAAGAAGAATGGAAATGCACAGTCAATAGAAGAGCAGTTAGATGATTATCTCATGATTTTTGTTAGCTATTGCAGAGAATGAAAACTAAGGTAGCCTTCTGGTGGGGCGTCTTGGGCTGTACTTCTGAATTCTCTAATATCCATAGGCTTTTGTCAACAAGGGTAATTCAGGAGAAATTAGACACATTCCTGGACATCAGCACAGGGTCACCATTCCTAACAGTGAACAAATACTAAATAGAATGCACATGGTCCTCTTCATTGTGCATATTATGGACAGTTCTCACAGAGATGTATTCACTACATTAGACAAAACTCTTGCTAACAGAGTAAGAATGATTCGAATAGAGTTTTATTTAGAGTAAATAACTACAAAACATGATGAAACAAGAGACAGACCTCAACAGTTATCTATATATAACTAGTTTTAGAACTTAAAGAAAATGTCAAGGGCTGCCTGTTATTAATGAGAAAACATTGAAGAAAATTCATCAGCAAAAGACCTTTTTTGCATTAACAATAACAGTAATATTCCTATCCTCCTTTCTGAAGAGACGTGAGTACCTGTTTAATCTTGGTTTGAGGTAAATATTCAAATAACAGCAGAGTTAGTGATGTTTCCAGTAATATGTGCTCCTGTCTTTTGACTGATTCCTTGATGCCATGTCTGTGCTCCCACACTGCTTCCTCAGCTATCCTCTTTCTCCCCAGATGGATCATGGACCTCTGGATGATGTAGGCTGGTGCTGGGGCATCTGTGTGGGGGCTGTTCTTTCCCTCAGGCTCCATCTGCCCCAAGGGTTCTTCTGCTGAAGTGAGCATTGCTTTTAAGCTGTGCAAAGTGTACGTCACACAGTCCTCGCTGAAAATGCAGGCTAAGATTTTTCAAGACTCTTAGGAAGAAATGGCATTATGGTATTTAATTTGGTTCCTATTACCTAATGCTTGACTGCTCTGGAAGTTAGGATCACCACTCTTGCAGTTACAGTAACTTTCCTGCATTGCCTTGGCAATCACTGCAAAACTTGTCCTGACAGATCCCTTTGGCTGTCTTCACTCAACTGCTCCTGCATCACGACTTGCAAAGGGACCTCAAGGAAGTAATTCCTTCTCTGGAATTCTAGGGCTTTTACATCACTCCATTCTCCTTACAGATGTATGGACCTCATCAGTAGAAAGAAATTTTTCCCTTGAAGATTTTCTGTCCTAGATAAGACTAAAATTTCCACTCTTATAATCCCAGTGGAAAACCAACAGGGACAATACTAGTTTAGGCTGTTGCCTGTTGTTGTGTTTTTCAGCTTCATTGCCTGAAACCAAAAGTACAAGACTAAACTGTAGCTCTTAACTATTCTTAACTACCAACACATATAATTATTTAGGGAAGTTTCAGGAGCTGGCAGATAGGAAGTTGTTTGTTATAACCTGCCAACTATAAATAAGTGCCATGAATAGCTATGAAGAATCCCCAGTGTTATTTTCTGACAAAATCTAGATTTTACATCTAAGCTACATTTTAAAAATCAGATTAGAAACTTATTTGGAGCTGATTTTAAATTATTCTTTGAAGAACTCACCTTCCTAAAGTTGCTAAATTAATGTCTTAAAAGATCTCCAAATATAGAAATCTACCCAAGAAGCAATTGAGAAAGCTTTTAACCCCTCACTTAAAAAAAGTTATGATATAAGGAAGTGTTTTGACTAGGAAGAACAAATCTCATAATGCCATATAGATAAATGAAGACAATTTCTTATTTATTTCACTTATTTTAATTAAACATTCTGGAATCAGCTACCAGTACAGAATAGGTTTTTAAGTACATACCTTTGATATTGGTATAAATAACCTTGACCTGCTTTATCAAAAAGATGGAGGAGTATCACACACTGCTATCAGCATGCATAGCTTTCTGTAAGGCAGCTATGCAGAATTATTAGAATAGCATCTCTATTGTTGGTCAAATGTTAAAAATATTTTTTTAGTTTCATGGCACTGATATCCCCATAATGCTTGTGTTATTTCTAAAAGATTAGTAAACACGCTGCAGTAGTAACTTAATTCATATTCATAGACAAAATTGTCATGGGAGTTTGTTGATCTTTCAATCTGAATGAAAGTCAAAGTAGATTTCTGTTGGAATTTTCCTTTTTTTTCCTCTTAAAAACAAAACAAAATACCCACAAACAAAATACGCAACCCCATCCCCCAAAAAACCCCAAACAAACAAACAAACAAAAAAAAACCCCAACCACAAAGCCAACAAACCATCTGAGAAAGATTCTGCCATACTGATAGTACTACCAACTGTCTAGGCAGAAAAGTAATGTGAGGTGATGCTGTGATGGTGTGCTTTCCATTCTCCTATTCCTCCTTGCAGTTAGACTCTTTCTTATTAAGGAAAAGTGTCTATTCCCTGCTTCAGAAATTGTGGTTTGAAATAAAAAGCAGAACACATTTCAGAGAAGGACTAGGATTCTGTCAATAGTGTTTTAATGACATTTTTTACATATTCTTTATGAAAAAAGAACATAAAGCAAACAAAGCTAAGGGAGGCTTGTGCAGTACTGTGTTGCTGCGTCTGTAAAACCTTTTTCTTTCTCACTTTCTTCTCTCTGGAATGCTAAATAGGAGCCCTAGCTTGGGAATCAATAGTTCAATTAGATTATATGGTAGGTTTTTGGATGGCTGTTAGCACAGCCAGGAGATTACTTTCTCTGGATATTGGGGAAATGCTGCTCTGGAGTGGGAGGCTGTAGCTGCACTTTGAGCCAGCCTGCAGTGGGGCAAAACTGCAGCATGAAAGAGCCATAAGCTTGTGGTTTTGTTTTATGCTTGCTGGATGCCCAGGGACTGAAACATAATTAGCTATCCTGCATCCAGGAGGGAACAGAAAGCATTTGCACTACATACAAACAATGAAAGGAAGTATTAGGCCCAGGTCCCAAAAAATATGTACTTTAAGTTTGCAAATTGTTGCACTGGAGTTAACAGTACTGTCTAAGTGCTTTAGAGTACTGGAACATGAGTGCCATAAAATGACACTGTGCAGACATTATGGGATAGCTGACTAGAAGACTTCATTCTAAAAGTAAAAAAAAAAAAAAAAAAAGAAAAAAATTTGTTCCATGGTGAGGTAAAATTCAACCTAAATTTGCTTTTCAAAATCTTCAATAAGCACAGATGTAGACAAATAGTTCTGCCTAATAGCATCAAAAATAGCTTGGATAACAGAGAGAATGCACTATTGACCTCCTAAAATAAATGTTTGTAAATTCTCTTTTCCAAAATACCTCACAGCAGAGTGTCTGCTGCTCTGTAACATCAACATCCATGTGCATTGCGCAAATGCCATTTGCATACTTGTTGGATATCTAACCCAGAAATATTTGAACATGGACTTATTTTGTGGCTATGAGATCATTCATATAAATTACACTAGATTAAATAGGCTTTGGTTTGCAGTTTTCCACAAACACTCCTCACATAGGAATGAATTGTATTTCATTTTCATTCACTCCTCACATAACAATAAAATGTATTTCATTTTGGGAAGCTTAATTTTTTAATATTCCTGTAAAAAATATAATGTAGGTTGGAGTAAAAATAGGCATATATTCTCCAAGTTAAATGGTAGTGTGTCATTACTAAAGCAAATGTTGGCATCTAGGTGGCCTTCTGGTAATGTCTTAAAATAAGCAATAAGTCTGAATTGTTAATTTAAAGAAAGCTAATAATTTCCTTAAGCATGTCTTATCTGGAAGCAACCTTTTTGATTTATGAATGATCTGTCTTCAATAGTGAAGTTAATATTGCAGGCATTCTCTGGGAAGCTCAGGCATTGCTCATTTTTGTAATATTTTCAGATGAGAGGTTTGAAAAGGTTAGTCTTTATTTTTACAGTTATCTATTTAGAGAAGATGTAATGAATCACAATTAGAAAAATGACAGTTTTTATGTTGATCAAACTCCAATTTCTCACTCAAAGGATCAATTTGATGGGAACAAGAGCAGCAACAGGTGCTGTGGAATTTTAAAGTTCAGAGTGCATGAGAGAGCCCTGATGCCTACAGAATCCTGGCTGCTTATCTGGGTAGCATTTTCTATTTTTGTTGTTTGTTTCCAAATATGTCTATAACTTTCCTTAAAACCATGACACCTCTTCATAAAGACCACCAAGGTCTGTAAATGTAGGAATGAATTTAGCAGTATTTATTCATGGTTTCTGTTCCATGAGAGAGAACAGAACATTATCAGATCCCTGAGAGCAGAGCCACCAGGGAAGAAGATAGGGACACCAGCTTATAAAATTACACCATATGAGGTAGAAATGCATTATCTAAAATCTAATTACCATCCCTAGGTGCCTAGGACAGAGAGCTACATGGCATGCAGTGACATTTGCCAATGTCCCCGGAACAGCTTTTGGACTTTGGTGCTACTGTTTCCAGAACAGAAGCTGTCCAGAAACAAGCAGTTTATTTTTTGATTGCAAGTCTATTTACTTTCATTTAGTCATCTTTACAGTGGGCCAGTGACATAGCAACAACCCTGTAAATGTAAACAGAAAATAATTGATGGGGCTGTTACTTAAAAAAATAGTTACCTGATGAGAAATGCCAGCTGTTCCTGATCAAGTGTGGTCAAAGGAAATGGAAAATAACTTCTCAAGTATTGGAGGGTGAGATGGGCGGAGATAAGGATGAATTGACATATCAGAACCAAAGCAGGTTTACTTGATTTAGAAGATATGTGAATTATACATTTATATTTTTGATATCCCTGACATGAAAAACATAAACCAAAGGAATAAAGTTTTGTTTAAACTACAAAATGTATAGGCAAAATTTCTTAGAGAGACAAAGAAAGTCACTGATGAACCCTATAGAGAAAATCAAATTCCATGAGTGCAATGTGGTGGGACTGATCAAAACCAAATTCCAAGACCCAGTGTGGTGGGACATGCATGCAAACAACAATGGATTTGTGGGATATGTAAATTATGAAATTATTATTTCACTGTCTGGGTTGACAGAACATGGAAGGTACCTTGGTTTTCACCAAAATAGAGAGAAAAGTAACCATGATATATAAGGATTATGGTTCATCCTTTAATCTGCTACACTGAAGTTAAAAAAGAAAAGGAGTCTTTGTTTCTTTGGAAAGTGTTGTCATTTCACATTACTTTCACAACAAGGTAGAGATGACCCCCAGCAAGAGAGCTCCAGATCTGAACCCCCCAAAAGACTGGGAGATATTTTTGTTCTGTGCCTACATGCCCATGTGCTGAACCAGTAAGTGGCCAGAAAGCCATTGTTCCATGTCTTTATATGATAGATAAGGAAAGACTTGGTTTGCCGTTCCCCTAAGCATCAAAGCTTAGCCTTGAAAAAATGTTGAAGAAAATAAAATCTATAAAAAGCCTTAGACTTAATTGGCCACTGCATCTTGTAAGGGTCACTGCCTTAGGCAGTTCTTCTGGTTCATCAACCACGCCTGCATGAGGGACAGGCTGCCACTCCTGCAGTGAGTTGTGCTCTGTCCAGTGTCACTGGGTTATTCTCCCTCAAGAAAAAAACAGGTGTAAACCAACCTATTTTCAGTGCAGCTGCCACCATGCAAGTGAGAACCTGTCATGGTGCTGAAAAATACCACTGATGCCAATGGATGGATGCCCCTTTCTTCTTGCTCCCTCCAGTGAATAGTTAAAAGGTGAAGGCCAATAGCTGATCTCACATTAGCAGCAGCAATGGATAAACAAATACACTGGAATAAGTACATTCAGCATGAATTATTGTTTCATGTTTTCTCTACCAAATCAACGACTAAAGCAAATTGAGCATATATCTGTAAATAAAATTTACCACCCCCCTACTTGTTTGCCTTCATTGTATCTCTTTTGAAATTATTAATATTTTGTGGTATTGGGGCTGTAAGAAAAACTAGAGACATTACTACAAATCTATGAGATGCAACATAAAGAACATTATGTCTGTGATGAAATGTCCAGTCAGTGGTATAGGTTCATAACTTTCTCAGTAATCTAAAACTTTCATGCCATAAAATGGCCTGATCCCTAGAGGTACTGACTGCAGCTTAGCAGCTGTTTTGCACAGTTTATTTAACTGTATATTTATATATACAGTTTATTTTTTCTGCAGACACAAAGGGAAGTGTGGCACCTGCTTCAGCGACATTACATGAGAGAGAGTTGGAGATAAAAAGTAGACATGGAAGATACTTAAGATGAATCACTTCATGTGATTACAGCTGAACCAAATTCTGCAGCCTCAGCTCTGTGATGTTTCTGTGGGATTGTGCTGCTGTAGCAGAACGGGGCTATGTCTCACTCTTCCTTATGAAGTTTCATCCCTTCCTCACCTTCCCACATGTTCCTGAACATCCTGGCCATGCCTTCTCTTCCAGTATCTACAATTCAACACCAGCTGTGGCTTTCTGGAGATACTTGTTCTGTTCATTCTTCCCCAACAAAAGACAATAGATCTCACGTTGGAGTGTCCCTGCCTCCCTGCTTCAAAAATGGCAGTAACTATAAGAGTCTGCAGGCTGCATAAAGGAAGGAGGTGCTGCTTCTCTTTTCCCAGAGAATTTAATAGAAATGTATAATTTTCAGGAGCCCTGAAGCAGGTAGTTGCTGTCCAAGCACCTGTTCTGCACTGCATACTATGCTATACCCTGAATGGATGTGTTTCGTGGTTTGAATGTAGCCTGAAGCCTGCCTGTTGTGTCATACTGATCTGAAAATATTCCTGTGAAAGTAAGATACACACACCCCCTCCATCCATTTTCCAAATTTCATTCCAAGGCTACTGTAAGAAATAGGCTGGCAGTCCATGAGACCCTGGCCAAGGAGATCTGTGCACCCTCAGTAAATTCAACAGCACTAAGGTGGGAAGGAGTTTTGCTCTGCTGAAGAGTAGGAAGGCTACCTCAAGAACTGTGTCCAATTCTGGGCCCCTCACTTCAGCAATGACATTGAGGAGCTGAAGCAAGTCCAGAGAAGGGCAACAGAGCTGGGGAAGGGTCTGGAGCCCAAGTCCTATGAGGGAGCTGCCATTGCTTAGCCTGGAGAAGAGGAAGCTCAGCAGGGACCTTACTGCTCTCTACAACTGCATGGAAGGAGATTGTAGCCCGGTGGGGTCTCTTCTCCCAGGCACCTGTGACTGGACAAGAGCACACAGCCACAAGCTGCGTCAGGGGAGGTTTAGGTTTGACCTCATGAAGCATTTCTTCACTGAAAGAGTGGTCAGACATTGGAATGGGCTGCACCTGGAGGTGGTGGAGTCATCGTTCCCAGAAGTTTTCAAGGAATGACTGGATATGGCACTTTGTGCCATGGGCTAGTTGACAAGGCAGTGCTCAGTCAAAGGTGGGACTTGATGATTTCGGTGGTCTTTTCCAACCTTAATGATTCTGTGTTTCCGTGATGCTAAATTTCCAGTGGGGAAAAGGAAGCCTGGATGTGAGGCTGGTGTTGTAGCCATGACAACCAATACAGAGGAGATGTGAATGAGGCACTCAGAAACAGAGCAGTTCAGGGCCTTGAAGAAAAGGCCAGATCCTGGGGAAAAAAAAGTGGAGCTGGTTGCTGATATAGAGGAGTTTGATCAGAAAAAGCACAGTTGCATTTTCCAACATGCTGTGCTTGTGAATGGTATATGGAGACTTTTGTGAAATGAGAGGAGGGTATTGCCTGTAAAAGAAAGAAAAATACAGCTGTAGAAATGATTTGGAAGAAGAAGAATGTCAGGTGATAGGGTTTCAGTGCAAGGAGAGGTATCTATCACATCTGCAAAGAATACTGTGATGTCGACTGTGACACTGCAGGAAGAAAAAGACAGTTAGGAATAGAAATTAGGGGTGTCCATGTTTTAATTTTGCATTATTCCAGTTGGAAATGCCAGATGTGGTTTTGGTTGGACAGAAATCAGATGAGAGTGCAGATACACAACTGAACTCTCAGCAAAATGCTGGCAATTGAAGCATGTCAATGGCTGTACCTACCAGGCAGGGTGCAAGGAACGGGAAGCAAAGCAGTAAATAGTTTGTTACACGGATATATATCTGGATTAACTCTAAGCTCTGTCCCTGACTTGCTGTGTGATATTGGGCAAATCAGATAAATCTGTTTCTTATCTGGTCCTGTGACTTTATATAATTCACAAAAATCCATGAAAAGTATGCTTAGGGTTTTTTTAACTACCTGTATGTGAAAAGTTTACCACAAGTGGTCTTGTTTTCAGTTTGGTCTTTTAAATGCTTTCTTAAGAAATCTACAAATGAAAAGCAAGTAGATGTAAAAAAGTCTGAGGAGCAGTGGAGAACATACCAAAGTCACAGTAAATTGCTGCCTCTTTACTGCTTATACTCATTACATAGTGAACTTTTCCTTCAGCCTGAGTGTCTGAATTACCAGTTCCCCAAAATGCTTTTGGTATTCTATGGAGCACTCCTACAAGTGCTAATGGTGTTGAGGTTGCCTGCTTCTAAAATGATTGACTCCAAGTCTTTGTTTGATTCATGAGTGTAAAACCATTCTAGAGTTATTGTACTTAACAGTAAAACATTATTGTTTGAAAAAGAAAATTTTTCTGTTCTACAATAAATGTCCAGTTAAATATATATATATATATGCATGTATATAAATGTACATTTATTCTAGATGATCTAAGATTTTCCTGATTACAAAATAAAACGTAAAACTACTAATGAATGAAAGCCAATGAATGATAATTCTCTTGTTTACTTCTTGATCTGATTCTTGGCTAATTTTGGAGAGGCTATTAATTTGGTCTTCCTTCCAATCCAGGCTAGTATAACTTTGAGAATTTTTCTGAGGTTACACATTCTCTTGTTATGTTGCAAAGCCTGCAGTGCTTATAGCTGGTTATATCTCTGGTAGGTGGATGTAACCATTCTCTTTTTTTAATTGTCCAGATGAAAAGCAATAAGCTGGAGTGCTCTTCAGGAAGACATAGAACTCTACAGAAATTGTGGATTAATTCAACTGAGTAAAAGAGAGATTAAGGCTAAGTAATTTCCAGTTTATGTTTGCAAAACATGCCAGCTGTGGCCTATGAGTGTGCCCTGCTTCCTTTCCAGTTCCACATCCAGCGGAGAGACAGATCCTGTGGATCTGGCCGCCTCACATCATTTGCTAGGCTACTCAAGGCCCACACAGCTTTGTATGCTGCTGGCACACCAGTAACTATGGAATCATAAATCTGACCTGTAGTCTTTTTTGTTTTCCTGTAAAGGGGCATGTGTACTCGTTTGGTTTCCCACAAATAAATAATGCTGCTGCTCAGGGCACATATAGTATATGGACACTGTGCTGGCATGGCCACCAGGCTTGATATCAAGCAACAAATTAGTACAGGAAATCACTTGTATTGGCTCCTGAAGATTTTGCCTTTCAGTCCTGGGCAACACAAGAAATAGTAACATGAATTTATTTGAAAAGATGGCATTGCAAATTAAAGATAATATTTTTATCTTTTTACTTATTTAAATGTAAGCAGGATCTCTGTGATATTTTGAAACAGGTCCTTTACATCCACAATTTTTAATGATATGGTTGCTACCTAAAGAGTTAATTTCTGGGAACATATACCCAGAGCCAGAATTCTCCTTGACCAGTAAAAAACCAGATTGAGTTAGTACTTTATTGCTTAATAACGTGGTAGATTTTGCTTTGATATTTCTCCTTTTAGTTACTAAGAAAGTCACAGATGCTTTCTCAAGAATTGTGCAGAGTGGAGCAGGCATTCCTTATTATTTTTTTCAGATGTTTACATTTTTAACACTGGAGTCTCATCCTAGGGACAGAGCAAACATACTGCTTCGGTCTTGTGTCCATTATTTTAAATACTTTTGACTATCATTACTACATGAACAGAACTTTATGCACCATCAATATTTCAAATGTAAATAAAATAGTTCTTTAAAAATGAAGATCACTTAAAACATAGAGCTGCTTGAATGTTGAAGAGCCATTATGTTTAATAGCATTTTTAAACTATTAAAGTTGAGTGGTTACTTTTTATTTTGCATTTAGTCACTCATGGGAGACATTTATTTTGTCCCATACTCTGCAAATAGTGATGCTGTTAGTAGAGAAGATTCTCATTTTGAATAATGGTCTCATTTATATAATATCCCTTAGTATAATATATTCATATCTTAGAGAGAAATGAAAATTCACAAACGGCTAAGGGGTGTACAGAAAATCAAATGAAATATATGTCTATAAAAAAATGTTGGGGGGGGGAAGTAAAAGGATGAACACCTTCTTCTGGTAATTATTAGGTTTGAAGTTAAGCCTCTCTTTTAGCAATGATGACATCAGTAGGAAATAATTATAATAAAGAAATAATTTTTATTATGGATTAGATAAGCTTTTTTTCAATATCCTTGGACAGCAAACTCCAGGACAATTCAGAATGGCTGACTGCATGAAAACGCAGAAAGAAATTATGGAATTAGATGCAGCAGTTTTTATAGCCCTGAGTTAGCTTTATGTAGGCATTTGAGAGTCATTCTTGCTATTTTTTATTCACTTTTTATGGCTATTCCAGCATGTTCCAGTGATTCTCTTTTTATGCTGTGGTAGCACCAAAAAGAAAGGCTCATTTATTTGCTACAAACCTTGCAGAAAAATGAATAAAAGACTGATTCATCGTTTGTTCCACAAAACGTATTTTTTCCTATTACTTTTGGGTGTTTTGCCAAATGCCTGGGTTTATATTTCCTCATCCTGAGTGATTTGAAATTTGAACCAGAAAAATGGACAAATTGTAGGTGTAGGTGTACAAGTCTTTTTGGACACTCTTGATTAAGACAAAGAAGCAGGAACCCGAAGCAAATACACATTTATTCGTACTTGAATCATTGGTGGGATGATGGATGTTGGGGAGATAAATGTGCACATGGATGTGCAAATGCTAGAATACAGATATTTTGCCACCTTCTTAAATATACAGCTGTTATTTGTATGAACAGGAATTCGACCGGAATAGAATATATGTCTACATTTTAAGTAAAAACTGCTTTTAAGACAGTTATTTATAGCATAAAATTAGCATTGCCTTTGCTAGACTTTGCAATTACCAGAGCTGCAAATGGAAAGCCACCAACAAATTCTGAAGGTTTTAGTGTGGTGCTGGTCTCTGTGATCGTGTCAGAAGGGACAAATCAATGCATTGCAGCTTAAATTATATCAGTCTGCTAAAGATTCCTTAGAAGCAAGTGAGATAGTAAAGAAATCTGCACTACAGGAATATCACTTTGTTATGCTATTGTAAAGTTTAAAATGTACGTTAGTTTTAAAGAAGCAAACCCTGCAAATTCCTCTTTTTCCTAAAGCAATCAAAATGTATTCTGGCAATACCTTTCTTACTAACCATGTATCATTTAGCTACCCACTTGTGCTTTGTAACCTTGACTTGATAAAGCTGTTTAAAAAGTTTTAAGAAATCTTTTGTATGAAGGATCATTAATACATGGAAAAGATCCTATTACTTTATCTAAAGACTAATGCACTACAGTAGCCTTTTCAGTGAATATAAGCTATCTTCTCCAACATGTCTGTAATTCTGTTAAATATCTATTTAAAAGATGTCTAACAGTGTTACTAAAGTGATAGATGTTATTTTTACTTTTAAAACTAAAAGGTACAGCACCTTCTGAAATATTTTAAGATCGTTTATGTGCGAAATGAATGCACATAAACTTTAAAGAATAGATTTTTCAAACTCGGTAATTTTTGCACTCTTTGAGATTGTTTCAATTGCTACAATAAGAGAATTTGAACTCCAAATAATTGGCAGTGCATTGTGAGTTTTATGTGGAATCTGTGGTCTTTTGAGCATGAAGTATAATTGCTCTTTGCTTTTAGAAAGGTCTTTTTCCAATAGCATATTATCTCATTCTCATTAATGGAAATTAAATAAGTTTTTTTTTTACTTGTAAAGTTTGGGCAAGTTTCTGTCTAAATTTATATCTCTGTTATCTGTCTAATTCATGCATTACAGGTATTTTCATATTCTAACTATTAGTGTGGCATACAAACGCCACGGCTAATTGATGAATTTTATATTGGGCTATATGTCTTGGTGTAAAATTTTAATGTAAGCAGGAATTTGTAAGGAAATTTTCAAAGGAAATGATCTGATAGTAATAATCAAATAGACTTTTATATCTTGTGTTATAGAGAGGCATAGATATACATGATCGATACATATTTTTCCCTATTAAAATTTAACTTATATGGAAATAGAGGTATCTTGAAGGAATTGCTAACCAAGCTTCTTATTTCCTTTGCCTTCCATTATCTTCTAAAGAGCTTTTAAGCTAGTAGATTCATGTCAAATCTTGCTTTTGTAATGCAAATAAAACAAATGTTTTCCATATGATTATGGTTACATGATCCCTGCGCTGTACTCCCTTACATGCAATGCACACTGCTCTCTGCCAAGGCGTGGCTGCTGTCCAATGTATACAATCTAAAGAAGAGTTCATGCTCAGGTTTGCACTTTCAAATCACTACACTATTGTGATCCATACTGTATGTGCATAGCAATTAATGAACACTGAATTTCCTTGCTCGCTATAACAGAGTTTGGAAAGCAGCATATCTTCTGGTCCAAGATTTCTATGTATCTTCATGCATAGCAAGTTTAATGAATTTGAGGCTACTGTATTGCTTATTTTGGGACATTTTCCTGAAGCTGTAACAGGTGTGACATCTGGATTTAGGCAAAGTAGTATTCCTGTCTATGTGCAAGCTGTTTTAGCCCTAGAAAAAAGCCTGTGATCATTTGCTGTTCACAAGGTTACATATTCTTACTCACCGTGGTGTTGTTGAAAAGCAGATTCATGGATGTGCACAGTAGAATAAAATGCTGTACACTAGTTTCAAAGAAGATACTGTGTATTCCCCTCCCAAATCATTGTCCTGGCTCCCACTTACAGACATAACTTTAAAATCACTGTTCCCACTTTAAGAATAAAAAAAAGGAAAAAGAGGCAGATTATTCGATGCACAAGAGGAAATTTTAAGGTCTAGGGAAAAAGTAGATGTGTTGAAAGTGTTTTGCTGAACACAGTGCCTCAACTCCCAAGAAGTGCATGAGCTGCAACACATGTCTTTGCCAAAAATTCCTTGTTGTTTAAGCTGTGTTAGCTGCTCATTTGGCATGCAAGCGTTCTGGCTCACTGAGAGACACCTATTTCTCCTCCAACTGAATGGGGCAGAAGAGTCATACCATTCAATATTGACATTTGTTTTAGGAGTGACTTGTTTACTTTATGTTATTGATCTGAAACTTGCACTCTATGTGTGGCTTTTGTGCCTAGCATCAGACATTTTACAGCAAAAAGGAAGCTTGAATTGTTGCAGGTTCATGGTTTCTATGTGACATGGTCTAGAAAGGTCTGTACTACCTGAATTTTTAGAAGATATGGAGGAAGACTAATAATGATAAGTTCAAAGAATGAAGTTTGGAGTGAAGTACCAAGTACCCTACAGGAGATGATATATACTGTGCCCCAGGAGCATGTTTCTCCAAAGTAGAAACTGCTTTAGCAGAAACCTAAGTTTCTTAGAACCAAAATGAAATAAAAATCCCTATTTTCATCTGAACAAGTAGTTCTTCTGATCTTTACATTATCAGTATTGTAGTTAGAAATCGTTTGTCTAGGCCACAGAATTTCACTTATTATCTCTTCAATTATACTAGGTTTTTTTGTTTTGTTGGGGGGGGCTAGTGTTGATTTTCCCATTGATTTTGATTCAAATTTATCTGGACATGGGGAATCTACCACTTCTCTCAGTACTTCCAAGAATCTTTTACTGCCATTGATACAATTGTACATTCTTTTTCATATATATTTTATCTCTATATAAATTCCAGTCATGGCTCCCTGTTCCATCTGTTTCTGCAGAATTTAGAAGCCATTTACAGCTTGGTGATTTCTTCATTTAAGGATCTTAAGTGCTGTAATCACATCTCAGTCTTCTTTTGCTAATCTGCACACACCAAATTTGAACTCTGATTTTTAAATTCTCCTTCCCTCACATAATTGTTGCAACTCCTAGATCCACTTTTAACATACTTTTAAAAACCTTTTCACCAGGATGCATGCAGCATCTCAGTACTGCTGCAGAGAAGGGTAAAGCAATCTTCCTAACACTGCAGGAAGTGAGGGGAGAAAAAAGTTTCTGGTATTGCATCTTATTAAGGGTTGCTAGTTTGCTTAAGATTAAAAGCAAGAAGTGTTTCCTCTCCTAAAGATGTTGGCATATAAAAGTTTAGTTCTGCAAAGTCCTTATTCATGTGGCAAACTTCACTGATTCATCCGGTCTGATTTTGCCACCATTGCCTGATATGCAGCTGTGGGCTGCGTCTGCAACCTGACAGAACAACTGAAACCTCTGAAGGAAGGGAAGGGCTACCACTTAAAAACGAGTTTCTAAATAGTACTTGGTATACTGGATCCTACCCTAGTTGCAACTTTTAAATACTATGAAAATCTAAAAGTTAAATTTATTGTGATAATAAAAGATTGTGGGAGCTGTGCTGCTGAAATCGATCAGGGTAAGATTAAATAATAAAATCTGGTTCAAGTTGAACTCACAAGCAAGGAGGAGCATTCATCGGACTTTGGATCAGGCCCAAAATTAAAGGCTTCTTTGCTAAAAGAGATTCTCTATTCACTATACTCCTACACAATTTTTCAGGGGTATTTAGGAAATAACAACTTTAAAATTATCACCTTTCTTATGTTCCATATTACTTGGAGGTATAATTTCTTAATAAATCAGTGATACAAACTTAGGTAGTAAAAATGAATGTTTTTTGCTTTGCAAATACCACCAGCATGTCTTAAAGCAAGTAAGATTCTGCCTGTGTGTGGAAGGAGGAGAGCTGGTGTATTGATCAGATGAAATGCTGCAGAGCCTATAAACTGATAGAAGGAGGGGAAAAAACCTAAAACAAATCACAGGAGAACACATAGCAGCAGAAAATCTGTGGAAAATGATCCACCACTGTCTTCTTCTCAGTTTCTATCCCCAAATGAGACTATATCTCAATCTGTTTCTGGTCAAGACCAAGCATAACAAACCTTAAACATTTGGTTTATATTTTTTCTCCCTGAAACTTCGTATGAATTATACAAAAAATCACGGCATGTCTTTAAAAATTCTGATCAGGTTTCCTCTGGAGTCTTGCTGCTGGAAGAATGTCTTATGGGTAAATTTCCACTCTCTCAGCAGGGCAGTGTTTTGCATGAACCAACTCCCAGGAGAGAATGTTGTGTGCTTATTCTGTACAACAAGGCTCAGGCAGCATCTCCATATTAAACTGACCAGAGGGAGGGAGGGGAAGCAGTTGACCTGAGGGGAAAGGGTGAGGGCTGATGACCAGAAGACAGTGTTTATTCCAAAGATAGTTTTTATGCTGTTCATACAAACAAAAAACCAACCCCCAAAATCCCCCAAACCAAAACCAAATCCTATGAAAAAAACCCCCAAACAACAACAACAACAACAACAAAGCCTTCTGAAATATTTCTACAGGTATATTATTACTATTATATTATTAGTTGAAGTATGTGAATACCACCTTCCCAGAAATACACTCACTAAAGGTACGAGATAAAGTCCTCAAACAAAAAATCTTTTTACCCAGTGATTTTCTTGTCTGTTTTAGAGAAAGTTAGCAAAATACTCCCCTTCTTTATTCTTTTACTGCCTGGACATCAGATTTATTTTCTTCTTCCTTAAAAACTGACTTCACTTTTTAGTCTTTTTTGAACCTGGTTGGCAGTACATACTGTTTCACTAATGGATCTTGTTGTTACTGGGCTATTTCTTGGTATGGTTCTGTGATTCAATACTTTTAATTATCTTTTTATTACAACATGTACCAGGTCCTAGCATACAGTAGATTTACTGATAAGGCAATATACTACTTGTATTGTATTGTATCCATTTATAGTCATTTTTATAATGGTATCTTGCTAATAAAATGTTATCTTATTCATTCAATTTGTGTGTAATAAATCAACAGCCTGTTCGCTTTCTTCTCATGCAGATATCGGAATAAGTATGTATGACTGTGTGCATGTACTAAACCTGATGATGTTGCTTGCATACAAATGGAAATTAGCCTAAGAGCATTTCATTAATGAAAGTGTAGCTGTTTTCCTGTGACCCGAGTAAAATTAATACCCCAAATACATAAAATAACATGGGAATTTATTTTATCTCACACGAGTCATTTGGAAAAATTCACCCAGCCCATTTTTTCCCTGCCATTATTCCCGTATTACAGATTTCAAAACCTAAATGATTGTAAATCAGGGTTTTCTTCTGCTGTACAAGATAAATCAGGGATTCCCCAATTTACATTTTCTGTGTAATACCACTAAGATGCGGCATTAGCTAGCTGTGGAAGTAGCAGCAAATCTCACTCTACATATATGCAAATGAGGATGTATTTAGCAGCTTACACTACATTGATATCACATTTAGAAATGTGTGATATACATAATGAAAGATGAAGTAATGCTCTATGCCCTTGCTTTAAAGGTGGCCCATAGAAAGCAGCACTTACGTTGTACCTCCTTTCAGAGGAACTTGAATAAGACTAAAAATATCTAGAGGATGTGATGACAAATACAAAAATATCTTGGATTTGGTCTGGATGAACTGTTGATTCTCTATCTGTAAACTCCAATTTTTAATTCAGTGAACAAGAGAGAGCTAATCAATATCTCTACAGTACTCCAGCCATAGGTTGACCAACGCTATAGCCTCTGATAGAGACAAGAGAAAAATCTATTGTGTGCATACAAGGTATTTGATGGTTTAAGTTATGACAGGTTTTAAATAAATTTGTCCATCTGTTTATGAAAAGACAAGTTTGAAGGCAAAATGAAGCAGTATCCTTTAAGATAGCATCCAGAATGTCAAGAGTTGAAACAGGATAACTATGCTAAATTTGTACACATTTTACTTTTTTTTCCCTGTTTTCTTTCAGAGGAAGTGTTATGAACTCATAACAATGGTCTTTCTTTTAAAACCCAATCAACAGTAATAATAAAAATTGTGAGCTGGGGCAGGAGGAGGGGGAGGTATGGGTGCATAGAAATACAGATTTTCCAAACAATGTTCTCTTCTAAGCCAAAATTGTATCATCAAATACAAAAATAGGTAGGGGGATTAATTCTCCCAAGCACAGTGGAAGCAGAGTGGCTGTGACCTTTCCTGTGTAACTAGAGTGAATTTAAAAAAAAATGTCCATAGCAAGAAGTATTTTATTGTCTAAACCCCAGCTTTTCATGTACAGGTGTTATACAAAATACGAGAATGAGATAAAAGAATCCTAACACTTTCTATAGAAAGGATTCACTGTTTTAGTGAATCGTTTCTCAGTCTGATCTCAGTTTTTTTCTGTTTGCATTAAACGTTATTGCTCAGAATGACATGCCAAACCTGGAATCCTGGCTGTACAGATCGATTGTGCTAGTGTATTTTATTTCTCTTCTGTAGCAGAGTCCTGGGTGTGCAGACAACAAGGTACTTAACATCAGTGTGAGTAAAGTGCTTAAGGTTTAAGCACGTGCCAAGAGCTTTACTTGATCTGCTTTATAGTTAACTGACAGACTTTTCTATAAAGTTAACTTGCTATTCAATGGCACTTTTCTGGATAGAAAATTTGTATTACTCATAAGTATTACAAATAGGGGAAAGTGGCTGAAGATGAACATGGCAGATCATTGATAAACAGTGATCTCAGATTGCTTGTTTAGGTAAGTGGAGGTGTGCAATGTGTGTTATAGTATAGCCAAATGGAGACCAATTTGGGACAAAGCCAATGTTTGGGAAGTGGAGGCCCTTGTTCTGGAAGGCTTTGGCTTTAAAAGGCTTTTGAGTTCTGGTAAATAATCAGCTAAAGGTGAGCTGCCAGCTAACACAGTAGGGAAGCTAATGTGAGGTTTCAATATATCAGATGGAGAAATCTCAAGTAAAGGGTAGGAAAATGATATTATTTTGGGAGTCTGATGAAAATCAAATGGGGCCTTGAGTTCAATTTTGGCACACACTTTTTAAGAAAGATAATACCTTGGAGAGTGTTGGAGGGGAAAAAAAAAAGAATGGTTACAATATTTTTTTTGAAAATATGCTTTGCAATGAGAGATTCTGAGATCTCCATCTGTTTTCTTATCAGAGGAGGTTACTTAGTCCTGGTATACAAGAACTAAAATAGAGAAGAAAATTCTAGAAGGTTACAGACAAAACAAAGCAACACTCTGAAGCTGGAGATTGAGGGCACTTTCTTAACCGAATCATAATACATATTTCAAAATCAGTGGAACAATTTATGTAGGGTTTTTAACCCTATGA
Source organism: Pyrgilauda ruficollis (assembly GCF_017590135.1). Taxonomy (NCBI): domain Eukaryota; kingdom Metazoa; phylum Chordata; class Aves; order Passeriformes; family Passeridae; genus Pyrgilauda; species Pyrgilauda ruficollis. The sequence continues at coordinate 10,836,551 of NW_024508100.1, read as the reverse complement.
TTCCTTACTGCAGAAAACATATAAATAGGCTTTTCTGTTAAAAGTCTGTGCTCCTGTTCAAAATTTTTTTTTTTTTTTAAATCATCTACATTCTGAGTTACACATAAGGGGTCAGTTTTCATGACAGCAATGTCTCTTCAGCCTTATCTTTTTCTGATAAGAATCTGTAGGAAGCAGCTTAGTTCCCTCTTTTAAGAGAAAAAAATCAAACTAGTTTTCTATTTGGAGAAATGAATAAGCCTTCATAAAAACAATAGATACCCTCCTCTCTTAAAGCCTGTGTTACCTTTACACTAAAGTAACTCTGAAAATTACAATTCCTTTCATATGCATGAGGAAAAAATTCTGAGAATTATGGAAGAGTAGACTCTTTGGCTTGAGACTGAGTAGGGTTTGACTGGACATTAGAAAGAAATTTCTTTACTGTGATGGTGGTGAGGCACTGGCACAAGCTGCCCAGAGAAGCTGTGGATGCCCATTCCTGGAAGTGTTCAAGGCCAGGCTGGATGGAACTTTGAGCAGCCTGGTCTAGTGGAAGTTGCTCCTGCCCACAGCAGAGGGGTTGAAACTAGATGACCTTTCAACACAAACTCTTTTATCATTTAAAGACTCTTTGCTTTTAGAAGTCAAAACAACACAATAGAGAAATGCAGGCCTAAAGCCACCTCATATTAACCAGACAGAATGCTGAACTAGCTGAAAATACTGTGGGACATGAGTACGATTTTCACTGCTGAGGGTTTGGGATGGGTTTTGGAAGCTGTCCCTTCCCCTGGGACTGACACCCTGGGAGGTGAGCACTGAGCGCCCAGCAGGGAGGTGCTGCTCAGGAGTGAGAGTGGTTCAGCTCACAGAGTAGCAATGCTCCAGCCCTGTAAAGCATTAATATGTTTCCAAAAGGGATGAATCCTCTAAGAAACTGCACTATGAAAGCACAGGTGCAGGGACTTTTAGTCAGTGAAAATTCAGTGCTAGTGCCCAGTGAATTGTGCTGTGAGGATGTGGGTGCTGAGCTCGCCTGATCTGATGATTTCCTCAGGGCAAGCTCAGTGTGGCCTGAGATGGCTGCTCTGGGCAGTGACACCCAGAGCAGCAGAGTCTCTGAGGAGTGTGATTGCATCAGCAGTGCTATTTGGGACTCAGTTGAGTCTGTACATCAGATGTTCTTGGTGAGCATTTTATACGAAGTAAAATGTCTTTTCAAAACCGCAAATGAAAAGCTTCTACATGATTTTAAAAAGTCTCTTTGATATTTATTTATGTTTTTGAATTGGTGTGAATTTCTTTTAATTACTTTGCCATCTTGGTCTGGTATGGCATAGCTTAAATTAAGGACTAGGTTGTACTGAGGTCCAAGATCAGCATGCTTTGTCACAATGCTCCTACCTTAGACTAAGACAGTGTTTACATTTCCCCCCTTCTACGATTACAGAAAACTCATCAAGGTTTCTTTTTTTTTTCTTTATGAAAGATTAATATAGATAAACCTGATGCCAGTCAGGTTGGAACAGACCAGTCAGATTGTCATATAGCTCTATGTTAAATTATAGAAGGAAGAACCTTCAGAAATCAAAGTCTTTTAAAAAGATTGATGGTATTTAGGCTTGATCCTGAATGGTATTAAGCATTCTTTCCTTGGTCCTGTAAATTCTTAACTTTTAAGTTCTCTGCAGCTGTCTCTGTGTTTTAGGTCAAACATGTGTTTAAGTGTTTTGTTGGATTTGGGCCAGAATGTTCAGCATTATAACTGAAGAGGTTTAACCTGTTGAATCTGGATCACTTAAACTTGAAATCAGACATCTAACATTTCCAGGACCAGCAATTCAAATAACTTTCAATCTCTCTTGGCTAAAGTATTGATTAAGAAACAAATAATTAGTTGTGCTTAGATTCTGATCTGGCAAACAGCTGTACATATGCTGGACATCACTAACCCATATATTTCAGTATTAACATCTAAATACTTTAAGTGTTTTGGAGAGAAAAATCATTCTCACTGCAGTTTTTTTACAAGGACTGTGATACCGTGGGGTCTTTTGGTGAATCGTAAAATATTTTGGTCCAACTTTTGAAACACATCCTGCCTTCCCTGACAAAGTTTGATTTCAGTTATGATTGGCAAGGAGGAATTTGCTTGCTGTAGTTTGTAATTTGGCAGGGGGATATTTTACTGGTTGTTAGAGAGAAATGAGTTCTGCTTCCTAGTTGGGACTTTGTTTTCATTGGATGAGAATGAGAGCAAATATTTGGACATAAATGTTTTATGGCAGTACCATATGGTCCTTGGTATTTTATTTTTAATTTTTTGCAGTTGCATTAAAATTCCTTTAATATTACCAATGTATTTCATTTAAAAGATAACTGCTGCATGTAACCTGAACAGCTGTTTTTCCTAAAATTTCCACAGCATCAAAACTTTTGCTTCTTTGAAATTTAGTGGTTTATCTGAATAGACAGTTATATCACTGGTTTGTTTGGGGAGAACATGCTTCTATTTTAACTAATAAATACCATGTTAGTTATATTGCGTTGTCACAGCTTCACTCTAAATTGGAGTTGGTCATTAATTTCTAATTGCAACCAGTGAAATCAAATGGTTGGTTAATATGTGTTGCCAGGACTTTCTTCCCTTTGAAAAAAATAGCACTAAAAGAAATGCAAAGAAATCAAACTACAAAAACATTCTTGCTTTCTCCCTTCCCTTCCCAAAGGAAAAAAATTCCCTTAACTGGTACTTCAAATCTGAAGATTTACCTTATTCTCTTCTCCCAGGGTAGTACTACAGGGGAAATGAACTTCACCATCCAAAGGCCCTTGTAACACCTGGGGACTTGCAGAGACAAATGAAACACACAGGGTTTTAATCTTAAGAGTATCTTCGTAGAAAAAAAATGGTAGATTGGAGTAAAATAACTATAAAATTATCACTCATTTTTTTTCCAGCCCTCAACAAGTGTGCATGCTATTTAACTAAAGCGAATAGAGTAAGAGCTGTGCCCAAACAGCCCATGTGTGCACTAAATTATACCATCATAAATTGGGAAGAAGGACAATGGGGGCACTTGAAAGACTCTTTGCTTCTTTTACTGTATCCTTCTCATACTCCTCTTTCTTCTCTTTTAAAAATTCTGCAATTTTTTGGGGTGGGGAGAGGGAGGAGAAGAGTAATATTTCATATCAAAGTCTTAATTTTATGCTTACATCCTAAAAACTTATTTTCTGTGAGAAGTTAATTCAGTAATAGTCACCAGATGGTGTGCAAATACTAATGAGGGATGTTATGACTCTTGGGTTCCTTGTGGAGGTTGTAGGAGTCGGCATCTTGCCATCAGAAAATAGATGCCGGGGGAGTAGAAGTGCACCCTGGGGAGGATGTGACTGGACTGGCAGGGCTTCATTTTTGTTGCTGCTTTGTTGGTGGGAGTTCTACCAGTTGTAAGAAACTTTTTCTTCATTAGCTTTAATGATAGAGAAAATGGTGGGACATGGTGCTCGGTATCACAGCTTTGAAGACTGTGATTAATCTTCATTTTCATTGAACATGAGCGAATACTTAATACAGTTTAAAAAAGGGAAGTAAAGCACTACTGTTTGGAGAGTGGGATACAGGCTGGGATGGTCATGTATGGGACAAAGAACCATTTTTTTACAGGGAAATGTTATCATTTTTTCTAGAGCAATACTTAATGCTACCTCTTCAGAATGATAATGCTGTGTGTTCACTGCCATATGATTTATTGCTAGTTAATCCATCACATCTGTTCTCTGTCCCAGTGGCAGCATATAAACATTGTAAGGCAAGCAAGATGAAACGGAGCTCTGGGATGTCTTTTATAACAGATCTCTGTAAGTGTGAAAGTAGAACTGTCTGTTGATTCATTGCAGCATGCTAAGGAGCTTCTAGTCGACAATGGGCACTGACATGTCAATTCCCTTGTGTGACTTGGGCTCTTTTCCCATCCGCTCACTCACTCATCCTCAGAATTTATACTGCCAAACTGAAAGGAAAATGTTGACAAATACATAACACTGTCTCTTTCAGATACAATGTATTTATATTTGCCAGCAAGAGAGCTACTGCCTTCAACTCCTGAAAACCCTGAAACACGCATTCAGGGCTACGTAATGAGATGTAGAGTTCTGTGCTGCTGTGAAGCCTGATGCTAGATGGTCTTGTCCAGTTTGAAGTCCATTGGCCTTATTCAGGTTCATGAAAGGTGCACCCATTTTATGTAATCTCTGATGATGTTTTTACATCCTTCCTGGTGAAAACTCTCAGACACAGAGATTTCTACACAGCTCTGACATGAGGACTGAGACATGTGAAGAATCTTGGTGAACTGCCTTTCTTCTGTTTTCAATGATAGAGTTAAATGTCTGCTGTCATAGCCTTTATATGAATACTAACCTTCTTCACAAAAACAAACAAACCACAGCAGTGTTTTATGTATTAGGTTTCTTTAGAGTGTTAAGAAGTATACCTGAATATATATGAACATATAAATAAAAAATCCCTTAGAAATTGTAATGATGTCAGTGTCATTAAGGTGAAATGAAAATACTTTAAGAACAATGTCTCCTGTATTGATGCTATCAGTAAAGCAAGTAAGATAAAATATGATTAATTTAGGGGACAAAAAATGGACCACTTGACCAAAGTACAGATAGAAAAAGTTCAAGTGCACCCCCGTCTCTACTCCATGACATTTTCTTCTTTTCATTCTATTAATTTCTATTTGCAATTGTGACATGTCAAAAGTTAGAACTTATATTCATATCTTGCCACAGAAATTTTTATGTTCTCCATTATCCAAGTTATTTAAATTGTGACCAAGATTCTGAACCTCAGAACTTAAAGGATTTTGCTGTCTTTAATGGTATGCTATGTTTGCTATGTTACACATTCCCATTGTAGATGCCTGAAGAAATTCTGTATGTGTAACTGGCATGTCAGAACATAGATCTGGAAACTGCTTTTATTACCATTGCAATAGTATTTATCCCCCTCAAAAAAAAAAAAAAAAAGTCTGTACATTTCAGAGAAATCCAAAAGTTTTTACCCCCCCAAAAAAAAAAAAAAAAAAAGTCTCTACATTTCAGAGACAAGGACTTTATCACTTGTGTCAGCAGTTCTTGGTGAATAATTTTCCCTGTGGAGCTCCTCACCACACAAATTTTCTGTTTGCATCTAAATTAATACATAAATATGAGAGAAATAGCATTCTGCTGAACTTCATCAGAAGTTTCAAATTTGTTTGGGTGGGAAATTCGATACTCACAGAAGCACAAAATGGCTGAAGTTGGAAGGGATCTGTGATGGTCACTTTTTCCAAAGCTGCTCAAGCCAAGCTGCTAAGTCAGGTTGTTTAGGACCTTCTCCATAAGACAGGTATCTATTTCAAAACCTTTTTGAATAACCTGAAATGTCAGTCACCTCCAGAGTAAAAAATATTCCCTGGTGTTCAGAGGGAACACCATGTTTCAGGTTTTGCCCGTTGACTCCTGTTTGTCACTGAGCATCAGTGAAAAGAGCCTGACTCTGTCCTCTAAGAACCCTTCCTGCAGGCATGGATATAAACAGAAGAGACCCCCCGAGCCTTGTCCTCTCCAGGCTGAACCATCACAAGTGAGGCTCTCCCATCCCTTCAGCATTCATGGCCCTTTGTCACACTTTCTCTGCTATATCCATGCCTCTATTCTACTGGGGAGCCCAGAATTGGGCACAGTATTCCAGGTGTGGCCTCACCAGTGCAGAACAGAAGGGAAGGATCACCTCCCTTGACCTGTTGGCAACACTCATCCAAATTAAATCAAATAATACCTCTCATGATTTGTACTCCATTGCAGCAGCTGAGACACAGGCACATGTAGCCTTCATATGCCTTCAGTTTCCAAGTACTTGAAATCAGTTTCAGTGTCTGATCTCTTATCAGCTCCTGATGAAACTGATCTTTTCAGATGACCACAAGAACAAGACATTGCATACAATACTCTATAGGTGTATTGTTTTCAGTTTGGGAAGTTATATCAAACAACTGTTTCCCATAGAAAAGTAGGTTCTACACAGTTTTATTTATTACATATTACAGAAGAACCTGGGACCTAATCAAACCCTTTTACTGGTTTCTTTTAATGGACAACTAGGAAACAAGACAGTTTACTGAGGCTGTATTTGTAAATCAAGCAGCATCCAGGACGTTCCCAAGCACTGCCATTCTGCTGATACTTTGGGAGAACTGTTCCCGGCAGGGCTTTTTTTTTGCCTAGTAACACTTTCTCAGATGATTCCCACACATAGCCCAGGAATTAGTGCAGGTGAGGGACCACCTCAGGCTGTTGGCAAATCTCCTCCCTGTTTTGGATGCTCAAGATGGTTTATAATATGGTTGCACAACCTTCTCCTCTTGCTTACCTCAGTGCCATAGTATAGTCTCAGGCACATGTAAATTACAATTATAGGCTCAGCCTCCATCCCTGGGTCCCATGATGCCTCCAGTATGTGTGCCAGGATGTAAACAGGGAAATGAGGTTATAGTGGGGAAAGAGCTAAATGAACACAGTGGAATTTTAAAGCAGAGCTTATAATTCCTAATCAATACCAGATGGAAGAGATTTGTAAATACCATTGCAGAAGTAAAGTTAAGAACAGGTTTAAAGGCTAATGTAATGGCATTTTACAAATTTGGTGGGGGTGTTCTCTCTGCAAGCCAAGCCAGTCTGAGGGAAATCATCAGTGCTTGCAGGGCAGCAGCAGGAATTTGATATTCATATTGTTATCAGAATGAAAGGGGGGATGGGGACTCAATAAAGTAAGAGATTTATGCAGTGGTTTGTTGTGAAGTTCTACAAGGCATTTTGTTTACTGAAGTGGAAGTCATCAGCCAGTCAGCCATAGGGCCTATTCAGTTTGGCACAATAAACAGCAAACTGTGAGACCTCAGAATTTTCCAACCAAGTTATAAGCCATAGCAATGTACCAGCGATTGGCTTAGTCCTGTAACTTGTGATCATCTAAGGGACAACAAATACAACTGCAAATTATGTTTATTGTAGTTGCAGATATTTACCAAAAGGCAGACATGTATTAGGTTAGATATTCAACCTACCAAAAGTTAGGTAGATTTTCCTGTTTGTGCATCAGTCTCAACAGTTTGTATAATTGTAAATGCACGAAGACAGAGAAGATAGCAGAAATATTTTTTCCTAACATAATTGTGGGAATATTAATCTACCCAAGGAGAATGGAGATATTATTTAAGGCACATTGATGCAATACAGTATTCAATTTTTTACAGTATTTCAAATACAGCAATTTCAGTGTTTTGGAAGAAAAAAAAAATCGAGCAACTCGCTGCTGTTGAATTTCATGTGCCCCAGACCACCCCTTCAATGTATTATGCAGGTGAAACAGATCCTGATAGTTTCGTTTGCTTCTCACCCTTTTATCAGACCAAACTGTGGAGGTTTTTCTCAGCTTTGAGGCAGAAGTTACTTACAAAAACACATAACCAAAAGTGCTGTTTGTTGTGGTTCAGTCCAGTGGCAAACTACAGTAGCAGCTAATCTAGAGATTCAACTCAGTCAGAGGACTAGAAACTAATTTCCAATGAGCTGTTTACTGTATTTAATTCAAGGGCAGACCATACCACATTTCCACTGACACACTCAAGAAGCAAAGGACAAAAGTACCATGAAAAAAGGAATGTTAAAGCTGAGTAATAAAGGAGCTTGCTGGAGTAGTGAATACTTAAACGTCAAAGAGAATGAAGACGGAATTGAAGTCCTAGGAGCTGCCAAGAGGTATGTTTTCAATTCTGAAATCTTTTTTTGCACTGTGATGGAGCTTTACCTTTTTTTTTAAGTGCAATTTATTTCTTTTTCATCCTAATCTAGATTTATTAGGCAGCAGAAAAAAAAATAATAGTTTTTCAGCTCTATTTCAGATAAGCCCTTAAACCACTTGTGGAAATGACAGAATAACTGCCCTGCATAGACCTTGAATCTTTTTCTGGTGGATGGATATCTAAATTATTTAAAAGTTTTTTGTTTTTTTTCCTTTGGAGGTGACTTGGAGAGGTTGTGGCAAGGGTTTAATATAAGAACAGGAACCACTTTTTAAAATATATAACAAATATAATATAAATAATCATTATAAAAGTGTAGCTCTCCAGTGACTTCCTAGTAGAAAAGAGAGAATTTCTTTAGGTCACCATTGTTATATGTGACAGCAACATTGACTTTTTATGAAGGCAGGGATAGAACGCAGGGTTGCTGTGCTGTTTCCCTTTGACACTGAATATTTGTAGTAAGTGAACTGGTAAATCTCTCTTTTCACTTCACCTTTTAGCGGAAGGTGTTTCTTGCTTGTGGCAGGGGGGTTGGGAAGAGATTATCTTTAAATTTCCTTCCCAAACTGCTGTATGATTCTATGATTTTCTCAAATGCTCTCAGGGCGCATGTCTAGGAAAACAATTTGAACTGGAAATGTGCACTTGGTGTGTTTCATCTTTGTAAATTCACATAAAAAAAGATTGATTGTCTTCCCTGAATGCATAAATTACTTAGTGTTAATTGCAAAGTGTTGCAGTTTCTTGGCAATCCACAGTATTTATGAACAGGTAAAGATATTTACTTTCTATGTATCTGTTCAGAATATGTTTGAAAGTCCATTAAAATAGTTTTTTACTGATAGATGTCTTTACCTTGGTTGAAATAATTTTCTAATTCACTTGAATTATGTAAATGATTATACATATACCTAGTTTGGCCTTCACCAGTGTTAATATTAATGATACTTGATTTTTTTTTTTTTTGTTGGGCTCTTCCTTTACTGTGGAGTTGTCTTGGGATATACACAGGGACTTGGTATAAGAAGCTATTTTGCAAGACAGGACTTTGGTGTGTCTAACTGCTGCTCCTGTGGCAAGAGTTGCCCCTAATAAAGGCACTGGTTACCACGGCTGTGGTGAGCTCAGTGATGCTTTCCTGCAGACTGGCAGCAGATACATTCTGGAATTTTTGGAGTAAAAATGAGGGATTAAGAATCAGTTTTGAGAGGACTGCCTGAGCTGAGGTGGTTTAGTGTACATTTGGGCTGCCAAATGGATGTTTAGCCTCTCAAAGAATGGTTTCTCTGACTGTAGCCTGACCTTCACGTTTATGAAGAGAGGTTTGTGTGTGCAGGAGGGGAGATGGCTACATAGAAACTTGAGCATTACTCCACTGAATTAACATATTTAAGACTATAAAGCATCTTTCACAATGAGATTTTTCAGGGGAAAGAGTGTTTTTGTCTGCATACAGAGTTAAAATGATTCTGTGAATTGTTATAATGGTTAGTCAACATTTACTCAACCTTTGCATTTAGGAAACTTTTCTAATTGCTTGTGATGGTGACTCCAAATACTGTCTGATAAGTGTTGCAGTCAATGTCACAGCTGTCAGACAGTACCCTGAAATGTGATATTTTTTCCTGAATGCTGTTGAAAATCACTATTCATTTATTAAGTACCAAAGGTGCATTACTGCAATACAAAGAACAGAATAAAAGTCAGTTTGGCTCCAAGGAAATTACAAGACAGTAGATATTTAAAGGAGTAAATGTACTGGGTGACTCAGATGCTCTGACTGGCAGTAATGTCATTATTTTTTCTTCATCTGTGCTCCCTCATAGCTCACATGAAAGATGACGAATGACCACTTTTATCTAGGCTGGTGAATGCTGTAAAAGAAACATTTGGCTTGGGAAACACATGATGTCTACACATGAGAATAAAAGTGAGGCCTAGGCACAGAGTTCCAAATCCAGTTTTCCTGCATTGCTGTGCTACCTATAGCAACACTGCAAGAGGCTGCAGTGCTCAATTGTTTACTGGCTGCAGAAGCAAATTTGGTATGAAGACTATAATTTTATTTCTGACAAGCTGTATGACCTTAGGGAAGTTATCTTATTTATCAGAGCTTCAATTCATCCAACTATAAAAAGTGGAAAATAATGATTTTGCCCCTTTCCAAAGAGCTTTATAGATAACAGAATATGCAAAACATTAGTGATATTCAAACTGATTGGAGAGAAACTCCTTATGTTACTAATCACTTGGGATCAGCTGTTTTAACTAGATTTTAGGCACATCTCCAATCATTGGTATTTGTACAGCAGTTTCAGAAAAGTTTTTAAATCTGTATCTCATGATCACATTTGTGTAATTCTTGACAAAAATGAAATCCCAAGCTATTTCTTCCTAATGTCATTAACTATTCCTCTGTAGAGTTTAGCTAATGAATTTTAAAGGCAGATGGGCCTTCATATGGTCATTGCCCATTCTAAACCTGTTTAGAACTTACCTCGAGTCCAGTGGTTGTTCTTCAATGATAGATAATCTTTTCAGGGTGAAAAAAACCAGACAGAAAAAACCAAAACCTCATTCCAGTCTTGGTTTCAGCATTTCTAATAATAGAAAATCCACTAAAAACCTTGGTAAATTGCTCTGGGGTTAATTGTGTTCACTGCAGAAATCTTTTCCCTAGCTTGAATTTGCTTAGCTTCAGCTGAGGTTTCAGTGTTAATTCTCATATTGATTTTAAAACATGAAAATTCACTTTTATTTTTAACAGAAAATGGCTCTGACTTCTAGCACACTGTGGAATAGAAACAATGTTGAAATTATTTTTCTATGAAATATTTTTCTTGTTATTCAGTCAGCTTTACCATTACCCTGAAATAGTGTTGCAATTTTTTAACTCCGACTCATTTCTTGGGAATAGAAGTCAAACTTATGCAAGAGTAAATTTCATAACTCTTCTTCTTTATTTTTCATGAATATTTTGTTCCTTCATTTGCTTTTCTTCAATCCAGTACCTCCACAATTCTATTATTTCCATTAAAACACCATCAGTGGTATACATGTAATTTCTTTTTAATTCCATAGAATGCATTTCAAGAGGCCTTTGCAGAACTGATGAGGTTATGTGGTGAAAATTAAAGGCTGGGTAATAGCATTTTTTCCTGGAGAAAAGCAGAGAACTTCTACCTTTGTTCCATTTTGCATTAAAAACGCATTGCTATAAATACACATGAATTTTTAAAAGAAATTTTGGCAAAAAATGACCATTGAATCATGGTACACAGAAGAATAAAATATTTTATAAATAGTAAATAAAACACTTGCAAACATAATTGCCTAGTGAAGAGAATTATAGGGACTAAAATGGACTGATACATGTATATGACTGAAAGCTTGGTTTGCTTGCATTTACTCATGCTCACATAAAAACCTATTTTTTTCTGAACTGAGACTAAACTGGAGTACAGCAGGCCCCCTATAGGAGTACAGGAGGCCCTCCGGATTGTAAAGTGTTTTGAAAAATATAAAATATGTTAATATTTGCTATTATGGTAGCAAGTGTATAAATAGGAAATAATTTGGAATATATGCTGACAAATATATACTGAATATAGGTATGCACTTATGAATATTCCATAGAATCATAGAATAGCTTAAGTTGGAAGAGGTCTGAAAGATCATCCAGTTTCATCTCCTCTGCCATGGACAGGAACAGCTTTCACCAGGTCAGGTTGCTCAGAACTCCATCCAGACTGGCCTTCCACAGATGGGGGACCCACAGCTTCTCGGGGCAACCTATGCCAGGGCCTCACCACCCTCACAGTAAAGAATTTTTTCCTAATATCTCATCTAAACCTACTCTCTTCCATTTTGAAGCCATTCCCCCTGTTCTGTCACTATGTGTCCTTGCAAAAAGCCCCTCTCCATCTTTTCTGTAGGCTCCCTTCAGGTAGTGGAAGTCCACAATTAGGTTACTCTGAAGCTTTCTCCTTTCCATGCTGAACAATCCCAAATCTCTCAGCCTTTTCTCATCGGAGAGGTGTTCCATCCTTCTGATCATCTTGGTGGCCTCCTCTGGACTCAGCCCAGCAGGTCCCTGTCCTTCCTGTGCAGGCATCCAGAGCTGGATGCAGCCCTGCAGGTGGAATCTCACTGGAGTGGAGCAGAATCTCCTTTCTTGTCCTGGTGCCCTCAGTGCTTTTGGATGAGCTCCAGGGCACATTTGGTTCTCTGGGCTGTGAGCACATGTTGCCAGCTCATGCCCTGTCTCTCATCCCCAAGTCCTTCTCAACAGGGCTGGTTTTGATCTCTTCATTCCCAGCCTGTGTTGATACCTGGGGTTGCCCCAACCCAAATGCAGCACGTTCCACTTGGTCTTATCACACCTCTCGAGACTCCCATGGGTCCACTTCTTGAGTTTGTCCAGCTCCTTCTGGATGGCATCCTACCCTTCTGGTGTGGCAGCCCCAGCACTCAGTCATCTGCAAATTTGCTGAGGGTGCACTCAATTCCTTAATCTGTGTTGTTAATGAAGATACTAAGTAACACTGATCCTAGTATGGGATCACTGATCCCAGATCCCACTGATCTGGGATGGACACCATTTGTCATTGATGGCCATCAGGACTCTGAGCTGTTGACCACTACCCTCTGGATGTGTCCAACCACTTTGTTATCCATCTTGCAGTCCATTCATCAAATCCACCTCTCTCCCATGCAGAGAGAAAGATGTTGTGGGGAACTTTGTAAGAATAGAAGTTCAGATAAAAGACATCTGTAGTCCTTCCCTTGTCCACTGATGCAGTCACTCCATCACAGAAGGCCACTGCGTTGGTCAGGTAGGGCTTGCCCTTGGTGGAGCTCTGCTGGCCGTTTTGAATCACCTCCCTGTCCTCCATGGACAGCTTCACCATGGAGAACAACTTCTAGGAGGATCCGTTCCATTATCTTCCTAGTCACAGTGGTGCGACTGACAGGTTGGTAGTTCCCAGGATCCTCCTTTCTACCTTTGTTTTAAAGACAAGTGCAATATTTCCCTTTTTCCAGTCACCTGGGACTTAACCTGTTTACTGTGACTTTTCAAACATCATGGAGAGTGGCTTGGCAACTACATCAGCCAATTCCCTCAGGACTCTGGGATGAATTTTATTGGGTCCCATAGACTGATGTGCATTCAGTTTCCTCTGGTGGTCACCCAGTCTTCTCTTACAGTGGGAAATACTATGCTCCTCCAGTCCCCATCCTACTGTCCATCTATTTGAGCTGTGTGGAAAGAGAGGCTGTCATCACAGACTGAGCTGAACAAGTTGTTAAGTGCCTCAGCCTTATTGTCATCATTGCTACCACTTTTCCAGCACTGTTTATTAGGGGGAACACCTCCTCTGACCTTCCTTTTCTGGTTATCATACTTTTAGAAGCTCTTCTTTTATTCTTTGCTTCCTTTGTCAGATTCAGTTCCAGCCTTATCTTGGTCTCCCCACACGACCAAACTTGTTTCCATACTCTTCCTGGGTGACTTCCCTGTCCTTGCTTCAGTTTTTCTTTTCAGTTTAACCAGCAGGTTCCTACTCAGCCATGCTGGTGTCCTGTCTTCCTTTCCTGATACATATATATGTATATAAAATATACAGAATATATACCAATATAATTCAGAATATACACCGATAATTATGCAGAGATACACAAAACTGGAATGGCCAGTAATGCTATTTCTGTCTAGCTTAGGGCACTGCTGTTTTGATGGGGGAGGGTATGTGTAATTGTTGGTAAAAGAAATGTCAGCAGTTTGCTGAAAAGGAGGGTAAGGAGTACCCTGAGTACTGAAAACCAGGTGGGCTGTTCACTGGTAGAAGTGGCTTTGCATTTGTGTTGGTGAAGTGACCCTAGACTTGATGGCTCCAATCCCAGCAGGAATGGAATCTGCTTTCTAAGATATCTCTGGAGAATCAGTCCTGAAAGAGTCGTTTCAGACCATCTGGAGCCAGATGGCCAACTTCAGACTTCTAAAATTTAAAGGGCAATTTATTGGGCTTATTGAAGTCTAAGTGAGCTTTGCCATTGATTTCAGGAAGGGACATGAATTTACACAGGGTTTTGAATTCAGAACTATTACCAGATTAAAAATCTTTTAGGATGGAAGATGAACACTCATAGAGAAAATGTGTGGGAGCTGTACTGGGAACAAGAATCTGGATTTTCCAAAAGCAGATGGTGAAAAATATCTTTGCTGCTAGCTGGTGCCTGAGCTTGAATTGCACTACTTTGCTGTTAAAATCCAGTCTATTCAAAGTCTGTCTGCATGAATTTTACATTTCTAAATAAAAGTGTAATAGGATAATTTAGTAATTTGGTCTCTGCCGTCTACTCACTTTTCCTTCCTAGAGAAATTACCAGGATCCAAATACACTAACCAATCAGTGTCACAACTACAGACATTGCTGAATGGTATTCATTGGTAAACTATTGTCTCTTTCAATTTACCATTATTTTGCAGGTTGAATTATCTTCCATTCTTTATTTATCCATTTAAAAGTTTCTTGCAAAAATAAACCCTAAAATATTAGAATTACAGATATTGAGTCTTTCACTTGAAAAAAGGTGGGGGGACATTTGCTAAAAAAAGAATTGAGAAAAGAAGTTCATATATTGGAAAGAGTGGTGAATTATGGAACAAAAGAAGGTGAGGTGCTTTTAACAGTTACATAGTTCAGTGCACAAAGTAGCTTATTTTGGGCAAAAGTAGTGGTTATTACAAGATGATTTTTATGACTTTCATTGCAGTTCTGCAAATCCTTTGTCTCATTTCCTGTCTCTGTATAAATAAGGATTGCTTGCATTCCGTAGCAGAAAAACTACGTCATTCCATGTTTTTCAGTCTACGGGAGCTTGGATGAAATCGCTTGGATTAAATCACTACCTGTGGGTTGTGGCCTGAGCTCTGAGGCTCTGTGGGTGTTCCTCTGACGCCCAAGGGAGCATGGCAGGGAATTCCCTTAATGAGTAGGATGATCAGGTAATTCCCAGTGCCGTGTGGTGCAGCCCAGCCTTGGCACCCGTGTGTCAGTCCAGCCTTGCTTATGGGTCCCAAATAGCACCAGCTGTTTTCATCCCAGCATGTCCATTCGCCTCTGATCTTCCCTGCCCTGTGTGGACATGCCATACACACCTCTTCAGCTCTCTTCTACTGAAAAAGAATGGAAAAGAGGATTGAACACTGGAATATGTGGAACATGTCCATGGATACTGGAGTGCAGGCACTAGTTATAGGGTGCAGATAATTAAACGTGAGATATCTGCTCTCTAAAAAATATTTGCATTGGCACCCAGAATGGTCATCATTCTGCTTTATTCTAGATCTTTCCTACACCTTCAGTTTTAGTTTTAATTTGAAATATGACAAGTAGTGACTTTATTACTATTTCCAAATTATCAATAAAGAAAAAAAGTTAAGCTGTTCGAAGCCAAACAGAATAGGGTGGGATATATAAATATCCCCATTTAGGGATTCCTTGCAAACTCCTTGTGCTAGCAACTGGTCAGTTGTTCAGGACTTAATTCATGTAATATGGGATATTCTTGATATTGTAGAGTGCTCGTGTTTTAACTGGATTGTTACACATTAAAAATTAGTGCCTTGTTAAAACATTAAGTATATTGCGTTCAATTAAATTATATTTATCAACTTCTCAACTTTTGCCAGACTCGTAATCTATTAAAAATAAGTCAGTTTTGATTAAATTTATTATCAGTAAAACTGATTAACGGGCATTATTGAGATGTATTAATGTTAATTTTTATTCAGGTTACTACTGTATGTGATATCCCATTGGTTTAATCACTGGATTAAACCTAGGGCAATAGTTATCTGATTTTATCACTTGGTACTTTTTGAGTATTTACACAGTGGCACTCTGCAAATCATCTAGAATTTCTTTAATGGAACAAGATTTATTATGGATTAACATCAGTATGACAAACATTTTATTGGCCATTCCTTTAATATACCTGGGTGAAGATTACTGAGATCCACTGACTTCTGAATATTTATACCAAGTCACTTTTTTAACACCCAACTCTGTCACTAATGCATTAAAAAAAAAATCATCCCAGTGTATGTTATTTTTTGTCATAGCTAAAGAACATGCCAGGTTTTTCTATGTCTTAGCAATTTGTCCTCTTGGAATAGTCAATGCATTGCTAAAAATCCCTTTTTGCATAATAATATGCTTAGAACAAAAACCCAAAAACTCCCCAATGAAATAAAGAAACAAAAACCCCAGGAGCCCTGTCAGCCCTGGATATTCCTGAGTGCCTCTAACTTTCTTCTCAGTCCTTCCTTGGATTTTGATTAAAGAACTGTGTTTTTTTTTCCCTCGAGAGTAAGCTTATAAAAAGCTCTTATTTCTATTTATTTGTTGTCTTTAACTTTCCTGCCCAGTCAGTCTTGCTTACAGCTTTCTGCATGTTTGGGAAACTAGCTGTTCAAAAATCTTAAATGCATCTGTTCTCAGTAATTTCAAATTCTGTCTTTATGAAATCAACAGATCATGCTTATACATCCTATCTGTAGTTTCTATTTTGACCGTACTTAATATAAAGAACAATCTAAAATAGTTATATTGAGTTCAACTTCTTTTAAGTTATTTTACTGCTACTATTGGCTGAACTGCAAGAAAGAACTTTGTTATTTGTTAGGTGAGAGTTTCCACATCTGCCTTCCAAATGGAAGTACCCCATAATATATCTCTCCTCCACACTTTTGAAAGTTAAGAAGTGCTTTTTGGTTTAATTTATTGTTTTATATTTTGTGAGTGTATGTTTGGTTCTTTAAATCAGATCCTTGCTGTGGGCTTTGTCACATAGCACATCGGTCTGCTTCCATTCAAGATCCTTTGCCTTTGAGCACTAAAATTAATATTGTCTTCAGCAGAGAGTGTCACCCTGTGATTTTAGTTGCAGAAGGTTAAGTGCCCCTCCACTGCCACCCATACACCTGGTGTATAATCATACTTCAATTCTGTAGTCATTCAGACCATCCCAGGTTTTGGTGACTGCCCATCATTTTCTCAAGAAGAAGTGGAAGCAATATAATTTTGAAGAAAGTATTTGCATATAAAGAACTTGAATTCCTAAGCAAAAGTTCTTCTAAATACTTCTCATTTTTCTCTTAGACATCTGTAATGCATACTTTAAATATAAATTTATTGTATATATGTCAGAAAAAACAGAAATACAAAATATCTGTCTCCCCATATCAAATAAAAGATGTACCCTTATGTCAGGAAGCAGACCCAAATCCTCTGTCATCAGGGCTCCATGGGCTAATGAACTCAATTAAAATCTTGTCCCAACTCTATGACACAGCAAGTCATAAATACAAGCCAACAGAATGCAAAAAGTTCCAGTCGCTTATAAATCACAAGTATCGAACAACAAGCAGACAGTGCAAGTCAGTCCTTGGAGTGCATTCATAACCTTCAAAACTGAAATAATGTTAGGATCTTGAGGACTTTTAAAATCTTGGGGACCTTTGCTATGTCTTCCTATCATTTGCATAATGATTTCTACCCCCAGACAAAGTATTATTCCCTGCAATATACCTATTCCAAATTGTTTCCTTACTATGTGATTACTACAATTTTCAAGTCTGATTGTTTTATCACTCAGCAGCAATATAAGGGGTCTGGCTAAAATTACTTTCTAATACTATTTATTTAAATGCTTAAACAGTGCTTATGATTTTGGTCACAGTTTCCAATCACTAAATCACTAAATTCCCAAATCCAATCACTGAATTTTCCCAAAAGTTTGTGAAGCTGAAACAGTAAAGATTTTTTTATACATATAACAATATATTAATTTTGTAAACATGCATGCCAATTATTATTGGCATGGGTATAAAATATTTACAGTTTATTAAATACTTTGTAAAAAGATCTTTCAGATTTATTTTCAAGTCAATCACTCAATCCATCACATATTTTGGAAACAAGCCAGTCGGTTCTTAGATATAAAGGCTATAAGCCATACATTCCTCAGCTACATACATAATTTTTCCCATACAAGAACAACTTTGAGCATTTTATCTTCTGAGAGCTGATTTCAGAAATAAAAATGTGTTGCTAAGATTATTAATCCTCGGTAAGACATAACTGCTCGGTATTTCAGGATGTGGTTCACAGGGATGTGAGGCACACAAAGAACCATTGAAGTCAACTGGAACTGTGATCAGTTCCCACTTCTCAAAGCCTGAAGGGCTATTTGCTTTCATCTTGTTAGTGATCATGTAATGCTAGTTCAGATCCAAGGTGCAGGGATAAAGTGAGCATTATATAGGCAAGAATGAAAGATCTTCATAAGATTTTCCCATGTAACTATTATGTAAAGACATTTCAAAGAAACATGGGGCCCTCCAGTCAGTAATTTCTACTGGGAATAGATTTTTAGGGCCTACGACTGGTTTTACTATTTATTATGTAGTAATGGAACGTTACCTTTGTTGTGAGACTAAAGGAAAAAGTTGAAAGCTGGGTTATAAAGTCTAAAGAAAGCTTCACACTTGCCAGAAGTAGCCAGTAATTACCACAGTGATAAGTTTGAGGACTCAGGTCTCAAGCAAAATCAAGAAATAAGAATTCAAAGGGAGGATTTTTTTTCTGTACCAGTTTCCTCTTTTCCAGGAAATTCATGTGGTCAAAAGTTTCTTTTAACAGAAAATTATTTACAGGTGCTGTTCCTGGCTCTGTCACAAATTTGTGTCTTACACCTCCATCTAAGTGCAGCCAGTTTTTGGATCAATGTGACTTCTTCCTGTAAGGGTCTTTCTGTTAAATCACTGAGAGAACCAATGTCCAGGGCCTTCCAGAGCTTCGGATGACTCAAAGGGCAATGACTATTTTGGCTGAATGTAGCAATAGTATTTCTAGATGAAGGTATAAATTTGTAGATAGGTTACCATGTTTCAGAAATACTTCCGAGGAGAACATGACCACTTAATAAAAAACCTGAAACTTCAGCCCATAGCTTTTCATTTTCAGTGTAAACCCTGGGGTATGAGAAATAATGAACATGTTTGACCAATAGTGCGTGACACTGCTTCCGATGAGGTTTGTTATTTATTATTATTTAATCTTTTTGCATTCCAATTAAGTGTCAGAAATCACTATTAGTTCAACTAGAAATGAACTCAATTTGGAGCTTCTAGTACCTAACACTCCAGAGGACATGTGCACCATGTTATTGAAGATCTGCCTTTTTTCGGATTTTTCCAGTTTCTGAACTAAATTCTTACTGTTCACTAGCTTTTGAACAATTTCCTTATCAGACATTTTTTCCTACAACCATGAACTGTGGAAATGCAGTCCATAAAAATGATTAGAGAGAAAAATGAAAAAGAGAAAAAGAGAGAAAGAAAGAAAGAAAGAAAGAAAGAAAGAAAGAAAGAAAGAAAGAAAGAAAGAAAGAAAAAGAAAGAAAGAAAGAATTAATTGAGATTCAGTCTCAGTCATAACCATGTGAATCCTGCAGCTGGGGCTAGAAGATACACACCTTTAAAGCCCTGAGAGTTGGTGCTGCGATGCAGGTACAGTGAATTTCAGGTTATTTTGTTTTTGCAATACAACTGTCAAATGGTTCTCCTTCCCTTAGCTCTAATGAGCTTTTTTCAGGCCAGTGTGGCCTCTTCAGGGCTGAATCACATTTTGAATAAGGCTGGAGCCAGGTAAGAGAGATGCTTCCAACAATGTTACATGAGCTTCATGTTCTAATTCACCCTAACAGTGTGAAGAGGTGCAGAAATACAGCTTCAGTAATTTTTCAACATGAAAAGAGATTTTCAATTACATAAAACAAGGTGCATAAAAAAAGTCACTGTGAATTAAGTCTAGCACCATTTTGAAGTTACCTTAAAATGTTTGATCCTGTAAGATATTTGTTACTTAAATTTTATCTATTTTTAAAATTGTAAAACTTACCTAGCCTGAAATTTCTTTAGAAAATCATTAATCTAAGGAAAAAAGTAAAGAAAAATCTCAAAAATCAAAAATCTCAAAATGGAATTTATTTGAAAGACCTTTCATTCATTTTTCATTATTTGTCACCTCTTAGTAAAAGTAATATATCCATTTACTGAATTAGATTTTTTTTTAGATTAAAAAGCATCTTGATAAATGTGTACCTGAGGAACTTTTATATTTTGAACCTGCTGAATTTAATACAATGAACAGTGACAATTCTGGAATATTTTCCCTTTATTGCATTAGATCCAAGAGGTTTGAGGGCTTTTCTCAATCAGCCTTCACTCTAAATGTGAATCTTCGAGGATTCATGCACAACTTAGAGATTTTCACTTCTGTGCTGTAGAAGTCATATCTTCTGTGCACACACAAGTGAAGCTTGCCAACTTCAGCTCAGTGTGATTTCAAACAGCTGAGTTATTGAACACTCGTAAAATGAGTTTTGTAATGGAAACAATTCAGCATTAGCTGTGGCACTTTTAAATGTATGCACACATATTAATAACATAAAGCAGCATTTTGCAGCATTTTATTCTTGCTGTCAGGTAGCTGAACAGTTAGCGGGTTTTTTTGTGACAAATTCAGAGAATTTATGCTTAGGGCTTAGAAGGAGAACATTGCATAGATCAGTTGAATAGTGAAAATAATTAGTTACTAAATATTTTTTGCTCACTAAAGTATTGGAGTTTCTGCAGTACAGTCAGTTGAAAGTTGTCCTTGTTTTTACAACTGAGTCTTTTCCATTATTCAAGAGTGCTTTTCCTATTTCAACTTTCTCCTTCCCTTTTTTTTTTTTTTTTTTTTTTTTCCATAGATTTTTTGAGGTTTCCCTGCTTGGGCCTCTTTTCTATCCTTCAGTAAGGTTGAATTCCCTGATGGTAATCATAATTATAAACATATGTTGTTACTATGGGCTACCAATTTACTTGCAGTCCATGGTATTAAAAGAAAAGTAGGTTTTGGAATGTATTTTACATCATCAGGGCATATCTCATGAATAATTAAAGGAAATCAAATCTATAATAAAGAGCAGTCTCTGGAACTAAAGACAATTATATATGAATTTTTTAAATCAAGTAACCACTAAAAGAATTAATATCATGACACAAAAATATTTTTGAATTTCTTTACCACTCATGTTTTTATAATTTCTTTGAGATTTAGATGACTATTAGCAAAACAGAAAAATA
This sequence comes from Pyrgilauda ruficollis, assembly GCF_017590135.1. Taxonomy (NCBI): domain Eukaryota; kingdom Metazoa; phylum Chordata; class Aves; order Passeriformes; family Passeridae; genus Pyrgilauda; species Pyrgilauda ruficollis. The sequence goes on along the minus strand of NW_024508100.1, from coordinate 10,815,503 downwards.
CAGAAATAAGTAGACTTAGAATATTTATTTTTTCACAGATAATTACTGAAGAAAACCCTTTTTCAATTAAAGAAAATTTAAAAAGGCAAAGAATAAATACTCTAAATTTTATATTTGTTTTAGTGGCTTCTTTCACAATCTGTCTTCTATTCAGGGTTATTGCAAAGAAGTGGCTCTGTAATTAACATGTTAGATTTTTAGTGACTTGCTGTGTAGCATTTTATTGCTGATGTGTCAGTCAGTGTAATGTTGACAGTGCTGCAGGGAATAATCAGAGCATGCATTAGGCACTCATATTGTATTTGGTATCCTGGTAAGACAAGATAAAATGTTTTGAAGATTAGTTTAGAATTTTTAAAAAATCAACAAAACCAACTATACAAACACTGGGAAGACATAACAATAATAAATGAATGAATTTGAAAGGAATGTATGTCCATTTTAATTACATTGGACCTGATGAAGTTTGCAGTACTTCAAGAATAGGTGTCAGTAGTGTCAAGCCCTGAGCAAGCAGTTCATCCATGGATGTGGTGACAGGAGGCAGAAAAAAGCACTGTCTATCAGTGAAACACAGCAACAGCAATGCTGGGGACTTACACACCCCCCAGCTTAGCAACAGTCACTGGAAAAGCACTGGAACAGATAATGAAGATTTGTTAACAACTGTGTAACAAGAAAAAGAATAAGAGCTAACATGGATTTATAAACTGAATGTGTCAAACTAGTTTAATTTCTTTGCTTAATAAGGCAACAAACAGCATAAATATTAAGTAAATAAACGTCATGCTTGTACCCAGGCTTTTGTCATTGTCTTATGGCACATTCTGGATCAAATCACTCTAAACTGAATAAAATACTGGTTGGAAAGCAGTACTTGTGGTAGCATCATCGAGTATGCGGAGCTGGAAGGGACCCACAAGGATAATCAAGTCCAACTCTTTGCCCTGCAGTGGACACCCTGAGTCATGCCATGTGCCTGAGAGCATTGTGCAAACGCTTCTTGAGCTCTGGCAGGTTATGTGTGGAGCCAGGAGCAGGTACTGAGCAGGGCTCTGCAAGAATCTCTCATGGGTGTGCTGAATTGCGTGTTGTCAGCAATGGAGTGGATAGCAGGAGAAAGAGCATATGTACCACATTCACAGTGCCTAGCTGAGAAAAAAAAAAACAAAAGTCCTGGAAAGGAAGAGATCCAATTCAAAAATCTTAGGAAACCATCTGAAAAAATGCATGGAGTTCAAGGAAGAGAAGTACAGGGTTAGGCATGAACAACTGTACAAAGATGAGATAAGGGACAAAGGACTCAGATATGGTCTTGGAGGTCTGGGGGGCAGAGCACATTGGAAGCTGACCATTTGTCAGTGGGTAGCACAGATCAGCAATGGCACACTGCTGGGGAAAGGTCAGCTGTTTTACTGGGATGGAGATGACTATTGTCTGGTCCAACTTTTTCATCTACTCAGGGCAGATGTTGCCTCAGATGGAGAAATGTGTCTATTTACAAGCAAAACACTTTGAGAAATATGTATATCAACTGGACAAACTTTTCCTTCGGTAGGTAGAGAAAATATTGGTCATAAACTGCAGAGAGAAGGATTCAGGCTAGATATTAGGGATTCTTATCAGAATATTTTAGTTTGGGAAGAAATTGCCTAACAGTTCCATGGAATTACTGTCACTGGGGATTTCAGGAGCAGATTGGGTAAACATCTGTCAGGAATATGGTAGTTATATTTGATACTCTGCTGAAGCAGAGAATAGACTAGATGGCTTCTCACTTCTCCCACCCTGGTTTTTGATGATTTGTTGAAATGATCTCAAGCTACCAGTTTTGACTAAATGACCAACTGTTCTTACGCTGAAGTCAAGTGATGTCATTTTCTATTGATTTCACTAGGCTTGGATCAGGAACAGGATGAAGGCATATAAATGCCAATTGCAGAATAAGTATATGAAAGTCCTGAGCCCCCTTGCATTAAATTCAGAAAAGACTTGATCTCTTTCAGTGGAGGTTTAGATGAATTCTAAATGTGTGCCATGCATACATATGTCTAGATATATATATGTGTATATATATATATATATATATATATAAATAGATAATGTTAATACAGTTCTGTCAGTTAAGCAATACCACTGAAAACCTACTGTTTGACAAAGTGTGAGAGAACTAAAATTTTCCCAACATCATGTCTTTTTTAGAGTCTAGCTCCAATGTAAGAATTCCCTGGTGATACACATTCCAAGAAATTCTCATATACCTGCTGATGGCACCTGGTTGGATGAGATACCAAAGCACTTAAATGTGTGGCTATAATGAAATATATATCATGTAAAAAAAAAAAAAAATAATAAAAAAAAAAGATTCTATTGGTCACCTGCATTTTTCCATTTTCATTTTAGGGGCTTATACTGCATTCCATGAGTGATAAAAGTGGGATTTTGTACTCTTGCCTCCTGGGAGTGGAAGAAAACTAGCAGCAGAAATAATCAAAATGTGAAAAATACTCTTTTTGGTTTTTCTGGGACCCAGCCAAATTCATAGATGGCAGCACTATAAGAAAATCCCCTTTCAAACTATTTCATTTTTAGACTGGACCCAGGCTTGTAACTTGTCTGTGTCTTCTACATTAAGCAAAGTTCCTTTCTATTGTCTGAAATTTATGCTCATCCTCTTAGCACACAATTTTTTCATAAGCCTTGCCTGAGGAGTTTTACAGCTTCCAGAACCAGAGAGGCTTGGCCAGGTTTAAATAAACATCCATGCTAACCATTTACCACAAAGCACTATGATGTTTGCTAGCCCTATGGAATGCATCAGCTGACAAACTGCAATTTTTATTGAGGTTTTAATCAGAATTTTCTAGCAGAGAGAACAGAGAAACTCAGAAACCAGCTCTGTGCTCCCTATTGGAGAGAGGCATGGCTATGTAATCTTATTCAAGAAAAGTAAAGTCAACCATATAAACAGAGATCAGGAACAGTGCATTCACCCTGCCATGCGTGGTCAATAATTAATATTTCAATTCTTGAAGGAAAAGACATGACTCAATGGGTAAAACAACAGATAAGAACAGTTGCACTGCATTACTGCAGTACATCTCTAATTTTTGGAAGCCACTTAACTTCCTTATCTTTGCCTCATTTTCCCTATCACAAAACAGAATGAACATTTATGTGAGATTCATTAGGCTATGAGGATAAAAAAGGTGTTGAAAAAGAACAGTTGTTCCATAGTTAACTAGAAATGAATCACAAATGTCTTCATGTTATCTCTACTTAACATTTACTGAAAACATGAAACTGTTTGGATACTTCAATCTACATCTGGTTCCTACTTTGAGTCCCTAAAAAAGAGTCAGCTTTACCCAGGGTAAGATGGACATTATAAATGAGATACTACACCACAGAATAGTCTTTTATTAAGTAGAGACAACTTTCTTTTTTGATACAGGGAATATAGATTTGTATCTTATCTTAGAATTTGCTTGAGGTTATCCAGTGGAGGAATGATTCATAAGAGATAGCTTCTAAAAATCTGTGTTTCCAGGTTTTAGCGTTAGTTTGGTAACAAATGCAGCTTTTTGCACCATAAGGGTTACAGGTTCTTCAGTTCACTCTTGTGAAAGAGTGAAACTCATGTGAAGAAACAGCAAAATATTTGAGGACCTTCCAGGTCATCACAGTCCACAAAAGTGAGCTTCTGCCTTGTTTGGAACATTCCTCTGAGGCATCCAAGAGGCTTTCAGATCTGAGGTTCTGTGTGCCTGCTCCGAGAGAACGCCAGTCAATAGACTTGCCATGAAATGCCTGGAGGAATTCGAGGAGCAATGTGTGTATGTGCATGAGGCATTCTGGTCTACTGTCAGCCAAATCCAGCAGAGGAAAGAACTAGAAAGGTTTCAGGAGCAAGAGAAAAACGTGTAAAGGTTAAATTCAGTGCTAAAATCACTGACATTTGAACAACAGAGATGTAAAAGAAAAGTGAAAGCATCAGACATTAACTAGGGTTATTGTACTGGAAACTTTATCTCAGTAATGACTTCAAAGCCAAAATACCCAAGTGTAAAGCACAAGAAACCTCAACAAAAACACCCCAGACCAACTCACTAGGAATACTGTGGGTCTGCATAAGCTTTTTAAAAACTGTTGCTAATTGGAAAATATGCCTTTACATGGATATGATCAATATAAAATTTTGCTTATTGCACATGTATAAATTTACTCTTTTGTAATTAGCACCAAAACTAATTTAGAAATTAATGTCATAAGAGCATCAATATTGTAAAACAGAATTATAAAATTTATTTCATAACAGTATTTTTATGAATTATGTATTTCCTTAACATCACTTAATATGTTTTACTTCATCTAAATATTATGGATGGATTAATTGACTGTTAAACTATTGCTTACTTAATTTATAGGCATGAATATTTCTCTTGTTTTCTTTCTGATTGAGAGGACATGAACTTTTTTATGAAGAACAAATCAAAGCAAAATTCCTGCTAAGCATATAATAAGAAATTTAATGTTTAATTTTTAAAGTAATATCTCAGTGTGTTTATACTTAGCAACAGTAATCCTTCTTAAAAAGCCTGAAAATCCTGAAAGACCAAGAGAGGCTGGTAATGCCATATGAGCTCTAACTGACGTACCTTCAAATTTTTCAACAAGAGTTTGAATTCTTGCACATTGGAAAAAGTAGCCATATTTATCAAGAAGGTTTTCCCAACACCAGATAAATAAAAGTAAAAAACCAAATGGAGCAAAAAAATGTAAAATATCATTAATTTGGTGAAGAATTAATAAGATTTCTACAGATAAGATTTATTTTTGTTTGGCCAGTTCTCAATTAAGAAAGAACAGACATAACTTCCTTTCATTTAATCTCAACCACAAATAAACATATTGAAGACAATAATTGTTCTTCAGCTAGCCTGCCCTTGCCATTGGCATTACTAGCTCTTGGGATACTTTCTAGGAACATGGTTTCAAATCTCTCCTGAAATCTTGATGCTTTTAAGAGACACAAAGCAATAAACATCAATAATAAGCCATCAGCATCCCTCCTATGAGCATATGTGCATATACTCAAAAGTCTGGATCATTTTTTGTAGTGGCATGAGCAAGTGTGGGCTTCCTGGATGCTATTTCTTTGAGACCTTTTCAACTTCAGTCTTTTAGTGTCTTCCACTTAGCTGGCCACATTGCCAAATAACAAATAGGTATTATACTAAAATCACGTTTGGAGCACACAGATGCAAGTCCTCCAGATTTTTCTTCCATTCTGCCTTGAAAAACTCATCCTTGCTCACACTGCTGCCTTTCAAACAGCGGTATTCCTGGCCTGAAGACCAACTGGTATTTGAAGTACAGGAAATTTAATTTTCAAAACCAAACAGTTGTTCACATTTAGAGTTTGGCTAGAAATTCTAAGTTCATCCACTTTGTTTGGCTTTCCACAGGGCTAGTGAGGGGTAAAATTGCACCCAGCTAGGGGAGCTCTAACTGTAGTTACTCATATGACAGCAGTGAGGCTGAGAGGAGTTATCTCAAAGATCAGATCAGGGCTAATGCCTGAGGGTGTAGCACGTAATCAATAAAGCTGCAATCATGGGAAGCTGGGATCAGAGTGTGCAGGTTCTGAGCACAGTTCCTTGGGTCAGTTCCTTGCATCTGATCAGCACAGGTCTTCCAAAGTGGTCCTGAGTAGAGAGGAAGTAGCAATGCCAAGGGAATGACACAGACAATTAATAATTAATACAGACAGCACCACTTATCAAGAGGGTCTGTAATAACTTTTAAAGTCATGTCTTGGGTTTCTTTTTTATATATAGAATAGTTACTTTTTTACTTTTTATTTGCCTTGGAATGTATTTCCATTGTTCAGCATGTTGGTTTCCTATATCACTCCTATCAGGCAGTATGAACCTTGGTACTTTGGAGCTATGTAGTTGCTTTTCATGTTACCCTGGCAACTGAATAACTAACACTAGAAGAGGAAGCAATAAAGAAATGTGTTTTAATTCTTTTACAGTTTGATAGAGCTTGAGAGATGGAGAAACTCTACATTACTTCATGAGAAGGGAGAGAGTAAACTGCTCTTTGTTTATATCTTTTAACTGCTCTGAAAATAGCTACCATATTGCTTTTATTTAAAGAGCACACTATATTGCTAATCTGAATTGATGTATTTATGTTAAATGGAATACTAGCTATAGATCATTTGTAATAAAGATTTATGTGTTTAGCATAATAGAGCAAAAGTGAAAAGAGAGAGGAATGAAAAGGCTGAGCCACATCTTAACCACTTCCTAAACCCTTGGCCTTCAGGGACAGTTCTGGTTATACAGGCTGGTCAATTTTACCTTTTGTTTCACTCAACTTCAGAAATGAAAACAGGTGGGACAATTCAAAAAGGCAGAAGGACAAACTGGCAGTTTGACTTTTTGAGGAGCGAGGTGGATTAGTTTTTGGTTTTTGGAGAATCCATGAGGTGGATGGATAAAATTGACATACCAATTTTTTCAGGAAGTGGTTTTCCTTTAGATAAGGCACATAAATATATCCACAGATAATCTATAAAAAAAACCTTTTTTTTTTTTTTTTTTTTTTTTTTTTCCCCCTAAGGAAGCTGTTATTTATCCCACTTGGTGCAGAGTTGTGGAGGATGGCACCAGGGAACCAGTCTGCATAAGAGACTCAGAACATAGTCAAAATACTGTGGTCTAGGGACTGTTCTGAGAAGACCAAATTTATCTGAAGCTTCTTCAGAAAAGGCAGATGTACAAGGCCTAGGATAACACTTATCAGAAAATGGTGAAAAGGTACAATATCCCTCTAACAAATCCACATGTCCTGTAAGAAAGATCTTATATGTCTTTATTGCCTCTTTACTTTCCTTTTCCCTCCTTTCTGCTGTTTTCTGTCTCATATTTTACTTTTCTTCTTGCATAGCCCCAACAATTCATTTTAATCAGCTCTTCTTCCATAACCTGCGGCTTTAGTACTCTGCATCTTTCTTCATGCTAAAATTGCTCTCCAGAGCATTGCTCCACCCACACTTTGATGGATTGGTGTTTCTGAGTTACCTCTCCCTGCTCTCTGAAAAGCACTGCCTGCACACACGCTTCCCTACTCAGGTACAGCATGGAGCATGGATCTGGCTGGACCTGCACTGCTGCTTTTGCATTTCTGTGATTGTGCTTGAACATGTCTTGCCATCAAAACTAGTTTTGGAGAGATGTTCCTTCCTCATCAGACACATGTCTTGTCTGACTCTTTTTTTTTTTTTTTTTAAATTGCATTTCTCCAATCCCTCAGAAAAGCACATCTGCTATTAATGATGCTTGACAGGTACTGTCAGTGTCCTATTAAGTTAGATAATTTGGGTCATAAAACTGCTAGCATGTTCAAGATTTGGGATACTTTTAATTTGCAAAGTTTTCTGATGCATGGGAATATCCCTTTTTTCCCCTCAGAGAGTCATAGCAGCAAATGCTGGTTTCAAACCTTTCAGTCTGTCCTAACTTTCTGCAGAACATCCACCACAGAGGTTCCTCTCCACTAGCGGTGAGTTGGTGATCTTGAAAAGATGATCACTCTGAAAGTACTGTTCATAACCTTCCTTTTCTGAATTTGTAAGATGACAAATAATTTCCACCTGAACACCAGTGACATTTGGGTTCTGAAGCAGTCTCAAATACCATGCTGTTCATTAGTGGGGATTCAATTTCCTGCACCTCTCTGCTTCAGATTTGCTTCAATGCATAGAGTGTGCATATTCATTAAAAGGAACAATAATGAAGTTTTGCCGAAAAAGAGGGGTGTGTAAATAGGAGATGCCTGGGGCAAAGCTGTGTTTTGTGTTCTGGACATTTATATAGCTATTTACAGTGCTATTCAGTTAAATAATAATAATAATAAAAAAAACCCCAAACTCCACAGAATTACCATAGCAACTGAAGCAAGTATGTGTTACATTTTTAATCTCTGAGATACACAAACCCTTACTAAGGAAACAAGCGGAAGAAAAAATGTGAACTTGTGTGCTTTCCCTGTGTTTGAAAAGAATATTTTCTTTCTTATTTCTTTGCCAGTATTTAATGCTGCCTTTGTTAGGGGAGTAGCTTTGTTCTCTTTGCATTGTCATGCCTGCATCTCAGGCAGAGGATGAGTGCAGGAGACAGCTGGAATGCATTCCCTTTCGAGACATTTTGGAAACTGCCAGGAGTGTGCAGCAAATGGTGGCTATGAAGCCAGTACAATATTTTTTTCCTGGTACACTGGAATGTGTTCCACAGGTGAACACATGGGGAACACATCTATAAATAAAAATTGTATTTCACTTCAGCAGAAAACTACTTGCTATGCTCTTCGGAATCTAATGTACAGAGAAATACTTGTTCAAGTTTATTTTCCCTCCTTCCCCACCTCAATTGTTCAGTTTTACTTGGTTTCCTTAAATCCCTTTTGAATTAGAGTACACAACACTTCCACTACATAAAAGATCCATAACAGTTCTGTTTAAAAATATATAAACCCACATCAGTGTGATTTTTGTCTAAGAAAAGTGAAAGGAAAGAGGCAGTGGTTAATCCATCAGTAGCCTTTCCACTATTCTCTCTTATGGTGGTAAATTGGGATTTATTTCTCCTGTTGATGGCAAATATTTTTTTTCTCTATTCTATCCACTCCTGTTATTGGCACAATAATTACAAATCCTCTTATCAAGACAATCAAGGGCTAAACTAGCTGCTTTCTCCATATTACTGCAGCACTTTGTTTTGAATCTCTTGTGAAAAATGGGGCTTTTGCAGTAACATGCCTGGACACTTCACTGTTTCCAAGACAAACAGCTCTTGAGCCAAGACTGATTTGGACAGCATGCAATAGCTTACTTGGGTTTTTTTTCAGGAGATTCAGTCCTTTAGAAGAGCTAAATGAGCTTTGCAGCAGCCCTAGAAGGAACAGCTTGTGGGTAGCTTGAGGTACAAAAAGATTGTGCCTGCCCAAATCTGTGTAAGTTGACTTGGTGGTGCAGAGGATCACAGTTCTCTGAACAATCTCAAGTTTGATCCTGTTGATGCAAGCTCCCAACTTCCATTTTAACCAAGTATATCTTTATGATCCTTGGAGAAAAATCTGTCCTCCTCATTTGCCTCTCAAATATCTGCAACTTAAACTACTGCAAAACCAAGCAAGATTCAAAATTTTGAAGAAAATCCTTGAGATACTAATGTTATGTGCTCTTTATGTTCCTTACAGACATAAAATTTTAGGTAGAACCTTACTGTGTCTTCTCAGCATGGCTGCATAACATCCTTTCCAGAGCTGGCCAAGAGAGTTTCTCTTGGAAATGAATGTTTTCTCAGAATGAAACTTTGTATGGGAAATCAGCCATTTCTGATGAAGTTTCATTTTAAAAGTTTTTGATGGAATCACAGCAGAATGTGTATAACTTCTTGGGTTAGAACATTGTAATTTGCTTGGATACTATGCACAGTGTGAAAGTCAAACTGAACTAAATAGCTGAAGTTTATCAATAAAGAATATTTTTAATTACAGGAAGATGTAAAAAATTTATTAAAAAATTTTTAAAAGTGAAAATTCTGGTATAATCTAGCTTTAATTTTTACCTCAAGATGGTGAAATAACAGCAGCATAGCTCAGATTTTTTTTCGATTCATTTTTGCTAGCTAGCCTTGAAGTAGCACTTCCAGCTCCTGTGAATGTTGGGCAAAATCCACAAATGAAATATGAATTTTCAATAGCTTATGTTCAGCTTGAATTAAAAACAAGTAATTTTTTTCCTTTCTTTCTCATCTTGGAGTTCATCATGCAGTGACAATTTGAAATTTACAACCCAGACATTTAACATCCTTCACAAGAACATATAATTTGAAAAACCTGTGAAGAGAAATGTCTCTGCTCAAAAATGGCACTATCTCTTTGTAAAAAGACCCCTGTCATTTAAATTTCTGTTCAGTTTCCTATCTTAAGTCTTAACACTGACATTTTTTTTTTTTTCAGATGCACTTTTTGGAAAGTTGCACAGATTAGATATTAGCTTAAAAGACTTTTAATGTGACATTTCTGGCTTTCGTCTATATTCTTTTGCATAAATTTGCAGCTAATGCAGAATATATATTTTATTGAATTCCATTGCTGAAAATAGAGACAATGTCATTTAGTAGATATTCATAATCCTGCAAACTACTGAGGCAAAATTCACCCTAAATTTGGAAAATGAACCCCAAGGATTTTCTTTCAAAAATGTAGGGCAACGTCTGTTTTGATAAAACCTAGCAAGGAGTACTTAAAATGAGATTAATAAAGCCAGGCTTGATGTCAAACTCTGACTCCACTGGATATTGGACACAATCTCTCCTGGTAAATCCCAAAAAATGCATGTCTTTATTTTCTGTTAATTAGTCATCCTTGCAAATCTATTTTTTATACACCAATAGCTATGTTTCAATTATGTTTGGCATACATGATCCAAGTAAATACCTCCTTATGTCAAGACCCCAAAAAGCAGGGATTTTTTTCTCTTAAATTTAATAGAAACACTCATTTCTGCACTAAGCTACAGAAACTGCATCATTTAGAACACAAGTCTTGTGGGAAAAGGCTACCTTGGAAAACTGAGTTCCTTAATATTTGAATTGGCATTAAAAAGTCTTTTAATTCTTCAGTATTTCTAATACATTCAGTATTTCTAATGTAGTTTAGACACCTCCTCACATTCCCCCCACCTTTTCATATAGAGACAGTAGAAAGAAGAGGGAGGAAGAAATTCAAAACTGAACCTCCACAAAGTGTGTTCTTTGATGTGGAAGTTTCATTTGATAACAAATTGGACAAGGGTGAAAATTACAAGCACGAGACACAAGAAACTGTATTTCATTTGTGAAGCAGTGGAGCAGATTTCATATTTTGATTAGATGAGATGCTTATCTCAAAAAAGTTAGCAAAGAGAATCCAAAAGAATGCCCATAAAGGGCATGGTAAGCTACATTTCCCCACAATGTTTTCTTTCCTCATCCTCAGTAAACAGGCTTATGATTATTATTAGAATTACAGACCACAAAACCAGTATGATAGCGAGCCAGATTTTACGCTAGGAAGTGCTCCCTTTAATGTGTTTAAAATAATGTACAGAATCTTTTTTAATTCAAATACTGGTATCAAATTGAGGGAGGAATATTTCTGTAGGGCAACTTTGATGATGATCAAGAGGCACAGAGCTAAACTTGCAAAGCATGCAATGTAAGTGCTTAATTCCCCGTTTCAAGAGTATCTTTGAAGCTGAGGAGTCCTTAATATGAAGCATGTTGCACAAGTTACAAGCAATCCTTCTATGCCAAGTAGTTATTCAGGGGTGGGGGTTGCTTAACATTTCCTAGAGCCAGCCAATGCTGGTTGCTTGCCAGGAGTGAAAGACAGCAACTAATACATACATAAATCCACTTTAAAAATGCACATGGGGAGACAGGTACATAAAGCTTCTGTATTTTGAGTTTATTAGTGATCTACCTTGTTTTAGCTTAATCTTTCATTCACATAGTATTCCTAGGATGAAAGTGATTCAAGTTGCACTGCATGAGCTCAAGACTGCATACAGTCCTGGGTTGACACATTTCTCCAATTAGTGTTTATTAAAAATCTCTATAGCCAAGTTTACTTTGTGATCATCCATGTCTTGTGCTTTATATTATGAGCACCAAAAACCAGTACCTTTTCCTTGTCTGACTTGCAATTTGAGACCTATCTGCTCATCTGAGAATGGTCATGGAAACAAAAAAGGTAGAGAAATACTTTATAGGTATTTTTGTTTTGGCTTGGTTGTTGGTTTTTGTAGGTTTTATTTTTCTTTTGGTTAGTTCTTTTGAGGTTTTTTTTTTTTTTTTTTTTTTTTTTTTTTTTTTTATTTGTGGGTTTTTTTTTTTTTTTTTAATGAGTGGTTCAAGGTACAATTAAGGCCAGAAATGGCTATGCTTTCAGACTAGATTATCATCTTTCCATTTCAGGATTCACAAGGGGAATAAAAGTATGAACAGGGACACAAAGGGGTGAAAGGAGAGATCACTCTCTTGGCAGAGTCCTGTATTGGTGGTCAATTTAGGGAAATGAGCTATATGTTATGGGTTGGGAGCATGATTTCAGTTCTAAAAAGCTAAACAGTCTAAAATTGCTCAGAAAGTAATTTCTAAACTTTGTTATGTTTTGAAACTGAGCATGAACTTCTCAGTTCCCTTGCAGTCTTTCTGAACCCACTCACTTTATCTCTTGTCCCCATGCTGTGTTGCAGTTTCTTTAATCTCTGAAACAGCTGAAGAAGTTCACAGGCCTCTCTGTTTTGTAGTCTGGTAGATTTTCTGATACAGCTAATTGGTTTTGACTTCCCTGGAATGGTCCATTGTGGTTCTACATGGTTTGACATTGCAATGTTAATTTTATTAGCACTGAGATTCTTTATTTCTATGAAATATTAAGAAATATTAAGAATGAATTTGGGATCTTCAGACTTGTGCCATGAGCAGCAATATAGATTACAGAGAAGTCACAATGTTTTAATTCATTCTGCTATGCTTTCATTCCTGGGTTGTAAGCCCAAATACATTTCCCTTTAAATGCTTTAGAGGTAGACAGGTTGGGTTTTCATTTAGCTTCTAAATATGTGGCTGCCTTGGGGCTTCTAATTTATTTATTTTTTTTTTTAATGGAGTGAGATGCTATAAAACCTATGTGCTGTAAAGAAGGCAGACAAAGTTTCCTACTAGCCCACCAGGCTCAGTTGAAAGCGCAGACATCTTCAAGTTTACTTAACTCTTGTTCCTAGGCTTCTAATTAAAATCACTGAAATGCTCCTCATTTTGAAAAGGTCACATCTGATTTCATCTGAGACATTCCCTTTGTCTCATTTTAGCTGTCTCTGGTTTATACACTTATAAAAACCCGAGCAATTATAGTCAACTGTCCATTACCAGTAGGAAGATTATCTGGTTGGTGGATGAGCATTGGCAGAGGTGTGGACACAGACTGCTTGCCTCTACACTACCTTAGCAGAGCTTGACCCAGGAGTGCGAGGTAGAGACTCATTAATAACTCTGCATGAAATGAGGGAGCACTGGGAATGGTGTAACTATGAATGAGTTTATTTGTTCAGCCCCAGTGCTTAGGAATAACAGAAATTTGATTCTTCTGATTGTTATTGTATTAATTAATTCAATTCCAATCTATGGTTCTCATCTCAATAACCTAAACCACCAGAATTTTTGATGATATTTGAGGTTAACTTTTTAATATATTTTTTAAAATATTGTAATATAATAATTGCCTTTATGTTCAGGAGATTCATGGGGTGCACTCTTCAAATGTGGTTATTTATCTTCATCTATTTTCATGGTTCCCATTACCATAATAGATGAGTTTCATATCCTTTAATGTGTGAATCTGCCCCAGGCCTCTCTGAATAAGTACATTACTACATTTTGAAAATGGAATGTAATTCATACCATCCAGCTTTAATTGTCTAAGTTAGGCCTCACTTTGTTGCCTTTGATTCCAGTATGGGCTATAAAAAAGGTCAGGCTGTTAACTTAGCTTGGCTGGCTTGTACCCTGGTCTCTGAAAAGACTGTTCAGGAGACTGAGCACCTAAATAAGGTAGTAACACTATCCCTTCAGGAGACTAGGTAACAGGTTTTCAGAGATGTCTAGACACTTGAGAAAGCAGAGGAATATCAAATGGGATTAGAAAAAAAGCCGAAATGCTTAGGCATGTTGAAGACTTACTGAAGACATTTATGTCCATCTGCCTGTCTTGCCAGAGGAGAGAAGGGGCTGGAGGTCAGGTCTGCAAAGTCCTTTACTTCTGCTTAGTCACTGGGTCAGTCATCTTTTTTGCTGCTGTATTTTTCTGTAATTCATGTCTTAGGACAGATAATAGACATTCTGCCCAGTGACCTTTGAGAAGTCTTTTTAATCACATTTGTGCCCAGGGAATACCAGTAAGAAATAACACTAACAAGTACTGCATGATGACAGGGTCAGAAGCTGTCCCCTGTCGAGTGGGTAAGAGGAACAGTAAACTTTGTCCTTCATAACTATTTCTTTTTAATATGTGACATAAGAAGAAAGATAAATATCACTTACTTTATTTGTATAGTTTATGATATTATTCTTTCTGGAAATACTAGACTATAAGACTTTTTAATCAGAAAGCATTCAAGTCCTGGCTCAATCAGTGCTATTTGCTTTAACCAGCCATACCAAAAGGTCTGTGCTCCTGTGTACCTGGTGCTGCTGTATGGCTTTATTGTCTCCTCTCAGCTTTCCTTCCATTAATCTGAAGCATTAAAAAAAAAGCACCAAAATTTGCTGCAAGGAAAGTAATGATCCTCCAAAAGAAATTCAGTGCAACTGGAGAGAACCATTTTAATTAGCTGACAGAATTGCATTGTTTAGGTTTCTTTTAAAAATCAATGAAGTGGCTGCAAATGTTTCTAATGTCTTCATGTCTTTAAAACTCTCACTAGGGAGCCCTCATTCCTACCACAAAACAAGTTTTTATTTTTTTCAAATTATTATAAAGGCAACTTGTACTTGGAGGGGGCTTAAATGTATTTCATGTCTCCAGTGATTTTCTGAGTTTCCTTGGTGGAAAAACTATTTTTTAAATCCTTGCTCTATTTCTGCTTTCTTCTGGGTTTTGGGGTTGCTTTGTTTTGTTTTTTTTCCCCTGACTTTATGTGGGTCAGATATGCACGCTATAGATTTTTACTTTTATAGAATATTGTGCTATCAAAGTCTAAGCCTGAAGTAAACAATTCTTCTGAAAATCTCTCTGTCCCATGAGGATACCACAGACTTCTGTAAGTAAGACCATGCTCATCTAAGATTACGTGAAACTGTTTAACACCCAGGTCTGGATCAATCTTCCCTTCCATTCATGAGCAGAATATATAAAATTATGCATATTGCTCTCACAACACTTGTTGAGTGGCTCCCACTGCCTGAGAAGGGCTTCAGGACAGCACCAGCCAGCTCTGCTACACCTCAGGTGAACTGCCAGGGACCAGTGATTTCTAGAGGTCAAGTCCCTGGGATAGTTCACACCAAGCACTCCTTCACTGATTGTGGCTCTGTGCTTGCACCAGCCTGGATTTATCTTCCCAATGCCTGAGGCTCAACAGTGCTGGCAAAGGGAGAGGTGAAGAAAGCTTTAAGAACTTAGGCCGTTTCAGCATGGTTGGTGACATTAATTCATCTCTGCAATTCGCCTCCAGTGTATTGTCCTTCTGTTTCTGATTGCTGCTTATGTACCTGAAGAACATTTCTTGTGGTTTTTGACATCTCTGGACAATTTCATTTCCAGCTGAGATTTTGCTTGTCTAGCTGCATCTCTGTACACCAAGGCAATGCCTTTGTAGTTCTCACCAGCTATTCAGCAGATGGTTTGTCTTCTGGTTTACATCTTAGGGACCAGCTGAGGAATATTTCTCACTGCTCTGGTTCTCCTGACTTATTCCCCAGTTGTGGAGGTGTGACCATTGTCATTTTGGATCTCACCCACTGAATCCTTAACTTTGTCTCTCACTCTGAAAAGAACTGATTTAATCTAAGCGAGTGTATAACTGACAAAGAAACATCGCAACAGTGTTGCTTTTTCACTTTTCATTTGTCTTCTCCTTAGAGAAGATTTAGTAACAGTATTAAGCCATGTTCTGATGACATTTATGTGTGTGCCAATCTCAAATAAGGTATGTTCTGCTGGTCATAATTACAGAGGAAGCAAAAGTCACAGCTTATAAACATGAACTGCTTTTTTGTTGGGGCATATTCAAAAGATTGATCATGAGTCCAGTGCTTCATTCCTTACCCCCAGGAAACTTATTTGAATTTTCCTTAATGAATATCAGTACTGTTAATCTCTAGTGATTACCAAGTCACAGGCAACCATAAAATGCTGAAATCCTTGAGACTTCTTTATATGGGAAAAATTCTTCTTGAGACCTTTCCTAACTTCCCCTCCAACATAAACAATACAGAAAAATACTCAATATTTTACTTTCCAGTTCTCTCATTCCATTAGTATGCAATAGATAATATTGTTGGTGTTCTATTTCTATCACTTTTGAACTCTATTAGATATTTATGTGTTATTTCTCATATACACTACAACACTAC
Source organism: Pyrgilauda ruficollis (assembly GCF_017590135.1). Taxonomy (NCBI): domain Eukaryota; kingdom Metazoa; phylum Chordata; class Aves; order Passeriformes; family Passeridae; genus Pyrgilauda; species Pyrgilauda ruficollis. The sequence goes on along the minus strand of NW_024508100.1, from coordinate 10,799,307 downwards.
AACAGCTAAATCACCATTACAAGTTATCATTATTCTTATACAGTGTCTCTAATTAGTTTTTTTTTTTTTTTATTTATTCAGACTCTCAATTACAATACTCAGTTCTCTCTGTTCAGACCATTCCTAGCTGATCACTTGTTAATGTGTCAATGTTTGTGAGAGAGTAAATAGAATTTAACATGAAATCTCAATGCTTCCATAGCGTCCCTCTTGAAAAACAACCTAATTGATTTGAAACTGCTTTCCTTAAAGGTTAGGACTGCCTTAATATGGACATTAAATGGAAGAAAAAACCAAGTTCTGTTACTAGAGTTCTACTTCTGAACTTACAAAGACAAAATGCAAACATTTCTACAATACAGAAAATATGTTTCACAGCCATATGAGCAATCAATAAAATCATTCTTTTGGAGGAAAATTCAACAAACTGTTTCAGAAATTAAATGACAGAATATGAAGTACTAAATCTAAGTATGAAAAAAGGTAGAAGGAAGGTTCACTCTAGGGGATTTACTGTTTATGTTCTCATGACAAAAAAACCTGAAAACATTAGCAAAGGGAGAGAAATCAAAGATTATTTTCTGTCTTTGAAAGATTTTATTTTAGAGAACTGTAAAAAAATCCAGACTGACAATTACAATGTACTGTTATTCCTGAGAGAAAAAAAATAGTGACATAGCTCTGATGTCAAGCTATGCCATAGATTCAGGAGTAGGAAGAGAATTTTGAAATTCATTAAATACAAGCATTTTTTCCCCATCAAATACATAAATGACAAGTAAAGCTAGAAACAGCTTACACTGTATTTGTTGTACAAGTACTTGTGAGGAAACACCATCCTGATTTGACAGAAAGCTCCTTTTGAGGCAAAAGCAGCATAATTGTCCAAGGAGTTTACCCAAGAATTGGATAGGAACTCACTTCAGCAAAGGAGGCATCTCCCTTTATTCGGAAGCCCTCTTCCCTAGGTACACCTCCACAGCTGTCAGTAACACCTATGACTTGGTTCAACCTTTTCATAGATGATGATCAGTGACATAAATGTGGTGGTCATATTTGGTTCATGGAGTCAAATTTCAACAATAGTGTGGGCTTTTTTCCCTGACTTTAAGCCTTTTATTGTTAGTCCATGAATGAAATGGGAAAAAAAGGAGAAATTTCAAGTGCAAAGTCAAAAGATAAAGCTGATGCTGTCATGTGCTTGAAGTGCTAATATGACATACAGTCACACACTGGCCTTGTTGAACTGCTTTTGTTAGTTGTATCACTTCCCAAACATCTGAAATCATGAAAGGACTCAAATGCTGGGTCTTTTGAGACAATTACTGTGATGGTCAGCACCATTTATTCAAACTCTCTGAGCGTGCCTGTGAGAATAAGAGACCTGCTTTAGTAGCCAACTTTTGGTACACACCTTGCACTCTAGGGCGTGGAGAGACATTTTTATTTCTTCTTTAGGAGGGAGATAAGTGGTCTAGGTGTTCACCACAGGGTGACCAAAGAATGTGAGGGCTTTTGGCTCAGCCTTGCTAACAACCAGTTGGCTTGTGTCCACTGAGCTTAATGTCACTGTGCACTTTGCTGCAGTTGTATGGCAGTGGTAAGAGTAACTAAAAAAGGCCTCCTCTGCAGTCACACATTATTTCCATTTTATGCCTTCCCAGTCTGTAACTCCAACTTTTCTCAGGCTGTTAGTCATCTTCTAAAACTTTCACATTTCTGCTGTTTAGAGAGTTTTAGGCTCAGAGAGAGCTGTGAAAGTATGCAATTAGTGACAAGGATGAGAAATGGCAGAACCTTGTCATTTCATTATATTTATATTGTAATGTTCACAGAGCTTCCCAGTAGCCAGCTGCCTCTTAGGTGAGCTATTGCACAGAGCTAGCAGAAGACTGCTGTTGCCCTCACCATCTTAGACTTCAAATTTGGTCTTTTCGTAGTCTGTCAGAGGGGGAACTGGAGTACTTATATTTCAAAATGGTGATATCATTTGCATGTGGTTGACAGGAGTATAGCATAGGAAAGCACAAGCTTAAGATACATCTATTGCAGACTTCACTGCAATGTAAAGGTACTAAATGGGTTTTAAGTGAGGTTGCTCAGAGTGAGTACCCACATCAGCAGAGAATTCAGTGTGGAGCATCCATACGGATGAGCAGCTAAGCTACATGATGTTATAATTAAATAGTATGTGGTACTAGTGAGCTGCTTTTTTTTTTTTTTTCAGCTGCCTAGGGTATATCTACATTGCAGTGCCATTTGTGGTGTGGATGCAAACTTCTTTAGCAAGATCCAGATTTCAGTTTCTCAAACACTTGCTTAAGCAGAAAGGAAGCTAAAATTCTCCTATCTCTATTTTTATGACTGTGGCTTTCCAGGGTTTCTGTTTTCTTCCAGATTGCATCGCCATGTCACATGTAAAATTCCACATCCAAGAAAGCAGTGGAGGGCTATGCATCTTCTGAGCTGAAGAACAAAGTCTGAAATCGTTTGTGCAGTAAATGAAATAGGCTCAAGCTTCCTCTTGGTATGCAACTAATTAGCTGATGTTCATTTTCAAGTGCGTTGTTCACAGTCAAGCTGAGACAATGCATAATATGCATTATAAAGTCCCAGGAATGTGTCCTGGTTTTAACTGCTTCCTTTTACCACTGCTGCTCCCAGCCATGAATAAACCCTGCTTGAAATCTTGGAATGTGATGGGTGTATTTTGGAGATATACATTTTCAGCATCTGAATCTGAGCTTTCTGGGATGTAAAGCCTGTGAAAGAATGACTGGCACTTCAGCCTGGAAAATGTCTTCCTTTTAGATTTTCCTCTCTCTTTGTTTCTTCTTCTCTCTTCTTGATAGTCATTAAAAATTCCAGTTCTTTCAGTAAAAAAAAGTTTCTCAGAGATTTTTGACTATTTTCATCTATTTAATTTTAATAATGCACGTACTGGATTTTAATGCTAGCAATGAAACATGATTTATTTTCCATTATTTATTGCTATTTATTTAGGATTTAGTTAACAGTCTCTGTAGTTACAAGCAGCTATAAGCCAGCCTAGTGAGTCATTTCCTTTACACTGACACCCATTGAAATAGCTCCCTTGCTGAAAATTCACTGATGTAACCAGACAAGCAGTATCGCGAGAGGTCATAGCTCATTATTTCACATTTACTCAAGTATGTGAATGCTTCCAGGACAGAATAAAATCAAAAGGTTCTAGGCCTAGGGAGTCAAGGACACAAAGGTGTATGGATTTTATTCACATGAATTGATGCAGAATTTGTTTGCAAAATTAGGTTTAGTTACCACCAGAGACAAAAATGGGGCTATGAAAATGTTTTTATTAACGCTCCCTATCTACACAAGCCCTGGTATCAGGTTTGCCTATGTGTTGGGAGATAAAGAATTAAAATCATGATAACTGACTCTTGTAGAAAAAGCAGAACCATAATTGACTTAATATTTAGAAGCAGCTAAACTAAATAGACATTATTAGTTCTTGGCATTTGTATGACAACTTGTTCATCTACTCATCATGGTCATCTGAGGCCTCAGTTTTCTCCCTCACTGCTTAGAAGGCATGTAACTGGATCAAGGAGAATTTTATTTCTGGAACATTCAAGAGGAGTTTGTAGCTGTATTTTATTGGTAAGAAATCAAATGCTTACAATGTACCAAGTGTAAAGGCATGCATGTAAATGCTGGAGATCAAAGAGTTCGTCTTCTATGGGGATTATCTAATGTTACTACTTTCTTCCTCACTTATTATTATGGCATCACACAGAATATAGTGGGATTTCTTGTCATATTTGTTGATATACTGGAAAATACTTGAACTTCCTCCAAGTCTGCAGATCTGTCTGCCAGGATGGATTCCTGCAGAACCCAGAGGGGCAGCTTTGGGAGCATCATGGTGTTTTTTCACTAGACTAAGATGCATTCAATAAATAAACAAGCAAACTAACCAGACTACCTTAGGATAAATGAGGTTCCAGATACCGACCTAAAAAAAGAAAATCCTACCCTTGCTTGCTCCCTCTCCTCGACAGCATCATGCTGCCATGTGCTGGCTGTCCCTGCAGACCCGACTGCGCTTCATCTTCCTTTGTCACACAGCTTGGCGACTTTTCAGGCCAACAAACAAACTGGCATAATAAGAACAGAAGAAAGATTTACTTTAGACATTAAATGGTGTCTTTAGTAATGGATGATTTTTTTTTTTCCCTTCTTTTTAAGAAATCCCCATGGCTAAAAAAAAAAACCTGGGTAAATCTGCATTTTAAAAACAGATACTGCACGTTCCTTACCAATTCTGGGGAAAGGGGGAAAGCGAGATTGAGGGGGAAAGCGAGATTTGGAGATTTGGCTGCTTTGGGATGTTTCTGCTCAGCATCCAGAGGGAAGGTGCCTGGATGCCTCAGTGCCTGCAGTGGCCAGGTGACCACGAGGCCACTCCAGTGGCCACAGATATTTTGGTGTGCCTGCAGCAATTGCTGCGCCTGCACATCTTCCTGTTGCACAGCTCCCACGCCCTGTCACAGCTTCACTCTTGAAATAAAAGGAAACTGACAGCAACAAGGAATTAAAAAGGGCTCTTCTGGAAGAAAGAAAAGCATGCGACTGTCCTGGAAGTTTGAGTATAAGGAGTTTAAGAGTCAATTTAGACTTCTCTTACTTTTGAAATACCTAAGTTCATTTGCTTTGCTGAAGCTTATTTTATGAGTAAACAGACATTTATCTCCCATTCACTTTCTGTAGAAAAGGCAGGTGGAATGGAGGCCTCGTGGCTTTGTGCCGTTTTACATTCTTCACACTGGGATAAATAACCCCAGTAAGAGGTGGCAAAGCTTGAATTTCTGATTGTTTTCCCATAAACACACGACAGTATTGCTGCTTGGCTGGAGTCTGTTATTGTTAGGTACATTTGTTGCCTTCATCACTCATGCTACAGCATTTCTCATGGACACTTGTTTGCTGATCTCCAGAACTCCTGAGCAGGAGGACTTTGCAGTCTGCTTCTTTTAAGGCATCTGTCTTCACAGGGGAGGCCTGAAAGTACTTGCTACAGAAGAATGCATCATGGCTCACTGCCATGGCTCATTACAGGACTCTTTCAGAAAGTAGTTACGGGCTTTTTACCCCACTGACAGTTTTAACAGCGTATATGAAGTGTTCAGGTTCATGACAATGTATTTTGCAGTATTTTGTGAAAGTTTGTTGAGAAATATTTTGGCCATGATAATTTTCTAGGATTATGCTATTTAGGGGAAGCAGAATAGACTACGCTTTATCAATTATAGTTACATTCATTTTGGGGCAGATGGGCAGGTTCTGTATCATTCTGCATATTTGTGCAGCCCTTTTTTTTCTCTATACCAACCTGTTAGGGATAAAAATGAAAAAAATAATACTTAATTGCATCAAATGGGCCCAAATATGCTCTGAATTGCACGCACATAACTCACTGGCAATTGTACTTGCAATACCTGAAGGCATTTGGATTGCTTCGCATGATTCCCTTTCTTCTCGCCAAATACATAGCACTTCTCCTCTGAGATCTGAACTGTTTTATTTAGTAATTAAGGTAGTTTGTGCAGCATCTTAAAGATGCAAATGGCAGATGCATCAATGCCAAATCCAAGAGTAACTCAATGGCTCTTAAAGCTTTCCCATTAGCAAATTCTCTGAAGATAGAGAATTCTCTTGAAGGCATATACCTCTACATCTGGATTTGGCCCATTTTAAACTGGTATCAGTGACATAATGGAAGTAAACACTCCTAAATCTAATGGACATTTAACAACATCCTTTCATTATACAGTTTTAATACTTTCATTTTCATTTCCATCATGTATTTTAGAGCTGACTCTCTCAAGTTACTCACGACCCTTTGGCCACTGCAGGTTTGATTTTGTTCTACAGAAGACGCGTGTACAAATTGAAATTAAGTTAACTTTATGTTGATGCTTGCCAAAGAGAATCCTAAAAAGATGCACAGTGGAGTTTTTGACAAGTTCTAAGATTTTGGAAACCTTACAGCAACCTTGAGCTTGAAGATAATATTTTAATCATAAAGTTCCCCAAGCACAACTGAGCAGGTAAACTGCAGCAATAGAAACTGAATTTCAAATTCACACCTTCTGCATTTAATAGTACTTTTGTCCTAGGTTCAACATGTATCAGTGAAAGAGGTCTGACATACATGTAGTAGAAAATTATATAGCAAATTTAGAATGACATGTTTGGAGATTACTAGTGGATGAGTGTCACTTCTTTTACAGCAGAATGTATTTTGCATTTTGATGCCTTCCTACAAATCTCCCCATTCATATCTTTGAATGCTCAGTTTTGGTTGGTCTTTTATGCCAGAGATGAATGAGGGATGTCTTTCCTCAGTAAGGTACTGTGATCCATGCTCCCTGCTCTTTGATTTCTTGTCTTGTGCTTGATACCTCTAGTGGCCACACAAGAGCGTTGGGAAAACATAGTTATTTGTCTACATGCTCTTTTGCAGTCTAGTTATAGATTTTCTTTGCACTCTTAGTTGGGCTGCTAGATTTCTTCTCAATGGAAATGACTGTAAGACTTTAACTGGCTAGGAAAGCAACTAAGGTCTGTTCCAGAATTCAAAATAGAATTTATCTGCTTTTGGGGAAACAAATAATTAAAATTGACAGATGAACCTAAGATAAAACACTTCATTTACTTTTGAATTGTTTAACTCATTTTAAAATACATGTCAAAGCAAAAGAGCTATTTTGAAAATGGATAATCAACAGTTTTAGACACAAACATTTTTCTCTGATCTTCGTGAGCTATTTGTTTCCCTACTGCAGTGCGTTCTGCAGCGAGTTTATTATTTACTGAGAACACCCTTTTCCACCATTCCACCTGACCAGCAGAAACTTCAGCAAAGACAAGCATCAGCAAAGACATGGAGCTAAAATTTAAAGTGTTTGCTCTGCAAACAAATTTCTCATGAGCTATATAAAGTAAGAAAACTTTACCAGTTTAGGTATAGGAAGAAAAGTAGGCAGTTTCCCCCTTGTAACAGTTCCTGCTCTCTGGACTTGTCAAACACAAACCTAGACCATCAACTTTGTGCTTGGGCCTAAAGATAATTTATCAATCTCTTCTGATATCCAGGTTTCTTAATCTAGGTGTTCCAAACCAGTTTTCACTGGCTATGTAAGCACAGACATTTTACAGTTCTCTTTAGAAGATGAACCATGAAAAGCAAAATCCTTTTGGCACAAGCAAAGACAGCGATCTTTCACAGGTTTAAACCTATTTTAATTCTACTATTAGCCTTCATGGCTGCTTTTATCTAGTTGTGGGGAAATATCTTGTTTAAAAAATTCTCCTATTATGGTTCAGATTAAAAAGTTGGTTGAGGTTTATGGAACTTCTGTGTGCCCTGGCTCTGGGGACACCAACTACTGAGAGATGTGGGACACAGAGTACACAGCAAGAATTCCTGTAACTGTTCCAGCTTAATCCACTTCCCCACAGGAATTGGCACCCATTTTTCTGTTTGTTCCAACTCAGTGGACTGCTTATAGGGTTTTAGTAAAGGCTCTGAGCTATACCTGTGGCACTGATGTCAATATGTGTGTTTCTCTGTAGGTAGGATTTGTAGCAGCAGGTTTGTGGTGTGTCTGTGTGTGCACATAAGAGGCTATTTCCTGTCTCCCAGTCTCCATGCCACCTTCCACAATCCCTGTACCTATAAAAGAGGGGGTGTTTTGGATTGTTTTTAATTAATCTAAACATTCCTGCAACTTCTTCTTCTAAAAAAAAAAGGTATTATTTTGTCTCCATTTTCTACTGTAGAAGAAATTGATGACTTTTTATGAGAGTGCCTTAACTGCAGACATTTAATTGAAACTTGCAAGATAGTCAAACAAAAAATGTCTGCCTCTTTCCAGCTGTCACAGTTGTTTAAGCCTATTTGGTACTGTATCAGGAGTTCTAAAATTTTAACTATACTGAACAGTAAATGAAACTGTTTAGTAAACTATATCTCAAGATTGTAAGTATCTTTTCTGTAATTAGCTAGTAATACATTATTTCAGTCAGCTAAAAGAAATAGACAGTTGTTGCTGCTGCCATGAAATGCATTTCTAAAACTGACAGGAGAAGAGAGCAACTGCTTGGAGCTTGTTTGTCCGTGTTGTTTGTGCTGTAACACTGTCAGATTGCACCACTGCAAGGCACTTGCTCCACAGCAACTAGGCATGAAGCTGTGCTTAATACAAATTACACTCTGCACTTCACAAGTGAAATGCAGCTGAGTCTATTTGCCCAAACACGGGGATAAGTAATAAATTGGTCTCATGTAACTGGTTTTTAGCATTATTTTATATATTGCAGATTAACTCTCTACTCTGGGCTAGTTTCTGGGATCCTATGTAAATTATCAGATTTGACTCTTCACAAGAAATGTTCTCTTAAAAATCTGAAAATATTAGGGGATTTTTTGATGATTTCTTACTAGGATGCATGCAACTATAAACATTTCATACACTGTTGATTCTCTCTGAACACTGAGTAAATGGAAATTCAATATATTATATTAAAATTCTCAAATATGTGAATGTGAAGTAAATGAAACTATTTAAACTTGGTTAAAATTAAATGTTTACACTTAAAATACTACAAAAAGAGGCGTACACTGTATGGTATGAGTATGAAATAAGAAGCATGGTTGAAAATTCCTGGAGTTTTTATGTCTTAAAAGAAATGAATTTTAGTTTTTCTTCCTGAAGAAATAGCTAAGTAATTTTTTGACAACTTTTGAACAAATAACATGACTGCTAGAAATAATCAATTAAATATAGTCTTCAACTTAAAATGCACTGGGCATGGAATGTGAATTTGAAGGAAAGTTGAAAATTGAAGCATGAAAAAATAAGGAAGTAGTTTATTTCAGAAAATGCTATATTCATTTTCATGGAATTGGAGTGGCCCTGCTCAGGTTTTACTTATTTGATGAGAGATTATTTTCAGGAATAATTACATGGGAAAGAAGGACAAAAGCAGAATGTTGGAAGTGATTCATTTGTAGCAAGAGTAGGGTCCTGCTGGGTGAGTGATTATCAGTAACTTTGGCCAAGCAATAATAGCATCCTGAAGGCATCCATTCCACACTACTAAGCCTGTAATTTTGAAAAAGAATGTCATGCATGCATTTTTGAAAGAAATGTAAATGTAGGTTTGCTTTTATGATGTGATATGTTCCCAAGGTGCTCTGCCTCCCAGGAGGGCAGAAAACAGCCCAGATCCACAGGGTGGACTGGGCAGGGTGCGGTACTTCTGTCGTGCCAGCCCCACACCCATCATCCACACCCGTGTGCTCTCTGCTTTCCTGTGGGCATCAATGTGTACATCACAGACCTGGTGAGCTTGGGCTGCAGGTGGACACGAATATTGAATCCCTTGCAGATGCTGGACTCCCAGAATGTAGTTTATGCATTGAATTCTCACTGTTGTCTCCTGCTGAGGATCCACAGTCAGATACTTGTACATTCTTGTATGAATTTTGAACATGTAGGAAACCTATTATGTTGTCTTCAACACGTATGAGCCTTGGAGAACAGAGGCTTTTTAAAAAAATTTATTTTCAACAAGGCAACTTACTGTGAGCACGTAAGAAATGTCCTCAGATGCTTTCACTGGCTTCCCCTTAGATTTTAAATCAGAATCAGGGGGCTGTTGCTTAGATTCAGCTGTGTACCTCATTGCCTCAATACGCCAACAAAGGCATACTTCATTGCCTTGCCCAAGATATATAAAGAGATGTGGAAGGGATTTGTTGCTCACCACACTTTATGAAAAATGGAGTGCTCTATATTAAGAGGGAATCTCATCCCTGTGGAAGGGATAACTTTCTCCAGGGCTGATCTCACACTGGAATGAACTCCGGAAATTTAAAAAATCCCCACAGACCTCACTGCCTTCTGCTCCAGTTGTGAGGCTCTCTTCTTTGACCCTATCCTCACTAATGTAAATATTTAACAATGTACATATGTCAAAAGCAACAGTGACCACAACTCTGAAACTCTACCAAGCAAAGCACAAGCTTTTCCCATGGGGACACAGTATTACTGGTGGTGCTTCCTGTATGACTTTGCTTCTCCATACATAGCAAGAGAGCACTGACTGTTCCATAGAAACCTCTGTAAGATATTAGAGCAGCTCTAGCTAACTTTTGGGAGAAAAAGGTCTAGCCCTGGAGTCAGCTGCCAGCCCAGACTCCTTTCAATTTGGATGAGCAGTTGGAGATGATACAGGGAGATGGGAGGTACAGGCAGCCTGGACCTTGTGTCCATATTCCCTTGGATTTTGAAACATATTTATTTCACCTTTATACTGAGGTTGTAAGACCCGTGTTTTAACTAGTATGCCAGGCCACTCCCTGCTAGTGGCAAAATTTCAGGTATCTGAGTGCAGCACTCAAGGAACATGACATTTATTTCACTTGCTACATCATCAGGGACTAATGGGCAAGCTGACAGCCTGACCTAGTCTTTTTCCAACTGCATTTCAAGACTGAGATGAACAAGTTAAGGTATTTGCTCAAATAAATAATCCAAAGTACTAAATCCAGGTAATAAGAATTTGACAACAAAAGCTTTTTATTTCTTCCTTGGAATACAACACCATTACTTCTTTCTCTCCTTTCCACTTCTTTTGATTTTTCAGGTACAACCACTCAAATTGCCCATAAATCTTGGACTCTTAATTTACAAAAAAATATCTCAATCTCTACCACCTCCTAAAGAATAGTTCTGGAAAATGGTAACTGTTTTAAACATCACATTATGAGTTTTGTTCAGCTCTCAGTGCTCATGCTACTGAAAACATTGGAAGAAAGGCAAAATGAAAGCTATAAAATAAAAATCTTACTGTGTTTAGGTTTTTTTCACAACACATTAAATAGGAAAGCCTTATCAAATTACACTATTAGATTAGCTGAAATCTGCCAATTCTACTGAGGTGCTGCTACCTACATACACAGGTTTGTCCAGTGTTTGTGAAAGGTTATACCCAGCAATAAAACTCACAGCATTTTTAAAATAGCACATATGCACCTGGGGTACTTGAAATATATTGCATAACCCTGGGATCATGCTTTTAGTTGTATTTATAGGAACACAGAGGGCTTAAGTAGTGATATGGCTTCTAATGTCCCCTGTTCAATAAAGTATATTGCAAAATCACAAAACTGTTAGGGTTAGAAGGGACCACTGGTTATCACCCATCTATCTATCTATCTATCTATCTATCTATCTATCTATCTATCTCTATATCTATATACATAACCAAAACAATCACAATATCTAAGATTTTATCTAATTAATGTGTGACTTTTGTCCCATTTAGGGGAAAAAAACCCCAAGCCTCATCTCCCTTTTCACCATGGGTGTGTGCATGTCCCACACCCCTCCACTTCCTATCGTTACAGGCAAATTTTAGATGCAACTAATTATCTACTGTCCATGTCTTCTGTCCCATCTTGAGAGGGAAGATGTATATATTAAGGTCTCATGCAGTTTGCTAGAAAGCTAAATGGAGTAGCCTTTGCTTGTCTGAAGCTGGCTCTTTGAAACCCACCCCGAGCCCCAGCACCTGGCTGCAGGCAGAAGCGGAAAGGTTAATGTTTCTCTCAGCCCAAAGGATTATACAGCTGCAGAAATGCACTTCTATAACACTACTGTGGGAGCAAAAAACTGTATTTTTCTGGTGACAGAAACAGTCTTACCATGGTGCAATTTTCTGTTAAGTGGCGTGAGATTTTAATGTTCAATTGTTAGGGTTTTTTTTTTACCCTTTTTGCAAGTATTTGAAATAAGAATTGAGTTAGGCATGCTATTAATGATTCTAAGATTTTATATTTTTAGGAATGACCAATCTACCTGTTCTCAGTGTGGCTGAAGAGAACAGCTGTTACTCTGGTTACATTATCATGCTTTAAAAATTCAAAGAGGAATCCCATCAGAAGCACTACTCCTTATTCACTTGTGCTCCCTAATGGCAACTTTAAATCCTGTATTCTCTATTGTCTTTGCTGAAGATGCATGACTTTGTGCCTTTGCTGTCAGAGTGGCATGTATGTGCCAGCAAAATGCAGTCAGCACCTGACGTGCGTTTACAGAACTTCTAAAGACTGTTATATATACATTTATCTTCCCTCTTTTGTAGAGAATATGTGATTTCTTCTATCAGTGCAGCAGCCTGTGATGTGATGTACAATGAAACATGAGGCCAGTGAAACCAGATACCTTTTCTCTTCATATTGTGTTAAGGGTATGAGCCTTCTTTGATGTCAGTAAAGTTAATAATGTTTAGAGATATAAAAATCAAGTCAGTACTCACTGACTAAGAAAGTAGTACTAGACTCACTTCCTAGCCTTGATTTTTACCAACTTTTCTGTTTCTATAAAAGAAAAAGCTTTTAAAAATTGTGACATGTTATCTTTACAAAATTCTTAGACAATATTTGGAAAAGACTATTCACTCCAAACTTACACCATCTTTTGGTCATTCTATAGCACACAGAGAGGTGTCTTGCAGGGAAAAGTACTGCAGCTGGAATCCTCCATATCTTTCCCACAGAACTCACAGCAAATCCAAATTGAAAATTAATTGAGATTGGTGGAGAAAAGCTAATGCCTGATCCCTTCTCAGTGGACACTATTTTTTCTTTGACACTTATCTGCGTTTTTATAGTGCGAAGAGCATTGAGAATTCTTAGGAACAAAGGGTGTTCACTGAACATTCCCACAAAGTTCATCCCATAGGCTAGAGAATAAACAGTATAGTAATTTTTCCTTTTTTACACCTCTCTATAAATTATTTCAAACATGGTTTTAGTTTCTTAAGTATGAACACTGCTCAAAATCTTGTAATAAAACAGATCTTTTGCCGTTCAATTTTAGACCTTATGTGATAGAAATGCTGTGTTTAGTTTTGATTATAGGTAGACTACATGATACTTTTTTTCTTTTATTTTAGGACTAACTCCTAGAATAGGCTGACTCACAATTTCAAAGTTGGCTTTCACTGAATATCTACTAGTATTTCTTGTTATGTTCTATATCATTTGGTTAGTGATGGTGATTACTATGATGGATCACGTAATTTATAATGCATCATACAATCTATTTGCTGCATTACTCATAGAGATTGAAAACAGAGGGGCACAAAAATACTTCTCTGATACTGTAACACATAGTTCTGAGTTCTGTTGCATTATCCTTTTATATTTCCCAAACAGAACATGATTCTGGTCACCAAATATGCAATGAAATACTTAAAAATCTAGTCATAAGCTGAAATGTACTAAAGTATGTATTGAAGATGTTCTTGAATAATTAAAGGCTCCTCCTCACGTTCTGAGCATGGGTTTGAGACTTGAAACTTTGCTTCTTATTCATACTTTGTAAATGAGGGCTTTTGCTATGTTTCCAGTTGAGCCTGAGCCAACTTCAGAGTAATGCCCATCCCTCAGGTCAGTTTACAGTATCTAAGTTCAGTAATGCAAATGCACAAAGCTGGGCAAGGGAACTTGCTGGATTCTTTTGCTGGGCTTTCTTACCAGGCACCTTAAATTTAATACCAACTGGGTCTGAAGAAGTGTCAATAACAGGTGGAAAAGAGACTTGTGAATGTCTCTTGCTTTTTGCACTCATAGCTGCCTATGATCTTCAAGAATGCCTGTAGCAGTGCCTTCACAGAATCTAATGGGCTTTTTTAAAGTACAGCCCTGTCCAGAGTAGGACCATACCTGCTGGTGCCACACCTTGACTTACACATGGTGTTTAATGAGGAGATTAGTCACTGACTGAAATGTGCCCTTGAGTACAATAACATACCATGACACTTTTGAGCTGGCTGCCTATGACCACTGCAGTGGCTGAGGATTATAACAGTGGCAATAAGATAAAACAGGCCTGTTCTTAGTATATAACAACAGAGCTAATTGGGGACTAACATACCATGTATTTATTACATTGTGTAATAATTTTCCTTCTAAAAGTCAGCAATGCCATGTATTTCTCCATCTTTTATCCAGAGGGCAACATAACTCTGTAACTGGGAAATCCTAAGCTTTTAAAACACCTAAAAATGAGGAGACATATTACCATGATATCATATAATGTATGGAAGATGTGACACTCACTTTTGCTGCATCTCACTGGCAACATTATAGATCTACATATGTTAGCAAAGTAGATGATAGTCTTAAGCAATGGCATTCTCAGCATTTCTTTTGTGTCCTCAAAATTTATATGAAGTATTCTAGTATACAAATACCAGTTTGCTCTGGCAAATGTAAAACTGCTAAAGAAATGAATTTACATGGTTATATTGCCTAAGTAATTGAGAAACAGGCCAATTCAGATTAGCTTCCTCACAACCACTATTTTAATGTCTGTACCTCTTTTCTAAAGGCACGCTGGACTATTGTAAATGTCCCATGATCTGAATTGCATGCAGTATTCTTGAGGGGAGAATACGTATTTGGCACCATTTTCAATGATCAAGACACTTCACATGACATTCTTGTTTAAACGGCATGAAAATCAGAGTTAAGTGCTGTGCAAATGAGGGCAGAATAGAGCCCTTTGCATCTCATTTTCCAACTGCCCTGGGATCATCTGGAGGTATAACCACATAAATCCCCCGAGGATATGTCTCCAACTCTCTCCCTTAACACGCTGTTCCCTGATCACACTGGAAATCCACTCAATTTAGATTTAATCTCAGCAAAATCTACCCAGGACTTCCTTTCTAAATTTGAAATACTGTCTTTTTGGTGGTGTTTTTTTGGTTTTTTTTTTCTTTTCTTTTTTTTCTTTTTTCCTTGGGTTATTATGTTAACTGCATTTTTCCTTAGCCATCCTCAATCCTGCTTCTCTGTGGGGCTACCACTGTGTGCCAGGAGGGTAGGGGTCTAAAAATTAAAGATGAAACTGTTGGCTCAGCCTCATGCATGGGAACATATTGCTTCCTCTGTCACTGACTGTTACATGATGTTAGGATTGTACCTTCTTTCTGCCTTACTTTTCTTATATAAAATATGACAGTAATGTTTTCCAAACGTTTTTAACTTCCTAATTTTTTCAACCTAAGGCACTGAATTGCATGGAGCAGAAGTACAAATATTGTCCCCACCCAAAAAGAAGCTTGTAATGAATGAGTACAGCAAATTTACAAGTAAAAAATAAATAGTGAGTCGCTTGTGGGGAAAGAGAAAGAGACACAGAGACAGATGGATTTATACAAATTCAGCTTTTAAAGTGGTGGTTGGATGGGGTTTTTAAAATTAAATAATTGTAAGCAGTAACCAGCTGTAGTATTATTCTTCACTGTGTAATCTGCACAGTGAAATGTAAACAGGGGGTCAGGCTCTCCTGTGGCCATATGACCCTCTCAGCAGGAAAAGGGGGCACGGAGAGAGGCTGTGCACAGAGAAGCATACAAGGATATTCATGAGCTGGGAAATTTTGCAGCAAAAAATAGCTTTCCTGCATAGTCAATGGTGCATAGCGTTCGGTTTAAAAACCCTTATTAAATTAAGAGGAGCTTTCTGCATCCCCCAGCCTTTGCTGCTGCTGCTGTTTGTACTTCCATAATGTTGTTGAAAAAACTGGGGCTTAATATCAACTTGAAGGTTTAGAAAAATGCAATAACATTCAGATACAACTTGATTACAGACCAAACAAAGATACAGAACATGAAAACTGATATGTCTCGGGAATCTAGCTCTTCTGAATCTCTTTGTTCCTTTAAAAAAATTCTTAAAAAATAAATGTGTATGTCTATATGCATTCCTTTGTCAACACAGGAAGATGGAGGGATTGGCAGCTAGGCATTCTTCAATTTCTTAATTATCTAATGTCTTCTGTTCTTTAAAATGATCTTGGTTTTCTTCCTTTATTTTTTCCTCAATTTAAAGGCTGAGCCCTTCTCTTGCACTCCGATCATAGTTCTCATGCTGCATATTTAACAAGCATATTTTTTAATTCACAAACATACTCTTTCTGTCATTGCTATAGCCACTACAGCTCTGAATACCTTTTTGTTGTGGTGTAAACATCTTTTCCCTGCAGTACGTTTATGACATAACAAACCTTTATTTATTTCTTCATTTATTATTTTAAAAACCAATACAGTTTTCCACCCAAAATACCCATTTTTTTACATAACCTTGAGATGTCTATTCATTCTTTCTCAGGAGGAGTTCAGGGGAAAGGTGCAGCGCCCCTCTAAATCACAAATGAAATGAGTTTGTTGGCTTGAATAGTATTTCTCCTTTCAACCCTCACACATTTCAGTGCATTCCATTAGTCATTGTTCAAATGAGGCTGTTTTCTGACCCCAGAGGCAGGGGAGGAGGGAGTTTGGGGCTTAAATGAGTTTGCCGATCAGTACATAGAGGCACATTGTTTCTCATCTTATATTTTACATGTTCTGTTTACAGAATATAACCCTGGTTCCCACCACCAAAATGTTTCAGGTTCTGAGCATACTGTATGTTTGATGCAGCTAATTTAAATAAATGACTTTCACATTTAAGCAATTAAACCTATAATTAGCACTGTTTGAATGAACTAATCAGCTAATACCCTATGACACATGGTTCTTTTTTCCCCAAATATTTTTAAAGGGAAAGGAAAGAGATTTATAAAAAAAATAGAAGATGCAGTTAAAAAAATAAGCTTTGATTCATGAAAATTAAAAAACATCACTGCAAACTATTTAGACCAATGTTTGCCTTTTGCCTTCCAGGGAATGTGGAATTATGCACATTCATTTCCTCTGAATTCAGGGGAAAAGACTGCAATAAACAAAGTAGTGAATCTTTTTTGAAATGAGGCAAACTTCTACCACTGTTGTGTGTTTTTAATACTTAAACACACTTTCAGAGGTTCTCTGGGCTCACTGTATTTTAAAACGTGTCCATACATCTAATCCAGTGGTAGCAGAGCTGCGTAATACAGACCCCTGGGAGATTCCCTCTGACTGGCAGAACTTTAGCTGCTCTCAATAAGATGGAAATTTATTAGGAGGAAATTATCCTGGTGTCCCCTAAAAAACAGCATTTCTGATAAAAATCTTGTTCTCTGACAGAAGTCTAACAAGATACATTTGTTAGCTGCTTTCACTCCTTAGATTCATCTGTTAATTTTAATTCTTATGTTGCACTGCTGTGTATTTATGTTCTGAGGCAGGCATGATCTATGTGTGCACACTGGAGATTGAGATGGTGGTGGTGAGAGAGCACAGAAGTTTAGGAGAAAGTTTGCATTTTCTTTTTTTTCCCCCCTCTACTTACAGGGGAAAAAAAGCCCTTATATTTTTATTAAATCTGTAATTTGTGGATAAATGTTGTGCTTCTTTGTGTGCCTGTTGCTACAGATTTCTATTACTAGAAAAACAAGCCTAATTTACCATATATTTTTTTTCTTTTCTTCAACACTGTAGTCCCTAAATGTCATAGTGCCACACACAGGCCACACATCACATACCAAAATTTTACTTTTTTTTCCATTAGAACACCATTAAATGTCTTCAAATGTGGAAAGCAGCTTGAACATCCTTGAATTGTTAAACTCTGCCTGTTTTCACAGTAGCTCCACTAAGGCTGGGATTCAAGATCCTTCTCTGTTGCCTGGTTTTCCCTCAAGTCTCTGCCTCAGTGGGACTGAGGCTGGAAGATTTCTGAAGAAGGAATGTTGATTTTTAATAAATGAAGCTGGCACTAGGAGCCCTTCTCTCAGCACTATGACTTACCAGAGTCAATAGGTACGCAGTGGTCTGCTCTTGCAGAGCAAAAGGACAGCAGGAAGATGGCTGATGGTCTTTAGTGGTTATATGGCTTACCAAAACTTAAGTGAACTTGTTTCTCCTTCTGTGTGATAACTGTCTTCTGAAAGTACTTTTTCATCTGTTGAGCTTAGGGTAAGAATTAGTTTAGATTTTGATTATTTTTGTCAAATATTTAGGGTAGAGTAGGAGAGGAAAAAAGGGTCAGAAGAAAGTGCTGCCATACCAAAACTTTTAAAAATAGAATTAGATTAATCCTTGCTTTGGATGGAAAGTCTCACTTCAGCTGGGAATTTTGTGGGTTTTTTGGTTTTTTTTTTTTGTTTTTTAGAAATAAGAAAAATGTATGCTACTATCCTATGCAACCAATACTGAGAAGATCTGGGTTTAAACAATTTGGTTCAGAGAAGAAACTTGCACCTCAGGCTTTTACACTTTGCAGCGAAGGATTTCATCACCAGTCATTTCCCATGGTGATACTCTTTCTGCCTGATGCTTCCAAATATTTCCTCCAACATGGACAAGGGGAAAAATTATTTTATTAAGATTTAATATAATTTCTTGGCTATGCTTCTTAAAATCAGGGTATGGATATCTGAAGCGCTGACAGTTCTCACTGCAGATGAAATCTGAAGGAGCAGCAGATAGATGACCAACAGCCCAGGAAAATCAAAGGCTACATATTTAATGCTGGGCAACAATCACTGAGGCAATCCAAATTTGAGGAATTTACACATTTTAGCCTTAAACTTGCTATGTTTTGAAGCTCATATGCAAAACCAGAAGCACTCATACCCTATTATATAGCAGAGGAATTTGTCTGTATAGAAACAGGTGCTTCCATTTTGGAGGTACATTATACTGGTGAAGTTTCTAGAAGAGGTCATGAGAAAATACATTATTTCTTATTTGGGCAGCTTTGTGCAGTGAAGCGTAGTGAATATTATATGACAGGGCTGGCAAAGTTCCCACATGGACTGAAGAACCTTCCTCTATGATAAGAAAATCCTGAGCACTGACATTCAGCACCAGTAGAAAGGAGGTGGCCCCAAAAGTCACCCCACGGGATCATGGTCAGTCTTGCAGAAGTTCTCTGGAAATCTCAACTATGATCACTCCAGTGTACAGATTAACTGGACCATTTCTTAGCGCACATCTGCTGAATCTATAGGCTGGCACACTAAAGGCTGGCACACCAAAGGCCTGCTAGGGAAATTCTAATGAATTATTCTGGTCATAATTTCACAGATTTGGAACAAAGTGTTTTGGCTACCAGGTAAATCATAATTCATTGAGCAGAATGAAAATGGGAAAGACTTCAAAACTATTTAAATATATGGGTTTTTATTTAATAATGTCTGTATGATATAAAATAATGGTGGTTCTGATTAAGTATTGACAGCAATTACCTCTGAATGCAATTCTTTAAACACCAGGAAATATCCAGTTAAAGCAGCTTCTCTGACATAACTACCTCCTACACAGCACTCTAATCTATCACTTTGTTAGGGTCTACGCCTCTCCAATGCTGTTAGAACTGCTGACCTCATGCACCAAAAATTATATCTGCAAAAAGATTCTACCATTTCTGTTGGTCAAGGTTTAAGATTCTACTTTGAAACGTAGAAATGTTATTTTCAAAACTCTTCTGCTTGTTGTTTCTATTCACTGTTTCCATGGCAGAGCTGAAAAACTGTTACAGCTGTGTTTTGGGTGGTCTATTGTATGCCACTGTTGGTTTTGATTATTACATTCAACACTCTCTTGGTATGTGTTTCACTGTCCCACTGTCTCCACATAAATATGGAGTGGTGCTGCCTCCACCCCTTGTTTATTCAATTGCTCTGGGTTACAAAGTGGGAAAGCTAACTTTTTTTCCCCTCTTCTGCTTAGGGGGTTCACAGCTCCTAGGAGCGTGCCATAAACACTAGGTTATAGCTCAATATTTAAGAGGACATTGCTCTGCCCTTCCCTCAGGAAAAGTTGCAGAGTCAAATATAGAACACAGAAGAAGCAGCAGGATTCAATGTCCAAGGCATAATGATGGCTGGATGAGATGAGGACACCAAGTTTCTGCTGGTCAAATAAACAAAGCAAAAAAAAACCAAACAAAAAACAAAAACCAAAAAACAAACAAAAAACCAAAACAAGAAAACCCAAAAACAATAACAACAACACAACAACAACAAAAAAACCCCAACCAAGTAATGTAGAAAGACAGATCTAGTCTAAGGTATTCCTGACCTTATTTTTAAACATTCTCTTACAAAGACTTGCTAAAGTCAATCAGGCAATAGTACGTTTATCTGGAATAAACTGCACAGTGTAATGGAGACTAACTTTCAATAACATGGGGTTGAATGTCTGAATTTGAACATTGCTCAAAAAGATGTGATTTATTAAAGGTTCATAACCTTCTAAACTGAATTATGAGTAGTTAAAATACCAATTGCTGTCTGTAAAATACACATACCATTTGCTGCAGAAAATAAAGAAAAAAAAGGAAAAATAAAAGACACAGAATTGTGAAAATGAGTGATTGATGGTGTAAAACATCCTGTCCTGTGCATCAGCTAGCCTGGATCAGAGCAAACTGAAACCATGTTGGGGCCTGTCCTCTCCTGCTTTGCAATCCTCTGGCATTCGATCTCGTGCAGATGAAGCAGGACCTTGCAGCCTGGCCATAAGAAACATCCCTTAGAAACCTGAATCTTAAAGTGGGCTCAGGACAGCTGAGACATGTACCTGGAATCAGCAGTAACTGATGCCTTGCAACAGTCAACAGAAAACTTTCTTATGCTGCTTATTTTTCTTAACTATGCGATCTCATGTGCTTTTAATTACTTGACATAAGTGTTCCCATTTTATTTTGGTATTTCTTTGTCCAGTTTTCACCATGAATAGGAAATATGCAAAGGCAAGATTTTAAACTCAAATCACAATTCAAAACTTTTGGTTGGTCTGAAACTCATCTGAGCTGCCTGCGTGTTGCTACGTTAGTCTGGTAATATTACTAAATGAACTTTTGAATGTAAGATTTTCAATCATTGATGTAAGATTAAGTAATTGTTATTTGTGAATTATTAAAGGATTCTAAAATTAGGATCAATTCTCATGAAGGAACAATACACAAGATAGGACACATCCCCCTCAACACCACTAAGCTTTTGTATTCAGGAGAAACAGAAGAGTGTAACCTACTTGGCTTAAGAGCAGAGCTGGAGTTGGTTGAACACCTGAAAGGATGTAACTCTGGGTTAAATGGGGATGGCCACAAACCACATACATCCTATTGTGAACACTATTGCCTCCTCTCTTTCCTCTGGCTATATCCAAGTCTTGAATATGTATTTCAAGGAACTGTGACCTAAATTCAGATGATTGATCATAGTAGCAGTAGAGTAAACTTTCAGTATATCTTCATGTTGACAGTGAACCTGGTATCAAACTTTAACCTGCAGCACTTTGCTTTCCTATAAAATAAGAATATTCCGTCTTAAATCTCTGCCTTTTCAGAAACCTAAACAAAACCATAAAGGCCATCTTTTTTTCCCCTTTCCACTGATTTCCATATAATTCCAAGTTTCTTATCTCTGATTTCTCATGTACTCCCCTTTACCTTTCCTGATTTCCCACAAAACCCTGGCAGAATACCAGCAGATCTGATAGCTTCTTCTGGGCTGGCTGCCATTACCATATTTATGTCCTTCAGGGTTTCTGTGGGACTGATGACGCACAATACATCATTGGGCTGCTGTGACCAAACAAGGTTTGTGTGCTGCAGCTTCCCCCAGCATTTTGCCAGAAGTGCTGAGATCTGTCAAGGGCATGAAGAAAGATGAGTAAATGTTGATGAGGGATGGAGGAATAGTGTTGAAACAGAGTAGATGTTGGGTAGGAGGAGAGGTCTAAAAACAGTGGCAGGGGGAAGAGTTAGTAGGTGTTTCAGAAATATCTGAAATTGAAGGGGAAATAGAAGTATTCTGGTTCGGGATAAGTTGTAAGGAATGGACTACTAGAGGGAAATGAAAATTGGGAATTAAACAGGATGGACGAAAAAGTTAAGTTTGTATGGGGAGAATGATGATGCTCCACCCAGCACAGGATGATGATGGTGATGGAGAATCTTCATTAGGATTTAGCAAAAAAAAGATTTTTTTGTCTATGCCTTTGGCTGAACTGAACTGTACTTTCCAGCCTTTGTGAAACAGTGTGTCCCTCGCTGTTGTCCATCTCTGAATGAGTATGAACCAATGTATGATGAGGATTATGTCTACATGGCAGGAGAGGATCCCATGGGTGAGCCTTGCACTGATGCTCTAACTGTGTGTTGGACAACAATGGGATGTGCTGCCTGCCCCTCTACCTCAGTGCCAGCAGAAGAAGACCTGGCTTCATGAACTGACATGTATGACTTGACAGACATCAGTTTGAAGAGCTGGGCAGTGTCACACACACACTGGAGAGTGTGTCTGCCTTGATACACACCACTGGCTTCCACTGATACCATGCTCTTATGGTATGTGTAGGAATAGGATTTGCACAAAACATGCCTACAGAAATGCCATTCTGAAATTAGTAATAAATTATGTCAAGCTGTATGCATGATAAATGCTCCCAGTTTCTTACAAGAAACACCATTAACTTAAATTTTAGGTTGTTAAACTTCATTTAGCACCATCGTACCCCGTAAAAATTCAAGGCTGCTAATACAGTCACTCAGCTCACTATTCCAGTCTCCCCTCTCAGTCTCACCTCTTAACTCTTTATCATAATGAGCAGTTTCTTTGAAGAATGGTCGTGGGAGATGCATGACAACTCGAAATACATGTAAATAAAAATTTTGGAAGATGAGGCAGAGGGGTCTCTCCTTTTTATATTACAGCTTCATTGCCTCACTGAGACTATGACAAGTGCAATCTCTGCCTACATAAAAGCCTGTTTTTTCCCTGAAGATTTTCCCAGTGACTCAATTTGATTGTTTTGAATTAAGGACATAAATTTGAATTTGAATTTTAGGATTTCCAAAGTGTCAAAGATTTAAAATTGTGCCAAAGCACATATATTTACAACTAAGACCTGGGAAGAGTGAATGAGGTAAAAGTAGTAAAGATACAGATATTAGTCTGGACAAGTTATCAACAATGGGACTTTATTTTAAAATATGTCCTCCGTACAAGTAAATAAAAATGAAGCTTAAGTATTGAATACTTAAAGCAACTATTTTTGCTTTTGACTTATTTGCCATTAGATGTGCTCCCTAAAACTATATAGAGAATCCTGAGCCACCAAATGGAAGTGTGACTGATGATCATATACAAGCTACCTGCCATTGCCTTGCAGAGGGAATAGCAGCAGCAAGGACTCAGCTCATGGATATATCCTTCCATGAACTTTTAATTACTTCACTAAAACACCCTCAGTGAGCTTAACTGTGTCTGGCAAACACTGTGGTCTGGCCCATAATGCAAAGAAGTTCATAAAATTGAAACTGTTCATCAAAATGTGAAACGGTTTAAATGTTTGGGTTTTTTCAATGGCATGTTTCAGTGCAGATCTAACTCCAGGTGTGTGAACACCCCTTGGCTTTGATCTCTATGCAATGCACATTACAAACTAGGGCGTGATTATAATGTATGTATATACATGAAATAGAAAGGTTGTATGAAGACTTAGAAAATTTTCAGTGTTCGTGCTGTTAATGTAAAAATGTCCTGTAATTGTCCTCATTATGTTCATAATTCTTTAGCTGACTAAATGTCCCTTCTCAAACACTTTCAGTTATTCTTCTCTTCAAATCTTAAGATGGCCAGTTTAAAAATGCAAAAAACTAGAATATTGTGACTAAGAGTCTTAATGCCTGAATTCAGTCCAGAATTTCATATCATGTTAAGGATGTTGTTAAAACAATTACAAAGTTGTTTTTAAAATAATGGGCATTGTTGTGCTATCCTTTCTAGCTAAGACATGCAGGTCCTGCGATAATTGTACTTGCTTTTTTGGCTTTTGCAAATTAACACAAATGTCTTGCTGGTTAATTTAAAGGCTTTTATCTTCCCTCCAAAATTTCTATCTTTATTGGATTCACATCTGTAGTTTTATTTAATGTGAACCAGATGTTGAAATCAAGGCAATATTTACTAAGATACTTGCACTGAAGAAGGCATGCTACAGAGTGTTGTGCCAGTTCCCTGGGTGTTTAGAAAAAACAAAGCATTCTGAAGGTTTTTTCTGTTTGTCTAATTAGAAAAAAAAAAAAAAAAAAAGCTTTCTAATCAATAAATTTCAAACTTCAAGCCCCACAAGCAAAGAGATATGGGCAAATGCACTAGAATTCCACAAGCTGTTGAACTTCATGCACAAAACATTGTGGTTTTGTTTAAATTGTGGGATTTTAGTGCACCACTATAAAATCCACCATGGCGTGGCTGGAGAATGCATGCAATGGGATGATGCTGGGAAGGCAGCAGACAGCAGAGAGCAGAATGCACTCCTAGTATCAGAAATCAAAGCTTTCAATGAGGGCTGAAGCTGGGAGATGCAGCTGCTGCCATTGATGCAGCTGGCTGGCGGTGTCCTGTCTCCAGGAGAGACAGTAGCTCATATGGGGGCCGAGTTTCAAGCCAGAGGGAGCTCAGATCTGCTGCTTCTCCAGAGATGTCAATATCTTTCCATGCCCTCTGCAATATGTGCATGCCAGACTTGTTTAAAATGCAGCTAGTGTGTGTTTTAAATACTGAATTAGATATACTATCATTTTTTTGGTCATTGTTTGCATATAGGTCACTGAGTAGCAGACCAGGAAGGTATGAGATGTCAGAAGAACAGAATCTATGAGATAGAGTAGATAAAGATGCATTTAGTATATTTTTCCTTAGCCTCTATTTTTCTGTGCAAACTCATTATTCACTTAAAGGAGAGGCACAGCCAGTCTTTCGTCCTCATGAGCTGGAACATTTTGCTCTTGCAGCATAATCAGATTTTCCAAGCAAAACTCCTGGTTATTTCACTCACATTTACGCAGCCGTACAAGGCCTTGGCAAAATTCAAGCACTGCAGAGCATGGTAACATTTCAAATTATAAAACCTAAAAATGATAAAATGTACTAAAATTTTAAAGATCAAATTAAAAAAAAATTATGTTGTGTCTACAAAATATGCATACAGGTAACTGATTGCATTTTTCATGTATTGAGTGTACAGTCTAAAGTAGTGGAAAGAGTACCTGAAACAGTGATATCCAGAATCTCAATGGATTGGATCCTGCATGCTTTCATTTCCTGGCAAGTTTGGGCTTGTGTTTTGCAAGTGCAAAGGTCTAAGATCGAATTAAGATCAAAATTCTTATGATCAAATCTTTACCAAAAAATGGAGTATGCATTATAAACATGAAATAAAAGACTTAAAAAAAAAAAAATCTGTGTAGTAAATAATATTTTTTCAGTATAAATTTCTTTATGCCATTGATTGGGACTTTGTGTTAAAATAACTGAATAAATAAAACAGAGTGGCACTGCATGTTTTGTAGTAAAGTGTAGCAGTTGGTTCAAAACAACACTGTGAATGCAGTCCAGGTTTTGTTTCAGTTGCATGGTAAAGACATAGTTACAAGTTCCACATTGGTCTGAAATTAATCCCACCTTGGTACCAGGCACAGAAGTTCTCCATGCATCATTCCCTTTCATATCAGTTCTCCTGTCCATCCCTGACTTGTTCTGCTTAGTATGTATATCTCTGCTGCTCAAGATCCAAATGCAAATCCTTAAGTCATAGTTTCCTGAAGTATAACTACGTTTCTGCCATTGACTTCCTCAGTCATTCACCCCTCCCTTACCTTCCACAACTGTAAAATAGGGACAGAGACCTATATGCAGGAGGTTGCACAGTTTTCTCATTGTGCTAATCACCACAGTGTCTCTATGAATGTTTATAAAGTGCTTTGAAGATGAAAATTGCCAAATAAGCTAGGGATGATTATTATAAGTTAATGAATAAATTTCAACATGTATTTGATTGCCAGGTAATTCAGAAGGGAATCACCAAGCCTACCCTCTCTTCGAAGAAGAAAAGTTGACAGTCAGCTAGTTGCTAATTAGCACTCAACTGAAATGCCTCCAAAGCTGAGTGCTCCCAGTTGAGTCCTTTAAAAAGTAATCTTTCAACTAATTGAAATATGCTGAAAGTTGAGCAGTGGGTGAGGTGTGTAACAGGTAAATCGGAATGGTGGAGTTGGTTATGTAGAATGAATACCAAGCTTTTCCAGGAAGGAAAAGCCAGTCAAAATTAACATCTCTGGTGAATCAGTAGCCAAAACAAGAATCGCTTTTTCATATTCACATATCTGTTCTAAGACCCAGGTTAGGGAGGAAGGGTTGCTTAAAGAGTGTGTTGAAGCCTAGTGTTGTTTATTTCTTATTATATTAAAGGGCAGTTATCATGATTCTTGCTTTGGACTGACACCAAAGAAATTTGAAATAACACATTGCCTAATACATTAAAGCTGAATGACTGTGCCACCTGCATGTAATTCATATTTAGCTTGTCTGTAAGGGAAACTAGAATATCAGAAAGGGGTTCAGATGCTTCAAGCCCTTTTGTCTCTCCTGACCTGTCTGATTTTTTGCTGGAGGGTCAGTCTGCCAGACCATAGTCTGCTCCTGCAGCCTCCCCCACTTCTTTGGAGATTTTTTTTTGGCTGTCTGCCAATGCTATAAACCGCAGCACTGTCTTCTCTGCTGCTGAAGGCTGTTTTCTTCCTCAGCCGCTGGGAGATGGCTGCAAGAGGCAAATTACAGGAATTTCATCCCTTTCTTTCCCCTGTTTGACTGCTCTAGATTCACCATCCTCAGCATCACTTCTCCATACTTTCTTCAGGGAAAACACTCCCAGCAAAACTTGCTGAGCACTTTGAGTGGAGAATCTCAGTTGCTTCAAACAATCCTTCCCAGCATCAGTCTCCAGTGATAATCCACCCCAAATTCCAGCAGCATGCAGCCCCATGCAGGGGGTGGGGGAGGGGACACCCAGTATACAGAGTGGGAAGCTACCAAGGCAGTTATGATTAGTGGAAAAGGAATTCTGCTCCAAAAGGGGCTATGGGCAGGTATGTGCAATATGAAGAAAAAGGGGAGATGGAACAAAACAAGACATAAGTGTTCTTGAAGCTGCTGGATTCTCAAAAGCAGCCTTCACTGTGTCCTCAGAGATTCAACAAAACCAAGGTATATTAAATCTCTTTGCTATTTTGCTAGTTTGGAAGTTGCTGTCAATGGACAGATATTCCTTGGTCTCCTGAAGCTGTTGCAGCCCAGAGAAGCTTCCCCTGAGTAATAGCACACTTTAGACCTTTTACTCTCCTCCCAGCACCTATTTCCCCTAACAGTAGTCCCCTCACATGGGGGGGAAATTTGTAGTCCCAAAGTACTTTGTAGCTCCAGTGCCCAGGTGTGATGCAGGGTAGGTAGAGGCTGCCCAAGTCCACTGGTCACTCAGGAGCTGCACGGACAGCATGGTGAGGAGCAAAATGAAGCCACCTAGGCTTAAAGCAAGAGTCTCCTGTGAGCTGAGGAGCTGGACTGCAGCTCAGAGCTCCTACAAACCAGTATTCCTCTGCAAGGGCACAAAGGGGACTTAAAACACACAGCACTGGCCTACCACAGCTGAATCAGAGAGATGGTGAGTCAGTTTGTCTGCTGTATCTTGGTGGGTTTAAAAGGCCAATCAATGCAACATCAAGATTTTCACCACTTCAGGTTTGTTCCATGCTTACTTCCCCTGCTCTTTCTCCTCCAGGTACTGTGCAGGTCCTGGCTGAGTAAAGCATACAGACTGCTCAGTCAGGCATGGGCAGGCTCCTCAAAGACTGCTTTCAGCTGAGCATTCATAAAGTTTCCAGACAAAATTAAATATCCATTTTGACTGGGGACAAAGACGTTGTGTACACTGAAGGACTCAAAAACATTCAAAATCCCTTCTGTGTTATCATCAATTTAGAAGAACTTCTAGCATCAGTAGTGAGTGCTGGAGCTGTAACTCTAATTTACTAGGATTAAATAGGGGAAGAGAATTCTTAGAATTTTCATTTGTATTGAATTATAATTATACGTAATTTATGCAAGGTAGGCTTGAGTCTGCAAAAAGCCTGAAGCATTTAAAAGATGTGAATCCTTCTTGCCACACTACAAACTCCGAAATACAGTAGCTTTGGTGGATCCTACTTATGGATATTTTTAAAACCCTTCTGATAAAAATAATAATGTAATTCATTAATAACAGAAAATGAAAATTATTGCAACAGAAATAAAAGGTAATCTACATAGAAAGACTCTGGAAGTGTACACTGAGCTCAGTCATTTTTTTAACAATGGATTGAACAGATTTATTTGGTTTCCTGTCCACAAATTATCTGTGAAAGGGCACTCTTTTCTGAAATATATTTTTATTTCAATGTACTAATATTTAATGCAAACAAATTACAGGTTCTACTTTTCCTATAAATTGCAAGCATCTGGTACACTCTATTCTATAGCTGCAGAAATGAATGGAAGTAACCTGAAGCCTGTCAAAATCTGTGTTTGAGCTGTGCAGTTGAGTATATGTTACAGATGGTTGGGTATTGCTGGTGGTTCTTCATTGTGCATCCCAGCTTTTGATAAGCATATTTCATTTAGTCACTCTTGAGCATTCACAGGAAAACAGTTTTGTTCTTTTACCTAAGGCCACTGCATCAGAAGTCTTCAGTACTATTTTGCTTTTGTAGAAACAAAAGATATGAAAATGTAGTGTTGTTAGTTTTTTAGAAAAACAATCTTGTTTACTTGAGCATACTCAATATTCAAGTACTTGTAGTTTTTATCTCTTCATGTGCTATGTGTCTTTAACTAAGATCAGTCTCTCCTTTACTGTCTTTCAACAGCTACAAACCTTAAATGTATCCTTGTAAACCTGATTTCTGACAGAGACTGAACAGTCAACACATACTAGGGATAAATACAGCAATTACACCTATTTTCAGCTGTATCGCTCTTCTACATTATTACGATTATTATTACTAAGCAGTTATTAAAAACAGTGCAGCCTTCAGAGCTGCTCCGAGCGTCAGCCTGGCAGGCAGGGCTGTGCCTGGGCAGGGCTGTGTTCAGGGCTGGCCCTGCCTGCTGGAGCCTCCCGGTGCAGGCTGGGCACGACCCCTTGTGCCAGGTGCTCCAGCATGGGCAGATGAACAAATTCCTCTGCTTCAGCCTTTCTTGCTCCCTGCTTTTGTCCTGGAAGTTTCTGCTCTTGGTTTTTGGTCCTTCTACCGTAGTGCAACGTGGCTACTGGGAGGTGCTACAGGTATCACAGAGGTGGGTACAGAGGCAGAGGACATGCACACTTCTGCTCCACCACACCCATGCTTTCCCCCAAAATGAAGAGAAATTGTCCTCCTGAGCTGTCAGAGTCTGTGACTTGTGTGGTTCCTTCTGTTTCTGCCCAGGAGAGGGCAATCCAGCACCCAGGCAGCAGCCAGATTACCCCAGCCCTCCTTTGGGGTGCTGAGGGGCCATGTGATGGTTAATGCCTCTCCAGAGGCACACAAAACATGGCTCTGTGTTGGCTGGTGGGCTCTAATGGCACACTTCCAGCCAGCTGGGAATCACAAGCCAGTGTCCTGGTCCCTCTCTGCTCTGGTGCCTTCTTTAGTGCTCATGTGCAGCATTCCGGCAGGGTTTGGGTAAGCCAATGCACTGTGCAGGTCTGGGGACTGGGGAAGCAAGGATGTGTCCCAGTACTTCCTTCCTGGCCTCCAGGTGCTGGTGTCAGTCTCACCACTTCGAGGTGCAGCAGGATTTGCATGTGCATACGCCCACATAAAGACAACTCTGCACACGGTTTCCTCATCTGTTGGTAGCCATGCCTATGCACAGGCACAGGAATAGACTCAATTTCAGATTTGGGAAGACTAGTCTCTTCCTCTTGTTTTCCTCCACCTCTTTTTTTCCTCTGCTCACATTAAACTTGTTTTTCAGATTAAGGAATTTATTGACTGCCCTAAACCTTGGGCCAGATATTTGCCTTTGACCCCTGGGCCACTTTGGGTAGCAGCTTGATGCCAGTGGTGCACGGGGCTTGGAGCAGCTCAGGCAGTGGGGCTGGCTGCATGCCCCCTAACCCTCCCCCCCAGAGCACACACAAAACTTAAAAGGCAGCAGATCCAAGTGGGAATCAAGATGACACTGTCAGGATCCCTGTAACTTTATGTTCCTTTGATTCTGCCTTCTGTTTTACTGTTCTGCACATCACACTAGTCTAGATGATAACAGGCAACTGGAAGAGCTGCCGGAGCCTGTAATTAGCAGGCTCCTACCCTGGGACTTGGTTCTTGCTGGTGGGCTGTAGGTGTGGGATAATTTGCTAGTTAATCAATGGGAATTATTAAAATATCACTGCATATTTTTGCTTTGTGCTAGACCCATACACTGAAGCTCTTATAAGGGGGTTGAGGGAAGTATCTGAGGTTTCTACTCATGAAAGCAAATCCTACTGCTCCTTCCCTTCCCACCACCTTAGCCAAAATAAAAATACTAATATGATTGCCATGTTTAACTTCAGTGAAACAGCGAATTTTAACTGAATCAAAAAGTCCTTAAAACAGAAATGGCTTACAAGTTATGCAAAATTCCACCATTTTAATTACAGTAAGCAGTGTGTCCTTTCTTAGGCAAATATATTATATTTTGGATTTGCTTTGCAAAGAAGGTAAAATCCATAACTTGGCAGATTTCTGGTTGGGTTTTTTTTGACATTTTAAAAAGTATGTTGTTCGTTGGTTATAAATACTGTGTTTATTAGTGCTGTGACTCTATTTTTTCCATCATTTTGGTTTTAGGTTTTAAGGTAGCCTTGTTGGGATCTTTTAGAGTACAAGGTAGATGCAGAGAAGTTTTCTCGTAGGTGTGTAGCCATGTTACAGGCTTTTCATGGGGTCAGCAAGCCCTGGCAGAACACTGCCACAGTCACTGCAGCACTGCTGAGCCAAACGTTGCACATGCTATTTATTAAACTCAGCACCTCCAGTAATGGCACTGGAGTGGCAGTGTAGTATTGCTACATAGCTGGGGTGCTCTTAAAGAGAGAAGTGACATTCCTCATGTATTATCTGTTGTCTCTGTGTTTAGTGACAGAAGCTGTGGGAAGTCTATAAAAACAGCTCAATACGTCACTTCTTATGGAAACTGTTATTCCTTAAGAACATTCAGAAATAGTTTTGCTAAACAACTACTGGTAGGGGAAAAATAAATTATGATTCCGATCAGTGGTCAGTCATGAAATTTCATATTTTATCCTGAAAAGAGAGGTCAGACTTTCCAGAATTAGCCAAATGGCAGTAAAAACTAGAATTTTTCAAATATGTCTTAAAATATTCCTACCTTCAGTCAGATTTGAATTAAATTTTTGAAAGTGGGTAAAGCCATACAATGCTCAAATATTTTTCGGGATTATTACAAAAATTTAGAAAAAGTAATGGCGTGTGCCTTGATTTCCCCGTCTGTGAAATGGGCGATCCCGCAGCGTTCATGCAGAGCACTCCGACTGAGAACCGTTGTGGCTGCAGCTCATTGTTATTCTCTTAATCATATTAGTTAACTAAATCTGTTCCTAGAGTGGTTCCATTTGCTTGAATGAATTTACATGAGAGATTAATTCAGCGCTGTTTATTGTTGTTTTTACATTTATTCAGTACTGTAAATAATGCCTGATACTTTACAGCTGTGTATGAGGACACAGTCTGTGCTTCGAGGACTTTTTCGTACAGGTAATTTGAAGGCTCCCCTCCTAGACCTGGCACTTTCCCATTGAGCACATGAGCCCATTTTGTTTATTCTATATTTTTAGGACTTTTCGTTCACGTGGTGTCCGCTCCCAGCACTTTCCTGCAAGTATGATTCAACAGATAAAGTTCATCGCTCACCTCCAAGGGGTGATCTCCTCCCCTTGCCCTCCCCTCCTCCCTCGGGACCCCCCTCCCGAATGTTAGATATTCACTGGCAACGCTCTCTAACCGCTATTGGATTTATGCCCAGCAATGATCCGAAAAACTGGGAGCAGTCTCCCACCTAGCTGCCGACGCCTTTACCCCGGACAGCGGCGTCTAGAATGACCCATTTGTGTCCGGCTGACCCCCGCCGAAGGGCACTGCCGCTGCTTGTCCGGGGGTCCCGCTCTGCCACCCGCCCCTTTGTGCTTTCCCATTTTCCGGGAGGTTTCTGCGGCTGGCATCCGAGTGCTCTCCATTGTGTGAAGAGTGGCGTGCGGGGCTATTTCTTTGTGCCGGCCGCCCTCCCTGCCGTGCCCCGGGCGCGGCCCCCCCGGCCCGGGCAGCGCGGAGCGGCCGCCCCGGGCGGGCAGCGGGCGCTGCGGGAGCCGTCGGGCGCGGGGGAAGCGGCGGCTGCCCGCGGCGGGATGGCCGTGGCCTGTGTTTATGTATTTTGTAGTAATCACATTTCTGACATTACCCGCGGGGTGATTGGCTCAGGCAGCTTTTAAACCACCTATATGCTAACGAGCCCGCCGCGGCTCCGGCGGGGGCCTGCGGGGGGACAGCGAACCCCAACCCGCACCTCTGCCAGGCGGGGAGAGGGGGATGGCATTTCTGAACTAGTCGGCAGCGCGGACAGGAAATGACCCCTCCAGAAACTGCTGCTTTAAAACCGAGCGGCGGTGCCTGAAGCTATCCAGCCTCCCTCTCCGTGTCTGGAGCCTGTGCGCTCCCGCTCCCCCCACCCCCCCGCCCGTCTCCGCCGGAGCGGGCTCCCACAGCAGTCCCCAGCCAGTGCGTGCAGCCTGGATGTGTGTGTGTGTGTGCGCGCCGCTACTTTGTACTGTGAAGAACACACAGCCCATGTGCTCTGTATGGATGTTGATGATACTCTGTGTAGCTTGAATCTCTGCAAGCAGGCAAGATGTCCAGCACACCACATGACCCTTTCTATTCTTCTCCTTTTGGCCCATTTTATAGGAGACACACACCATACATGGTGCAACCAGAGTACCGAATATATGAAATGAACAAGAGGCTGCAGTCGCGGACGGAGGTAAGTCCCCCAGCCTTGTTTTCCTGTGCATGGACCGTGGTAGGTTTCAGCCCGAATTCCAGCTGAAGCGTCCCACTAGACAGTACAGTATATGCAGGCATGAACCCTAATTAATTTAGTAGTTTAATTGGGTAATCCCTCATTATGTTTCCACGCAGAGCAACTCTTTGAGGAGATACCAGCTTAGGCTGAAATCATGAAATTACAGTACAGCACTTCAGGATTGATTATAACGCTGGTCTCAGGAAATTTCTTTGCCTCAGTGTGTTGTTTGTTCAGGATCCGTCCTGCTGGCATTTGCAGCTATAATATTCAGAAGTATTGCTTCGGCTTTTGCACAAAATTAATTCTGGAATGTTGCAGGTTTTGGGGGAGAGACGAACATTTTGGTTTTGTTCTGTAGACTCATTAAAATGAAAAATGGATGATAACTGAAAAGGGGAGCAGAGTTTTAAAAACTTATTCCTAGGCTACTCTTAAAGAACACGTTTGGGACAACTGACAAGAGAAATTTGTGTTTACATGTAGAATGCTGTTGCTTTTAGCAAGAGAGATGGTCAGTTCACTACTTTATCATATAGCTGTCAAAAGTACCCTGTAATGTAAACTACATTTACTGTTGGTTATGCTCTGTAAAATGTGTTAGTGGTTTATACAACCTGGCTTGAAAATCCAGATCAGCCACTGCAAAGAACATACTGAATGGGAGGGGGAAATGCTTTTGTCATTATAAAAAAAAATAAAAAAATAGTGGGAGCTGCGTCTTGTTATTTACATGGTTTGTTTTTTTTATTTTAAAAAAAAAAAAAAAAAAAAAAAATAGTGGGAGCTGTGTCTTGTTATTTACATGGTTAAAGTAAAGCACACTTTTCAAGTCTTATGAAGTGAAAGTGAATCAGGCTGCATTTCTGTCCATGTGTCTGTGTTTGTGCAGCAAACATTCTTGGTGCTGCAATTTTTCATAGTAGTCTATTAGTGGTGCCCTGAAAAGACTTTTTAAAAGTACAAATCTTTTATAGTAAACGGCTTTATGTAGTGGCAAATATCTGCCAGGTTTGTGACACACAGCGTGGTGAAGGATCTCAAGTTGGTCTGTTTGTTGTATTGTGATTCTTTAAGATAACATGAGGTTATCATAAAATAAAACACACATGCCTGAATTGTCAGCTAAGCCATGGAGAATCTGTGACGTTTAATGTATATGATACAGCTAAGGAGATGTGACCTGCTTTCTGATTGGGTACCGCCACGGGGTAACTGCTTTTCTATCACTGTTACCACTGCCAGGCTTGGAACGTTCCTGGGGAGTAACTGGTGATACACTTTGTGCTGGCTAAAAACTCCAAGCAGCTCTTTGCTCCCAAAACCATGGCAAGTGTTTGTCAGTTTTGCCCTAAGTTGTTGGCTGCAAGGGTTGCTGCCATTTAGAGTGAGGGTTTGTTTGCTACTGCTTGTTTGTTAGCGTCTTGCAACTCTGTTCCTTGCATTCCTGTACATACTCATGTAATAATTTATAGACTTTTGCAAGTGAGAAGAGCAAATATGTATCACTGAGTGATTTCTTCAGGGTTTTACATACAACCTGCTCTAAAATATGTCAGTGCTCACTTAGCCTTTTTACATATTATTTTAGTGGTAC
The DNA here is from genome assembly GCF_017590135.1 of Pyrgilauda ruficollis. Lineage (NCBI taxonomy): Eukaryota > Metazoa > Chordata > Aves > Passeriformes > Passeridae > Pyrgilauda > Pyrgilauda ruficollis. Next base: position 10,764,765 of record NW_024508100.1, on the reverse strand, counting down.
TTTTAATACTGGACCAGCTCCTGATTGTAGCTCCTTTATGGATGTTACACTAGAAAAGTTTTTGAGGGACTTGTGAAGCAACTTTCCTTTCCTTCATTGCTGAGGTGTGCTGAATTAAACTTCAGCACCTATAATTGCAATATTTTGCTGCACAAATTCAGATGGATTGTTGTGGGCAAAAAGCAATAACCCACTCTTTCTTGCCAAGAGTGCCTTGCTAGGTTTCAGCAGCATTTTACTTTGACAGTCAGTATTTTGTTAATGAAGGCCTTATGCTCCAGCATTTCTTTTATTTGCTCAGAATAAAAATTCTTTTGCTTTGTGATTATTCAGTGTTTACATTCTGGTTCTCTGTTTTTTTCAGTTTATGAGCTCTGTGCTGTAAGCATTGTTGTTCATTGAAATGTGTTTTTTAGCTAACTTCAGTTGATCTCATTCATCTTCCAATAAAAACATCTCCATAATAAACAAACAAAAATATTAAACTAATTTCCTGGGACACTAGGGTGACTAGGTGTGGACAGTCTGTAAAGAATAATTCTGGCTTCTTGGGCGGGTCAGAAAGTGGAAGTTTCAAGTTAATTTTATACACTTCCAAGCATGTTTGGGATTGGTAGGTGAAGGCTCCTGGAGCATGTATAACTAGCTCTAAATTTTTTGAATCCAGAGCCTGGTATGTCATGGAAGGAATGTGCTTGTGCTGTGGGTGATACAGGCTTGCTGCAAGAACGTTTCTCTTCAGGCAGCCTTTGGAATAATGTAGGCACTGGTCTCTGAAGGAGTCTGCTTGTGCTCTGTGAGCCCCAGGGGGTAGGTGAGCACAGGCAAAGCAGCTTAAGGCGAAAGGAATTACAAAGAAACTCTCCAAAAGACTGGGGGTAGCAAGCTGGCAGATTCCACGTGGACCCAACTTGTGCAGAGAGACAGTGGCAAATGAGGATGCATTAAAAAAATGGGAAACTACAGCCTTTATCCCAAATATATCCATTGAAAGCCTTTGGGATTTTTCTGATTTCATAAAACATAAAAATGTTCTTAATAACCCTGAAGAGCCAGATTCTCTACTGTCCCTTGCAGAGGTGGAAGTTCCAAGGCAGAGCAAAACATACATAATTTAATAAAGTTGTACAGAGGATGGATGGAGAGCCTATGGAAGGAGCATCTGTATGTCATGTCCATCTGTTTTCTTCCTCTCCCTTCCCACTGTAGTTCTCCAAAGCTTGCAGGTAGGTAAGAAATTATTGAAAAAAAAAAAAAAAAAAAAAAAAAAAAAAAAAAAAAAAAGAACTGGTAGAAGAAGCATTGGGGAATCCACCACAGGCCATTCCTACTCCTGCTCTCCCAGCAGCAGGGTCAATGATGATTGGGAGAGGTAGAAGTGTTCTCAAAAGGGCTCAGGGCTTGGGGACCCTTCCTGAGAAATCCACTGCTTCTGCTCCAGTTTCTGTCAGCACTGGGTGGAAGGGAATAACGGTCAGTGTGAAGGATGTGCTCGGTGTATTAAGCAGACAAAGTACGGAGTGATAAAGAAAGGTCATTTAGATGCAGCATAGCTATCTTTGTTGTTCTTGTTTTCTTTAGGAAGAAATGGAAGTCATGAAAGTAAAGAATTAGCAGCTTTAGCTTGTGCTAGATGTGCAAACTTCTGCTCTTCAAACTTCTTATAACTTTATGGGCTCCTCAGACAGAACCTACAAATGCCTTTTTAAATTCAGGGTCAGTCTTAGGCGAAGAATTCCAATCACACCCAGGCAGGGGGTGGTTTTATGATGTAAGTACTGGCAAAAGTCCACCACCTAGCTAATTCTTATGTGATCTAAAGTAAATTAGAGAGTCTGAGTTACTAAACAGTCTACAGGAAAACTGTACCTTCCTTAAAAGTTGTTCAAAGAAATCTAATGTGGTAATACTTTTTTCTAAATTAATACATGCTTTCCTAATAATACTTTGGGAGCATCCAATGCCATTTTGTAATGCATCAACAATCCCTATTTAAAGAAGTAAAATGAATATTTAAATGTTTAATAATCTCTGGCAGATATAAAGATAAATCTTGCTTACTTCTCTCATAGTTGATTAACTTCTGGTTAAACAAAATGCAGCTGTTTCCTTGCTCTGTGTGTGGTTTTCAGGATTTAATTCCCATTCACTCATACTTGGTTTATCTTAATTTTTGTATATCTGTGTTAGTTTAACATTTCAAGAAAGGAATCCTGTTGTGGCATAATCAGCACTTTCTGAAGTTCTAGGTAGCAATACACAACATGAGTAAATGTCTCTGGTTTTCATAAAAGTTGATGTTTAAAAAGGCACCTATTTTCCTCTTTGATGTTGTAAATCTTTTTCTGTTCTAATTTTTAATAATTTGAAATTGCTTACACTTAGAAGAAAAAAAAAGGTGATTATATCTTGTATATAATTATTCAGTAGCATTACAGAGTGCTGTGAATAGATCGCCTAAAGTTGCTGACAGTTTAAAGTTTGAGGCGTTGCTTTATTGTCAGTAATCAAAGAAATGTATCAAGCCTTTCACTTGTTTATTTAGTCCCCTGTATTGTTTGAACTTTTGTGTATCACAACACATTAAATTCACCTGTATCTCTCTCTGTCACTACAAGAGATTATGCTTTACATCACCAATGGATGCAACACGCAGCTTTCCCTCTGGCTAAGAGAGCAGTGTTTTTAAGGGTGACTAGAGACCTTGATTAGTAGCATATTTGTTTTAAAGACAATCAGCTTAATCAAATTATATTAAACTCCTATTAAACTGGATAGTGAATTTAACAAAGATTTCATGATGGAAAAATATATAAAGAAAATTAAAAGGAAAATAAAAGAGGATGTTATGATTATTTAAAAGCTGCTAAATGAACTGGAAGCTTACACAGACATTCATATGCAACCAAATATTTAATGCAAATCAAAGCAAAACAAATTTTCTGCAGTTTAATGAAAGTCTCGTATTTTTCTTTCTCACATTGCTATCTGATGAAATAATTTTCTTCTTCCTGATGCATTTTTAATAGATTAGTCATAAAAATCTATGTTGTGACATCACATTTGTTTGCCTAGCAACTTAGTGTGGCAAACAGATCTCTCATATTGTATACATAAGTCTGAGTTTGTCCAATGAGTTTGTTTTGTTGAGGGGAAAACACATAAACTTCTTTTTTTAAAGTAATTTTGAGGAAATATTTCACCTACAAATATACTAATACTTAGCAATTCTAGGAACATGACTAAAGTATTTTGAGAGTACTTATGAACCATGCTTTGCTGAAACTAAAAGGTCAGTGTTAAAAGAAAACCCTTGAATGCCTTTAGGCAGACGCTGACTTCAGAATGGATTCAAGGCTCTTTTTACTGATTTTCTTTTATTTCATACATGTTTTCTATCCGTTAAAAAAAATTCAGTTGCAGCTGCTTTCAATTAAAATTGTTGCAAACTAACAATTCTTATGAGGCCAGGGGAGAAAAAAGACTCCACTTCCTTTACATGTTGATCCTTAGCTTACGATCAGGGATATCTTGCTGCTTCTGCCCCCCCTCCCCCCAAAAAAGTCATATAGTAGAAGGGAAACTGCATGCAAGCTGCATTTGGGGGTAGGGGCTGGTGAGGGTGGAGAAAGAGTCACTGCAAAATGTAAGAATGGGTCTCGCCTGCAGTCACTCTGATGCTTACTTACTAGATCATTTTCTATAAAGAAACCTTTTCAACTCTTCTTTTTTTTTCCTTTACTCGTTAAGCCATAAATCCACTTAGAAAAACCCCTGAACTTCATCTTTCCCTGATGTAAACAAGATTTACTATGCAGATCCAGTCTCAAAAATAGAAGCTGTTGGTTAGTGAGAAAGAACAAAATAGAGATCATAACAAGGAGCCAGTCCTGTGCTATTATTTAAGCTGGAGTTTTGCCTACAGTAAGATTGCAAGATCAGATAAAAAAGAAAATAATTTGGGTTTTGTATATGCATTTTCTTTGTTTTAAAAGGGATAAGATTGCTAAACTCTTTGCAGTATTTTTCAGCTGGACTTCTTACATCAAATGGTATTTTTTTTGCATCTCTTTGCCAGAAGTTGCATATCTACTATAAACACGCATTTCAGCCATGCTGGTTCTTTGTTCAGTTGTTTCCTCCATGAGAAGAGCCTTCTTTCCTGCACTGTGCTGTGTAAACAGGTCAGGATAGATCCCCACTTTTGCCAGGTACTCTTTTCCAGAAGTTGTTGCTGGGCTTCTTGATGCCTTAGAGGGGTGATTGTGGCATGAACAAGGCTGCCCCAAAGAGGCTGATGATCAGCCTCCAAAAAAGACTGTGGTAGGGCAGGACCTATTTGGCCAATTCTCAATGGTCCTATTTATTACACAAAATTAGTAGTGAGAGAAACATCACCAAACCCTAGCTAAAATCTTCTCCCCTGGGCCTGCACCTTTCTTTTTTCTGGTACATTCTTTCTGTGTTTGGTTATTGTCAGAATTTCTGAGAGAAGGTAATTTATGGTCAGAATACTGTTTCTATCACATTGTGGTTGACAGCCGTGCCCTACTAAACTAAAACCTGTAAATTATTGATCTAGGCTGAGTAGTCCACTTGGTACTTTTGAGGTAACAGGGAATCATCTAGACCATCTGTAGAACTTGGACCTCAGCATGGGAAGAGCTGATACCTCTGGAAACAGTTCCAGTACTTGCATGCCTTAAAAGGTTGGTGAAAAACCAACTGCTCTGGAAAAATGAGACCTTTTGAGAACTCAATGTGTTTCTAAACCTATCGCCTCTTCAGGATTTGGGAGTTGTTGGTCCTGAAGAGTCTTTGCAAAGGCCATAAATTTTACAGCAACAGGCTGTCCTCTCCACGAGACTTAGGTTGTCATGGCATTACCTTGATGTTTCTGCAGTATTGTCAAGGAGGCATGCCCGTGTTGAGGCTTCTGGCCATCCTCAGCATACAGACTTGAATCACAGACTCATAGAATGGTTTGGGTTGTAATGGTTTTGGGTTGAGCTAGAGCCAAAATAAAAAGTATCACACTAGAACTTCCCCCTGAGGTCTTTCTCTTGTCAATATTCACATTCAGGTGCTTTTCCAGAGCAGAATGCCAATCTCAGAACGGATGCAGTAAAGCCCACAGCTTTATGTAGGTTTCTAAGTGTGCTTAAATCTGCTGCTGGGTCAGCTGCAAATCAAATAGTTTGCATCCTTTGGCGCACCTAATGAACTGGAAGGTTGCTGTAAATCTGTCATACATGATCTGCAGTACCTGTTGATATCCATCTTCCCTGGTTCTAAGCTTGCCAAGCCTAGTTAGATGAGCAGGAGCATCATTTGTAGGTGTATTAAAAAGGGAGGGAGAAATCTAATCTCAGTATAGTTTTGACATCAGATTACTCACATAAAGCAGATTCAATACCTGTCTAGATCCCATGCATTTTACCCAACTGCTAGCTGCAGACTATAACATCCAAAAAGAATTGCCTGGTTGAATGACCTTATCTGTTGCATTCAAAGTACAAAGAAACATTATGTGTGTAAAAAAGTCATCATATTTGGAACCCCTGATTAAAGCAGACTCAAAAATAGATTGAATCATAGATCCACTTTGCTTATTCTTGAAAAACTAAATACCTGGAAAAAACAATTGACCATATTTGAGTATTAATATGTGTAGTCTTACATTACATGTGCAGTGGACTAATTTGACTTTCCTTCTGGACTTTCAAACATTTGTTTTTTTCCTAACTACATTTTTATTATGTTATTTTCTAAAGTAGTAAATTGAGAAAATTATGACTTTGAGCACATTGTGCATTTGAAGTATTTTATGTACCTTATTGTGATTTTTGTTCCAGTTGTGTAGTTTTGCCTCAGCCATTAGCAGAAATTTTATCAGACAAATAGCTGCCATCTGTCCTAGAGCAGGTTACAAATAGATTTCTGAGATATTAATGACTACATTGTACAAAAAAGAAATATTCTAAATCTTTAAATACAATAGTTACGTGAAGAGAGAAGAATGCTCAGAAAACAAGAAAGTAAATAGAGTGAAACTTTTTCATTTTATTTCTTCTTATGCTGAAGCACCTTTAGCATACATCATTCCTTAGGAAGGCAGTCAGCAGCACCAGCATTTCTAACCATCTTCTGTGGACTAGACATGCTCCAGGGTGAGGGGGGCAAAGCAGGCGTGACACCTGCTTTGCCTCTAGGTTTGCAACCAGGCCAGCCTTTAATAAGTGGAAAAAGGGAAGATTAAATACCTCATACTTAGAATGCTATGTTTTATTCCTGCAGTTTACAAAAGTCTCATGCATGGGTCATTTGACAGTGGAGAAGGCCTACAACTGTGTTTTACTCCCCCATATTCCAGTAGTAACTTGCCTTTTCAGATTAATGCCACTCACCATCTTCCATAATTCCTGTAGCTGCTTTAAGTACCCCAAATGTTACCATGTTACTCTATCTTGCATCACAATGATGTGAAAGGAAAAGAACTACTATATAATAGTTCCTTTAGAGCAAATGAAAATAATTCTAGTTGTTCAGTATGTTGCAAGAGGGACCTCCTTCCTTTTGGCACTCATTAGTCCACCTTTTTTCTCCATACCAAGACATTGAAAACATTCACAGAATCTTCACAAAAGCTCAGTTTCACAGAATTTCACAGAATGTCTGGTGGACTTGAGATGTGCAGTTGCAATCATACCTTTTACTGTAGTGGATGAAGGCAATACAATAGCTCTAATGCTTCTACCTAGACTTAATCACTGGAATATCAGTTAACCCTTAGGGTAATTAGGTAATAATGTTGTTGATGTGATTTGAAGTATCATTTTAAGCAATTAGAAGTTCAGATATAATGTGATGCAATTATGCATTATATAGTGCATCTATCCATTTTACACAGCAAAAATTACCATATGTTTTTTGGGAAGCTTGGCGTTTTGCAGTGACTGGGGTTCTGCTTGTATTTATGAACAGCATGCCTGTAAACTGTGGTAATAACTCTTTGAAGGCCACACCTATGCACACTGCTGATTATGTTAAATAGCATAGGCCCATTTTAATGAATGTGTTGGCATGAATAATGGGACATGAAAAGCCAACACACTGGGTAAATGTTCATTACCTGAGTGCAACAAATGCTACATGAAAAATTTCCGTGACAATTCACTTGAGTTTAGCAGTGAATTTGCTTTGGCTGTGTTCGTGCTCTTTATGCTTTTCTGTGAATGATTGATCAGGGAAGTTTTATTCTTACAAATAATTGCAGAATGCAAATTTCAATTTATTAACCATTACTGAAAGAATTTACTTATTTTATACGGGCTAAGCTGAGAGGCAGTGTTTCCTGTTTTGAGCTTACCTCCCAGATAGAACCATGTTACTTAGAAATTAAATACACCAGAGAAGAATCTCTGATTGCTTTGCAGTGACGACTGACTGGTGTATGAATGTAAAGCAAATTAATAACAATGGCTGGTTGCAATGGGAAAATTACAAGTCAGTAAATATGATGTATGTGCATAATTTTTTCGTGGAACGGAATGCTGCTTAGTGTGCAGTTACATTAGGAAGATGGTAAAAATTTTCTAAGCTTCCTGGCATTTTAAGCTCTAGCTCCATCTGTGCTCTTCCAGTCAAGGATGCAAAACAGTGACACACAATATATGACCAACAACAATATATAGTCTTAGCAGAATATTACATGCTTACAGTACATTGCTTGTTATGAAGGATGAGCAAAGATATGTCGTAAATTTGAATAATTAGTGCATTCAAATAAATTGTTACTAATTCCTAGAAACTCTTGGCAGAATGAAGTGGAATTCATAAAATTTTTTATTTTATATGAATGATTAGCTCAACTCTTTTCAGTACTTCCTAACATGGCAGCGTTAATAACGCAAAGTAAAAAGACCGGTCAAGATGCCAGCGCACCAGATACTTCTCTTCCCTGACAGTGAAGATTATTTAATGCCCGTACAAAAAACATCCGTAGGCAACCGAGTTGCACCTTGACTGATAGTTGCATCCGAAGGGCTGCACTTCTAAATATGCAGTGTAGCACAGCGTTCCTCGTGGGGAGCGGTGTTAGCGCTGGAATGTAACCTGAAGCCACAACCTGCGTGTCTAGACTGACAAGAATCCTACCACTTGAGCCACTGTGACACCTTGTGGCTTGTGAAGCAACACAAGCATCTTTTAGAAAACTAACAGGTAAAAGCCAGAGGTTAATGGGTATTGACAAATGTCCTTTCATACAAATACCAATAGAAATCCCTTTGCTGGGTTACTATACTGTGTTTTCAAGATACAGTTAAATTAGGTTAGTGGGATCATTTCTGTTTGTGTCTTTATAGCATGTATTTTACTGCTAAGTGGCAAAATCTGAGGCATCATTTTGGTAAGTCTGACCTGCTGCTATTATCTCCATGGCTTTGGTGTTTGCTCATCAGTCAGATTACGTAAAGAAACTCTGGTTTTGGATGCAGTACAGAGTAAATATTTTATTTGCTTGAGACCACTAATTTGGTGAACCAAAAGAATCCTTGAAGGGTGAAGAGTACTTTTTGATACTGAGTACATTTTAAATGGTAGCTAAACAGCAGCTTCAACTAAGTTATAGCTAGCATTTGGCAATGAGCATGTAACTCTGTACAGCCACAGATCTGGGGTTAAATAGATAGACATTTCAGCTGTGGATAGTTCATTAACTACAATGAAATTGTAGTTTGCTGAGAAATTACCATTAAACTTAAAATTTGGCCAATAGTGCGTGGAGCTTAGAAAGAACCCTGCATCTATAAATGCTCAGGACCTCACGGTACCGTAGTAGTGTCTTGATTGTCACTTGTTACATCTTCAAATAAGCATGTCTGTGTTTTCTTCCACGATGATCCTGAGCATCTGAGGGGAGTTGCCTGTAAACTCATGCATTATGTCCCATAACAATTTCCTTGGCTCTGATGTTTTCAAAATCTAGCCAGCAGCTGGGCTGAAATAGTAGCCTTCTGTTGCCAAACACCACCTTATTGCTGAATACACCCTTGTGATGCAAAGGGTCTGCATCCCTCTTTTGTCCCTTATCTTCAGGTGTGTCCACAGTGCTGTCACTTAAGCATATTACATAGACAAACATGCCCAAAGTTTCATTTAACTTGATGGGGGGAAAGATAGCACCCAGGACTCAGGGTCTGCAATCTGCCTTGTTTCATGCACATATTGATCCTTTGCTGAGCTTTATGCTAGTAAAATTAGGTGGTTACTGATGCTCATACTACCTTGTCTTCACGATGTGCACCTTTACTGTAAGGTTCTTGGGGCTGGAACCACCTTCTCTCTCCTTGTGCAGTGCTAGAACAGTAAAGTTCTGGTCTGTATCTGCGGCATATTTTTATTATTGTGCTGTGCATTGTAACTAACTAAAGCCTAAAAGTTGGTAGTAGTATTTAAAATACTTTCAAACCCAAATCTGTATATACCATTGTCATTTTGATGTCATAAATAAAAAAATTAATTGATATTACATGTATTTATGCTAAAAAGAATTGTCTGACTAGAAAGTACCATAATAGTCTAAGTTCTTAGAAGATGACTGTTTAATGTTATTAACACATTTTGTTACTTCTCAAACCATCCAGCACACCCATGCATATCTGTTGGTTTTGCCAAGGAACCACGAATATATTTAAGCCAGCATTCTGCTGGTTGATTTGTACATCTGTTATTAAGTCTTTTGCTTTTTAGGTGTGATTGTTCAGTAGCTTCATGTGGATCAAAGAAGCCCATTCTAAGCCCACATTTTCTTAATAGTGGAAAAACCATCTTGTCTTAAATTCTACAGGACAAGCATATTATTTTTGATGGGAACTGGTGCTGTGGAATATGTATCTTATTTCATGATGATTTGGAGGGGGAATATTGTAAAGTCTGGTAATAAATTAAGTTCTTGTAATAAGTAGAGATGAATCAGGGAGGTTGTTCTAGGGAAGAAAGGCAACACTTATTTTTTCTTTTATTGTTTGCACGCTACTGATTTAATTAGCCAGTGAGAACAGACCCACTTTGAATATTAAAAAGACAAAATCGACTTCCCCCTCCCCCGTCCCCACATCTGTTGCCTTTTGGAGACTACTTACAGTACCAAAACTACCCAGAGTCTAATGGATTTTGCTTTTTAACAGACATTACCTGTATTTGCTCACAAATAAATGAGGTAGTTATAAGTATTTTATTTTGGGTCTGACGAGAACGTGCTGTTCAAAATGCCATTTTGAAAGGAACTGGGCTACCTTAAGCAAAACCAATGCATTTTTAGTGTTACGCAAATGAAGTCAGTCTTGATACATTTTTGAATGGTGATCTAATAGAAATATCTTAATGGTTACCATATTATAGAAACTTAAATCATTCCTAGGACTGCTTGAAATTGGAAAGAGTGAAGTCCTGTGTGGGGTTATATATTGGTCAGGAGCAGGAGAGCATAGATTGATAAAACTACTGAAGTGATCTCTGCTCTGTTTCATTATGCTACTGCCTTCTGCAGTATCAATTAGATGGACTGAATTTCAGTAAGGCAGTGAAGCAGTTTGCTGCACCTCTGCTGGGTTAGGCCCACCCTTGCACAGAGCTCCAGCCTTCTTTCTAATCCCAGCCTAGAGTGTGAATATTAATGCCTTACCCAGATTGCAGTGCTGCAGGGCCAGGGGATCCTTGTTGCTGGGTCCTGCTCTGTGACCGTGCTATTCTGGCACCTTTCATCACCAGAATTGTGAATTCCCTTAGCTTTGTTTAATGCCACATTTAAAGGCAGCATTTAAAGGCATCAAAATAGAGTGAAATTTTGAATTGCATTTTTTCTTGCCATTTTTATAGGCATACACTAGCTACTTTATTAAAATATTTTTCCTGTTGAGAGGAAAGAACCCTCCAAATTTTGCTGAAGGTGGCTTTTTAGAAACACAATTACCTATGTAATTTTCAAGATTATTATTAGGAAATATATGAAACTATTAGAACCATGGGAACTTGGGTAAACCCACCTGGTGTGCAAATTTTGTTACCAGAATAACTGCACTAAGGCTGAGAACACTGTGTGTGATTATAAGAGTCAGCTGAGAAACATAAATTGAGAGCTCAGCCCAGCAGTCTTTCCCTTCCTTGGAGATTGATGGCACACAGATGCACAATTGCAAATAACATAATTTGTAGGCCAGTGGTGCTGTTGTGATAAAAAAAACCAACGTTTTTAAAACAAAATCTGTTTATCAGAAGCTTCCTAGGTTTGCTTCAGTTTGGTCTTGTAACTGCAGCTCCTCATCCCATGCAAAGATTTCTTCTTGAAGTCAAAGAAATGAGCATTTGGTCTTGTATATGAAGGTGTTAGAACAAGATGCAGAAAGTGGAACAGCAAAAACTTGGTTTTGTGGAACGTATGTATTCTAATAGATTTACCAAAAGGACTGGAAATATTCAGCTTTTCAGTGTTGTCCATAGTTGGTTCTGCAATAAAACTACATGTTCAGGGACTTGTATTATGTTTGCACTTAAAATTTCACAAAATGCAAAAGGTATAATAGCAACCATGGTTAAGGACAAGCAGCAGTCATTATTAAGGAGTATTGTAAAACAATGGAGGAGTGTAGCAAAACAAATAACAGAAACTGAGTGAAGTTTTTCTCAATCAGAAATTTAGCTGGAGAGAAATGTATGGCTCATAAATTAGCAGAATAGTAGGTAGATGTGGCAGGCTGAATGAAGTGCATAATTTAGCTGAGCTTATCAACACTCTTTGAAAGTGGACTACAAAGCCCACATTGTTAGCTGTATTAATAAAAACAAATTTTGCCAGATTTGTTATGGGGTTATTCTAATGCTGATCAAAACCAAATCCTGTATGTTCATAGTTAATATTTTCCAGTGTTTCTCTCCAGCAACTGCTAGCTTCTGCTGCTTTACCAGGAAGGGGAAGGATGATAAAATGAAATTCACAGCCTTTTAGTGTCTGCTCAGCCTGCAGCCGGCAGCATTTGGGGTTTGTGGCTGCTGACCTGGCAGACTTACAGCATTTTCATGACGTCAGGTGCACACATCATGGGTCTGTACAAGCTAAATACAAGCTTCAGCCTCCCCTCTGTGCCCTCCACTCCCGTTTGTTTTCATTTGGGAGACTAAGGACTTCTCCCAGTAAAAGTAAGAGAGAGAGAACTGAGCTGCTCACCACATTTGCAAACTTGTGTGTGGAAGCGTGACCTGAGATACTGGGCTCAGCAGCTTGTTTTTGTGGGCATGCTTTCTGTCTACTGCTTTATTTGCTTGGTATGGTAAATGGCAACTTGCTGATTTAATAAGTGAAAAATGGATGCAGCTAGCAAATCTGAGCTCTTCTCAAATAAATAGCAAGTTCTTCATTAGCTTCAATATCACCAGCACCATATAAAATATGGATTCCTTAGTTTGCTATTTGTATGAACCTTTGAGGGTTTTTTTGCTAAGAAAATGAGATTGAAATAATTCTATATCTACAAGGTTTTATATATCTTGACAAAATGTTACTGTCTGTTTCACACTCGGTTGTATTTAAAACCTGTGGGTGCATTTCGGGCCATAAAATAAGTTTACAAAATAACAGCCGCTTGCATTCACAGTTGTACTTAATGATTTATTTATTTCTAGGAATTGCATTTGAAATTCCCAGACATCTAAAGCTTTTTCAGCATCAAACTGACCACTGATCTTAAAAAATCATCTACATCAGCACCAACTCAATCACTGACAAGAGCTGGAGGAAATGAAACATCTGGGATCTATTAAGATTTTTATTTATGCTTTTAAATATTGAAGTGTGCATGGCTGCTTGGCTTTTACACTTTGAGCATGAATCCATTAAAGAAAGCTCTCACAACACAAACAGTTGCAAGGAGAAATGATTTGGGCTGGAAAGCTGGGACCCCAGCATGTAATTGCAGAGGAATCACAAGGAAGGCGATGACTGTGGTGAATGTAGGTTTGTCTGTTTATTGTGGTGACAGAATGACTTTACCAAGTTCTTCCCGAAGATAAGACTCTTCAATTTTCCTAGGGCTTCTTGCAGAAAATGCTTCACCCTTGCATTTATCTCCCTTCTGTATGCTATGCATTTGAGGTGCAACGTTGCTGCATCTTCAGTGGTGGGTGATGGCGTGAAGTTTTATTGCTGTCAAACACACCCCTGCCTGCACCCTCACCAAAGGACAGTGTGTTTGGTTATTAGCTTGCCTTTGCTCTGGGAAGGAGGCTGTTAGGCCAGGGGCTCAGGTGTTTCCACAAGCTCTGCTAAATCTGCTCCGCTCTCCTGCGTTCCTCTGGGGTCCTGGGGTGCCGGATAGGGGGTTGCAGCCTCTGAGACGCTGTCGTCATAATATCTAGCAGATTGTAAATGTATGGTTAAAGACTGACCTATGTACAACAGGCAGTGCAGCTACTGGGCTTTCTCAGAGGTCGGGTAAGGAAAGGCCTGAGTGGGAATGCAGTCAGGTTTTCCACAGGACAGCCCTGCACCCTAAAGGCAGCATCTCTGCCTGAACGAGGCAACTGCTGTGTTGGGGCGGAAACAGCTGGGCCTGCAGACCCAGGTGTATTGCTAAACCCACCTTTCTGCCTTGCTTCTTCTTCAGCCAGTGCATCTGACTGCTAAGCTGCAGAATGGCCTGTACTGCTCTCGTTAATGAGGTGCTGGCAGAGGGCCGGCTGCAGTTTGGCTGCGGGTACAGCAGCTGGAACCTTCCAGCAGAGCTGCAGTGGGGCTCCAGTCAGGCACCAGTAAGTAACTGTACCCTGTTCTCATCAGGACCAGTCACTGGAGGCAGGAGATCTTGGAATCTGGGTTAACAAACCTGGAACATCACAGGCATTTTGGAGGAAGATTGTAAGTCCTATTTATAGTGGCTGATGGAAAGAGAAGTGCAGTACCAGGTAGTGATCCCTCAGCTGAGGCCAAGCCTCCTCCATCCTGCAGACACACTCCTGTAAAATATATTTGGGATTTTGTCTGTGGCTTGCTGATTTCACTGAAGACTCTGAAAATAGCATTTGGAAAGAATTAACTGGAAACCATGTCAGTTTGGGGAAGAGGAAGGAAAAATTATTCTTTCAGAGAACAGGTGCATTCAAGATATGCTTCCCTTAGTGAGTTTTACCAGAATTTTCCATTCTTTACTTTCGGATTCATGGAAATAGGAGAATGATGCAGTAAATAGTGTTAGCTTTAGGAAGAGATAGGATTTCAGAAGTGGTTTTCCAACAAATATATTAGTCTGAGTGACCATGAGCAGGCAAATGTTTAAATACCATTTTTATAGACATTACTAACCTAAAGGAAACAATAAAAGCAAAAGGGTTTCCTGGTGTAGCATACAGTGTCTTTAAAAGGACATTTTGAAATTTCTTGTGACCTGACATGAAATTTCAAGATTGGATAATAACCTGTAGTAAAGGTGTATTGTCTTGACGAGCTACATTTAAAACTTGCTTAGGATGTATCTCAAAAACTATACTGAAACAGTAACTCATGGAAAGCTAATCTATTATTTATCAACAAATGTTAACTAGGTTGCACAGATTTGAATACCCTTCAGGATTTCCTTTTGGGTCTTTTCAAAAGTACACATAAAAATGTTAAGATACATCAGCAGAAAAACTTAAAAGAAAAATGGAATTTGTTGAAGTTCACCCAGAACCTAGATTGCTGATACAGGGAACTGCAATGAATACAGATGATTCCACTGATGATTATCATTCAGAGTACCAGTGCTGTGGGTTTTTCCCTATAAGTGACATTGTAAGAGAGATTTATTGTTTTACAAGTTTAAATTGGCATTTCTCATTCATTTAGAGAGATGCGCAACGTTGTAATACCTAGCAGCTTAAACTTAGGCTATGAATGAAAAAGCACATTTACAAAATCTTGGAGCTAGATCATAGTGTGGCAGCTCTGTGAAAGATTGCCTGCTCAATGATTAGTTGCAGCACTCCTACTAAATGTGTTTCAATTCAGTTTTTGTCACTGAGAAATCAAGAAATAGGTGGCTTATTAAAGGTGACCACATCCTTTTATGCAAATTTAATGCACTTGGCAGGTTTATCATGATAAATAGTCAGGATGAGATGGTTCATGATGTATCTCTAATCTCTTTCTGTGAAGACGTTCATGTCGTGCAGGAAGTAGCCCCTTGAGAGTTCAAATCTTTAGAAGTATGTGACAGATGGTGATGTCTGCAGAGTCTCATAGACTTGCTTTGAAGTAACTCCAAATAGTGCCTTCAATTAATGTTCAGTTTTTTCAAGTTCTCTTGCTTAATCTCTCCTTTGGTGCCCTCCTCTCTCCTCCATCAGGTCGTGTCCCCAAGTTATTCCACATACTGAGAGGAACATACACCACATCTTGCAGAGTACAACTCTCTCCCCAATCCTGTCATATTTTTGCCTGTAAAGTTGTTCTTCCATTAGACATCTTGCATATTTTAAGGGAAGTGATTCACAACAGAAAAACAATAAAACAGAACAAATGTCTTACAAAATCCCATCTATCATTCATGCATTGTGTTTAGCTTTTTAGTAACTCTTTTGAGTAAGGAGCTAGCATCAGTGCCAGTGTCTTATGCTATGTTGTGTTAATTATAATCAATTACCAATATTAATTAGGCCAACTTCTCTTTAGATTAGTAACAAGAAATGGTTAAATTTTAATGCTGCTGCAGGGGATCTGAAGGAACTCACATAATCAAAAAAAAAAAAAAAACCACTGCAAAGCTTTTTTATGTAAATCTTATTCTACTGGAATACAGCTAATGAAATAGATATAAAAACATCAAAAATACATAAAAAATACATCTGAATAATGGTATATTTTCAGAGCTTAATATTTTCACTTTTCATTACTTGGCCTTGGTTGATCTGAGTTTGGATGGGCTTCTCTTCTAAAATCAATTACCAAATTTCACATAAAGTTTTATACCTGTCATAGTCCCTTTCTAAGTCCCATTTTAGAATCATTCTACTTAAATATTGTTGTTACTATTACCCCTACACGTAACCTTGTGTGTAATGATTGGTAATGTTTAGTTTGGTATACATAAATTTTTAGCGTATAGATGTTTTTTGGCATTACTTCTTTCTCAAATGGAATTCCCACAACTTTACAACTTGATCTCTTTTAAACAGGAAAGATAAGGCTCAGAAAAGTTTAAATAGGAAAGGCCAAGGGAAGACTGAGAGAAGAAAGAGAGAGTTGAGGTTGTTCAGCCTGAGAAGAGAAGGTTCTGAGGTGATCTTCTTGCAGCCTTTCAGTGCCCAAGTGGGCCGGCAGGAGAGCTGGAGAGGGACTTTTTACAAGGGTATGCCGTGATAAGACAAGGGGGAATGGCTTTAAACTGAAAGAGGGCAGATTTAGATTAGGTGTGAGGGAGAAATTCTTCCCTGTGAGGGTGGAGATGTGCTGGAACAGAGAGGATGCCCCATCCCTGGATGTGTCCAAGGCCATGTTGGATGGGGCTGTTAGCAGCCTGGTCTAGTGAAAGTTGTTCCTGCCCATGGCAGGGGATTGGAATGTTCCAACCTAACCTTTTTTATGATTCTATGAAATATCTATATTTGTTTTGTTTTTTTCAATCATGTTTGCTAATTTCTACTAAAATTGTAAAAAAAAAAAAGTGTGCTACTATTTCATGTAATAGTTTCATATATTCCTCGGTCTGCTCCATGCTAAGTACAAAAAAAAACCAAACCCTAAGACCTAAATATTTTTGTTTTCATCCCACTTTTGCTGTCTAAACTGTCCTCAAAGATTGAGTATTACTTACTTTTTACCTTACTTTTTGTGTTTTAGCTCAACATGTAGGACCATGGCTAGCATGCTGTGAAATCTAGGTGTTTTTAAAAGGAAAAGGAACAATAAGCTGTGTATTTTTGAGACACGTTTCAAAGAAAATTTGGGGAAATCCTTAACTTCCATGATTAGTCTGGTTTAAAAATTCTTGGTTTTGAGGTTGTAAATTTAGCCATCAATCTATGCCATTAACTAACCCCACTTTGGACTCTTGACATTTTTTAATGAAGTGTCAGTAATTAAATGTTCAAGGCACACTAGTACATCTTCATCAACATATGTTTTAGATTCTTGTTATGTTTTGAAAACATTGTACTTTCATATCCCAATGTAATTGTATTATAGTAGTAGTAGTAGTAGTAGTAGTAGTAGTGGTGGTAATAATAATAAAAGCCCTGAAAAATGCTACCACAGACCTGATCAGCTGTGTGTAGCCTAGGAAGAGGTACTGATGAATTGTATGACCTCCTTGTTAAAATTCTGCTTGTGAGCTAAGAAAAAGACTGCAGTGACTTTTCTGTCTCTGTGACATTCCCTTTGGTTCTGGTTATTGCTACAGCATGTTATCCCAGAGTGATTTATGGAATCACTTCAACTGATTTTCGATTTATAAGAATTTATTTGCAGAGCAAAGATGTTATTTTGCTTCTGAACTGAAAAAGAAAGTCCAAAATTATAGCTGCAATCTTTAATTTAAAGATATGTATATTCCTCTTATCCAATTGGTACTTTATAGTCCACATCTACAAGACTTCTTACATATTTCTTACATAAATAATTCCTGCCATTCTAATGCAGACTCAATAAACACTTTAATAATCATGAGTCTTGAACTATATTTTAATAAGTTATGTGACTGAATGCAAACTTAGATTACCCCTTACTCAGAGGGCCTGCTTGAAAGGTCATTGTTACATTTCTTCTCCTGCACTGAACTGGCAAACCATTTGTACATGTGAATGAAATAATAATAGATAATTACCTGCTTACTGCTGCTGTCAGTAGTTTGGCTCATGGAGACTGAAGCAGTACCTGTAACATGCTGTGCTCTGCCACAGACCATATTAAAGCTGAATGGATCTTGGAGCCACTGGAGCCAATATGGCCATGGCCAGAAGATGCATTTGTTCACTGCTCACCTGTTTCATGATTCAGCTGTTAAAAATATGTCTGGCTTGTGTGTGTCCCTCTTGGTTGCTGCCGTTTTTGTGTGAGCCATGCTGGTTGTCTTTCCTTTGTTAAGAAGGACTGTTTCTTTCCCAGCTTGCTTTCAGATCCAGACCTAGACCTCCTCAGTGCCATGTTCTGGTCTAACTCTCTTCTCTGGCCTTGGAAAGATTGCTAATAATACTGTGCCATGGTTTTACTAGTGAAGTTCAGTAATGAATATTGAACTTCTCTGCATAATTTTTGAGCCTTTCTGGAGCAGCACCCAACAAACCAACATATTCACAATTCTAAATTATCCAACTTTGATTTTAGTATTTTGTAGATTTTTTTTTGTTTTGTTTTGAATGATGGGCAAATAAGAAACCTCATTCAGTATGATTCTGATAATTGCCATATTTATCATATACCTGCATTGCAAAATGAATATGCAATACAATGGTCTCAGTGAAGAATGTCCTGAATAATATCTCCTGTATCTCCTGATACACGCTGTGAATCATAACCCAAATCTTTTATCTAGGGCATCATTTGACTGCTTATGAGTGGATTGCTATCTGGTGATCTTCAGAGGAGAAAAGCTGCTTAAGTGGAGAGGGAAAAATAGGAAAGAGAGAGGGGAAAAAAAAGATAATTCCATCAAGACTAACTGCTTCACCAATAGGCAATATTTGTGCCCACAGAACTGATACTACTTAGCAATCAATAATATGCACTGATAAAAAAGAAGTGGAAAACACAAAATATTTACTCAGCAGTCTGTTTGCTTTTATAGTAGCAACCAGTCTAGGCTTTTATTTGCAAACTGTGAACAAAGATGGAACATCAAAATAGCTGTGCAGTTTTCTAAATTTTTTTTTTTTTTGTCTCTTTGGAAGCCATTTACACGACTGTCAGTTTAGTAAATGAGCACATTTTTAAACTTTAGGCATCACACATGATAGGTGTATAAACTAGCTAGAGTAATTTCACTTAGAAGAATGCCAGCAAAGCTCTGAAAACTAAAGTAGATGCTAAAGCTAACTGATTGTCCTGGCTGTGTGGGCACAAACATGAAGATATGGTGCCATCTCTTCTGTGTTGCTTGGCCAGACTGCCTGGAAAGAGAGATCAGGAAAAGACAGATTGGCATAAGCCCTCTTGCTCAATTCCTGTGAACACCATGATAAAACAGATTCAAACTCAATAGTACTGGGGGCCGGCTAGCAGAGTAAAGAAAATATTGGCAAAGTAACAGCTTTAGAACAGGGTTTAGAACAGCCTGGAGGCTCTTATTTTTGTGAGTCAGTAAGAGGAAAGATAGTTGATAGATGCTATTTAGATTAGTCAGCTTTGATGCTCTCTTTCTTTTACTAAGGATTGCTTTAAATAAATCTCATTTCTTTTTCTTCATAGAAGAATATTCCTCTGGACTTAACAGACATGTTAAAAAGGGTCACCTAGTGATGATCAATACACTAACTTGTTTTTCATCAGTGAAATGAGTGTGCACAATTTGCCTGTAACCATCATGTTTATGCAAAGGACAAAACTGGTAGATAGCTTGAAATATGTTACTTGACAATTTTCTGTGAGATCTAATAAAGAGAAGACAGAGTCTACAAATAAATATCTGATATCTCATAGTTATAAGGAGCTGTAAAAAGGAGATGATACTGCAGGATCCTCTTCTGCCCCCCCTATGTAAGAAAAGAAAGTGTGCATGAAAGAAAGCAAAACAATGTGAACTTCTAGCATTATCTTCAGCCAAAAAGTGGCAGTTCTGCTAACCAAAATAATATAGGTTTTGTGTTCTCAACAGGAGAATATTGTGAAAGGGAGCAAATGAATAAATTCTCTATAAAAGGTATGGGTTCAGGTCCTGTGAATTTCTCCTAGTTGAGTCTAATGTCACTTGGGAAAATGTAGAGCCCTTGAAAACACACGAGTCAAAACCCTAGAAAATTCTGTTGTTGCTTCTTCATCCAAAGTCCCCATTTGACTTTGTTTAAGATTAATATTTGAAATTTTAGTTAAAATAATACTGTCAGCTTTATATAAAAAAAAAAAAAAAAACAAGACACCAGAATCCCTTGCCAGTAGGGAAGGGAACAGAACATAAACAGAACATTTTTTTAAAAGGTCTGCTATGCCTTGCACGATTTATTGTGTGTTCTTCAAATTTGCATCGTGTTTTCTACCTGGTAGTGAAAATATATAACTCTTTTTTTTTTTTAAATTCCCATTTGTGGTGGATTTTTCGGAGGGATTTTCTGGAACTTGTTGACAGGTTGGCAGGAATACTGATAAGTGTTTCATAAAAGGTAACCATCAAGAAAAACTCCTTGTTGGAAGCCTTTATTTGCCTTAGAGATGCTAGCAAATCCTCCGCTTAAAATTTGTAGGTGTCTGCATATACAAAAATGAAAATTGATGCATTTTGTGGTTTCCTTGTCATGTTTTAAACACTGCCTCCATTGTTCAGTATCTGGATTACAAATAAACCAGTTCATTGTCTTCTGACCTGATATGCAGGCTTAGAGATCTCAACACAGATCCATTGAACTTCTTTAGTTCTGACTATAGCTCCCAAGTTTGTCTGCTAATTGATAAAAATAGTAAACAAAGACTTAAAATGATCATCCTTACCCGCGCACACAACAACAACAACAACAACAACAACAACAAAAAAAAAAAAAAAAAAAAAGGCAGAAAAGGGCTGGATGCTTGGCTTGAACTGCCAGACATTATCTGTTTAAATTCTCAAAGAGAGTGAGTGAAATCTGCATAGGAACCCAGAAAGAGCATCTATAGACTGAACACTTTCTCACATGTCAGTGCTCTCACAGGCTGGCATGTCAGAAAAGGCTTTGCAGTTTTGTTTTTTAGGGTGTCACAAGCTAGCACGAGCATGCAAGCCTTCTTCATTGCATGAAATTTTAAGAAATAAGTTGGATCACTGAGTGAATGGGAGAAGTGAAGCTCTCAGTGCTGCTGGCAGTGAAAGTTTAACATATGAATTACATGCTTCTTACTTCAGCCCATCTAACTATTCTTGTGCACCTGATAAGAGCTCATTGCTGGGCTGGCATATCACTCTCTTACAGTGAAACAATTTTTGAAGAAAATGTCCTAATCTGCCTGCTTAGGATCTTGTATTAATACTCATTGCATTGTATGGGAGTACTTCCCAAGTGTCAGAACAATGATATCTCTCTCTTCCTTCCCCAGCAGGGATGGAAACAGTTAGTTTGTTCTTTCGTCATAAGGGAACTCAAAAGGGGTCAGGGAGGCAGGATGGTTAACAATATGGTTTTGTAACTTAGCTGGCTGGGTGGATTTCATCTCCATTGTTGCTTTCTTCCTGCTTTGTGGTGGTTGCATGCTCACTTGCCAGCTTCCCTTCCTGGTCATTGGCACAACTCAAAAGAGGAAAGGAAGGCTCTAAGTGGCTGGGTGTAGAAGTGAGGCTGGGAAGAGGTGAGATGTTGTATGAAACAGACTGATAAGAGGCTTGATGACACGATCAGATAGAGGAGCTTTAGAAGGATGAAGTCAGACCTGCTGAAAAAAGATTTATTGCAGTAGAAAGAGGTCATGAATTTTTCTCTTGTGAAGCCCCACAGGAATGGACTAGAGTGTAGAGAATGATGTGACAGGCCTAATAGTAAAGGAAGATGAGTTAGTTTTCTCTCACAAACCAGTGGAGAGGAAGTAATACACTGAATTGTCTGGGTAAATATGCAAGGTGGAAGTTGGATAGCTGAGGGCAGGCCTCAGCTTTGCTGTAGTTGGTTGCTGTTTAGTACCTTCTTCTCCCAAAGGCAATGACTTTACAGGATCCTTCTAGTAGACTACTCATGTTCCAGAAAGAGACTGAAAATATTTTTGAGGGAAATAAAAATTTAGAAATCCATTACTGACAATAAATATTTATTTATTTCTTTCTCTCAAAAACATTTTAGCAGTGTCCATGTAACCTTTGCATGTGAGAAATTTCATCCTTTAATATTCTGAGATAGTTTGGATGGAAGAAGGGAAGTAGAAGAGGAAAGACAGGGTGGTGCTGAGAAGCTCAGAGCCAGGGGACTGTGGAGTATAGGACCATTCTGCCTCATTAAGGCAGGAGACAACACGGGCTCAAACATGTCAGACCTGCTGGCTGCATGGTCAGATCAAAGAAATGCTGCATCCTCACACACTAGGTTGTGCTTTCCAGAGAGTGTGAAATGCAGAGGGTTTGCATTTGTTCTTTAAGAAGATAAAATGTCTGTGCACTGTGTGTCCACTCCAGCCCTCCATACAAACAGCAGGAGTGACACGACGAAGTGCAACAATGCAGCATTACGCATGATATTTCCACTGTGCTCGGTAATTCTGACAGGATTCTGAATGCAGGGAGTATTTGCAGTATGAATTGCTGCCAGAACTACAGGCACATTGTTGCTAGAACAGCAAACAGCAGAGAGCTAAAAATACCAGGGGTCAGAATTTACTATTGGAATAAATCTGAGAACTGCGTTAGTTTTGAGGGACTTCCTCATGCATGACCAATTTGCCACATATGTTGCTTGATATCCAGCCATACAAACTCTTTGCTTTCTCAGTTTTTGTAGTACAAGATTTGTCCATATCTGCTTTATGTCTTTTTGGAAGCAAAGTGCCTGGCATTTGCCAATTCTCTTTCCCTCTCTATTTATTTTTCTTTTTATTTCTTTTTCTTCCTCTATTTTTTAACCCTTCCTTGGTTTTGCTTACCTTTGGTTCAGAAAAGCTGATGTCTTTAGAAGATGTAAATGCACAGGATATTCCAGTGCTAGCTGGTGATTGATAGGTCCTGTACTGAACCTTGTTGTCTTTCTTCATCCCCTTCCCTTACTGTGTTTCATTTCCTTTTCCCCTCAACAGCATAGTGGTTTCCAAATGGAATGTCTTTGGCTCTGCTGTGGCTTTAAAAATACTTCAAATTTAGATATTTTGGGAGTTCTTTAAAGGGAGAAAGAATGGTTGAGGGCTTTTGTCTTCCTCTTTATTTTCTGATGGAGTTTGAATTTCCTTGAATTCCCCTGGGAATTTCCCATGGGAAAGAGAACAGCTTTCACAAGGAACAGCTTTGCCAGGTTGTCTTGAAGTTAGACCCTGGGAAATTGGACAACTATTCACCTGTACTATGAATGCAACAGTCAGAATATCTCCTATAATCTTCATCTTGGGATTCAGACTGCGAAAAATGTTCATTCAATTAAGAAAAAAAAAAAAAAAACAACCAAAAAACAGATGTCCACCTCTTACTAGGCTTCCTCTGTCAGAGAGTTAAAAGCCTTCCTTTTTTTCGGTGGTGTCATCTCTTGCCTTTGCTGAGGTTTTTGCAACCAAGACTTGTCTCTATTCTCCCATTTTCCTTTTGAATTTGGGTTTGGTTCACATATTTGTTCTTTTATAAAGTGGAACATAGTATCAGAGGCAATTCTTTGCACATCGCTGCCTGTGCTAGTGTCCCCTCCATGACCAGAACAGCCTGACTGGCTGGCAAAGCCCCTCATCTGATAATTGTATGTATTTGTTTAATGTTATTGTGACTCTCTAAACAGTTTCCATACACTCAAACTTTGGTTACATCCTCTACATTGTGGGTATATTATCCTGTCTCTATTTTCTCTTGAACTCTGCACAGTTCAAACTTGAAAACTCCCTGGTGCCGATGAGACTTCACTTGGAATGGAAAGTTCTAAGCCAGCCCATCTTCCAACTCCATATTTTTAAGTGATAGCATGAAAGAAATGGAAAGCTGATTTATATGGCCCAAGAACAATTTATCTTTTTATAGACATCTCTGTGTGCTGTGATAGCAGAGAATTCTTATGGGAGTGTGAAGTAACCTGTGCAGTGTTGGGGCAAAACTGCTGATGGTGGAAAAAAGACGTGTTTCCTGACCACTTCTATTTTCATGGGGTTGAAAACAATGTTGGCTATTACTTGTTGACTGAGATGCTGCCTTGATCCTTTTGGCCTCAGAGACCAAGAATAAAAGTACCAAAGGCTTAACATGAGTCAGTTACAAGCAGTTATTTGCTACACTGAATAACACAATCTAGACATTTTCGCCCTATCTACATGTTAGCTTTGGCTTAATAGTTCTGGTGGATGATCCAGAAAATACCTCTCCTGCCTTAGTAATTTCAGCAAACATTTATTTATGTTCATATAAACTACATGCAGACTGAAATTCATTCAAATAAGAAATATAATTCCCTCACATGCCACATGTTTTCTACAGGCCATTAGTATTTATTTGTATGTGTGTTTAAAATAACACTAGATAGAAATGCTAGTCCAGGCTTTTTTTCTTGTGCGTGATTCACCTTAACCCTTCTCCCCGTGGTGGACTATTCCTGCACTCCATTCCTACAGGAGGTTTTCCTCTCCTGAGATTGGTTGCAATCTCATAAGTTTTAGGGTAAACCCATAAATATCACGATAAACAAGTCTGATCACTAATCAGCACTCTGCATTCCCCAGGTGGAACAACACCTGTTCATGTGGACATGGGGAATATACAGTGAAACCATTTCTGTGACAATAAATAATGTTTTGTTAGTTTTGCAATTAGTCTTCTAAAACATACAAAGAACTGAGGAAAATTCTGGGTGTATAATTCTATTAAACATGCTTGTCTTAGTTTGTGTTGATAAGAGTTGATAAATGCTGATGCTACACTGGCCAGATTAATTAGGGAATACATATCTGACCAACAGAAATAAGAAAGGCACCTGCCATGCAGGAGCATTTTAAATTCAGCTTCCTCCTTTAGGACTGGATGACATTATGAAGGAGGAAGATAACATCACCCATGTAATCCTGCTATGATTCTTCATTAAACAATCCAAAGTGATAAAGAAAAAGCAGGAGGAAACTTTTTAGAAATGTTATCCCTCTTAGGCATCCCTACTTAAACCTTCAGCCTGTTGATCATGTCTGAATATCTGTTACACTACATGCCTCTGGGCCTTTACCCTCCTTCTCTTGGCCACCTCTGGATCATGTTAATTGGTTTTGTTAGTGTTCTGTTGTGTTTATATTTGAGTTTTTGGTTGATTTTTTTCCCCTGAAATCTGGCTACTTTAATTTGAAGTGTCTAATTCAAACTTAGTTGTAAATTGCAGCAGTCAGATTTAAATATCTTGGCCATAATGTTCATACTGCACTGAAATATTGAATCTGTTCTCGCTAACAAGGCAGTTTTTCACACATTAAAGGAATATGTCGAATGTTGAATCTGTTATACTCCTCAAATGTTGGATCTCTCCCCTACTCAGAACAGCAGTCCTCATCACAGATTGCAATTCAACAGTAAAATATTGAAATTCTATTGAATCACATGGATTCTCCCCATGCTTCAGTTCTTAAAAGAAAAGCCCCAAAACCAAAGCTCAATTAACCCCTAGAGCCTGAGACAAAATTTCATGGACACTGTTAAAAGAAAAAGTGCCTTAAAGTACTGTATTAACTTTTAGCTTTATATGTCCTCTGCAAATATTAGGGGAGAGAAACAGCCAACAGGACCCACAGTAATTGTGTATAACATGTGCTGCCTATTCCTTCCCTGTATCTTTTCAGGTTTAGTGCATGGCAATATCTGTGTCTCTGCTCAGAGCCTGTGTAAAACCAATCTGCCTATTAGCTTTCTGCAAACTCTGTTTATACGGTCTCCTGGACCTCTTCAGGAGACATTTAATTTACTGATAAATTACTCAGCTCCTTTATAGGTAAATGATCAAATTCTGTGCTTCAGTAAAACTGAGGTAATAATGCAACTTAACAAAAAGTGAAATAGCTGGAACTTTAGGATACTACTTACAAAAAAATTAAACCTTCTAAAATACAATTTTAAGTGAAATAGCAGACAAAGCTGTGCAAGAAGTATCTTTAAAAAGCAACTTTACTGGGTGTTTAGACTTGGTTTTTAGAGTTAACAGTACTGAGTTGTACGTACATATTGATGCAGTTTTCAAAGTCCATAAACCATGCTTCAGCTCTTCAGCTCCTCTACGGAAAGAGGATGTTGCAGAAATAATTATGACATGATGTGATAACCCCCCCCCCAAAAAAAAAAAAAAAAAAAAAAAAAAAGGAAAAAGGCAAAATAAAACAATACTGCAGTGTTCTGGCCACCAGGAAACCACTACAATGCTCCCACCTTTTTCCTGTGGCTTACCCAGAGTTCCTTCCAGGCGACAGAGATAACTGACTGCTGCAGACTGGATCCTGTGCCAAATGAAAATAAAGTAATTTCTTTTGTTAAATTTATATCTGATTAAAAATGAATCTTAACAACACCTTTTTTTTGACACCCAGTTTTACAGTTCTTCAGCTAAAATATGTCTTTGTAACTTTTAAATTGCCTAATTTCTTAGTGTGAGTGTTACTCCAGCAGGACAAGGATGAAAAATTACTTCATTTTGTAAATTCATATTTCATAAACTAACTGTGATTGAATAAGAAGGTTGTTCATCTCTCTTTCTGCTTAAGAAAAAAATACTTGAAGTTAGCTTTTATGATTCTCTGGTACTTGAGTATTCATGAAACAGCTCAATTTGTCAATAATGCTTTTTATTGTACATGTGACTCAGGGAGACCTTTCACAGTATTCGAAATGCAGATGTAGTCCCCTGCGTGTGAACTTTTGGGGTTGTATACCCTTATGGACATCCTCCTCCTCTCTGTGCATCCATCCAGTGTGTTTTACTGTCCCCCTCTGATCTCTGGGTAGGGTGGAGCAGGAGCAGCTCTCCAGCCAAGGCTGCAGCAGCACATGAGTTGTAGCTTTAGAGGTTCTTGGTGTCTTGCTTAGCATGAGGCCACTTTTATCTGTTTAGGAATGGTTATTTCATGCTCTCCTTACAGACAGGGAGTAGTTTCTAGTCCCTTGTTTTTAGCTCAGCTCACTCAGTTAATTTCTACAGGCATTTTGTGGTGTTATTAATGCTTCAGCCTGTACTTAGCAGCCAAGTTATTTTTTTTTTCTGACTGGCTACTAATGAAGAATAAGTCAATTTATCCTCATCAGTTAAATTATAAATACAGAAAAAACAGAGTAAAAATGTCACCACATGGAGATGGCTTTGCTTTTTTCCATTCCCTAAATCCTGGTTTATGTAAACTGAGATAAATATTTATAAAAATGCTGGGCACAGTAACCCTCTTTTTAAAACTATTTGGATTAGCTTGTGAGATGTAACTATTGATAAAACAGTTTGGCACCTTTGCAAGTAGATTTACTTTGTACAGCAACGTCTTCCATTAAGTTTTAAAATAAAGGTTGTGTTGTATTTGAGCTGTGTAAGAAAAGAAGTTATGAACCCCCCAAAAAAGAGAAAAGTTGTCAGAAGAAGGTTAATTTTTATTGTGTATATTGTGATTTAAGAAAAGAAAGTGTCTTACTTGCAGACCAAAACTTGTCCCCATACCAAATGTAATTGAAGAAGACAGACAGGAGGGACTTCATGGAATGTGTGGAGATGTTCTGTGCACCCAAAACACGTGCAGGAAGCAACGAGTGTCAGTGCAGGTGTGCAGGTCAGCTCCCTGCCCCTCAGCACGGGGGGCTGTAGGGAATGAGGCTGATTGTCTCAATCAAAGCCTCTCTCAGAGGGGCTGATCCTGCTCCTGTTGAAATCAATGCCAGGGCTTCCCTGTGTTTCAAATGAACAGGGTTAAACTCTTCATTACACGCCCTGGAGTTTGTCCTCTGGTGTGACCACCTTGTGCCATCTCATCCTCACAATTGCTACTTCTGCTGTTGTAAGTGTGAAAGCCAGAGGAGAGTTTGGGGGGTTTTTTCTGAAGTATACAGTGAGGGATTTCAGCATCTTACGATGTTTTAAATAATTAATTGTCAAGAAACACAACAAAAATAGATGAAGCATTAAAGCAAATTTGCAAGCCATTGAAGCAAGGAGCTGCAAAGAGAAGCAATAGCTGTATTCTACCTTTAGCTATCAGTATAAAACTCATCAAAGTAAACCAGTTTTATTTAGACATCTGGAAAACGTACTTTGACAAACATCCACTTGATGACTGTCAGTGTCTTATAAAAAGACTTTGATATCAAAGATCTGCAGAAACTGTCAGAATAAACTGATTGTTTTTTTCTTTTGACAGAAGGTTGTTTCCTAGCCATGATTCATATTGTCTGGGTGATATGTTTTTAATATCTTAATAGAAAGGATTATTTTTACAAATGTTTTTGTATCTACTTGTGCAAAATATCATGGCTTTAAGAAGATATATTTGCAAGTTAAGCAAACTCAAAATGCAGAATCTGTATTCCTGTTCCTTCCAGTACTCTTAATTGTTCTGTCCTTGAGGTTAATGGATAGTGATTTTAAGACTTTGTATTTTTGATAGACTCGCAGAGCTTAGGTAATTTATCAAAACCTCTTTTCAAGCAGATGAAGAGAACACAGTAATCATGTCAGTATCTGAAGGGTGGGTGTTAAGAGGATGGAACCAGGCTCTGCTGAGTGGTGCCAAGCACCTGGCAAAGAGGCAATGGGCAGAAACTGATGCTCAGGAAGTTCCACCTGAATATGAGAAAGAACTTCTTTACCATGCAGGTGACCACACATGGAAAAGTTTGCCCAGAGAGGTTGTGGAGTCTCCCTTACTGGAGGTATTCAAGAATCATCTGGATGCAGCTCTGTGCCATGTTCTCTGGGATGGCCCTGCTTGAGCAGGGAGTTTGGATCAGATGACGCACTGTGGTCCCTCCCAATCTTACCCATTCTGTGATTCTGTGATACTGTACTTTGAGTGATATTGTTTCCTTGCAATTAATGCTACTGAATTATATAGAGACAGGGCAAAATGCAGTTGATTCTGTTACATATTTTAGCCTTTTTACAAAAGGCTTTTCATCACCCATAATCCAGCATACCTCACCTTAGACAGAAAGAGCTGTTTGAGGCAGTAGGTGTAACTGCAGATGTATAAAACAGCTTATTCCTCTTGGCTTTTTTTTTTTTTTTTTTTTTTTATCCAGAAAGAAGGTGTTGCCTTGCAGTGTTACTGGAGATGCTGAATACATTAAAGTAGGAAGATGAGAGGAATGCCTTGTGGGAACTTCTTGTAAACATGCAGCATGATTGCTTTTTATTGGGAAAGGCATTTCTGCGATGTTCTGTGCAGTGCTGTAGTGCCATAGATATGTTGAAAATGCTATGAAAGCCTTAACTATTTAATTCTCATAATCCATCTGTGAGCACTAAGTGATTAGTTGCAGTTTATCCCAGTATGGATGCTGGTGTTGCTACTTGCATAATCCTGCCCTGCAAGGTCCTGCTGGAGATGGCAATGCCCATGCTCAGTGTGGCTGGCAAAACCTCTAGAGAGCTGGCAGGGTGGCCCTGGGCAAACAGAAAAGTCTGGAAGAGGTGAGCAGTTTATACTGGTTGGAAGAGTAATGGTGTAGTTTCTTGATGGCTACAAGGGTGGTCATACTGACTAATTTTAGGCACCAGATTTAGGACTGTCATTTCCTGTTCTGTCTCATGTATATAAACCAGATCAAAAGGAAAACTAAATTTTAGGATATATATATACATACATATATATATATATATACACACCACACATACATACACTCTTCTCAGCCTCATTTACATAGTCTGGTATTTGCTTAAAGGTAGGTTTCTGTACATGTGTTTTTCTGATACTGAAGATATGCCCTGGCCATTGTCCCAGCTTTGGGCGAGCACATTGTTTTGCAGAAAGGCATTTTATAGACAGATAAAATAAATACAAGAATCTTGAAACATTTTGTTTTAGGAAAGCAGACTGCCTTGGAGTGGATATCCTGTATGGAGTCAGGAAGGTATAGGAGGGTACAGGAGATGCTGTGCTTGCAGTGGCTGTAGATCTAGAAATGGATAACAGGGGCGGGGGGAGGGAAGTTAGTTGCTTTTTTGCTCATTCTCTCAGATACAGATGCTATTTTTGTCTAGCAAACATCAACTTATCAGTATTATAAAGCAATCCTACAAAGGAAATACCCTTTTTTAAAGTCTTTGTTTGCTACAAAATTGCAGAATGTTTGGTCAACTTTACTTCAAAAATGACGTTTTTTCATTATTTCACCATTTACTTTCAGGGTGGCTAAACAACAATTCAGTTCTGTCTGAAATACTACACTATTTCAGAGCAACTGTTTGTGGTACAGGCAATTACATTATACAATTCTCTCATTTAAGGATGGCTGTTCAGGGAATCACAGGTATCAGCATATTGGACACAACTAGCATTGGCTGCAGCCTTAACAGTGGATTAAACAAGTTTGAAGGAGGCTATTTATACCATTAAGGAGATGCTGGAGAATTACTGAAAATAAGTGTATGCTGATAAACTTTGTCCTGCAAGGCAATAATAAAAGCTACTTTGACTTCGTGGAAAAGTTTTTAATGCTGTGGACCAGGTTCTCTGAAAATAGCTTGTATGTTTGTGGTAGCTGTGTCCTGGATTGTATTGACTGGTTTCTTTTCATGACCATAAGTGTTTAAGCTCACCAACACGGATTTCAAGGAAGGAGCTGCTTTCAGCTGATTTGGGTGGGTTACTTTCCTTGACCTAGGGATTGTGTTTTTCCTTTCTACCTGCACATCTTTCTTGAGGGAAGTGGCCTCCTCTGCTGGTCATTCTATTTTTTCCTCAAATATGTGAGAGACAACTAGTATCCTCATTTCCCTTTTTTTTTTTTTTTTTTTTAATCCGCAGAAATGATCTTCAGTTGTTTGTTTTGGCAAATGATTCCTGAGAAAGGATCTGTGTGAGCAATTGTTACTATCATATTAGCTTCCCCTAAGTTATTTGTAGCACTACTCCAAGTCACCTCCTTTCTCTGCTTTTCTCTTCTTGACTGCTTCCACTCTGGTTTCCTTTGATGTTTTTTTGTTCTTGTTGTCCGTTTATATCTTTTTGTTGTCTTTTCAGTTATGATTTTTCATCCATCAACTCACTGCTTTTCTTAGCCAAGCCAAAAAAATTGCAGTAGTTTGCACCTACACTCACAAAGAGATTTAAATCTTCAAGCTTCTGACTGTAATTTGTCTGCCAGTTCTCACCTTTTTTTCCCTCTGTATGAACAGCCTGTGTCTTTCCAAATTCCAATTTTGAGATGCTTTTCTCTTCCCCTGTCCCAGTTTAATTCCTAGGAAGAATAAAATCCTGGCTCCACTGCATGCTCTTTGCTACAGAGCAGTGCCCACACTTTCCATCTCTGTGACTCATAGCGTACAAAATTAGTGCCTGCGAGCTCGAAGAGCAGGGAGAAGCTGCAGCTCCCAAGAAACCCTGTTAGCAGGCATTAGCTACTGCTCTCACTGAAGATGGTGACTTTTTCCTCTCTGGGCTTATCCCTGTTGCCCGCCCTGCCTTTTTTCCTTATGCCAGAAAAAGCATTTGTGTAACTTTCCCAGATCAGGAGAAGATTTCAGTTAGAGCAACTGGGGAAAATGAAAGACTAATTTGATTGGTTTTGTGTGTGTCAAATGAAAATATTTTTGGCTTGATTTTTTTCCTTCTTTTTAAGGAATTTAGATTAATGGTTTCCAATTTTTGTTTTCATGTATTCTGTGATGATAAAGACTACTTAAATGCTGTGTGCACTGCCAGAGAAAGTGTGCAAAATTTTGTATTATACATCTGTCCAGGTTTTCCTGTGGTAGCCAGAGACCTGTCAAAACTATAGATTTGTAGGGAATATCCCGGGTCTCCAATGAAATCTCACATCAGCTACAAATTTATAAAAAAAAAAAAAAAAAAAGAAAAAAAAAAAATTTTATTTTTTTTTTTTTTTTGCTTTTACCATACTGTTTAAGAAAAAAAGTTACTATCATGCAGAAGGTTCCTGTTTGGAAAGTATTTCAATTGTAAGTGGAAGATGAGAAACTTGGTGTATTCAGAGCATTACATCAGCAACTGTAGCTAACAATGTAGTTTTAAGAATAATTTAGAACACAGGATAAAAGTTGTCATGGTTGTTTCTATCTTAATCCAAACTAGTCTCCTTATTTGACTTAAATTTCAAAACTGTGTTTTAAAAATTGTGTATCTGATGTAGTTTCATGCATTCAGTGTTTAATTGTTATAAAGAAAACTTACAGTTGGTATAGATAAAATATTTAAGTGTCCAAAAAGTTAAATTTTCAGATTTTGATTGTTCAATATATATACACTCATGCATGTATGTGTGTGTGTATATATATGTATTTATGCATATGTATACACTGTTTCATAAATATAGCTAACAATATGTTTTTCTGCTAGATGAAAAAAACACCCAGTAGAGCAGGGTGTAAGTAGTCTGTAATAAGCTAAAATAAATCATCCAGAAAAGCTGAGGTGACCATATTTTGTTCAAAGCTGCATAACTGCCCATTTCAGAATTATGACATAACAGATATTTATAGCTGTCATCACAGTTTTTTCAATTCAACCAGATCTTAAAGCATTTGAAACAGCACATAATATTCTTCTCTGTTTAGGGGTGCTTTCCAGTAAATTTAAGTCAGCTCCTAAATGCTAATGCAAGAGCTAGTTATAGTTCAGTTGAATTTTAACAAGTGTATGGATGGCATATTTCTGTGAAATAAAATTCACTGTAACTTTCCAGGGTACTTACTCTGCCAAGAAATATGTAATTTCCCGTGCTAACTGTATTTAATTGTTGGAGGATATCTTGTAGTTTCTAGTGGTAAAAATAGAAAAATATGCCAAAATTGGTCAGGCTAGGTAATACTATTTTGAGCTCAGTCCTACATAGATAGTACTGAGTATCTCCATCATTCCTTCTTCCTTGTGGAAGGAAGACAGCCAGCAGGGAGACCCAGTGACGCTCATTTTCTTTCTGTCCTACTTGGGACTGCAGTTGTGGATTCAGAGCAAATGGATCACTCCTTAGCCCCAGATGTAGATTATATCCATTTAACTCTGTGTTTGGTCTCTAACTCCTTTCTGAGAAACCATTTCCTCTTATAAAAAGGATGGCTTTTGGTTTTAACGGGAATCAATTCACAGAAATGGGTTGGAGTGAACAAATACCAGCCAGCTGCAATGGTTGTGTGGTGCTTCTGCAGCACAAGAGGGCAAAGAGAGAGGGGGCTTCTTGCAGGCTGGGGGGCAATGTGAAGGAATGAGGGAGGGGTGAATGATAGAGCTCACTCAGCCCTGCTCCTGGCTGGGCTGTTCCATCAATGACCTTTGAAGATCCTGGTTCTTGTCAAGGTAGTCTCCCTCCAGCCATATCCACTCTTCTAGATGCAATGGCAAATCTTGAACCCCTCCATGGACTGATTTGTCTTGCTGAAGATACAGAAAGCTACCACAGCAAACCAACAGTCAGATCCCTGCAGTGTTTTGCCAGGTGAATGGCTTACCTGGCCCACAGAGGAGCTAGATGAACCCAAAGCAGGAGGTGGAGGGGCTGCAGAACCATTAGAGAAAGGGCAGGAGGCTGAAAAGCTGCTCATTTTGACACAAGGTGCTGTTGGACAGGCTCACCTGTGCTGCTTATCCACACTCTCAAAAGGGGATTTATGGCAACCAGGACACTCTGCAGGGAACCTGCCAGCCTAGTCACCAAGAAAGACAGGAGGAAAACCAGGACCTGTAAATCTTGTCTTGCTCATGCTGAGCTGATGGGCTCAGAGAGCTGCATGTGTGCTTACTGAGCAGGGTGGGGCTGGAGAGGACACTCTAGACCACAGGTTAGGGAGTAGGGCACTCACCTGAAGTGGGGAAATCTGGGATTCAGCCCTGTTCCCAGCACACTGACCACAGCTCTGATTATGTGCAAAGAGGAGACTTCTGCAAATAAGAGGAGTGGGATTCACCTGATCAAATGTGGATGATGGCCTCTGAGTCCCTCTTCTAGACTCCCTGTACGATCACTGGAGTGTTTGCATGGAAAACAGCTCTCCTTCCAGTGTGGACATTTGAAATAGACAGGATGAATTGCAACTTCAGAGCATCTCTTTCTCTCAAACTACAAGGAATTTAGAAAAGCAGCCCACATGTAGATGACTGCACCAAAGGAGCCTGGTTGACATAAATGTTGCAAAAGGTAACTGAGGAATTCAGGGATATTTTGAGAACGCTTTCAAATTCTATTGTCTGAATTTTCCTATCAGCTTCTAAGCAATTTAATGGAACTAGGTCATGATACCTTACAGGATAGAATCTTTCTCTCCCAGAATATAATGATTTTCACATCCAGATATCTTAAAAACATATACATATCCATATAGCAGGTGTGGCTGTGATCCAGACAGGTTGGTGTCAGGGATTGTGGAATAAGGTCTACACAGGACCAAATACCACTATTTCCAAATACCATCCCTATCCTCCACTGCCTATCCATGGACTGTGACAAACAGTGGCCTTACTGTGATATTTTCCTACAGATATCATTCTCCAAGTCAGAATTCAGGTTTAAAATCAACGTTTGCATTTTTCATTGAAACAGTAATATTTCAGTAAAAATGGGCTGGAAGTTTTAAGAAAGACAATTATCCATTATGTAAAACATCAGATAAAGTGAATTAACAAAAACTAATCAAATTTAAGTATTCTGTATTTATATGTCTCTGTGTATTGCAATGTCTTTCAATCAAATGACAGTTGCTTTCTAGTGACTGTGGTACCAATCATAAAGAAGCAACAGGTGAAAACCGCAGTAATTTAATTAATTAAAATTCAAACATTAATTTTCCCTGTATTTGAGTCATAGTTTTGGGAAAGAATAACAGAAAAGCTATGTTCGTTATTGGAAGTTGTTCCTTCATAGAGGCTTTGGTTTAGCTTTTTTTTATTATTTATTTTCTAAGCTTCACACAGTGGTTTGATTCTGATTTAGTTAATGTTCACTCTACTCAGAAGGGTAAAATTACTGGAGTGAGCTTTATTGCTGTAATGGAGGTCTTGAGAAATTTAAATTGAGAAGTATTCTAATGCATCTCTGTAGAATATTATCTGCCTCACTTCTGAATGCTCTGCTACCATGTGCAGAACATGGCACATAAGTGGCTTTTGGGTCTGGATGCATTTATGCAAGTGTTTTTCCTTGCCATCTCTTAACACAACAAAAAGACACTTGAAGCCTTTACTTGGGGCTTATCTTTATTCCAGATTTAAATGTAAAGAGACCAAAGTCCACCGCGATGCACCTGCAGGCTTTTTTTTTTCTTTCAACTCTAGACATTGCAATGATTTTCAATGAAAAATTATGTTGCCAAGGAATTGATGAAGAGAAGGTTTGGAAAATTCTATTGTTTAAGATAGAGCCAAGAGTAAATTTTAAAAAATATTTTTGCAGTGGGTTGCAGGTAAAAATTGTTTATAAGCTTAGATTAGCTAGTCAGGGAACATAAACTTTATTCTGTGCTTTACACAGACTGTTCTACACTGCAAATGTTGAACTGCATCTAACAAATTATCTAAGGAATATGCCCTGTGAACAGTTGCAAACATTATATGCTGAGATGTGTTCAATACACTGTTCATTGAGCAACTCTGAAGAGTAATAGTAATAATAATAATAGGAGCCTATTTGCAGACAGTTGCAAGCAGGAGAAATGGCTAAATGCTTCAGTTAAATTATTCCTTATTTGCCATGTCATACTATGTGGTAACAGTTAATAATATAATGTGTTTTAGTAATGGATTGGGGTTTTTTCCTGCATTACTTCCTCTGTCCAGACTATTCTCTTCCATTAGCCATTCTCAGTGGTTTATTTGTTTGTAAAGTCCATCCAATGGTTATAGGCCGACTTCAAACTTGGCTTTCCTACTATATCCAAGTGATGACGTAATGTCTTTTGTGGACACTTATCCAGCAGATCTATTAGGGGGCTTTACTGCTATTTTACTGCAATTCTTCCTGGAGGGTTGGTAATAGCTGTGCTGAGTATCAAAGCTGAAGATGAATATGGACCTTGGCCCTCCCTTACACATTTCAGAGAATTTCTAACCCCATTTTCTGATCTTTAATATTATAAGATACTTTAACAAATATTATGATTGAGATTTTCGAATAACCAGACTTAAGATAGTACTAGGTCAGTTTAAAATTACATCACTTGAAGTTCTAATATGAGACTTTACACCTCACTAAGCTTTCCTATTTGTGTTTAACTCATCTATTACTTTCTGCAGAAAAAAAGTATTTAAGCTTGTAGAGGAACATGTCTTCTCTGACCTGTCTATAACGAGCTGATTAATGTAATGTGTTAGAAATAATGTGGTATTCAGTTATTTGGGTTTTTTTTTAAACTAAATCAGTTCATGTCAGATTTTATAAAAATGCTAACCGCACAAAATATATTCAGATACATCCATCTAAAAGCAGAGGAACATTGTGCAGTAGAGTGAAGCAAGAGGAATTTCAGTGTATGCAGTAGATATTGCCACTTGCATAACAATTCACCTCTCTCTGTTGCTAGTGAATATTCATATTCCCATAGTAAGGCTCTTTGTATTTACTGTTCTGCCGAAGTGCGAGATGGCATCCAAGCCCTCTAGTGTTTTATCAGAGTAGACATGTCATTTGCAATGTTATTCTAAGCTTCCCTAAATAGAACAAGCTGAGATGAACAATACTCATGTATACCTCTCCTAAAACTCCTTAAAATGTAAATGTAATGTGATATTGACTCCGTTATAACTGCCTCTTTTTGTAAAATCCCTTACACTGGTTTGACTTGGAATAAGAGTGAAGGTGGGGGGAAGGGAGAGAGTGAGCTTCTCTGGACCCTGAGCAGGCCACATTTGTAGCCCAGAAAGCAAACTAGGAATCACCTGCATTAGAAGAAATAGATTCTAGCGTGCAGGAGAGAAGTATTGCACTGAAAACAAATTCTGTAACTTATAGATGAATCCATTCAAGGATTCTGCTTTCTGCATATCTGAAGTACAAACTTTCCAATAGCCATCACTGCCTGTCTGTAGAAGCACAGCTTGTAACTGTGAACCATAGACTGCTTAAAAATAAGTAATCAGCGTGATTCCTGGCAGTGTTCCCTGCTCTGGCTAGTCCTGCCTTCATAGCTGTTCCCTTGCTTCTTATACCATCCTTCCTACCTGTGCTCTCCCCCAGGCCTTCCCGCTCTCACCTCAAGTTTTCATGTGCTTCATCTTTTTCGGGAAAGCAGCATCCCCTGGTACCAACAGTACCTTGGGGGCCGTGGTTGTTTGCCTCCTCTTCCTCACCCTCCCCTGCTGCCTTTCCTCTCAGTCAGCTCATTACCTGGGCAGGCTGAGTAACTAACACCCAAGAGTTACATGCAAATTTTAGCACACTGCATTTACAGCTGCACTGGCTTCTTTTCGCTAGGAAGGTCCCACTGGACTGATCTGGGCACAAAGCAGGACAGCACTAGGTGCTCTCCCTGGCTTTGTGGGGGCTCTTTTCTCTGGAGCAGCGTGGCTGTTCTCTGAGCAGTCTGAGGTGCAGTGGAGTTTCATGCAAAACCTGAAATTGGGACTATCCAGGTTTCATCCAGACAGGAGGCAAGGATAGAGCGCAGCTTCAGATGCTTCCAATGGTTCAAAGCAGATGTAAATAACTTCTGTCTTGAAAGGGATTCAAACCTATCTGCATAGATAGGTCTTATCAGTTAGCTTGTTCTCCTACAGTTAATTTGTACCATGTTTGTGTGCAAATAGGGCTTTAAAGTGATCAGACAGCATAATTAAGCAAAACTGTACTTTAGAAATAGCAAGTGAGTTTCCTCTTCATCTTGGTGGGAAAAGAGATAACAGCCACCAGGCCTCACTCTTTAGAGTGGCAGAGTTGTATGACTCTGTAGCTGCTCTTCAGTGCCTCTCTAATCAAGGTGCTTCTCTTCAGATCACAGCTGATGATTTGGGAAATCTTCATCAGCCTTCAGTGCACTGCAAGCACTGGGAATGCAAACATGGGAATAACAACCTGTTGTTCTGATGGATTGTTGTGAGTTGTGCAGGGGCTGGTGAATGAAAATCAGAGGGGTGCTGGAAGGTTTCTTTTTAACTGTGCCAGAAGGGGCTGAGCTGCTGGTGTGCTTGGTCAGGAGGTGCTCCATCCTGGAAGCAGCTCTCCATCTGAGGGGCTGC
The DNA here is from genome assembly GCF_017590135.1 of Pyrgilauda ruficollis. Lineage (NCBI taxonomy): Eukaryota > Metazoa > Chordata > Aves > Passeriformes > Passeridae > Pyrgilauda > Pyrgilauda ruficollis. The sequence continues at coordinate 10,726,607 of NW_024508100.1, read as the reverse complement.
CAGTCCAGCTTCAGTGGTGCAGCCCTGCACCCTGCTGAGGGCTTTCCTGGGAGCCATGGGACAGGCATTCAAATCCTGCAGACAGACAGACACCACTAGGCAGTTCAAGGTAAATACTTGGTTGCTTTTATCCACTGTCCTTATTATGTGTATCCCCAAATATACGAAGGCAGAGTGTTTGTGTGGTGGCTTTTGTGCACCATCTGTATTCACTGTATTCTTTCTGTCTGTATTCTCAAGAAATATGCCATTACAGGTAAGTCATATTTATTCAGGTCGTTATTCAGTGCTTGTTCCCTAATGAAAACCTCATTGCCACAGGTTTCTGTCAGGTCAGGAGCCATTCAGAGCAGCAGATGGGAGCCAGGTGTCTCATCCCAGTTAGATTTCTTTGGATTTTGTGTATTGCAACATTGTTGGGTGTCTTTTTTGCTAGTATAGTTGTTATATGCGAGTTAAAGTACTGATTTTGTTTAGTGATTATTGCTGAAAATAAAGATAATTTTAGTAATTATCTTCCTATAACATCTTAATTTTGTACCATGACAGGGTTATATTTGCTATTTGATTTTATTGCAGTCTGTTAATTTGAGTCTGATTTTTCTTACTTTATTACAGTATTCAATAGCCACTATATTTTATAAATATAAATTACTTATTACTTGAAACACTTGAGAGGACATTATAACTTGTCATTTTGTATTTTGGAAAATGAATTTCATTATTTTGTCAAGCAAACTTTAGGATAAAATGCCCCTACTTGTAAATGAACCGTGTAACTTGGCTGGGAGATCTAATGTAACTTGAGTAAGGCAACAGCATTGCTTTGTGTGTCTTGCATGGGTGATACTCTAATCAAAAATAATGATTCTTAGAACCATCTTTTCATGGGAGTTTTTCCTTGCCCTCAACACTTCAGCACACACAAGAACTCATTTTACAGACATGTATGTGTATGTTGTTGAAGATGGGGTGTATTCCAGACAGCACCAGCTGCCTCTGATGGAAGAGAAGGGGAATGCAATTGCTTCCCTGGAAGTCTGTACATATTTGCCAGAATTTATAAATGTTTACAAGTAACTGGTCTTCGCATAAGCAGGGCCCTCAGGGAGTGCTAGGCCCCCATCTGCTGGAGAGTTTTATGTCAATTCTGGTGATTTTTAGGTTATTTTTCCTGCATTTTTCTCTAAGAATTATCATCACTTGGCTTACTTACTTAAATGCTGATAGTGCCTGGAGAGGCAAAGGCCTTATTGTTTGGAGTAGTCTACATACATATGGTGAGAGACAGTTTCTCTCCCAACAAGTTTTCCATCTAAATAAACAAGGTTAACAGGGCTGGAAGAAGCAGTAACTCCCCATTTCACAGGGGAAGTACCAGAAAGTGAGAGGAGCTGAGCACTGAGCCCCAATCCTGACAGGCACCAAAACGTTTGCTCCTGGCAGGGCCAGAGGGTTTTGGAAAATATTTTCAAGTTGAAAACAGTTGGAAATGTACTTCAAGAAAAATAAACATTGCAATCTGCTTGGATAGTGAAGCAGGAATGGCACAGAACCTTGTACCCCAGAGGTTCTGGGGATTAAAGGCTTTCAACTACTTATATGACCTTTTGGGGATATTCTGTGGCCTCCTAAGTATTTTTGGTAGCTAAATTTGCAGCTTTTCCTTGTGGTAATGCTGCCTAGAGCTGTGCCTTTGACTGGAGTCTCTCGACTGTAGTTACACAGCAAACATGTGACTGAAGTCTAAGTGTGAAATGATTTGTTCCTTGCTGGTTTTGAGGAGCCTGAGAAGGTAGCTGAGATGCCTGTCTCGCTGTTTGTAAAGAAAGCTTGCCTGAGGACACAGATGGAGGCTCTTTCTAGGGTGCTCCTTGTCTTCTGGTGGTTGGATGACACAGGAGCATGTAACTGAGAGCAGTCAGGCTTGTACAGAAATTCCTTCCTTTGGCCCATCTCCCCCCCGGCATGGCCACTGCAGAAAGCAGCAATGAGAGTGCTCCCGGAGCCAGCCTTACAGCTCTTGGCAGCCACCTCAGGGCAGTTCCAGTGGCTGGAGTAAGATTAATTGCACTCTTGAATTTCACACACATCATTAAGGGCACCTCTAATTATGAATGCATTACGGATTACAGTTAAGATTGTAACATTGGGAATGTTTAAAAACAAATATTTTTCATCAGCAGGGAAGCCTTTAAGAAGGTAAATCTTATATTGCAATTTTCCTCTTCTGCCGTGTAGGAATAGTAGTGGGCAATGAGGGAAAATCTCTGGGATGGTAGAGGAAAAGCCTCTCTGTCCCATGGAGGCAGCATTAAAGCATCCAGGTCTGGGGATTCTTTGGAAAATCTTTTATTTTAAATTCTTTTATTAGACCTAAGAAATAGCTCACAGTCCTGCCCAAAGAAACTAGTCTGAAGCTGAGCCCAAATTGTGCCAGCGAAGAGTGGTGCACAGTGTAGTTTGAAGAGACTGGGTTATCATGTTGGGCTGATTTGCAGGGAAATTGAATATTTAGGTAGACATGCATATTTAGTAGAATCCTACTTATTGCTGCAAATTACAGTCACTTTGAAAGTGGATTTACCTGTTTTCTCTGAAGTCCTCCTTTCATTCTCTGACTTGATGTCGTGTAGAAAGAATCAAACCATCTCTATATTAAAAAAAAAAAGAAAAAAAAAAAAAAGAGAGAAACCGTACTCAAACCATAAAAAGGTTTTTGGTTTCTTCAAAAGAAGAAAGGCAGTCTTGCCATAAATTTGGTAAACTGCATTTATAGAGCTTATGCCCACAGATTTAGCTTGTAACAGGGAAATGTGCTATGTTTAAATACCCAGAAGGAGTCTGGAAGACAGATTTGTCCTGATAGCTTGTCATTTACCAAAATGGGTAGTGATAATTGGACACAGGAGACACTTGCAGATCAGCCTTTAGTGACAGTGCTGATAGTTACTGAAAACATAAAATATCTCATGGTGGAGCTTCAGTGTCTTCTCTGTCATCAGCCCAGGCAATGTCCCCAGCAAACACCATATGCATCATTGCCAATTGCATTTTATCAAAATACTCTCACTTCAGTCCCTTTCTTGGTCTTTAAAATATTCTACAACAGTACATATTAAAATTTACAGAATATTAATGGAATTGGAGAAGTGAAAGGGAGATAGATAAACCCATCCTTCCTATGTTGCTTTTGGCTGTGATGGCTCTGGCCTGGAGTGAAGCAGACACATTAGTTATCTACCAGGTATAATCGGGTTTTCTGAACCTTGCTCCCCTTGATCAGCATTATATTACTAATCGTCCCCTTTCAGCTGCCTTGTTGCTATTCTGTGCCATAGGACTCAATGTTGCTCTGATGGAGTGGAACAAGATGAAGAAGAAAATTACTTATTTGAAGAGTGAATTGTCACACTTAACTGAGAATCTGGGTATCAAAAAGCCCCCCAAAGTTTCTTAATTAGAACCATTTCTTTTGCATTGCTTTTAAGTATAATTTATTGCAACTTCCTTGTTATTTAGCTTGTGCTTTTGGGAAAATATGAGGGGTTTTGTGGGCCACTGTACACAGCTATGATGTAATAGCAGAAATCCCAGCAGAAGGTCATCTATCATTCTGACTTCTCCAAGTACACTTCTGCCTGTCAAATAACTTATAAGAACTGGGGTTTTTTTAACTGCATTTTACATGCTTGAATGCCACATCTGAGATGCAGGATACTTATCTCCTTGCTCTGTGCTGCCTTTTCAGCACTTTTAACTAGTCCCTTTCCTGCTTCTTGCAAAGCATGCACAACACTGCCTGCAATGGATACTTGTATTGCTTAGTTTTAACATTTGGCTGTCTAAGGAGCTGCTGAAGATTATATTCAGATGAAGCTAAATTGCCAGCTAAATATTGAATTGAGCAGTAGATGGTGAAGTCCCGTGTGGTATTTTATTACTAATCTCATCAGGAGGTTGTAAAGAACAATACCAGTAATTAGTCATACCTTCTAACCCTGTAAACCAGGACATATTGGTTATATTACCCTTCATAGTATACTTTATTAATTACTTCCTATTTTACTGATGTATTATGATGTAAGAAGGATTGCTGGATCTTAATGAAGGTGTTATGTGAATTAAAGAATACAATTTGACTGAACAGGTTAAAATTTATTTATTCATAACTAAATCGTTGCTCGGTATCTTGGTGTTTATGATTGAAAAGGTAGTTTCTTTTTGAAATGAGACCTTGGATTAATAAATGCTGTAAAGATTTAAGAACTTCCTTTTCAGTCCTTTTGCTGATGTTGTTACCCTAGATATAAGGTTTTTGGGCTGTATGTTATATTCATATCCACTGCTTCTAAGACATGTGACCTGAATGTGGCAAAAAGATAATTTTATAATATAATGGTAAGAAATTATAAGAAAAGGAAATGAGGCCAGTGGGTACCCTATAGTGAAGGTTCTGTTTGAGGAAAGGATCCCTGTACAGCAGAGATGTTAATATCTGCTAAAGTAAATGGCATTTAGGCATATACATAAACACATACCCTAGTGTTATTAATTAGGATCAGACAGTTTTTTAATTCAGTCAAGATGAAACATATCAGCACATTTTCCCTGACTTGTGGGTTCATTAAACTGTGTTTTCAATCACATCATTTTACCTAAAAGTTTTTGAGGAAAAAGGGTCCAAGGGAGTTCAGTAACACAGACTGGCTCAAGTTCTCAAGACAGCACAAATACAAAATACATTTATAGATTTAATTTTCAAGCATTTTACTAAAAATTACGTGATTTAGCATTTGTTGCAATGTGCTAGAAACAGTTTCTCTACCCATACATTTGATGTATGTATGAATATCAGGTTGGCTGCATGCTTTAACTGGTAAATATTTACATAGGAAGTTGTTGGTTTTTCTGTAGATATCAAGCTGATGAGTGGCTAGTATAGATCTGATGTGAAGAGAAGTTCCATCTCAAGTCAACCCTCCTCAAAGTAGGCTAGACATCGACTCCATCTGTTTTACCACAAACTTGCTCCCCACAAGCCACAAATTGCCCTTTTAGGAAAGCAAAGCAACCTTAAGGCAATAATAATCTGCACTGCTCAGGCAAAAGCAATTTTTAAATGGGCTTGGAAATATTGCTGTAGAAACACACAAAGGCAATTAAAACTTCAAATAAATAATAATAAAAAAAGACAAACAGAGAAGGTAATGTTAAATTTCAGAATTGTCTATCAGTATTTGAACTTAAGTTTGAAATCTATATCGAATCATACAGATCGGTTGTAGGAGAAAAAGTCCTGCTTTTGCTCTTCCAAATCTTCAGTTTTTAATTTATTCTTCTGTCTTTGGCACAAATTAATCCAACTCTGATAAACTTAATGTTATATTTTTTATAAGTGGTGGAGGAGGAAGAGGGGTACAAATCAGTTTTCAGGTCTTCAGAAAGCAAGCTTTAGTGCTTGCCTACTTTTTTTGTTTGTTTTGTCTTGGAGTGTTGGGGTTTTAATGACTATTTTTTTTTTTCTGTGAGACACAGGCTGATCCGACAGACATTCAAAAACCTTGTAATCTGTATTTATTACTCAGTGGAAGACACAAGGCTAATGGAATTAATTGATAATGCTCTGTATGCACATGCTGTATTTACCTAGTTCTGTTTAAGTCTGAATGGAAGTTTTACTTATTGTTTAACTAATAATTATTTTTACCAGCTATATTAGTTTTGGGTATTGATTTTACACTACCAGTAAATTTGATAAATCTTTTTACAACTATTTAATTGTTTATTTCTTTGTTTGTAGATAATAAAATTGAAAGTCCCAGCTGAGACACTGAGCTGCCAAGAATGAACACACACCTATAGAAACACAAAAATAATATTTTTCTCAGAAAATTCTTTGCAGATATCAAACAGTTTTCTGATTTTTTTTTTACCCACATATATTTAAATATTACATTTTTAAAATGTGGAAAATAATAAACTACTAATAGTTCTGAATGTAAATGTCTGAAGTTGGAGTAAGATGGCCACTTAGAAGTCCTATTGAGGAATGAAGTCGTAACCACAGTTAACTGAAGGTGCGTGGAACCACTGCGGGGGGCAGAGCAGGGATCTAACACTAACCAGGCTCCAGTGAAGTTAGTGAGGCAGAGTCTCATGAATACTTCTGTGTTTAAGCATTGATCCTGGTGGGGGTGCATGGTGAAGAAAAGCATCTTTGGAGCAGTGTTGGGTAGGAGTGATGTTCTGTTGCCCATTTAGATCATGAACCTTTTGTCAATACGAACAATTAGTGGGCTAAAGATTCCATTGACCACACGACAAGAATCAATACCCACAGTACTTGTTAGTTATTTACCACAGAGTGTATTAAATCCTGTAGATTCACCATAAATCCTTTAAAGCTATCCTGCTATGATCCTTGCCACAACATGCATTGACACATCAATAAATCCTTTTGACAAGGGCGATATGTGAAAATCAATACCAGTTTATCAGCTATTTCCATGTAGTCTTTTCTGCAGAGGTTTAAAGATCTTTTCCCAAAGCTGTACAACTGACATGGTGTAGGGACAGATCTTGAATCAAATAGTGACCTTGATTAATGCTGTTCACACAAAGAAATTTTTCAATCCCGTATAAAGGACATACAACCATTTCTGATGAGGTTAACTGTTTGGAAAATGCTTTCCAAATCTTTTAATTAATTTTTTTTTTTTTTTTTTTGGAAAGTGAATGAACTTTGTGTGTGCACAGACCATGTTAGGTGCTTTTTTTTTCTGAAAGAGAAAGAAATTTTTTCTGCTGATAAAAAATTGCCAGATGTTTCTGTTTCACTAAATTATTTTCTACAACACATTGCCAAAGGCTGTGCTATGTACTTATTCTGCTATACAAATTTTATTGCATTATAAAAATAGATTCAATGCATATATTTATAATGGAAAGTATATGATTTAGGCAGAGTAGAACCATTTTTTTAGTTGGTTCTTCTGAAGTGTTTGAGGAACTTTGAACTGATCCTATCTGATTTCAAGTGTCAAGAAATCTTTTAAAAATCTAGGTACCTTAGGCTTCCAGTGGTGGTTATCTTTCATGTCTAAGTAACAGATAATTTAGATTCCTATAGGGATTCCTTCTATGCATTCTGTCCTCCAAATGTATGCAGTAGTTTTATCCTGATGTTTTATACATTACTTATTTCATCAGGAAGTTCTAATTGTCCTGGAGGATGTAAAAACTTTCAGAGTCAAAGTAAAGAAAAAAAAGAAATGTCCCTAAGATAGAGAAATATAGTTGAAACAAAACTTAAACAGAAAATAATGGCTACATTAATTACACTAATTGTTATTCTTTTTAATGTAAATATTTTGCCCCTTTCTTGCACAAAAATTTTAAAATTTTAATTGCAAGTTAGGCAAAATATTAAATTAGTCCTGTATCCTGCATTCAGGGCCATGTAAGTCATGCAGCATCTTAAAAAAGATCTCAAATTCCACAGAGAGGAAAAGATAAGGAAGCCTAATACATGGCTTTATGGGACTGCCTCTGCCAAAGTCAGCTTTGATCGGAGCAAATCCAATTCCCTCTTCAGTCAATGGGAGCTGGCACCGCTAATGGCAGGGTTCAGTTCTGCCCCTTGGTATAATTTTTCCTGTGAAAGTTCAGTGTACTGAATCTGTTTCCTGTACAGTTTTCTACAGATACTGACCCTAAAGGAAGGAATAAGAAAGCTTTAGCTTATGTTGCAATGGTTTTAAGTGATGCAAAAGCTAAGTGAAACACTCGTGATGGAGAGTCAGGTCTCTTGGTCTTTCCCTGCCCAGCTCTGTTAAACATTTCACTGTAAAAATCTTACCTAAAACCTCCACTCTAAAATCTCAGTTATGCTGCTATGTGTATGATATAATGTACACCTTTTATCCGACTTTCTTTCTCCCCTTTATTTTCCTCCCCTCCATCATTTCTCCTTTACCATGTTCCCTCTGATGAATCTCTCAAGTATGGAGAAATGTAAATGGCATTAAGATACAGGAAAAACTCTATTTTGTTTAACTACCTTGTTTATGATAATAACAATATTTAAATAATATCCCCTCTTCCATTAGATACATGAACCATCCTTAAAAATAATTAGTGAATTTGTCACTTTTCACGAAGGATTTGTTAAATACCTTCTCTCTATCTCTTTATCTTCTTTAAAGGGGAAAACTGTTCTCACCTAGTGCTGCTGTTTCCCATTAGAGTAGTCTGGGTTTCTTGGGGCACAACCAGGAAGGGGTTCTGGTGTGTGCCATAGGGACTGCAAGCTGAAAAGAGAAGACGTATGAAGAAAAGGGTGGAATAAAATCCACATAAACAACTGAAGAACAATGATCCCTGAATGAAAAACAAGGTAGAATAGCCTCGGGCAACAGATAACCCAAGCTCCAGCTAACCTTGGCAGCATGACTGGGTCTCTACATAAGGACAGAATCCTCCAGCAATTTCATCAGTTTTGCCCCAGTGTCAACCTTGCATCTATTATTATTTTACATCTTTTTTTTTTTTTTTCTCTGCTCACATCTATTTGTTACTACGACTAATAGAAGGAAGATCCCTAAGTAATCTTGATCTTTCTCAAGTCTCTCAGACTCCTGAGAACTGATGAAATTCAGGGCCCTGCTTTTTTTTTTTTTTTCCAAACCTCTTGAGCCAGAGAAAATTAGACACCAGCTCTGCACCAGCAGGGTTGAATTTTGGACCTAAGAGCAGTCTTGCTTCTCGTTTTGGCATAGTTGTAGAGTGTATCTTTTGTCCTTTCTGCTGTGAATGTGGAGTTAAACTAACAGCAGAGGATGGAATGGCAGCTGTCTTGAGCACGTCACTTGGCAGTGACCAGACCTTAAGCATGAACAGATTTGTTGAGGCAGCTTTCCCAGCCTATTCAGTACCGGCAACCAATTCTGAGCCTTGTGTGCTATGAGCTGATGGGGTCTATTAAATATCCTCATCTAAAATGTGCCAGGGGCCAGTGTAAGGGAAAGAAAGGAGTATTCACTGAGAGATGTAAGCTAAAAACTGTCAAGAGTTCTGTGTTGCCAAGAATAGTTGTTTGTTTATTTGTTTGTGAAAGATGCATCAATGCATACTGCTTTAAAATTGTAAGGGCTGCATGGTTTTTATGTCATATAAGAATTTTGGCATTTCTTTGGATATAACAAATGATCATGCTACTGCATCCACAGCTGGTATATATGAATGAAACTCCATACATTCAGCTGAGAGAGGAAGATTGCTTCGTGGTGTTTTTGTTACAGGCCACCATGTACCCTATGCACCTGTGTTTTAAAGTCACAACATATCAACAAGAGTCAAACACTTGTGAACTGTACAGGATAAAAATGTGTTACCATGGTGTTTTGATGTTTTAGCCATTCTAAATATTAATACAATTTAAGAGAGTGAATTACAAATTTTAGTTTATTTAGTTGATCATTGCAGAAGGGTCATTTCTACTGTTTGAATAATTTTGTGTATATCTTCATTTGATGCTGATGAACTAATTTCCAATTAGTTTATTTTTAAAAGAAAGAGTCCTATAATTTAAAAGCACACTAGTAAAAATACAGTTAATTTTTAATGCTGCTGAAAATAAAGGGGTCTTGTACTCCTATAATTAAAAAGGAAACTTTTCCCATTAAAGTAAATTGATAAGTAATAACAAGGAACACGGTTTGCTGTTTTCAAAAGCAGGGAAAATTTTGTAGGTCTTCAGATTACACCCATCTTCGTCAGATTTTCCTGCAGAGGAGGTGCAGGGGAAGAAATCTGTGAAAAAAAATATGGTGTTGCTGCATGACTATGAGGTCTCTTCAAGAAATTATTTTTCCTTATTATTCCTTATTATCGTATCCTGTCAACTATCCTCTGTAGCTGACAGTTTGGGTTAGGAGCAAAGTTAGAAGTTTGAATGATCAAACAAACAAATGGGAAGAAGCAAGAGAGAGGATTTCAGAGGCAAGGATTTGTTTGGTGGTCAGCAAGATGCTTTTATTCCCACCCTCCAACCTGACCCATTTTCTTTGCTTACATTATTTAGTGGTTTTACCTGAGCAGTGGTAAAGCATGTGTGCTAAATACCTAGCAGTGTTTTGTCATCAGTAGAAAGTCTGTATCAATTTCTTTAGTTAGTTTGTAAATCTGCTAGTAGAGAAACTGAATTCAGAAGTCCTGGAAATGGTGCATAAATGTTTACCTGAAATAAGGATAAGGTGTAAAAACACACCAGTCTTCTAGATGGGGGAGCAACAAGCATATTTTGGTTTCACCTTCAACTGTTGGCTGATAAAACCAAACCACCCATTCTTCACTTTGTGCCTTGCAGAGAGGGAATGACAGAATATTTTACCTCTTTCCAAGTATGATGCAGGTGTTCTAAAACATTCAATTATTTTTTTTTTTCTCCTAGAAATAATATTTCCTCAGCTTCTAGGATCACAGATGTGAAATACTTTGTAAAAAAAAAAAAAAAAACCAAAAAAACCCACCAAAAATCTCTTAGAAGCATAGTGTGTGTAGTCAGTCCACACATTATATGCTTTTTCCTGGGAATTTCCTATTTCCTGGGATTCAGACATCCCTTCCATAAGCTGACTGATACTGGGGCCTGTGCTGGACGCAGCTTAAAAGAGGAAGGGCTTCCTTTTAAAGATGTCTCTGTGCATTTTGGCTGAGGTCTTTTCAGGAGTTGTAAAGAAATTTGGCAGGTGAAATGCAGCAGTCCTTTGAAAAGATGTTTTCTCATGTTTGAACAGCTCTGGTGGCCACTGCCAAGGAGGGACAACTGCCAGTCACTCCTGAGCCCTTCCCAGCCCTTTTTGGGAGAAACTGATGTCATGATTCATCTTTGCATGAGACAGTGCTCATGTTTCCCTGCTGTTTTATGCCTCAGCACAGGAGGAGGTTCTTTGTTTTCTCTCCCCTTGGGCTCGCTTCTTGCAGTCCCATGCAGGGCTGAATACAATCTGGCCTATGGTAGATATTTAGAATCTGTTTGCTTGCTCTTCTACAGCTTTCAAGGCTTGCCAGCAATACTGTGGGAAGCCTGGAAAAAATTAAAGTGTTATTCTATCCTGAAACTTGTTTCTGCAAAAATGCTATTCTAGGCTTCCATGTTTATTGTTTCTCCATGATTCTCTGCATGAAATTTGATCTGTTTCAAAAGGGGATGAAAAAAAGCAACAAAAAGAAATAAAATTTCTGATTACCTGTCCAGCAGATGCCTTCTTTGAGCAGACAACCTGAATTCTCTCTCCTCTATCTGACAATCAGAATCTCTTCTGTTGAAAGGAATCAAACCCAGCTGAGAATGGCTCTGCTGTGTTTGAACTTAAAATTCTTTTAGCTGAAAAAAATGAAGCAACTTGACAGCAAATTCGCAGTACAAGGTTATTTTTAAATGCTAGTATATTGGCTGGTTCATAGGGAAGGCAGTAAATAGTGGGGCAGGACCTGGGGTTTCCTCTGAGAAATACTTTTGTCACCTGCTTTCCAGTGTCATTCATTCAGCCTGCAGAATAACTTCTTATGTTTCAAATGCAAGTCACAGACCAGTTTTCCGCTGCATCTTCTTACAATAGCCCAAACCACCCCTGTATTAGTCCAGTTGGAGTGAACCCATGAAGATTTAAATATTTTCTCTCTGTAAAATTCAGTGAAGTTTATTGTGGAATTTCCTTTGGAGGCTTTTCTTGGGAGAAGATGCACATGGTACATAGCTTGCCTTTACTTTTACGCTGGTGACAGAGAAGTTCTGTAAGTGTCCCTGTGTCATAAACACAGGGAGGCACATCACAGGCCCTGATGTGAACATGACCTGCAAGAATTCTGAATTGAAAACAGCAGATTTGTTAACAGTCAGGTCTTGTAAACTGGTGGTAGCCTTTTACTGGTGGTAGTCTCATCTGTAAACTGTTGCTGTTTACATTCAAAAAACAAACAAGTATGTTCAATCAGACCTTCTTGATCGGTGAAAAATAAAGTTCTTCTGACCTACAGAGCCATAAACAAGACACTTTAACCACTTTCCAAGGAACTAAGAGCTTGGCCATTATTAGTTAGTTTAGGAGTATAATTATCACCTTACATATAATTAATAAAGATCAGTCTTAATGGACCTATTTTTTAAAAAAAGCATGGAAAAGGCAGGAAACTCAGAAGATGTGCAAATCTATCTTTCAATTACAGTTATATCTATACAGCACCTCTTGATAGTCATATATGAGAGGCCAAACAAAGGGAAGGGACTTTCTACAAGTCCTTGCAGCTGATTCCCCTGTGGCCTGGTGTCATGTCCAGGGTTGGAGGAGCTGCTGGCTCCGGTGCCTCAGTGCCTGTGGCTGCTCTGCCTCCGCAGTGCCCGCGGTGGGCTGCAGCGGGCTGAGCGCTGCTGCCTGCTGCCCATCACCGAGAAGGTGAACTGGGCTTCACTGCACTCAGAGGGGTAAGTTACTGCCTCCAGCCTCAGTCCTAGCTGTGCACCCCCTTATTTTTCTGCATTTTAAACTGGCTTTTCTTCAGTTAGTTAGTACGGCTCATTTAAAATAGGGCTAGTTTCCCATTTTTGAAAATCAATCATAATTTTAAAAAAATTGTGGATACTTGCAAACAAAGAAGATTGCAGGGGATTATTTTTTGCAGTCATTGTCAGGGTTGGTGTTACAATTACTTCTGGTTTTAAAAGTCCTCTTGACCCATGACAAAAAGGATTTTTTAAATTTGATGACAACTTGCAAAATAAAATAATGCACTCTTAAAATAATGTTCAATGAAATTATTACCAAAATCTATCACTAAAATCTGTTTTCATTATATCAAAAGCATCAGTAATCACATATTTTGTGCTACATTTTGTTCTCTTTGGTGCTACAACAGATAAGGTTTTACTAAGGTTGCATAATGTTATCCATGATAGCACCCAGTTTGCAGTTGTTGATAGCTTTGCCAGACTTTAACTGTTTGGCATCTCTGTGAGGTGAAGCTTTTCACACTGTTTTTCTTCTTAGTTTTCTTTTCTTCTTAGTTGAATCTGTTTTGGAAAATTTCAGAAAACATCATTCAAACACTTCCAGGCATTAACCAATGGGAATATATATTTTTTTGACAACACTGAAAAGTCCTGGCAAACCTTGCTCTGAATAGCTGTAGCTTCCCCTCCCTCCCTCTGCTGCCCATCCTATTGTTTGGGAACACAGATTTGAAATTTGGCAGAAGAGTGCTCTTTGTCTTATAAAATTCTTACAAAAAGTATCACATTATGTGAACTTAAAAATCTTTGAGGAAGTGTGATGAAGGCAGGTGGGAGAGTGGAATCAGCTGAGAAAAGAAATTGTTCTATCTTTGGAAGTATTGGTGGAAAGCAAGGGAAAAAGGGATATGAGCAGAGAAACAGTTAATTGAGGATGAGACACTGATAAAAACCTGGAAGTCAAAGGGAGTTACAGGATTTAATATTTACTACACAGAAGATCAGGCCTTGGAATCAGCCTTTTCAGAAGGGAAGATTTGTGGGGAAGAAGGGTCAGATGTCAACTATCCTGCCACCAGTAGCAGATGGATTGGGAAAAGATAAGTGAGCAAAACTGGGAAATGACCAAACATTTTTTACTGATATATCAGCTCATCCCAAATGGGAGATTGTGCCTGGAGCACTGCATTCTGGAATTGCCAGTGTATTCTGCCTCTGCTAATACACCTAATATGTTCTAAAATTTGTTTATGCTTGTGACTTGAAGCCCAGCAGCAATGAATTCTACAGCTTGTGCATTGTATGAAAAATTATTTCCTCTTACTGGGTTTAAAACTGTGAGCTAATTTTATTGTGTCCTCAGATTTTTTTTTGTAATTTATTTATTACAATGATGATTTTTAGACTGAATAATCATTCTCTAATCACAGAAAGTCCAGAACTTTCATGACTTGCAAAGCCCCATTGTACCCATCCCCAGCTACCTTTTTCTTTTTTTTTTTTCTGATCTGAAAGCATGTGGTTGGCCTCTTTTATTACTACATATCATTAAACCAACATTTCCATGGAATTATCCATAATGGTTCAGAGATTTTTGTGCCACATGATAATAGCTAGGGTCCATTGTGGTTTAGATCTAATTAGGATTTTTTTCTCTCATATGCATTACTTTGCATTCATCAATACCCTCTGCTGCTTTATTGTTGTTTAGTATTTTAAGCTTCCCACAACTTTTGCATTCAGATCAGCTAGCCAGAGTGACTCTCCATGCCTGATAATTTTTTTCATGTTGTTATCCCTCTTCTTTCAAAGTTCTACAAGACTACCTAACATCTCAGGTCCTTGGGAGCTGGGTAGGTAGCTTTCCTCTGTTGCAAAAGCTTGCCAGTTATTTCTACCCTTTGTTTGCTGTCTTTTAATGATTTATTAACCAGGTCTTAGGTTTCCCTTTATTAAAACTTAGAGTAAGATAAAAACTGTCAGCGTTTCACAAAAACACCCTCAAATGTTGTGGCATTCTCAGAAATTCTGGATGAACAAAGACACATATACAGATATAAAATAGATGGACCTATGCACATAAGATCCTTCTTCTAAGTCTAATTCAGAATTCCATTATTAGATAATTAGTAATATTAGAAAATTTCTTTGTCCTTAGGCAGCAGAAGAACCATTGTCCACTATGGTAAAGAACAATTGCTTGCAAATGATTAGACTTAAATGTTGGCAAAATAATACCTAAATTCTTAAGACAACTCTCGTGTTTATAAATCAACACCAGCTGTTCCTGTTTATGCAATACTTTGTAAACATAAAAGAATAAAATAGAATCTGATATGACAGCTCATACACCAAGATTCAGCTTTCTGCAAAAACAAATCAGGCCATTAAAAATGTGAGGTTTGCGTCAGATGTTCTAACAAAGCCAGCTAGTCTCATGATAATAAATGTAGCCATGTTTCTCTAATGCCTTTAGGCATATGGCAGGTACCTGGCAAGGAGACTTCTAGAGCTAAGGCATTAGAGAGGTTTTCTTGCTCTCCCCCTGGAAGGGACTAATAGGAAGACCCCCCCTCACAGGCAGCACCTGTCAGGCATTTCTGAGCCATGTCAGCTCCAAATTTGCCCTAAGTGCCAAATTCTGATTTCTGTCACACAGATTCTGTCACAGGAAGGGAAGTGATCCTCCCAAGTCAGTGGGGTTTTCTTTAGTTTAATTGTCCTCAGATCATCCACAAAGCTCTCTTAGGAGTGGGTGTACTGTACATTTGGTATATTCCTCTCTCATAAACTCAAAAGCTCTTGCTTATTTTGGTGATTATTTCTCATGTGCAGAGAGGATTAGATGTTAGCTAAAACCAGTTAAGTTTGAAAAAAAGTAAGATTTAGTAATCTCACAGCTAGGTGGATGGCCCCCAGAATGAAATGAAACCACAGGCTGCTTCCATGTGAAGTGTAGTGTGAAAGCCAGGCACCTCACAGCAGAGTTTCAAACTAGCCCTTTGCTAAGGTGAGCACTAAACTCTTGATGGTGTGGTCTTCAGAAAAGGGGATTATTTTCTGGGGTTTTGTTGTGGAAGCTCAGCATCCTATCAGAGCTGGGATTCACCCAGAGAAAGCTGCCTACCTAGGACATAAAATTTTCTTCTCAAAAAGCAGGCACAGAAATGAGCTCTATTTATCCTCTTAATTTTGTCTGGGAAAGGTAAGAGGGGATGCTTCTTCACCCCTGATAATGTTTTAGTTTGTGCTTGGATTGCCACTTTAGAAGTAAATCATGTGAATGTCCCAACTTACTGGATGTCAGGGCATGTTGCAAAGCAGTCTTGGTGTTTGTCAACTGGACTTTAAGGTCTCTGACTACTCTTTGCCATTCAGCCCATGAGATTGGTCTTGAAATTTAACCATTTCTTCCTCCTCCTTTGCCCTAAAAGATATATTGTGGGCATTGGATCAGGTGCAGGACCTTGCATTTGGCTGTGTGGAACCTCATGGCAGAGTTTGTCCAGGTCCCTGTGAATTCCATCTCATCCCTCAGGTGTGTCAGCTGCATCACTCAGCTTCACATTGTCTGTAAACTCACTGTGGGTGCACCTAATCCCACTGCCTGTGTCACTGATGAAACAGTGCTGGTCCCAGTGCAGACCCCTCAGGGACACTGCTCGGCACTGGAGAGACATTTCGGTGGCCTTCCTACCTACCAAGCTCTGTGCAACATCTGGAAACTGAAGACAAGAAGTGCTGAAATCTCAGCTTTCCTGTTTAGAGATTTTCTGGGACATGATATTTCAGGGGCAGAATCCACTAAATAGAACACATTATTTTGGAACTCTATTTTTAGCTTATTTATTTACGACTTGGCAGACTCCTAGTCAGGAGGGGATAACCCTGGCCCTAGTGATAAGTTCTAACAACTACATGTTTATGCACCAGTAGGTATCAGGAGGTCAGTCATAAAAACCTGTCAGTTTGTATTACTTCTCTGTTGACTCTCTATCAAAGCATGAAGGAAATGGGAACTGCCATCTTTCTCTTCCTACCACTGGGTAGTATGTCATGAATTAGATAAAATAAGCTGATTTTTTTTCTTATATTGGTGCAAAATACAGTCCCTTTGAGAACTGGAGGAAAAAAAACAATTAAATTTCTATCTAGTTATTCAGTTGCTGAAGCTGAGATACCACTTTTGCAGGTGAAGGCAATGGAAATGTAGAATACGTGCTGCTTCTGGGCCTTTTTAAAAACACATGAGCAGTACTTTCAGATGCTTGTGAATCTAGTGTTGAATTCTGGTCAGGTGTCCCCTAAGCACATCTGTTTGGATATTAAAGAACTGTTAATTGTTAAGTTATATGCAACAGGGAATTGTGAAACTTGCATCACCTTTAATATGTTCAGGTCGCTTCCTTTTGATACCAACACTCAAATCAAAGAAGCTGAATGAGATAAGAGAATATCAATGATGATCATGGTTTCTTCTCCATATGAGAAATTTATACTCTGTTTAACATCCTGCTTCCAAGTCAGCTTCCAGGTATTTGATATTGATGGCCATGAGAATGAACATACACAGTTAAAATATGTAAACCATTCTGTGCTTCTACCCAAAGCATAGCCAGGCTCTGAAGGATCATGCATTGGCTGAAATGTCATCCTATTGAAGAAGAAAAGAGTTTGGAATTCCCTTTCTTCCATTGCTCATGTTTAAATGCATTTCCTGACACACTTTAACTTCTCTCTGCAACCATGGCTACAATTAGGTTAGACTCCTGTTCTTAAAAAATCCCACACTTTATTGTCAATCTAGAGGACATGAAAGCTTTGATTTCAAGGGGTTTTTTCGATAGGACAAGCTACAGAGTGCAAAGTCTACAGCAGAAGAATAGAGGACTGGGTTATTCTGAGCTTGTATCAGGAAACCAGGTACTATTCAGAGACCTGAAATTCTATCTGTGTGCTCCAAGCACTGCACCATGCAGAACAGACACTGCTGCATCTCACCTCAGGTAGACCCTGTAGATCAGGAAGGTATCCAGGATTATTTTTATCTTTACCTGGGTGGAAAAAATATTTTAATTTTTATAATGAAATGCATATATATATATATATATACATATATATATATATATAATGCATAGTAGTTTTCTTAGAGCTGTTTATGATAGTAGTAGTCAAAGTGGAAAAAAATGTTTCTCTTTATTTTACCATGGGTTTAAGTTACTTTTGAGTTTTTCTCTTTAAAATCTAAAACATGGACACCTTGGAAGTACAAAAAGGATTACTTAATTAAATCTATGAAGTATACCTGGCAAGTGGACATTTTCTAGGAGTGCAAAAAGATCTTTTCAAGTAGGAAATGTAAGTTTTTAGAGCAATGGTTACTTCATACTGCATCACCTTTTCACCCTACATTTCCTAAGGAGACATTTATTATCCCTGACTGCTGTGCCTGTTATCATAGGAGCATTGTGGAACACCATGTTTCCTTTTATGTTTGCAAGGCACTGCTGCTGATGGCCTGATAGGTTAGATATTTCCCTGGGACATTCTTTATTGTGAGACTCACCATGTACAACATAGACTGCACTTTGTTTTCACAACCCATCTTGACCACTGGATTCAGTTGATATCTATCTCTATCTTCATCTATCTATCTGTCTATCTATCTATCTATCTATCTATCTCTCTATCTAATCTATCTATCTATCTATCTTTATCATCTATATATCGATGTGTACCAGCTCACAACCCATAGGGTCTTTCATCTGCTGCATACCACATAATACAGCTGAACATATTCAGTATCTCTGCAGTTTCTAGGCCACATGCCCTGGGCAGTTTGGTGTCAACTCTTTGATTCTAATGAGTGCTTGGAATATTAGCAGAGGAATGAGGAGAGTACTGACAGTGTAATCCTGCTTGTGGTCCCTTCAGATCAAGGTGCATGAGTATTTGCAGGGAGAGACAGGGAAGCTGCTTTGATTCTGTACTTGTTCTGAAAGTCTATTGAGACTTCAGGATGTGAAGGCCTGTGATTGTCAGCTGTACTGGAGAGGGTGGAATCAAGTCAGAAGGAACTCAGTCCAGACCTGACTCCTGCCAGATGCTGAGCCTTTCTGAACAAGTACATTTACAGGAGTCTAAACAAGGAACTGGTTGCTTAATTCAAAATATATTTGATCCTCAGTACACTCCTTTGTCCTTGCTGATATGCCATGAGATATATGGTGGGCTCTGTGCTGACCTGGCAGTTACTGATGGGCTTCTTGAAGCTTTCAAATCTCACATGTGGAGGTTATAAAAAGTTCACACTCATTCTAGAATGCCTCAGGCCAGGGATAACTTGATATGTGATTTTAAGAAACAGATTACCTAATCCAGGAGACACTACTACTGAAGCTGAGAATATCAACAAAAACGTGTGTCCGTTCATCTGGTTTTAGAAAAATAACTTTTACAAATCAGAAAGTAGAACAAGAAAAGAAGAGGGAAAAAAAAAAAGAGTAAGTGATTTTGTTCTAGAGCAGAGAGGTGATCCTTCAGTGTGCCAGACATAAACCAGGTGATTGGAGAAGAACTGATTTAGAGGAGTAGAATCCTAAGAACAGTCTGTACCTGAAGCCAGCACCCTCCAAAGAGCATCTGTGCTATTTTGATATAATATTTTGTTGAAGACCTAGAGAGCGATCCAGCTACAACTAATTTTGTAGGTTCTGACAAAACATGGGGCAAAGAAATACGATAACATCTCATAGTGGTTGTCATTGCTCTAGCAGAAAACAAGGTGCTTGATGTGGATCCATATATTCTGGGCTGAGCTTGACATAAGGTTCTCCTAGTCTAAGAAGGCATTAGCACTGAATCTTTTCTGATTTTCTGTCTCACTTTCAGATGACAGCTCCTCTGGCAGTTAACACATTCCCAGAAATGGGACTGTGTAGTTTCTTGGCTTTGTCAATGCTATTGCTGCCATCTCAGGCTCTTTGGTACTATGAACACAAATCTTTTAGGAAAGCTCTGAAACTGTAGATGCTCTGGGCTTATGGCACTCTAGGGAATCACACTGTAATTAGAAAAAAATCAGGGTTCTGAACATGACCATTGTATATTTTAGTTAGAAATGCACAACTGTAACAAAACAGACAAACTATAGTATGCCCACGGTATATTTTATTGTCAATATATGAGGATTTATATTTTTGAAAATGAGTCTGAGCTGCTCGATAGGTGCACTTCTGAGAGCTCTTGAAGTTATTTCAGTCTCCTCTGCAGCAACTTTGTCCATACTTATCCATGTTATGCAAAACTGTTTACTTTCTTAAAATAGTTTTCTATGTGTTTGAGCTTTCTCACAGATTCATATTCTTTCTGGTTTTAAACATTTTGTATCAACACTGGTAGGTTTTTTTAGGCTGTAGGTACACATATGTCTCTAGATCCTATTCCTTAGTTGGGGAGGAAGGAAACTGCTTTTTCAAAAGCTTTGCTTGTTCTTTGTCAGGAGATGCCTTCACCTGGCAGGCACTGAGGGTAAAAATCTACATCTGCAGTCCAAGGTGTCACTTGGCTCTTTGACTAATGTGAAAATGAAAAATCAGAAAGACCATTAGTCATTTTTTTCACAATGTAGCTTGTTGGCTGGCAGGAACACACCAAGACTTGAGTTTTGAAGCTAATTCACCTTTTCTGTAAGCAAGTTTTCTGAATTGTCACTTTTTTTTGTACTTCTTTATGTACTGCAACTTTACACAGAGAAATTTTGACAGCATTAGAAAACAGGAAAGGCCAAAAACCACTTCTGGCAAACTAAGAAATCTTAACTGAATCAGTTTTACTGATTTAACAGGTCCACAGAGTCTGAAGTGATTGGTTGTAGTTCATAGGAGGCTACTGTTGTAATGAAAAGATGTTTAAAATTTCATTAAATGTTTACAGACCCAGAGGTGAGGCCCCAGTAGATTATCATATACAACATAAAGACATATTAAAAAAAAATAAAAATACTACCTGTTATGAACTTTCAACTGGATGGTATCAGGTCTCAGCTACAAGGATGACCTTAGTGGGTGATTTCCTTGACATACGTAGCTCACACTTGACTTTGCTTACTTTGTTTAAATTTAGATTTATACATTTTTCATGTTTAAGCAGTAGGGTAGCTAGTAAATAGACATTTTTAGTAAGTAATTGCTCATGTTGTTACTAGTTGACTGACAGCAAATGAAATCCTACAAGGATTTTTATCCATACTAGTGGTAGTGATACAGCTAAGTGGCCACTTGGTAGGTGAAAGCTTTGTTTGTCTAGGGTTTTAGCATAATCATTAAATCACAGCTTTCTCTAATTGCTTCAGCTGCAGCCAAACTCAGTTGGATGGGATTCTGAAGCAAATGGAATTCTGTCACATTCAATATCAGTGTTTGCTTTATTAAATAGCATTTCTCTGGGGACCTGCATAGACTTTTGGAGTTTTTAATTTGTTACAGTATGTAGTAGCTGGCTTCTGTAAAGGAATTGTTCACCAAGCTGCAATTTTATTATTACTATTGATGCCTTTTTACTTTAAATGAGGTTGACAAGATAAGAGATGCCATTTAGAAGAAAGCTTTACTTACTTTCCTCAGTGAAGACTGAGTTTTGAAAGGGAGCACTTCTTGGCATGCATAAATTCTCCCATTTCTTTTGAAGTGAAAATTTAAAGTTAATAATTAAAACAAACACACAAACCCACTCTGTTATCACAACCTCTGTGCTTCATTCTCTCTATATTTCTTTCAGTGCCTTTCAGTACAGTATATCCTTTGATTTAGCAACCGTAACAGCCTTGTCAGTGATCTGTTACACTGTTCTACAATATTATAGCAGCAATAACAGTAAAAGTTTTGGTTCTAAGTAGATTTTTCATGGCGAGCAGGCAATTCAGACATCTCCATTTGAATCAGAATTTTAATTTGTAAGTGCAAATGTCAGTTTAAAAAGTGCACTGCCTTGTGCTTCTCACCACGAAAACTTGAAAACTGTTGTGTACACTGAGAATATGCAGGTGTCTGGAGCCCAGCTCATCCTCACTTTGTCAAAGCAACCTCAACTCCTGATTATGTTCCTTCCTTAGTCAGACGTGGCTGTACCTGCCCAGTAGTGAGTTTATCTGTTGAGAAGGGTAGGGCTGCCCCACAGAAACACAGCAGCTGAGTGATCTGAGGGTCACAGGATAACGCATGAGAAATGTCAGTATTTTATATGTGATGTTTTGACCTAGGATTTCCTTCTATTTCAGATTACCCAGGACATAGGAAGACATATTCTGTCTCTAGTTTAATTGTATTTTTGGATAGGAATTTTGTATCCAAATACAGTATGTAATTAAAAAAAAAAAAAAAAAAAAGGTCTAGAGGGCCTTTATTTGCAACTGTTGCTAGCTGGGGAGTAAAGTTAGCAAGCCAAGCAAATAATCACATCTTCTTCATTTAAAGTATTTCATACTGGCAGAAGTCTTTAACCAGTTCTCCAACTTCTGTCTGCCACTTGGAGCTTTTTATATGAAACAGCAGGAACCTGGCAGCCTGGAGATCTTTGAGAATTGCGAGCAGAAATCTTGAACATCATTTATAGGTTTTCCTGCCAAGACTGTAAAAATCTAGACAAAGTAGATACAGTTGTTTCATCCAGCTTTTCACGTATTTTTGTCCTTCACTAAGCTCTCAAAGCCTCAACCAGTTTTCTTTCTGATTTTTAAATTCTTGGTAGATGTATAGAATAGGATTTATCTTACCTACCTTTATCCCTAAAAAAGTTACATGGCTAGACTGAACCATTCTCTAGGCTCCCTCTACAGACAGTGAAGAGACAGAGATCTGCAGGAGGCTTTTTATCTCACATGAATTTAGACAACTCTCTTGGGGTGAGATGAATCCCAGCCCTGTTGTCACCCTCTAGCTTTGATTCAGCAAATGTAACAAGTTCCATTTCCATGCTGGGATTTGGAGCCTTGCACAGAATATTCCAACATCTGATTTCCACTTAATTTAATGGAAAATGAATGCATAAGTCTTTTAATTAGCTTTGAAAATCTCTGCCTTAATGTTTGATTAAGTTTGAATGCACATGTGTTTGTATATTTAAAAATTGCAAGCGATAAATTTGGCTGCATTATTTTCAAATACCTGAGCATCTGATAACTGCAGTTGATCAGTGGTTCAAATGGCCACTCCAGGTGATACTATGCTGTACTTTTGAAAACTGGAACAAGTAAATAGAGTCTGAAATATAGGCTTAGTAACTTAATACCTCAACACTGTCTTTTTTCTTATTTCTTAAGTAGTATTTAGATTCTGAAACACCTTTAACACAGATATTTGTGGATAGAGTAACATCACCACCTGACAAAAATGACTGTGATTAGCAGTCCTCATAAGTACAGAATGCACATGGGAATTAACTTGGAGTGTAGTTTTGCTATAAAAAAAGAAGTAATCCTTTAAAATTATTGCAAGAGTGGGGCTTCTGATATGGGTTGAATAAAAAATGTGAATGAACTTTTAATGGACATAATTTGCAGGTCACTGTAATGATTTTGTGAAATCATCTGATAATTACCACAGTGGTTTTTTTGTTGGTTTTTTTTTTCTTTTTTTTTTTTTTTTTGCTTAAAGAATATGCACTGTTTATGTAGCAAAGATATAGGGGGGTTTTTCTATTACCTATACATAACAAAGAACTCATATTTATGCTTCACCGTTGCTTCTTGCCAAAATTTCTATAAGGTGCCATAATGTTTACTTCTCTGTACTGTCTGGAATTATGCAGTGCTTTTACAATTTCTTTGGGTGATGCCTGGACACCCAAAACCACAGTGATATGATTAAACAATTACATGCAGCAATATATAATTTAAAGTGTAGATATGGTTGCAAATTTTAAAAAGAATGGTTTCTTTCTTAATTACTTTCTCTTTTTCTGACTAGTTGCTAAATTAAATTTTTGTGCATGAGATTACCTGTCCTCCATAGGAGATGGGACATACAATATACTTGATCTTTTCCACTTCCTGTACCTTCCCAAGAAATAACTGCTCTTTTGTTAGAGCTGTCCATAATTTTGATATGCTCTTACCTGGTTGCAAATCTTAATAGGAAGTCATAATTTTGAGTTAATTAGACTTGCAGACTAGCAAAAGCATAGGTGAATCTCAGCTCAGCAAAACATTTAAGCATATCCTTAATTTTAAAAATCTCTTGCTGAGTCTTAGCAAGAGTTTTCTCAAAGTCCTGTAGGATAAAGTTGTGCTAGAGCTGTGTATAATGATCTGGGCTGGAGGGGACCTTAAAGATCATCTGCTTCCAAATCCCCTGCCACAGGCAGGGCACTTTTACTCGACCACATTGCTCAGAGCTCCAGCCAGCCTGGCCTTGAACACTGCCAGGGATGGGCCATCCACAGCTTCTCTGGGCAACCTGTGCCAGTGCCTCACCACCCTCACAGTGCTAATTAAAACCTGCTGTCTTTCAGTTTGGAGCCATTTCCCCTTGTCCTATCACTACATAACCTTGTAAATAATCCCTCTCAGGCTTTCTTTCTGTATATAGAGATATGTGTCTCCTTCTCTATATGTCTTTTCAATCCATATAATCTTTTCTTATGATAAAATCAACTCTTTGTAGCTGCATTACCTAGCCCTTTCACTATTTGATACTTCTGCAAGACTCTGGAATGTAACTGGGAGGATGGTTTGTCTTACCTGTGTCTCTCTTTCCCACCTAGATCACCAGATTCACACAAGGATAAGGAAAAATACATAGCAGAATAAGTTTTTTAACTCAGCTGAAGAGCCACTTATGACCTCTCAAAGTACAGTCTGTTGGATCATAGTTTAGACTGCAGTTCTTCCGAATCAGGGACCTCTGAAGGTCCCAGCTTTGTACTTGTCTCCAATACACGAGGTGCTTTTGTGAGACTTCAGTAATCCAAGAGGTGGGGAGAGTCCAGTGTGGAATGGAGGTGTCAAGGACTGTCTTCATCGTGTTCCAATGTAGTATTTAGATGCTGTTAGTAATAATTTTATTTTCACTGTAATAAATGATAACGGGATTTGTGTTCACTAAATTTTAGAGCCTTGGGAGTTGGTGCAGTTGGATAGATAGACCTAGAGAGACTCATTTAGTAATCTTGCTGGGAATATGAGTTTTTTTCTGTGCCCTAGTGACACATAATATTTGATGCTCTATATTCACTCATGGCAATACTAGTTATTGCCTTTTCATTCGGATAGATGGCATAGCAGCTTCCATTTACTCATAGAGATGGAAGTAAACAAGGTAAAAAAGAAACCAGGTCAAAATGTCAGAATAAAATAAGAACATTTGTATGGCTGACAGTAGTACATTAGATAATAGACGCACTTAATATTCCATCTCTATAAACTATTCTCAAAGGCAGAGGCTGTGGGGTATTCTCTGGAAGAATAGAGAAATGTTACTGTGGTTCATTTTTGATAAACACAAAACTCAGGTCTGTGATTTGTCTGGAATGATCATGGATTGAGAATACTACTAAGAAAATCTATTACTGTTTCCAGCCAGCCAGAGATATTTTCATGCCTATTGAAAAAAGAGCTAAAATTTAAAACAATTTTGAATATGGATTTAGTATGCGCTGTATATATACCAAGTACTAACAGATAATCTGCTGTGGGTGGAAGTGTATAGCTCTGTAAAAACTGCACAATTTGGTTGTTAATGCCCAGTCTTTTTGTTCTCGCAGCCAGAATATAGGTCTTCTCCTTAGAGACCAAGTGCAATCTTATCCCATATATTTTAAAAGGACAAAAGAGCATCTTCTGCTGGTCAGCGATGATATTGCTGTGAAATCTCAAGGATGGTGCCACGTTGGCAGTAAGGAATTGGCAGTGGGGTGTGTCTTAAGCCCAGCTTCACTGCTCTTTTTCCCCCTTTCTTTCTCCTATCCATTCTTGTGCACAAGTTTCAGGAATGGAAATAATGAATTCAAATTAAAGAAGCCAGTGAAATGACACATTTCACAAGTTAACTCCTTCTGCTCCGTACTGCTTACAGACAAGTATTAAACTGCAGTCTCCTGACTGCTGCAGGTGAATAGTCAAACCTGTAGAGAGTGGATATTTAAGAATTCATTTCTCTTTTGTCCACAAGCTTCAGTAAAATTTAAAGACTGACAAATAATAGGTTTTAGACCAGGCATTCTTCTCTGATTCTGTTATTAGACTGAGCTAGGTATGTCTCTGTCTTATCCTTTCCTGACAACTTAAGTTAAAAATCTCTGTAATTTTAAGCACTACAATTTTAAACGGATATCCAAATTGTTATACATGTAGCATCTGTGTAGATGGAAAAATCAGGTGGCTTAGATGTAGTGGAATAACTGCTCTTATAGAGCTGTGTGTAGACTGGTCTTGCTATTTGCCAGCCTAGTGAGTATTTCCCACAAATACTCTAACAAAAGGTACCTAATTTGGGCATATGTTACTGGAAAGGGTCAACCATCCTTCTGAACACAAGAAAAATATTAGTTGTCCTTATTTCAGTGTCAGTATGTTTCAGTTAATCTGAACCTCTGGTAAAATTTCCCAGTGTGGACTTGCTATTTGTGACATAAAAGTGACATTATCTCAAAGCTGTATATCTGCAAAGCTGAGTTTATGGCCAGTGTCATTACAGCACAGTGTTTTTGCTAAAATTATGCTGATTCTCATCTGCCTGGGTTCAGAGTACAACAAGAAAATGGCATGGATCAATTTGCGTATTTTGCAAAGCCTCTCTCTTTTTCTGTTTTATTTGTTTGTTTCTCCCATTTGTATCTGAAATCAAATAATTCATGTTTGATTTTCTGTTGCCTGATATTGTACTGATTTACAGGCAATAAAAATAGGATCCTTGATATATTAGGCATTTCCAGTGAATGTGTAAGAGTATCTCCCTATTATGGGCCTTTCCCTGGAATTCCTTTGGATTTTTAAACCTACTCCAGATTTACATGAGAAACAGAGATGTTGCCCCCATTTTGCACCCCAGTCAGTCTCTCTGAGGAGGTATTGCTGTGGGGATCTGTTGCATGACTGTATTTTGCCTTTTCAATAAAACAGAAACTTGGTGTTGCTTCTTTACTGTACAATTGAAGATAAGTTCCTAAGTGGAATGTAAACAATAGTTCAATTAATTATTAAGTGAGCTGGAGAGACTGATATGTTTTGGGCATTGAGCGGAGTTTTGGCAAGAAGTTGCAAGTGTATAATGGAACAGAAAACTACTTATGACCAAAGCCAAGTCTTAAAATCTTTTAGCCAGTTTTACTACACATTGTTTGAGAGATGGAATCCAGCCACACTAGTAAGTGGAGTAAAAGAAAGCAACACCATTAAAACTGTGAATATGTGTGAAATAACAAATGGAAGGAATAGAGTCAGGCATTCCTGGCAGGGAAAGGGAGATGGAGATTCTGTAAAATACCACTAGGTGCCAGATTAAAGGTATATTTAATTCTGTGTAAACTATGCTTTATGTTTGAAATAAAATAAATGAGACAGAATAACAAATGGAAAAGCAATGGAAGAGGTTCTTAAAAACTAGCCCTGAGTAACCAGGTTGGTCCTCTTTCTCAAGTACTTTTCCTAACTATAGGTACTATATTAGCAGGGATACTGGGAAAATAGAAAAGGTTTGCATCTTCTTGTATAACAGACAGCCATATACGGGTTTCCCACCTACATACGTGTGAGCATTTCACTCTTCCACTCTGTTCATACTGTTTCCAGGAAAACCAATCTAGGACTCAGTGTCTGTAGTCCATACTGAATGTATACAAATAACAAAAAGCCCTATGCCAGATTATAAAACCATTGTGCTTTGTAGGGCCAGACCTACAGATGAGTACTCAAATTTCCAAATCTACACAATTAAGATATATAGATCCCTATTAATTTGTTACTCATTTGCAATTTGTATCAGAATCTTAAATATGTTAGGTAGAGACAATATTGGTCTAATTTAGAACTACAGGGGGAAAATATTGGTTTCTTATATTTGGACATTTTATTTTTCATGGTTTTTCTGTCTGCTTTGAGTATAAACGTCAATGTCAGATTTTTTTTTTTAGTACTTGTGAGTTTTGTAATCTGTAATAGCTGTGGAGTTTTTCCAGGTGTATTTAATGGCATAATCTTATCCTGAACTGCATTTTGAAAGCTCAAGTCTAGTTTAATTTGCTGGGAACAGGAGGAGGGAAGGAATGCCGTTCTTTCCTTAGGGAGATAGCAGTTCCTTGTGCAACATTAACTTAAAAGAATATGAGACACATATACGTTGCCAACAGGAATGTAGATGTATAGAGTTCTGAAAATAGTAAGTGTCAATAGGGAAGGGTTGCAGATGCCAGAAGAAAAATGTAAGCTCCCAAGTGCACACTCTCTTTTTATTTTTGCCTTGTCCAATGCCAAGATTGATGTTTAAAATTCAGGTTTTCCCTAAAAAGTGATTATTAAAAAAAATCTGACTTCAGAACAGATGTGTTTCCTGTGTGTATTCAGAATTGTATTTATTTGTTTCCGTTACTCTGTTTGAATATACTATTTTCACCTGTTGGACATGTGCAGCCAAAAGCAGTGTGAGGGAGAAACCAAATTCAGGTTCTCACTGGGCATGAGCTGTGGAGCTGCTGTACAGGGGAGGCTCTGCCAGAGGCTCATGGGCAGCAGGATCTCCATACCCACTCCTCTTGGGAACACAGCAATTGTGCTCTGCAGCTCTTTTCCCTCTGCAAAACACTAGCCTAGAAATCTGTAACAGGGCATTAATCCACTTAACCTGCAATGGCAGCAAACTGAGCCAATTATTACTTCTTCTGTCTGTGTTAGCCACCAAGGACAAGCGTTCACTCTTCTTTATAGCAATCTTTTCATATAGTTGAGGACTGACATCATGTTCCCTGTGAGTTTCTTCTGTCTTATACAAAACACAGCTAGATCCTTCTACCTTTCTTCCTCTGAGTCTTTTTGGGTTGGTTGGTTTGTTTGCATGTGAATTTAAACTCATTGATTGCTGTGGTTCTCAGCTAATTCCTTTAAGAGTGGATGGCCCAGACTTGGCCATAGTACTCCACAAGTGGACAGACTATTCCAGTTGAAGTCTTTCCAGAGATGTGTTTGCTGGAGTGGAAGGGTATTGTATCTAAGACGTTTGCCTTATTTCCAAGAGCAATTGGTTGCTGACATATTTGCTTCATGATCTGGACCATTTTCTACAGTACTGCTTAGTCAGTTATTCCCCATTTTGTTTTTGTTCTTTTGTCACCTGACTTTATTGAATTTCACCTTCATTCCACATCATTTCTCCAATCTGTCAAAATCATTTTGAATTCCACTTCTGTCCTGCAAGGTATCTGCATCCTTTAAAGTGTGATTTCATGTACTGGCTTTTTATGTCAGTCCATTCTGCCTTCCAAGTCATTAAAGAAAAAAAAAAGAATTTGGAGGAAATGCCATAGTCTCAGTTGGCCTCATATTCCAGTTGCAAGATCTATCACAGGCAAGTGGAAAAGCCTCATTTAGCTTGCAGACTCTTAATCATGTAAGTGTGTAAGGTGTAAAGAAGAACCCAGCTTGACTCTCAGATCACACAGTGAACATACGGGACTTTTAGATGGAGGGGGAAAAAGAACATTGTACTTAAAATCTGATTACCTTTGCCAAAGAAAATCAGAGTCAGGAAAAAATATTGAAACAGTAGGATTCCATTTACTTGGAGACCCTATTCAGAGTTGAGCCATGCTTCAAATTACAAATAATACCAGGGGTGGAGGGGATCAGAGGGAACAATGACAGTTGTTGGAAGAAGTCGTTTTGCTGCTTGGGTACCTGGCCACAGCAGCACAGCATCTTCACTCCTGACCCAACTTGTGGCTGTGTCTGCCCTCTTCTCTCCTGTGACCTATTCCTTAAATTTATTTTAATACAAAATATTTTTAGAGAAATAATATTTTTTTGGTTATGTTTAGGCCATTATTTCAGTGTTTGAGCATGTGAGTGCACTATGTGAAAGGGAGGTTGCCATGGTAATTTCTCATTATTGTTGAATAGAAAAATAATTACTCTGGCGAAATCCCCCATAACCTGTCAAAGCATAAGTTAAAGATGCCTGAGGGCAGTCTTGCCTTCACCATCCCCATTTTGCAAAAAAAAAAAAAAAAAAAAAAAAAAAAAAAAATTTTAAAAATAAAAAGAAAAAAAAAGGGTTTTTTTAATAACTGGATCCTATTTTGGTTTGGCTGGGGACACCTCATTGGGTTTTGTTCACATTTGTATTTGAGAGTAGGTGGGCCCACCTGTGACAAGGGTGGGACAGAAAATTAATCCAAGAGAGTATTTCAAAGGTTGACAGGATTTATATACTCTTTTTTAAGGTCGAGTTTTCTTTCTGGGGTGGGGTATTGCATTTTATATTTTTCTTTCTTCCTCACCTAAAATATGCAAAAGCTTAAGATAAAGACTTTGGACTGTGTTCAAACTGTGAGAGAGTCTGGATATTTCATCCAGCCAGGGAGGGAATCCACAGTAATTCCATTTCCACATTCTTCTTGCTTTCAAGACTTCTTGGGAGCCCGTGTGAGTGCAGATATGTGTGGTTTTGAGGAGAGGCCCTGCACTTTCCCTACTCTTCTCTATCTTTCCCACATGCAGTTAAGTCCGGCTATGCCATGCTGTCCTTTCTGTTCCCATGTCATTGGATGCACAGGTGTAGCTCCAGTGATACTCTACTACATTAACAAGAGCTGCAAATGTGGTGTGTGGCATTGCTGAAATTATTCCCTCCACTCTTCCTTCCCTTTGACAAGTATGTCCAAAAGGTTCAATGGTTCTGCAGCCTCTCTTTAGCCAAAGGCAGAGTGGGAGCTCATAGCTGCTTGTTGGACAATGCACTCTTGTTTGGGCTTGTAATGCAACCCCCAGGCTGTGCTGAGTGCAGGGCCCTGTGCAGAAGTGTGGTGAACACCTGTGAGTGTTTCATGCCTAACACTGTGTATTCCATGCTTACCTCTGTGTACTCCATGCCTAACACTGTCTATTCCATGCTTACCTCTGTGTATTCCATGCCTAACACGGTGTGTTCCATGCTTACTGTTGTGGCTGCTTGGCTACTCAACACAGCAGTGTTTGCACATGGGAGCACTCATCAGGTTTACAGCAGGAAAGAACAACAGCTCTCTGTGACAGCAGATTTCTGAGATGTGGGGACAGCTTTGATACCTCTCTGTGTGACTGAATGGCAGGGCTGTATGATCCTGTCACTGCCAGGTTGGATGAGCCTTGGCAGGGAAAGTGTATTACAGGCTCTGACTCAGACAAGAAGTCTCTCTAGGGTCTCTGGAAGGAACCAGATTGTTAAAACCTGTCCTTACCATTTCTCCATTGGATGCTTGACAAAAACTCAAAGTGAAATTGAGAGGGAGGAAGTATACCTTGCTTAACATTTTGGAGTGAAATCCAAAAGTAACATCATCAGGAAATACAGCAGCAGAACTAAAATCCCCAGATTGCTCTGCATGTGTACATAATGAATATGATAGATGCATATTTTCTTTTAAATTGGTATTCTATCTCAGGATCTTTTTCCTGTGAAGCAAACTTTTGTTTGCTTCATCTCTGGCTTAGATCTATATTGCTCAGGCATTAAGAAGTGCTCAGACCTCACTCTGCTGAGTGAACCTGGCCTTGCTCACTGGAAAGGAAGGTGCTGTGAGTGGGATAGAGTGGAGTACAGCCAGGGCATCTTCAGAAGTGTATTTCCAGCTTTGTTACTGACCTTGTGTGCTACAAGTCTTGGGGCCTCAAAGGAGCAGAAGAGACTGAACCAAAAATTTCTAATCCAGCTATTAAATATATCCATAGATTTTGAACGAAACATGTGGTGGGTTTTGTGTTGCCCAACTTCTGTAAAACCCTTGCAAGCTAGACCACTTGCTCAGGCGCTAGACATTGAAGTTTGGGTGCTTGTTGTTGATCATCCAGGTCTGAAAATGCCTGGTTCAATTGTTAAAGTCAAGAAACTACCTATAGTGCTGTGTTAGTATGTGTTTTACATTGTTCACTGTTTTAATAATTGCCCTGCTCCAGCTATGTGTATTACTGTAAGTCTAAGTATGCACAAGTCATCTTAACATTTTTTTTTTTTCACTTATTGTATCACACTTAAAAGTAAAGATTTCTCACAACAATTACATTTGAGTAACTAGCTGGTATTTAATCAACCTGAAGTATTGTATTTATATTAAATGCACTGGAGTAGAATGGCCATTATATTTAGTTTCTAAATAATTTTCTTGTCATCTTGTGCTGATGATGAGGTTATGTAGCATTATAGAATTAAGTACTGAAGGATTTTTCATTACCAGGACCAAGCATTTGAGACACATAGCCCAGAAAAGGAGGGAAAACTCATAATTGCTTTATTTGCCATTGATTTATAAAACTATATCTAACATTTAGAGAAAAAATGTTATGGAAAAGTTTTTACATATTTAGTATGCTGGATTAAATGAAAGTTTATTGTACAGTAAATTAAGCGTTTCAGGTTTTTTTCCTAAATTAGAACTAGAACTTTATCTAGGAAAAATTAGTTTGAAATATCATATAGACATCTGTACCCCAAAACCACAAGTGAAGGAGCCAAACTAGGTGTGATCCTGTTGAATTTCTTTTACAACAGATAAACATATTTTCATTTTGCCTCCTGTTAAGTGAATGATCTGTTGCTTCCTAGGATAGTGACAACCTCTGGTGGGATGCCTTTGCAACTGAATTTTTTGAAGATGATGCAACCTTAACACTTTCATTTTGTTTGGAAGATGGACCAAAGCGATACAGTAAGAAATGTATATTTTTTGTTCTAATGTTAAGTATGAGTTTCTAAAAACAGTTTATCTGTACAAGACAGACGCAACCCTGGCAATGACACAGTCACTTGTGTATATTCAGTGACTATTAAGTTACATTAAAGAATTCCATGAATTGGGAATCAATTTTTTTATGGAATTCCTCTGAGTTTTATTACATGAAAATAAATTATTTCCTAGTGGAATGAAGCAAATGATAAAATACAATCTTTGGATTTTTTTTTTAATGTGCTTTGTGGCTGTGCTTGCACTCTTTGGTAATTTGTCTTCTGCAAAAATTCAAGTGTTGAGTCTTGTTCACAGAAAGGGAACTTCATAGCAAATATCAGTATTATTGCTGGAAGGGCTTCCAAAATTAAAGAGGGATCAGAAAAACAACAAAATAAAATCTCTGTCCTTGCTGATGTAGATAAGTGTTATTCCATCAACAGTGTGGATCTGTGCTGCTTGCCCACATTAAGGATCAGACTTGGATGCTGTCTGAGCAGCAGTGGAAGCCTGGAATACTCTCCACTGAGCACTAAGTGAAAGCTTGAATAAAAGTGAAGCCGTGAATAAATCTGATGGCATTGGAATCCATTGCCTGTACACGCTGAGCAGCAAAAAGGGATAAAATTCATCGAATAAATTGTTTGAAGTGAATAATTCACTCAGCTTTAGCACCAAGCAACAGAGAGGGAAGTAAATATTGAAAAACTGCACTGCCAATTGTTTGACTCCATTCAGAGTGACCCCTGCTTCATGGTGACAGATTGTGCTCTCTATTTAATGTTCTGAATCTTGTGAGGTTCTTCTTTTTCATGAGAGTGACTGATTGTCAGCCTATCACTCACATACTTGTAATTCCTATTATCAATTATCTCAGGTATTTATTTGACAAGTGTTACCTTCTTCTGGAGAAAAAATAACAACCACTTAGAATGCACGTTTCTGGGATTAGTGTTGACAGAATTACAGTTTCTTCCTTTTCAAAGCAAGTGATAACTCTCTAAAGGTCCTCAAATTACAGCCTATAGCAACGCTGGTAACAGCTGATCTGTCCTGATTAGGTTGAGTCAACTTGTCAGATATCAGATTTGCTAGTTGTGTTATCAGTCCAGAAGGCACAGATACATCAGCAAAAAAGCAATTAATGTCCAGTTAGATCAGAGGGAGTTGTGATTCTGGAAAACAGTGCTGCATATGAAAGAATTTGTCAACGTGTAAAATACTCCTGTTGTCACAAATGCTTGATAATGGTTGCATTGTCTGTAACTGGGACAGTTTGGCATGAGGTAATACTGGGATTCTTAGCATTGTTGCTGATAAGAATGATTGAAAGATTGAGTTACTGTAGTCATGCTTTTAAAAGTGACTAGTACACAAAATTTTTCCTCTAGTTTTAATTTCTGACCTCTGCACAAGATTGGTTTATTCTCAGCATCTGGAATTGAAGCTCTGCATTTAAGGCTCTTTGCTGGTAATTAATGTTTCCTTTCCTTTGTTAGTTGATATTTAGTAAGTAGTGAATAGTTAATAGTAAGTCAGTAGTTACTGAACTACAGTATTAGTGATGCTTTTTGACATGAGCAGTATTCTAACTCAGTGAAACTGAAGAGCATGCTTGTGGCTGTTCCAGTTTGAGACTTCCATTGCCTTCTGAGAAGGCTTTAAGAGGAGTCTTGAGGCCTCTGTGCTGTCCAGGTCCCTGCTTGGGGACACCTTTGGCATTGCTTGTGGTGGCTGCAGAGTGAAAGTTACATGCTAAGAGTAGCTCTCTCTTCCTAGTTGGGAACTTTGTGTCCAAAACCATGACCAGGAATTGAGAACAGAGAAGTCTGCTCCCCTTACAGGTCTGTTTTGCTTGTCCAAGCCATGCTCAGGCTCTGCTGTTCTCTTATGAGTACCCTTGGCAACTCCCAAGAACCACAGTGACACCCAGAACTTCCATTCCAAGCTGGTGGAATTGCTGACCAGGGGCTGTGGCTCCTGTTAGGAGCCCATGGCACATGGTTGCAGCACCGAACATGGGGTTCTGAAAGCAGTGAAGCAAAATCGCCCTTTTCTTCATCTGTGCTGTCTCCAGCAAGACACCTGCCTCCTTGCCTAGTGTGTATGCTCTTTAGGATGGAGAGGGCATTAAACACATTGGAACTGGCAGAGAGGAAAGAGAAAAGACAAATTGTTTGTTCTTACTCTTGCATGCGCAGACAGTAATGGAGGGAACCAAGATAAGACCCAGGAAAAGAGAAAAAGGCATCCTTTGAGAAGTTGTTTATAAAGCTGAAAGTGATGAAAGATGCCAACCTCTTGCCTTTGCTCTAGGATTCAGGTCAAAATTGCCTGCCTTTGTCTTGCTTCAGCCTGTGAGAGTTTGCTGACATCTCTGGCATTGGTTGTGGCCACCACCTTATTTTTTTTTTCCTTTAGGCAATGTTTTCCCTCTTCTGAGAACTAAAATATTCTCTTTTGGAGCAAACAAATTCAAAAAACCCCATTGCATGTGTGCGTGTGTGGAAAGGACAAAACTTTTTTGCTGTCCGTGGCCTCATTTTCTCCGGGTTATGGCAATTCCCAGTCCATTTCCCTCCTTCTTCTCAGGGGCTATTTAGCCCTTGTGCTAAGCCATCAGAGACGTGAAGAAGCACACTGTTTTGCCCCAGGTTCCTTCTTCAAAGCCCCTCGAGAATGTTGTGGGAGGCTGCTGGGCACTGATCTTGAGTTCAGTTCCCAAATTTCTTTGGGGCTTTTTTCTCTTGGTTGCTGTAAACTTTTTCTTTCTGTGAGTTTCATATCATAGCCTGTTTCCCAGCTGGCTCTCTCTGCCCTCTGCTCTTACCTGAACAGTCCAACTCCACGGCCAATGCAAATGTTTAGAGCAGGCCTGTAAATCAGTGTTTGTGTAAATGGTAGAAGATTTAAAAAAAAAAAACAAAAAACAAAAACCAAAACACTTTTATTTGCCTCTCTTTCTGGTTTAACTTTAATATACAGTTTTGTCCAAGAGATTATAAGGGTTGTGAACTGAACTTTTTTTTTGTTGTCTCAGAAAACAAAGTTGCTTATTTATTTTCGTGGCTCAAAACTGCAGCTTTATGAAGAACGCAAAATATTTTTAGGTGTTTCATTCATATTACCATGTTTCACAGCTCTCCTCTCTATACTGAGAAAAGCAGTTTTCTTCCCTTTGCTGTTCTCAATGTTTCTCTTCAACTGTCAGCTCTGAGATGCTTTCATTTGTAGGGAAAAATAGATATGGTTCAAAATGGGGATTTTAAGTCACTGGGTTATGTTTACTTTGCTTCACATCAGGCAACACTATGAATTGATACTCGAGCTAGCTTTAAATGTCCCTGTATCTGTATGGCACAGCATGTAAAAATACTTACTTATGCCCTGGGAAGAGCAGAGGTTTGTTAGTTCAGTGATCCACCTGCTTTAATTAATTTGATTGCCAGGTTTGTTAGACCTAGACCTAGTTATCTGTGCAGAACAATATTCTGCCTTGGATAGATGTGACTTGAAAGCCCAGCTTAACTTTTTCATGCAGAGATTCTGTGTCAGACCAGAAATAGCTGCTGTGCCCATCTTTACAGCTCCTTTTGTCTTTCTTCAGTATTTGATTTCTGTACATGCAAGAACTTTACCTTCTGCAATCCTTTCTCCCTGGCACAGCATTCCAGAAAGGAGATACTATCTTCTTTCAAACAGACACTGAAAATATGTGTTTCTCATACTTGCTTGTACCCCTCAGCTATTCTTTTGGTCTGAACCCTACTTATATTACTGAATTCTGTGTTGAAATTTTAATGAAAATGCTGCAGAAAATAAAGATATATTTTAAGTTAACAAAGGTGTAAATTATGCATTTCTCTTGTCTGGCTTTTCAGGGTAGCTTGGCTACCCTGAGATGGAGAGAAACCTCATGCATCCAATTCCAATGCGAAAAGACAAGGAAAGATTCCCAAAAGTAGAGATGCTACCTGTCTTACACTGCACTGAATTATAGTCAACAGAAACTAGGACGTAAACACATGAAGTTCACTCTACAGTGAGAGCAAAAAGAAATTTGCTTTAATATATTATGCCCTGATTTGTTTGTTCAAGAAATAAATAGGATTTAAACAAAACAGAAAAAAAAGAAAATATGCCTAATGACGCAGAATTTTTGTTTCCTTGTTGTGGATAAAGCATTCATTTCCCGTTAAGAGGCTTCTATCCCTGTAAAAGAGTAAATACTAGACTCTGATCCATTGTTGCCCAGGTTCTTTGTTTCTCAGAGACAAAATATTTCCCGAACAGATAAGAGAAACAAGTTTGATTGACAGCTCTTAGCAGAGTCTCATCAGCTGCTGTGCTGACAGCCTGGTGATGCGCACTGTGCTGATGTGGTAGGGACTGACAGGTGATTGACAGCCCAAGACTGGGGAGACAGGGAAGATGAAGCATGCTCAGTAAGAATAATGTGCAGTGTTTATGCAGCACTGCAGAGAATAGGAGCTAGAAAGTTAACTCTTTCAGGGAAAGTGCTATTTTAATGCATAATGAATGCAGTTGCCACTGTACAGAAAATTAGAGCTTGTCTACGTTTCTCTTCTGTTCACTAAATGATTTCTGTCCATGAAGGAACTATAATACTGTGAGGAAGCAAAAGCATGAGCTATTACATTTGTAGCTGTAAAAAAATTTCATGTGTGGTAGATATGATGGAGTCCTCAAAATGGATTTATTTAAGCTTATAGATGTAGAATATATTGAGAATTTCAGGCACTTTTTATAGGCTTTCATCACCCAATTTTTATATGGCATTGCATAATGTTACACAGTAGAAATTTCAAAAGGAACAATTTGAGCTCTTTGCTCTCTCTATCCTTAGGAAAATATAGTGATTTCAGTTTTATTGTTGCTCTGAATCTGTAGCTGATAATTGAATATGTATTTTCTGTTATAATTTCTACTGCAGTTTGTGTTTGGAATGTACAAGGTAACTATACCATGCTTTGCATTTTATGCCCTTTTTTTTTCATTTTCTCTACTTGGCTCATGAATCCTGTTTGATTTTTTTTTTTTTTCCATTTCTAGATAGAAAAGAAAAGAAAGAGAAAGAAAGGAAGAGTGAGCTAGAAAGTAGAAGGAAGGAAGGAAGGAAGGAAGGAAGGAAGGAAGGAAGGAAGGAAGGGAGGAAGGGAGGAAGGGAGGAAGGGAGGGAGGGAGGGGTTTTTACTGGGCAATAGTTTCAGAAAGAGCTTTGGGCCAAGCTGCAAAATCAACAACTTTGAAGTGCTTATCTAAGTTTTTCTGTGTGCCTTTAGAATATATTGCATGAGTGCATTTTAGACTTTACTACAAATTATTCAAAGGAAGCTGCAACAGATTCATTGTGAATTTTTCCCTGTTTCTATAACCTGTGCAATGCAGGTAACTTTATAGCCCATTATTGAAAAAAAATTGCAGGGGTTAATGGTGAGAAGCTACATCTAGTGGGTATTTCTTATAAGCATAGTTTGGGAATAAACAGGGAAAGTTCATTACACATTACCCACTTGCATAACTATTTTCAAAAAGATGGTTTGAGGGGCCAGCATGCTACATTATCACCCCAGGTTTCTCTAAAACTCTCATCTTGCTTCTCTCCTATAAGTCTTAGAGAGAAAATTAAATTTGCCTAGAGAAAGATTGTTTTATTTCCGGGAACATCTTCTTTCTTTTTCCTTTTATTTTTTTCCCAAGAAATCACAGTCATTAAACATCATTTGAGCTTTCAGGTACAACACAGTAAATTGGCTTTGTGAGACAGCTTATTCTGTGTGACTCCCTGGTATTCATCTTTATATACCACTATTCTAGTTTTGGGTTTTTTCTAAGTTTCTTGGCAATAGTTTTGAATTTAATTTCAGAAGATAGGTAAAAATTTCATTAAAATCAGATGTAAAAGGTCCACAATTGCCTGGATCACTACTAGCTGCTCCATCCTCCAGCTAATGATTTCTAATTAACAATTGCTTCCTAAAATTGATGTTTTAAATAGTTCTCAATTCATTTTATATATACTCTATCAGAATTGTATATTAATAAACTTTAGTAAGAATATAAGTAATGCACTAGAAAGTTTAATGCTTTACAGGTGTCTAAGTGTATTACAGCCATACACTTATCTTTATCACCCAAACTTTTGTAAGCTCATCAAAGAATAAAATGAGATTTGTTTGACAAGAGCTATTTTGCATAAACCCATGTTGACTGGCATTAATTACATCCCTTTCACTTCAATCTTTGTCAGTTAAATCCTGTATAATTTTTTTCACTATTTTGTCTGGATTGATATCAAGCAAGTGTATTATGTTATGCTGTTCCCTGACTCTATAGTGTCCCTTAAATATCAGCTGAGCAGTAGCGGATTTTTAAAATTCCCCCAGTAGTTCTTTTATTTCTTTAATTAATATTTTATAGCACCAGATAGAAATGTGAAAAAAAACCCTTAGAACTGCTAATTTCAAAACATTTACTTCTCATAGATGCTATTTAAGATCCATCTTAGTTGCCAGTGGACTAGAAGGCACTTTTCACTCAAAATGAACATTCTTTCCAAAAGTGGAACAAAAAAGCTTCTTATACTTTGAAAGTTTTTCTGTTCCCAAATTAAATTAAAGTTTGATAAATTTCAAAGTCTTATTTTCTCTAACATTTGTGGATACGAATTTTTCACTGCCAACTTCAGCATCTCATTCTAATATTTTATATTTCATAGTATGTTTTTACAGAACATTTCCCCCTTTTTTATCTTTGTTTTTATTTTCTACAGGCATCATAATTATCAGGATTTTTTCCCTTCTAATTATTGCCTTCGTTTTCCTACTTACTTTTTTTTTTTGCCAGAATTGTTTTCTTTTTCACCTTATAGCTGCATCTTTTAGATATCTTAGGAAGTCTCCTTAACAGATTCTCAATTTTCATGAATAGCTTTTTTCTGTATTTTCTCCCCATCAGCTGAGCTATGGTGAATCCAGTATTCTGAAGCACCAGCTGTATCTCTCCTGTGACTGGGATTGCCTTTTCTTTGTGTGTACTGAATGCATGTTTTGGATGGCATTTGTACAGAAACATGTGATCTCATTGGAGAGTGTCCAGGGCAAAGCAAAAATCTTGAAATAAACTTACTAAGAAAAATTGAAGAATTTGAGTCAGTCAGTCTGCAGAAGAGAAGACATGGAAAAAAAAAGAAAGAGGAAAATGGGACACAATAACAGGACATATCAAGAAAAGGCCTGTGGTCTGTTTCCATAGCCATGATGAGCAGGAGAAGAGATGAAGGCCTTAAATTGCTTTTAAAAAAATTAAAAGTTTTAAAATACATATATATTAAAAAATAATAAATTGAGGGGTTCACTCTTACCAGTGATAAAAATGGAGTGTTTGGAGAGATTCCCTGGGGAGGCTGTGGACTCCTGCACTCAGGGGCTGTCTGACCTTCACCTCTGTTTCCCTGAAGTCACTGGTCCCAGAGCTGGTGCCAGCTTTCAGTCCCCTATTCAGTTAAGTCTCAGCCATCATGACCACTTCTGGAACAACTTAATCATCTTGGATGCTAACCTTTTTGTGATTAAAAACACCTTATTATTTCCAATTTTGAGTAGTAGAAATAATGCTTTTCTAATACTGCTGGCTAAGCAAGACTTTGCATATGCATCTTCCACCAATTTCCTTCGAAAGAGCATTTTCATCTTCTCCATATTACTGACAGATGTTAAAGGAATAGCTCCTGCTAGTTCCTGATTTGCAATTAGCAGGCATGAATTAGACTTTCACCTCTGCCAGCTGCAGTCTTGTTAGCTAGCTTAGTGTTCCTGCACCTCTGAGTTACCAATACCTTCAAAATACAAAAGAAGGTTCACTGCAAAGTGCCAGCCACATGCAAAGTGTGTGGGTGTTGCCTGTGTGCACACACAGCATCAGTTAGGTACTCCGTGGAAAAGTTTATCATAAAAACTGTTTCATCAGCCTCTTTCTCAACTATCCTAACAAATAATGTTAGATTTCAGTTATCTTGCAAAGGGAGATCCCAGATTTCTTCTGCTTGTAAGTAAGCATTTGGTACAAATCAGTACGGGAGACCCTGTGTCAGTGCAGTGGGACATGGAAAAGGGCTGCTCATGTAATAATGGCTACTAACTCCAAATGTGAATACTGTGCAATTATATGGAGCCTCTAATTGCAATTTCTGAAACTCCAGTCAATCAGATTAGTTCTGCTGCTGTATAAACAATTTAAGTGATAAACCCTCTTTGGGAGAACTCTTAATATCATAGGACATGACACATTAGAGGTGTCTTCGGTCCGTTCAGAAGGAGAAAGAATAAAGGCAAAATTAACATGAGAGAATCACATTGATTTATGGGCTTTTTCCCTGCTCAATACAAATAATCCCTGTGTTGTGGTTGGCTTTTGTTCACCCAATTGGTCCAAATTATGCAGCATTCAGTTCTTTCTGCAGGAGGTGATGTTAATTAAATGATGGA
This sequence comes from Pyrgilauda ruficollis, assembly GCF_017590135.1. Lineage (NCBI taxonomy): Eukaryota > Metazoa > Chordata > Aves > Passeriformes > Passeridae > Pyrgilauda > Pyrgilauda ruficollis. Next base: position 10,685,684 of record NW_024508100.1, on the reverse strand, counting down.
AACTCATGCTAAATAATGGAAATATAGCTTTTTACATCAAAATATTAACCAATTTTACACTATTTTAAAATTCAGGCTAAATAATTTCGTAATTGTTTTCTGTGCATAGTGTAATGGCAATTGTGAGGAACTGGTCAGGACTTTCTCTGTTTTGCTGAAAAACTGTATTTGGCTTCAAATGTTGTCAGTACATTAAATTAATTTTCTTTTATTGAGAAATAAAAGTGTTGCTCTACTAGAGGTATTTTAGATTTTTTCCCATGAAATTGAAAATATCCAGTGGTTAGTGCTTCAACTTTTAATGTTATCAAGTGATTTTTAAGATGATAAGTTCATATATGTTATGTTCTTTCAGAAAAATGTCCTAACATAGTTACAGAGTTCCTGTAAGAAACAAGACTGGATGAGAATATTCATGTTTCCCTTAGTAGTCAAGAAAATTTTTTTTCTGCATTTTTCATTCTTTTCCTTTTCTTTTGTTACATTCATGTTCTTTCTTTTTCAGAAGTGAAATGCCTCACTTTATGAAGTACCTAAGTGACACCATAAAAAATACAGAAGTTTTGTGGCAGAGGATATTTTCATATTGTTGTCTCATTACTAAATTTTTTTTCATATTGTTGTCTCATTTCTAAAACAGAGAGGAATTTAATTAAGTATAGTGTTTTTATTCTCAATTGGCATAAACTATAACACTTCTGAGCACATGGATTGCCTGAAGGTTTAAGAAATAAATTTCCTTTTATAGAGCACTGAATAACTAACTATAGGCCAGATTTTTTCTTCCCTTTTTGAATCCTCAGGTATAAGTGATCCAGTACAAAATTCCTATTTCTTCTGGGAAATTATGCTTATGAGGATGACTTTATAATAATTTATAAATTCTGTATTGTGCATTTGCTCTTACCAGTGCAGTTAGTGGTGTTGAATACTTCATGGCTTTACCACTGTCAGGACAGGGCTTGTAGGCACAGATGATCTTTTTTAAGTTCAGATAATAAAATATTTGCTCCTCTACCCACAAATTTAATCTCGCAGACCTGTATGCACACACAAATAGAACACAGTCAAATACACAAACATGCATCCTAATATAGTGCAGGTTCTATTACGCAAAATGTGCATGCTTGTGTTTAATGTACAAATAAAACTTTATTAAGACTTTCACATTGTACTTCTATGATGCAGTAGAGCTGTTCCTTCCACATGATGTACCTTATTTTTAGGCACTAGGTATTTACTGTAGTGCAATATTTTAAATGGCTTAGGAGAACACAACATGCAACATCACCAAAAATTATAGAATCTTTATAGAAATACATTTAAACTGGGTCAGCTGCAGCTCCATGATTAGTAGAAATAGACCCAAAAGCTGAGTCTGGACACTGAGATACTATTCCCAATTCCATATTGAAAGTTTCTTTGAATTAATGCATTAAAAAAAAATGATTTTTTTTTTAAGTCTGCTATGTATGGGAAGGCTCAGATATTATACAGTGACTATCATTCTTTATCATATTGAATTCTGCACTCCAAATTATATTACCTTTAAAATGTTGCTGACATTTTGCTGTTCCACTCTTCTGATCCATATAGGTTTTATACCATAATATTTTAAGTTCATTCTGGTGCATATAGCAGTGTAAGCAGTACCATGCATTTCTTGTTTCTTCTCTCCTTATTTTCACAGAAAGTGGTCTCTGTGAAGTATTTGCTTAGGATTTTTCAAGACAAATGAACTCAATACATAGGTACTATTAAAAGTTTACATCAGAGTGGACGGTTTATAGGTATATGTATGGGATTTGGAACAGAATGATTAAGATTTATAATATTCTTTTGTTTTTGTGGAGCTTGAACTACTTTTCTACTGAACTGCTGGGAATATCCTGGCCCCTGAAGGACACTGGTGTCCAGCTCTGCCTGTGCAGGAAAAAGTGCTAGTGCAGGTCCATTGTTCCAGATATGCTCTTCTTTGAAGTATCTTGTTTCAGGTCATTAAAAGTCTTGGTTTTATATTGTATGAGAAAGCCAAGAGAAGGATTGCAAGCAGGCTCTGGTCTGCTGAGGAGATACTGCCACAGCACACGGCATTACCTGCAACCTTGTAGTTACACTGTGTAGGGCTCTTTCCTTGCTGCCACCCAGCCAAGACATGTGAATCAACAGTCAGTGCTTGAGAAAATTGCTTAAGGGCACTGTCACATGCAGAGTCGTGGTGATGTCTCTTCCATAGCTCTGCTCCAGAATAAACTGCCTACATGTGAGTGTTCCTTGAGCCAAAGAGGCTTGTGCCTTTACTCCAGGGTCATGAAAGTGCTTTTCCTTTATTATCAGTGTTACCTTTTGCACACCATTCAGCTTCAAACATCTGATTTTTATCTGTGACGTGGGCTACTCTTAGCTTCCCGTTTTGGATATAGTACAGGAATATGTGCAGAGAAGCAGCAGTGCACAGCTGTCTGTCCAGTGGCTGCTTCTGATCAACTCCATTGATGCAGTTCACTGGGTACTGAAAGTAGATGTTGACCATTTTGTTGTATCTATTGAAAATTCATTACTCCCAACTCCATTTGGCTATGATAAAGGTTTTTATATACAATTTTATCTAGTCCAGAAATATTAGAACACTATGTAATTCAATTTTATTTTTGTCTTTAATGTCTGAACTTGAATTAATACAGCATTACTTTTCATCCTGATATCAATCTTGTTCCTTTCATTCAGATCCAGATTCCTTTGTAGTACATGATTTAATTCACTAAAATAAGGTAAAATGAAACCCTGGTCCAGGGAACACTAAACTAACATATTTTTCATGTCACTTTTAATAGGAGCAGTCTGCTGTATAACTGTTTGTGTGTCCCTCCCCTCTTTTAGTTGCTGACAGACTTTAAAACTTTTTTCCCTCTCAAGAATTGATATTACCTCTATTTGTTCTTTCCCCCAACCCCACCCCACCTTCAGCCTTAAGGAAAATCAATTCATCCATTATTAAATTATATTAGAGAGATTAAAAATACACTTCTCTTTTATAAACTTAAGTCCCTATTTTTTAAAGCAATTTTGAACTCAAACTAGTTTGGTATTCTTTAACTGTGGATCTGTGCTTTCTTTTGTGGCAAATTAGCTTTGATTTGACAGCTATTTTTGTTTCAAGATTGTAGACACACCAGCTTTACTGAGGCTTGGCTCTTAGGGACAGTTACACATGCATGGCTGGCTGTGCATCAAATTCTGTAATCCAAAGGGATGCTCCAGGTCATGGTTTAAAAAAAAAAAAAAGTCCAGGCAAAGAGATTTTGAGCCACACATGTACACTTGCACCAAGAAGAGACATATCAAGCTGGAAAACAAAGGAATGTCTTTCCTTTCCAGACTGTTTCTGTTCAGTATTCTTCTTTTCTACATTATTCATGCACAATTAATGGAATTAGTTAATAGTTTTAAAATGCAAATGAAACAAACAGAGGACATCTTATACTGACAAGGGTTAAACTTAGCTTAGTGAAATGTGCACAGCCTGTAGTGTGAATTTGTGTACAGCTTGGGAGTTGTCTTATGGTAGGGAGAAGGTTCTTGACTAAACAGAAAGAAAAGGTCTGGACAATACATTCCAGCCACCTTCAGAAAGGTAAAATTTGTACTGCTACTACTCTGTTGATTTAATTTATAATCTCGTGCTGGCAGCTGGATGCTACACTGACATCAGCAGGCAATGCAGTGCAGTCAGAATTGCAGTATTGAGGGCTTGGACTTCCACACAGCTCATGTTTGGCAGACGTTTATTTCAGACTAGGTCCAGCCCAGTCTTGTGAACTATCTGCCTGTTAGTGGCTGGCGTGCATTAAGTGCATTCCTGGAGTCCATCTGACTCCTTCCTTATAAAGGCTGTGGAGTTTGTGAGCTTGGAGACCTCTCCACATCATGGACCAAAGCAAGGTGATTCAGCCACTGACTTCAGAAAAGTGTTCCCTAGCTGAGCTAAAGAGTGAGTGTGAATTTAGGTATGCAGTATGAATTCCTTTGTGACAATGCCTTCATTAGGCACCCTGCCAGATGCCATCTGTGCCATCCTGGGATAAAAAGTTCATTTAATTTTACTTTTGATATAATTTATACCATAAACCTAATAACCCTCTGCTGTTCTCCCTTACTTCTGTGGAAAGCATCCAAGTCCTGGAGGAGTCTGTTCTGTATACTCAGCATCACTTATGTTCCTGTGACAATGCTCTTCTCTGGTCTGATGACAATTCCTCTTCCTCAAACACCTGGTTGATTTTTTTTTTTCTCTAGAGCTGTGGAGAAAGTAGACTGTTCAGCACACAATCCCCCCCACTTTTCACTTATTTTAGTCTTTGTGAGAGCAGCCTTGCTCTACAGCTGTGTCTCAGCCCCTCCAGTGCTTGGCAGTAGCTTGTTTTGCTGCTTGGACCTACTTCCCCCACGCTGGGTTGAGGAATCAGCCCCATCTGACAGTCCTAGAGTGCTATGCAGAAACCACATCCCATTAATAAGGTCATCATGCATGCTCTTGGCATACTTTGAAAGCCAGTCTTAAATCCCAAAATGCTTTCTTCTAAAGCTTCTTTCCCCCCATCAGTTCTCTTTAATAATAACAAAGACAAAAGACCTATTTAAGATCCGATGATGTGATTGTACAGTAGAGAGCCCAGATATAATAAATATAACTTTGGCTGCTCCTAGCAATAACTTTCAACAGAATGTAACCAATATGTCTGCAGATATATTGTGAACTGCATGATTTCAAATAAGTATTAATATACCTTGATATGTCTCTTGATTGTAGAAAGGTGCACACATATATATTTACACTGTAGTAAATTTGTATACTATCAAATTCATTTGTGCAAATATATGTGATCATGTAATTACACTCTGTATTATTGTGATACAGATGCACAGGGAAGCAGGATTAAGATTGTTCTGTCAGCTTCAATTTGAATAACCCCTGGCATCTGAGAACACTGCAGTGGAACATGAGCTTTTGGTGTGGCTTTTGCTGCAGCTGCTGGAATTAGGATCAATGCCTGCTTCTCTTTGGCAAGTTACTGCTATCCTGAACACAGGTGTGTGTATCTGGTCATTCTGATCAGCACACTGGTCAGCAGCAGCACAGAAAAGTAATAGAAATGAGGGTAATGTCCATGGGGGGCATTAGCTAGGACAGAAATGGCAGTGTAGCTTCTCAGCAGAAGCAGTCAGTGAGAGCTATGGCACAGTCTGCAGAACAGAGCTTTCCATGGACTGGACCACCACAAGTGCATCTTGTTACAAGAAAGGAATGAAGTGGCCTGCTAGAGAGTTAGCAAGGACAAGCATTCATCATTACCCAACTTCTAGATGTCCTACTAGAAAGGAGAAGAATGTCATTATTTTATTTTTGCTTGTTTATATAGGGTATTATGAGATAGTCATTCAAGTCTAAGTTGAATGTTTAAAGACATCTTAGTATCTACTGAAAGTGCTAGTTAATAGCAGAGACAGCAAACAAAAGATATTGTTTACAGGGAGCACGTTCAAACCATTTTTAAGCAATGCTTTAATGAGATAATATTGGCACATGAGTATTTTCTGGTTTACATGTTATTTGAGTATTCCCCTTCTGTCACTTCTGTTTTAAAGTAAGGTTTATTGGAATTGCACAGCATATATATAATTTGTCTTTATGAAACTGATACATTTACTCACCAGACCATGACACATTTCTCTAGACCTTTTGATAGGATCTAAACTGTACTTCTTCTGTGTGCTTTGAATTTGAAAGCAAAAGTCAGCAGGATTGAAAGGGGCAACCATGAGTCACTTACCATGAAATTCTGGAACAGTTTTAATATGAGAGGAAAAGAGCTGGGAGCCTGCATCAGACAGCTGTGTTACAATAGCACAATACAGTGTTTCAAATGCACATTACTATATGATTTTCATTCTCACTGAAAAAACTTTTTTTTGGAAGCTTTTCAACTGCTTATGTGTTACTCTTCTCCTTCGTTATGCCATCATAGTTATACTATTTTTGTCACTGTTAGTTTATGAAATGATGTTTGATATGTATACCTAGTTTAGTTATTAAGGAAGGAAGCAACAAGAAAATATCATCCTACTATACTAATTATATTCAAGGCAACAGTGTTTGGAAAAAAAACTCCAGCTTTTGATATATACTCTTGTGCCTTACCTATGCAATGATGAGTCAAAAGGACACAGAGCAAAATTTTCAGAGGTCACTAATTCTTACAGTCATTTTTACAAGTGTTCACGTAAACCTCTCATTAATAGATCCATCATACTTGTCATTATATAAAGCCATCTGAGGAAAAGGAAAATCATTATTAAAAATATTGGTGTATTTGTTTAGAGTCTCACCATCAGTTATGAAACTTTTGCTTTTTCGTAAAATAATTATTAGAGTACCCAGTTTTCTGGCACAACAACCTTGGTAAAATGTTGTGCATATATAGCCTTCCTATTTGAAAAGCAGTCTGGGAAAGATAACATTTGATTGACTACTTAGGAGTAAACCTCCTATTCCAGACAATGTAGCTGAACATATTTTATGCAAAAACATTAAAATGCATGGTTTTCTAAAACAATGATAGGCCAAAACATCAGTAATTGTAAAAGTATTTATGCAGGTTCACAGCAATACAACAGTTCTCTTTCATTTGATAATTACCTTTTTAAGCTAGTATCCAGATAGCTCTGTATATTTTAAACAAAAAAAATTTTCTTGTTAATTCATGGCAGAGCTCCAGCACTCTTCATCAAAATATTGGTCTGAAATTTTGACTTAGTTTTAGATTTTCTGGACTGAAGTAAGTAGCTCTTTCTTAGATTTCATCTTCATCATTTGCCACTCTATTTTTCCATTATTATACTTCAAATTGCACCATATTTAGTTATAGAGTCGTAGTGTGGGTTTTTTTTTAAGTGACTTTAAAGATCATCTGGTTCCAACCCCCTGCCATGATCAGGAGCATCTTTCACTAGACCAGGTTGCTCAAAGCCCCACCCAGTCTGGGATGGGGGCTTGAATACTTCCTGGATGGGACATCCACAGGTGTTTTTGGGCAACCTTTTCCAGCATCTTACCACCTTCATTGTAAAGAATTTCTTCCTAATAGCTCATCTAAACCCACCCTCTTAGTTTAGAGCCATTACCCCTTGTTCTATCACTACATCCCCTTTTAAAAAGTCCCTCCCCAGCTCCATTGTAGCCCCCTTAAATACTGCAAGGTGCTATAATGTCTCCCTGGAACCTTCTCTTCTTCAGGCTGAAACAGCACCTCTCTCAGCCTGTCTTTATAGCAGAAGTGCTCCACCCCCAGAACATCTTTTTGAGTTTGCCCCGGTCCCTCTGGATGGCATCCCTTCCGTCCAGTCTTTCTGCATCACAGATTGGTGTCATCTGCAGCCGTGCTCTTGATCCCACTGCCCACGTCATTGATAAAGGTGTTCAACAGCCCTGCTCCCAGTACAGACTCCTGAGGAATGTCACTTGTCCACAACTCTTTGAGCACAGCCATCCTGACAATTCCTTGTCCCCTGAGTGGTTCATCCACCTAATCCATGTCTCTCCAGTTTGCAGACAAGGTTGTTGTGTTGTCCAGTGTCAAAAGCTTTGCAAAGTCCAGGTAGATGGCATCAGTCCCTCTTCACCAACACTGAAAATCATAGTGCTGTGTCTGGATGAGTTCTGCCCAGTGCTAGCAGCCCTATACAAATGGCAAGAATTCCCCGTCTCAGTACAAACCAAAGCATATGTGATTTTTTTTTTTTTTTTTTTTTTGCCTGTCCATTGTCTCTCTGACTGGTTGGTACAATTTTAAAAATGAAAAAACATGTACCAACTTTTTAACTCATTGCTTATTTTTCAGACTAATGATAGACATGAATCATGTTCTAGGGATGACAGATAACACAAAAATCACTTAACAAAACATGTAAATGTTTCCTTGGATGACTTGAAAATGTCTACAAATCCTCAAAGGGAATTTTCTTTTTTTTTTTTTCCTGTTTCAAATGTAGTTCAGACTTCTTTAGTGGGATTGCTGAGAATCATTAACAGACTTAGATCAGTGGAAACCTTTCTTAAAAGTTACATTTTCTTCTTTTTTTTTCTTCCAAAAGAAATCTAACTTCCTGTTTCACATCTCAGATGCCTTGTATAACTGAGAATAGCAGCAATCAGGTTTTTCCTGTTGCTGAACTAGCTTAAATATAGACATCTACAAAGGTGGCAGTAATGAATCTCAGCTAATATCCTGTTTATTCTTACAGAGCTTTTGTATAGATTCCTTTGCTGTCACTAAAGATGCTTTTATGATTTCTGGAATGTATTTATCTTTCAAAACAACAGATAATCTTTCATCTGTCTGCTGTCATTGCTATTTACAATTGCAGTGGCACTAAAGACGATCCTCCTCAAGTTTCCAATCCACAGTATTTTCTCAGGTGCTTCAAAACTGCAAGAAGTTATTTCAGAGATAATATATTTAATAAAGACTATTAAATCTGATGCCTTGAATTCCTCAAGAAGTGTCACAAGTGACTCAAGTTCTTATTTATTTTCCTATGGACCACATGAGAACATTTGATTATTTGAAATTAAACCAATTTTATTCATTGGCAAAAGTGCAATGAAAATTAGTTCAGGATGATAGAAAGGTCATTTTATATATATATAAGTACATCAGAGTCCCCCACCCAGTGCTCTAGACATGCTGCAGAGTAGGATAGTCCAATTTTCTGTCTAATAAAAATAAAAAGGTATGGGAGGATGGGTAGTGATGTTTCAAAGTCCTCCTTTGCTTTTACTTAGCATGACATCTTAAGTAGTCAGTTCTTTTTTGGCAGGTCTTTCTGAATGGCAGTTGAGTGCCCAGTTCCCTCATAGACCTTCACATCCTGACCTTCTGCATAATCTGAGAACATGAAAGTGGGAGAGGGCAGGAAGGGGCTGTGGCGTGTTGGATCCTCTCTGTGAAGGACTCGTTACCCTTAGCAGCTCCTGAGCTGCCAGGGCACAGCCCCGAGCTGTGTGACACACAGCAGTGCCTCCCTGCAGCCTCTAGGATGACCGTAATTCCCATGTGCTTGGAAGCTGAATTGGCTCTGGAGCTGCTCTTAGTAGAAAGAACCATCTCTTTGGGACTGTTTACATTCCAGGTGTTGAGCCTGCTTTCCCCTCACCAGGCACTCAGGCTTATAGCTGCAAGGATCCCTAGATGATCTTTAAGCTCCTTTCTAGCTGTAGCTATTATATGATTCTATGTTCCTTGAAATGCTTTGAAACTAGGACTTGACTGATTCATCCCACCTAACTGAGCCATCTGTTAGAAGATATCTGGATTTCTTTGGTTTTGAGTTTTAGGATTCTTCTTTTTAAAATTTTTGTTAAGAAACTGCCAGATTCAGTCCAGCCCTTTTCCTGTTCAAACAGCAATACACTGCTATGCAGAATTTTACTGAACACCACCTACCTTTCATTTGAAGTTTGATCAGACTCTGCTATTTCTATTATGTTTATTGGGACACAAGTGTTCATTTGTACTACATCTCTGTGGCCAGACAAGTGTCTTTTGGAATTAAAAGAGTACCACACTTCAGAATCTCAGAAAGTGTCACAGTGTACAAATTTAACACAGCTGGGAACAGTTTTTTTATTCTTATTTCTGTAGAATTTGGACATTGTTGCTCCTCCAAGCTCCCATTACCCGCTACTTCCTTCATCCCCTCCTCTCCAGTGCATGAAAAGAGACAGCAAAGGCCCTGCCACAGGACCAAATTCTTCTAGCTGGAGATAGAAGGTCACTGCTGAGGCTGGCCAGAGAAATGGGACCCGAGACCTTGAGGGGTATCTGGTAAAGGGGAAAATGAGGGGTTGTAAAAGTTTGTCCTATCTGCCATGGGGGTAAAGCCAGCAGAAGGAGGTAGGAGAAAGTCAGACCACAAATACTCTTTTTAGCGTGTTTATTGCTAAGATATAATTCAGGGTCAGAATTTGGCTTACAGCAAATAAGGGCCATGCAGGGAAACCTAGCATCTGAACAACATAGTGATTATGTTCTGGGATTTACTTGAAGTAGACATTAAGATGGGGTTGGTTTTGGTTTTTTTCCCTCTAATTTTTCAGTGTTCTGAGGTCTTACCTCTTCTGAAAGAGAACATATGCCCAGAATAAGTAGTATTCGAAAAATTCTGGAAATAATGAGTGCAATATGAATTGTCTTACTCTAGTTACATATAGATGATAGGAAGAAAACACAAATTCTCTGAGTTGTAATTCCTGAAATGTCACTAAAAAATCAGATTTTTTCTTTACATCACCCTTCCTGAAGTTTTAGAAATGATGCTGTGCAGTAAGAAAATTATTTCTTTAGTTAACCTCCTCTTTGCTGTTACTCATTGCTCTTATTTTTCTGGTATTGTCACCTTTGGCACATTTTGCCTCATTTTAGATAGAAGGTGCTGAAATAGCATGGGAACTGCTGTTTTCCCAGGATCTGGAAAATTGCCAAATTCTGCACTAAGTTGCTTATCATTCTAAGAGATCAAATCTGGTTCTAAAATCAGTGAGTTCTAGCTGTGTAACCAGAAGTTTGAAAGCATGCATGATCTAAACTGGGCTTCTTGTGAGTTGTACAGACAATAAATTGCAAAGCAAATATTTTTCTCTTGCTGTAAGTACTGTTTGAGGTCTGAGAAGAACTCACAGATCTTCCAGAGGAGGAAAAAAAAATCCTCTCTTCCACACTGCCATCATTAGTCCTATGCCATGCATTTTCTAGTGCAAAATACAAATTTTTAGCACAGAGATAAAAATCAAAGGTAATAAAACCTTGCAGGTTACTTCTAATCTTCTGTGATATGTCTGGCTGCATCATATTATCAATGGAGAAGAGAGTTTCCATTTGAGCACAGCCTTATTCTGCTTTTGGTTTTTTTTTATATAACCTCTCGTTTTTATGAGGAAAATTACCATGTTCTCATTTATATTGTCTCTGACATTTTTATTGTCCTGGAGGTTAAAAAATTCTATACTCAGTGATTCCTGTCCAGTAACTGTCCTGAAAATTTGTGCTTTTGCAAACTTTTTTCTTCTTTAATTCAGAACCAAAATCTGTAGATAACACTGTGCAAACAATGTATTAGCACATATATTGTATGTCCTAAATAAAGCTGCTGCCTTCTGCTGTGATTTGAGGCTGAAGTTACACGACAAGTGTAGGTCTAATCGATACAGCTAACAGGATCAAAATCTTGTCTATTCAGATTGTGACAGTAAATTCAGGTAAGATTTTTTCTGTTGGAAAAGTCCAGATGCTTCTTTTGATTGCCTATCCTAAACACTTCCACAGATGGGAGATGGATATCAGACAGCTCAAACTATCTTTCCACATGCACAGGTTCTGGGAGCCTCCAGGCTCGTCAGAGTTACCTTCTGCACAAATATCTGCAAAGACATTCCAGTTGACCTTCTTGCAAATAGAAGTCCAGAAGTCTTATGATGGAATTAGATGGTGTGAATTTTGGACATGATGTTTGCAATAGTGTTTGTCTTTGCTTGCAGCACACACCAGCTCTACTTAGATGTGTTCTTGTATCTCCATTCCTTATTACCAAGGCAGCACTGTGAGGATGATGAACATGGACAAAAAGTGTCCACAACAGGGTCCTGAATATGTTCTAAAACATGTGTCTAAGGCTATAAAAATTTGCCTTATTTTCAAAATTCCAACACACCTAATTTTCCAAAAAATCAGTGGAAGTTACTTGCATGGTTGAAGGGAGGATTGTCATAGGCATGCAGAGGACATAAATGCCTCCTGTGTGTGGGAAGCCATTGTAAGATTAGGTGGCTGATATTACTAAGTGCAGTTGAAAATGCAGACCTGTATGTCCAAGCACATTTAAAGAGCAAATCTGTGTCATGGAAAAAACTGGTCCTGCAAATAGCCAGCATTTTCATCTGTTAAGTTTTTAGCATCTAGGATACCGTCGGTCTGTAATTCCACGTAATTCCAGGTTTCTCATAGATGAGAAAGTGTCTTGAGGCAGAAGGTAAATTCTGGTCTCTTTCTGTTATTAAATATCTGATAGAAAAGGGCAATACTTGTTCAAGTCACAAGGCAGGTGTACATTGAATTTGTGTGGCTAAGCTGTTAGTGATTCATAGCTTTCTCATTTGGGGTAGGAGAGGTAACCTGTTAGGTCCTTGGGAAAGACCAAGCCTCTCCTATACCACTTCTTCAGTTATATCATTTCAGGCAGTTGTGACAGCTTGTGGAGACTGCATCATCTTATCTTTGTCATTTGTCTTGTAACTGTTAGGTATCCCTACAGATACACGGCTAAGAAAATATAATTGAATGAACTATAGAATAATTTTATTAGCTGACACAAAAATCAGCTTCTACACTTTTTTCCCCCTAGAGAAATACCATGACATTTGTGTAGATGTGAATTAAAAATGCCATATAGATAGGGCCTGGACTTCTGAACTCTGTTGAAAATGGAATATATATAGCTGTCAAAAACAGTAACAAAAAATAAGGCAGTGAGGAGGCAGATCTGTCATTCAGACTGATTGGGCTTACATATATTCACCACTTTCTGTATCTTGAACTATGCAGTACTTGATTGTCCAGATGGCTTTTATCAGCTGTTCAACTGACAGAAGTCCATTGAAAACTGGCCTAACAGTGTTTGAATTACCTTGCTATGATTCCTCAGGTACCTGAGGGCGGCTGTTAAAAGTTGAATCTGATTTAAGTCTGTGCTCATGTCAGACTACAGAGGTGTTACTTCTGTTTTTATTTGGTTTATCTGATTATTCGTTTAACAGTCTTCGCCAAATTTAAAAAAAAAAAAAACAAAAAAAAACGAAACAACCCTGACAACTTCCTTTAGCTAAAGAGAGGAGAATTTGCTGGAATACATGCTTACTCCTTGTCTAATGTTTTGTTTCCATTTCTTTAAATCCATGTTCAATTAAATTTAGTTTTCTCAAACAGCTATTTGTCTATGCTGCTTCTGAAGCAAATTAGGGTTGAGGTTTTGCTTTATATATTTTAATGTAAAAAAAAAAAGACAGGAAGTATCAGAGAAAATTGAACAGAAGGACCTTATTTACAGGAGAAATTTCTACAGATGTTACTGGCTTAAATCCAGCAAGTAAATTTTATTTTGATATTTCATAATTCCCAAATTTCTGTGGCTGCTTCTGAGGTGATGTTCCTGCTGTTTACCAACACTTAAAAATTTGAGAGGAGCAAAGACTTGTTACATTAGTAGATTCATCTCCATTTCCTTGTCCTTTTCTGTTTTCAAGGTCCCCCACTGCCTGGCAGGGAGCAGGCTGTTACCTCACCCTGCTCCCTGTGATGCTTGTAAATGTAAATGGCCTACTGCCTTCATGTAAAAGGTGAGGCTCTTAGGACATGGCTAAATTGATAGAATCTAAGTAGTATAATGCATGGGGTGTGTTACACAAGTTAAAAATCACACACAACATGAAATATTAATGGTGTTTGACACACAAACCTCTGTCGTGAATGTAAGACTCACCGTGCTCAATCCCACATTGAAGAAACACCTTTCTCCATTCTGAAGCCATCAGAAATTTGTCAGTTAAATTAAGTGCTTGTTTCTGTTCTATATTCTTTGTGTGTGTGTGTGTATTTGTGTGTGTGTATTTTCAAGAGTCTAAAAGTCATAACTCATGGCTGCAGTTTTATTTATAAGACAGTCTTTGTGCAGACAAAGTTCTACAGTGCACAACATGAAGAGGGACATTTAAACCTCTCTGCACAAGTTGTAAGTCAGACTTCCTAGTTTTTGGCTCGAGTCTGTAACAAATGTTACAGAAACTCTTTGAAAAACTGAATTCTAGGAGGTGGGACCTCAATCTTACACCACCTTGGTTTCCCAGTGTTGTCACTCCTTGGCTTGCAGCAAGTTGCAAGACTAGACTTACATCTGTGTGAAATGAGCATTAGACCTTTCATGAATCTAAACTTGGTTGTCTAGAGTGGATCTCGATATATCATTTGGATATGTCTACATTAGATAATAAAATTTGCTCTATTTGGCAAGGAAGTGGAACTGCAGAGCATCTCAGTCAATAACCCGAATCTCAAAAAATCCCAGTGCCTGCTAAGAGAGCTCAGTGGTCACAAAGTTTAGTTTCTGTGACCACTTCTCTTGTTCTGGGTTACATGTGGGGTTCTACAAAGGTTATCTACAAAGAAATGTCAAAGGCATCAGTCTGATACCAAACCAGGTACTGTAGTTCATTTTGTGAGGTTTTGAAATAGATTATGTGAGTACAAATATTTGTCAGAACTGGTCCTGGCTATTCACTGATTTTAAACAATTGGATGACTGTCATACTGCTTCCCTAGGTGCTAAAAATCAACGATAATGCCAGACTACTTCATTCATTGTTATTTTAGAAAATCCCTAATCAAAACAAGTATAAGTGCTGATGTGTGCTCAGTGGTGGAGTTTTGTGTGTTCCTTGGAAATATGATATTCCCTGGAGAGAGAGGAAAGGATTAGAAATGATAACCACTTTTTAAATACATCAGCTTGCTCATGTGTGTGGTGTTTTTTATCAGCTTTACAGCAAAAGCTTCATTTGATTTGTGCAGGGATGTGGATAATAAGGAGAGAGGCCAGCAAGCTGATTTTTATAGTCTGTTTGTAGCTTAAACAAAGATCTGGGATTTTGCGGATAAAGACCAACTGAAATACCACAGATTATGCGGCTTTGGTTTTTTTCAAAGATTTGTTAATTTTTCCCCCACAGAGCCTGATTTTCATGTGTCCACTCCACATGAAAACATAGTTTTGAAGCAGAATTTGTGTCAGAACTTTATCAAATCCTGCTCCTTGATTGTGGTTGATTCATTGTATTTAGGAATGTGTCATAATTAGACATTCTCACTTTTGTCATAAACAGGGCTTGAACTTAGACCACAATGACATTAGCAGGCACAGTTCTCCCTGCAAAAATGCCACTGTTCTGGATGGATAAAATCCTTGAAGTCAAACAAGAGGTGGAGCAAGCTGCAGTCTTTACTGGAGGGTGAATATAAGTCAGTGGCATGGCTCCAGTTTTGCTGTGACACAGTTAGAAAGCTTAATGAAAGTCATACTACCTTGTCTCTTGTACAGGACTGAAAGGCACAACCCTGCCAACAGATTTCTCAGTCAAGACAGAATTTCTCTTTTTTTTCCGTTTTTCCCCCCTTTTTCCCTTTTTTTCCCCTTTTTTTCCTTTTGTTTATGGGAACACTATATCTAAAAGATGTGAACAACAGGCAAAGTTTACATTTTGTCTGTGTGAAAATAGCATTTCCCTTTTTTTCATCTCATTTCTCTTTTGTGCATAGTATACCTTTTGCTTAAGTTAGGATCACTTGAATGCAAAGTGGCTTCTGGATGCTGAGAGCTAAGTGAAAATTGCTGTTAAAGTCCAGCAGTGTGGCTCCTGAACAAACTGCAGTTCACAGCTTGCTCTCTTGTGAAGCTGAACCAGATGCCTTCACAACAGAGCCGGGGCCTCCTGCATTAGATGTTAGCTGGAAGTGCAAAGGACCAGATAAATGAAAAGCATCACAGAGATGCTCTGTGTGAAAGTATCTGTGTTATTTTTAAATGCATAGAAGAAAGCCAGGCAAGCGCAAGGCGGAGTGGCAGGACAACACATCACTTCAGTGTACTGCTCACTTTCTTATTTTGTCAAAGTTGTTGTTTTCACTGTTGGAAGAAATAGATGTTTTTAAAATTCATTTTTAGCTTGGTCTAGAATTTAGCTTCTTTCAGAACCTGTGATAGAGATGTTGGTCACATTTATTTTTAAATTCCAAGGGAAACAAATATAGAAATAAAATCTTGTTTCCCTGCAGCACTTGGAAAACAGCTTTTTCATCCACCAGAACATGACCACTTGGAAATTCAATTGACGAAAAATTGACTAAATGAAAGAGAATCTGCAAGGAATATTTCCATTGCAGAGAAAACTCCAAGGAGTAAGTCAGCAGCAATCTTGCTGGCATTGTGATATAGTGGGAAGAACTCTGGCACAGCTCTGGGGCAGCATGTGGAGACCTAGGTCTCAACTCCTGAAATTTGTAAAACAAGTAAAGCAATGCTTTTGACTTTCATGTTTTAATTTTTTCTGATAAACAATTTATATAATTTACATTTTCAATGAGCTACCTTTTTTTCATTTTCTTTTTAAAGCAGGAAATAGCAAACGGAAAGTGGTGGTACAGGAAAAATGAAGCATTCTTAGCTAAGCTAGAGCTACTTGTGGGAAGACTGAACCAGCTGTCAGTGACTTGAAACAGCTAAAAGATGGGAGCTGATTTTGCTCTTAATAGCTAGACTGTCCCTCATTTTAGAAGACTTCTACATATTTTCAGCTTATGTTTGAAAATGTGCCATCTTAGATGTAGTCTTAGCACACCTTATGTACAACTGATGAGAGATTCCTGAGGACACCTCAGCCTGAGTGATCAATTGCTGCATACTCAATCTGCACTTTGGGTTCTAGTCCTCATGTTAGCTAGTACCTAAGCCTGTATCAGCTTCAGTGGGGATGTGTGTTGAATGCAATATTATTCAACATGAGTTAATCCTCCAAAGAATACATATCAGTATATAATAGATATGGTTTAAACAAATGCCTTTATAAAACCATTGGCTATATGGGAAGAGGAGACTCTCAGAAAATAATATTCAGAGCTTTCAGAAATACAACTGTTATGACCTCTACTTCCAAATCATCAATAAGTGTGCTTTATTTTGTAGTGTACTTCTGAATGGTACCAGGCTGTTAGTTTAGATCATTTTCAGTTCTCTTGCAAGTGCCTGGCCCCAAAACACAGTTCTGAATGACCTTCTTTTTTATTTTGCTGATTTTAAAAGGACTGACGTGGTGCGGCTGCTGTTGAGGGACTGCCAGCCAACTGCCATCCTTAATTATATCTGGGCCTCTTCGGCTTCAGTAGGGTAAAGTCACAAAGCCCCTTTAAGAGCCTTTTTTGCTCTACAGGAAATGTCATGTGTAAGGTATAGTAGTGCATCTATCATGAAATGTTCATTTATGGGGCAAAACATTGCTAAGGGAAGTAAATTTTTTCTCTGGGAGGCAGATGAAATAGAAAGCAAGCTAAGAGTCTCTGGTATAAATGAAAGAAAAGTATCAAAAGGGTGACTGTGATTGTGTGAGATAAACCCTATGTTGCTGTGACTTTCTTACTGCTGGCAGTTGGAATCAGGGTCAGGTTGTGCTGGATACAAAAAAGTATACATTGAGGACTTAATCCAGAGGGAAAAGCTTCCAGTGGCACTGGCTGCAGTCCAAGACTAAGCAGGGGTTAGTATGGCCACAGTCATGCCGTAGGACCTGAAGCAGAGGCGTGTTGCACAGCTCAGTGTTTCCTTTCGTGTTGGTCAGTGTGGGCTTTTAAACTGTGCCCACCATGCGTGGTGAGGAACCCCTTGCTCTGGGCATGGCCTCCCTGTACCATAAAGGCTTTTGGTCAGCAGCAGAGGGAATTAATTACCAGAGATTTACCCTTGCTTGCTTGCTAGAAGGCTCCCACAAAACTGTGTCCTGTTTTTTAAGAAGCGGGTTACCTCGGCTGAGCATGTTGACTTCATTAGGAGCCTTTAAAGGTATCCATGTGCTTCCCCCTGCAAGTGGAAGAGGGACTCTCTGTCTCCAGACTTCACTTTGTCGCAGGCTAGATGTAAAGAATGCCCCAAAATTGGGTAGTGGTGACAATACTTAACCCTCTATATTTCCAGGAGTGCCAGTCTGCAGGAAACAATTTCTGTGTCTTCCTGTCTTGTTTTGTGCATTCCATTGATCTGCTCAGCACTTCAGAAATGGTAGAAACATGACCTTTCCTATGAATTTTTAACATAAGGACAAACTTGTCTGCATCTGCACACCCTAGAGGACTAAAGTCAGAACAGCTTGATAGAGTAGCAACATTTGTTAGCAGAGATCATCCTGGCAGAACTGAAGCCTAAATTCTTTCTGATTCTTTTAGAAATATAAAAAAAAAAATGTAGGATTTCTTTTTTAAAATATGTTAAGCAGAATCAAAATTTTAACCAGTGCGTTACTTTTTGACCACACAGCAGTAATTTCAACCTGTCCTCCTTAGTATATATATATAGGTTTTTATGACATTCTATTACTGTACAGGAATATGCCAAGATTCCACTATTAAACTTAAATTTTTTAACACACATTTATAGTTGGTATAATCTCTGTTATCGTGAGACTGTTTAGTAATAAATACAAGCTGAAATAAAACAAGCTGTTGAGAAAATAGTCTGTCATTGTTAAGCAGAATTTCTATTATACACATATTGTTTACTATTATTTGAATTAAAAATAATTTATTTACATTACAAACTGTAAATTTAATTTACTGTTAAACAGTTAAATTACAGCATTTGCAAAGCTAAGCTGCCAGTAATTTGACCATAAATATATGCGATTTTTTCCCCGAATGCCTTACACAAAACATTATGAAAATTCATACATTACAAGAATCCAGACAGGGAGTCCAATTCAGCTTCTCCTAATTTTTATCTGAAAATCTATCCATTTTCAGCATTAGAAAGGGAGATGCAATAATGTATTCAGAGTGATAGAACAAGGGATTCTGATGGCTTTCAGCATCTAACACCCTTCTTAATGCTTATAGGTTTTGATCTTTTCAGATATCATCTTGAAAATCATTGTGAAGGAAAGCTACTATGATTTATGTGATACAATGCATCCGGTATCTGCTTTCGTGCTTTTTGTTTTTAGCTGCCCTTTTTTAAAGTGCTTTAAACTCATACATATTTCTAAATAGCTTTCCGTAGTCAACAGTTACCACTGACAACAGTTTTCATATAATTCATGACGGTCTGGGTCCTACAAGGTGTTGACTGCTGTGGTGCTGGTCTCACAAGGGTTGTCTCAGCTTTAACCAGAGCTCTCATCTCCGTTGCCCACTGACTTGGCAGTAAGGAGGGCTCACACCTGGCTGCTGCATTTGGGGAAGGAGCAGCTTCATGGACAGCAAAACAAGAGACATGTCTGAGACTTGGCACCCACAGCATATGAGCCCTGAAAATGAAGAAGGCCCAATTCAAGGCTCTAACCCTTCTTTGCTGTCCATTCTGACTCCAAACTGAAGGTTTTCAGTTCAAATTCTTGCTGGCATACACTTCTGGATGGCAGAAGATGCTGTCATGTGTTTTTCCTGCCCTATAAACATAAGCTCTTGTGATATACAGAAAGGAAACATATGGTAAGACCAGCCAGTCCACCAGCAGGACAGTTAGTTTGCAACACTGGTTTTTGAATGGTTAGTAGAAATTTTAAGTTATTAGTGGGACATGGTTCTTATTTGATGTTAATCTGTTTTCTGTTACTGTGAAATGCTCAGAACACATACGGATCATTTCAACTTTGGCACTTAATTTAAGCAAAGATGCCTATGGCTATCAGTTAATTTGGCAGAGATTATAAAGACATACTTTAAGTGATCAGTTTGTCCATTCTCTATTCCAGGAACTTAAAATTTGCATTTTCTTATCTTAACTGTGCGTTCTGGACATGACCTTTATTTTTTCTGCAGCGGATGGACCCTTGTGTTTAATTCTGTTCCTGCCTACACAGGGACTGTGTCTCTTCTTTATCTGTACTGTCATACCCTTTCTTCATTTTATTTGGAACAGAAGTAAGAGTCAAAAATTTGTCTTATATATAACTGGACAAACAAGAAGATACTTTTAAATTTGATAATAGAGAGCAAAGATAATTTTAACATCTTCAATAAATGGCAAGCTGAAGTGCTTGTGCAAGAGCAGTTGGAGCAATTACAATTTCACCATATTTTTTCTACTTCAGCTATTCTACCCACCAACTTCATTAAAACTCTCTGACGAAAATCTCATCCTGTCTTTCCATTTCTTTTATGGTCTGCTTCTGTACCCATCACCTCTTACATTGATGCGCACTTGACAAACCAGAATAGTGTTGTCTTTACTGTGCTGTCATATCCAAAAAGCATTTTTTGAATCTCACTGCTGGCTTCATTTCTACATGATGTGGTACAATGTGTTTGCACAAGCTGTGCTGGCAGATAGGATGGAATCCTGTATACCTACCTTGAACAACTGGTCTTTTCAAACATTGGTTGACTGTGGTTTTGAGTTAGATCTTCTCCTGAAGAGTGAGTCACTCAGTGATAGACATGCTGCATGTGCTCTTCACATGTACTCTGAGAGAATTTCCTGTCAGACCACAGAGGCACCAAGGCAGTTGAGTGTTCAGCTGATTGATCATGTGCACCGCTGGCCTGTTCTCCAGCTGTCTCCAGTTTGCCTATTGTCAGCAGGTTCACAAGGAGGAGCTTTGTGAGTAATGTTGTGGGCAGCTGCTGTGAACCAGTTGTTCAGGATGTCCGAACTCCTTTCCAAAATCTGGAAGACCAGCACTTGGGGTAACAGGAGGTCAGGATATATCTATTACCAGCAGGAAAGCCTCTCATTTGAGTCATGCAAGCAAATGTACTTGGAATTTCTTTTTCCTTTGCCCGGTGCTGTTGAGTTGCACGTAGTGAGTTCCTTGCCTCACAGTAGTGTGTCATCAGTGCAGCCCTAAAAGGTCAGTATATAATGATAGAGCAGTTTGTACTTGACGACATTTTTCACACTGAATTTTTTCTCCTTAACATTTCTGAAAAAAAAAAATCACACAGTTTTTAAGCACTTCTGAGCTGAATTTGAACAAGCTGGCTTAGGAATTCACCATCGTGGTGCTTACCCATCCCTAACCTTGAAATGTTTAAAAATAAATAAATAAATGGATTAGCATAAAATAATATAGTAACCCACTGAATTTATTTAGTTTAATTTATGCTAATCATGGCATATTGGTACTCTGGCAGATAAAATAAAGCTGGTGGAGAAGATTGCGTCAAGGAAACTATGACAATTAACCCTAGAAATTATCACTCTGAAAGTGTGTTCAGCTTTGCCATTGAAAGGAATGAGTCCAGCAAATTCTGTAAACTGCCAGTAATAAGACTGATTTATTAATTTTAGGAATTTAAATTTAATTTTTTACTTATACATATATATACACGTATGTACACATATTTTCCTGAAGTTATGCATATTCCTGTTCGATATTAGAATTTTAAATATTTGAATATAAGAAAACAACTTAATTCAGAACAATACTCAGGTTACTTTACATTGTTTTTTAATTATTTCTGGCTTATAGTTCTCAGAGGTTTTTTAAGGTTGTATAATATACCATGTTAGGAATAACCGTATATAATAGAGCAGTTAATATTAGTTTAGGCTTTCAGTAACATCAGAAATAATGAAAATGACTAAGCAGCAAAGGTTGTATGTATCTTTACTATTATTTTATCAGAGAAGGATTGATGGACTCTATCATGCTGCATCATTTATAAATAAGTGTCTTGGCTCTGTCTACCAGAGGAAGCATACAGACCATGTAAATAAATAAAAATATTATCATAAACAAGTATCTTAGGACTTCTCACATGCTTTAGTTCCTGTGTTTGCTGATCTGGTTTTAGATGTAAATTAACTCCTTTGGTTTCTTACTTAAAGCCTTATATAACACTCAAAGGAAAGAGAAATGTAGTTAAAACTTTTTTTCCTGCACAAAATGAAAAATTGAAATTGTGAGGGAGGGAAAAAAACTTCCTTTCTTCACCTTAGACCACATCACATGAGGTAAATGTCAGACAGGACTTGAGTGCAAGCAGCCTCTGAAAAGGCAAGATGTTTTTACTATTTACTAGGTTAGAATTAACATTTTTGTTGATTTGATTTACTTTTTAAGGAGTAGAATCACAGGCTTAAAGGTGATGGCAAGTACTTTCCAAAGAAGATGCCACAATTAAGTTTTAATTCTCTTTAGGACATAAGTAGGTGGCCTGATTTTCAATACTGCAGAGCAAGCAATGGCAATCCAAGGCCCACGAGGACTGCAGGATTTTTAAAACTCATCCATTTTACTGCTGCATTTTGTGGCTTTAAATTGTTTTATCCTGAACAGGACTTTCTTCCTGGTTACTGCCTGCAATGCCTGAACAAATGGCAGGAGCTGAGCAAGTGAATGCCTCTGCACAGGGCAGAGTAAAACTGATGATGTGCAACTTCTGCCATGCATGCAAAACAAACATGAAAACAAAGCTTATTTTCTCAAATGCCTTTTGTTTGCTGTTATTACTTGAAGCAAAAGACGCTACCAAATTTTGCGATGCAATTACAGGCTCTTATGGATTGCACTGCATGTTGAACTTGCATAGTAGTTTTCATATGAACTTCTTGGTTTCAGTCAATTAAAACTTGCCAAAGTGTTCACTTGGAGGCTAAAAACACTCCTGCTGCATACCTACCTGGGAATCCCCTGTGCCTGAACATGGGTTGAGCCGTTTCCTGGTATGGGCCAAGATAAAACATACTTTTCCACTTTTACAGAGAATATTTGTAGACTCTGACAGCTTGTTCAGCTGTAGGTAAAAACTTCTGTAGGTAAAAACTTGAAATTGGCATGGAAATAGCTCTCGTGAAGGGGAACGCTATTAGTTTTTCTAGAGAAAATTGCTTTTGATTTGACTGAGCTGTAAGCCTTTGGGAAGCAGAACAAAATTTTATTCTCTGAGCTTACAGGGTGTGTAGTGGAGGAAAGTCTCTGTGCATATGGTTAATTTAGTGAAAGGGCAGAGTATAGTGCAACATGCTTGTGAAAATGGGTGGAGGCACCTGAGGCTGGAACTTTATAAGGTACAAGGGACATGTTGAAAGAACTTTCAATTTTTAGGTGCTAAGGCAAAGGCAGCTTCTTCTCCTCAGCTCTCAGAGATCTCCTTACTGATGCTCCTACCACAGACAAGAAGTCTCTCCTACATACACTTACATTACTCTGTCCCAGAGAAACAAAAGAAGGAAAAGACTTTGAACAAGAGTTTTTAGCCCCTTTTAGATTTGAAATTACATTATAGTTACACTACAGAAAATCCAGCAAATCTATCCTGCCATATACACCATGACCCAGGTAGCAGGGTCTGTATCTAATCTACCATTTGACACATCTTCTGCCTCTGTTTCTTCACTTCTAGATAACATCAATCCCCCATTTAAGTATTTGAAATCCATCTTTGGGTATCTTGCATATTTCTAATTTTCTTCACATTAGAGATTAGTAGGGTTTTTTTCCAGCCATCTTTCCAAGGATGATATATTACACCCAGACCTTTACCAAAGCTTAATTTTAATTTTTTTATTAATTTAGCTAGCTTTCCAATAGGGTCTCTACATTCTTCTCTTCTTTAATGTTCAAACTGGTCCTCAGGATAAAATGACATAAGACAGAATAAGGAATCTGTGGCGTGTTTCTTCAAGAATAGCTTTTGTTGCCTGGACAGACAGCAGCTCTCCTGAACACTGAAAGGTTCTACCATAGCTCCAGCTCCTGAGGTCCTCCTGCCTTTCTCCCTGACC
Source organism: Pyrgilauda ruficollis (assembly GCF_017590135.1). Classification (NCBI taxonomy): domain Eukaryota; kingdom Metazoa; phylum Chordata; class Aves; order Passeriformes; family Passeridae; genus Pyrgilauda; species Pyrgilauda ruficollis. The sequence goes on along the minus strand of NW_024508100.1, from coordinate 10,662,092 downwards.
GGGTCCTGGGCTTCCTTTCATGTGCAGCTATGTCACCTGGATGTCATTTCAGAAGTAGATCTTCAATCCCGTCTTCCATGAATCCATATCTTGTTGACCCCAAGATGTACTTAAAAGGCCAGCTCTGTGGCAGGTCCAAGCACTTCACACTGTGCAATTTTACTGTCTAAATGTAACTCCTCTGACAGACACTGTTAGACACACCCCCTCCAAGAGGGTCAGATCCAGTCTCACTGAAACTTCCCTCCAGCAGCTCTGGCTTGACTCCCTGCCCACAAGCCTGGGTTCTGAAACCAGGACAGTGTTTGGGGAGCAAGGCAGCTTCTCTCTGGTGTGCAGAGAGGTGTACAAACCCTCCCCAAAGAACCTTCCTTCACCAGAGCTTCCTCACCATAGGATGCTGGTGGAGACCAGAGAGACAGAGCAAGGGCAAATCCATCATAGATCTACCTGTTGTAGAGGGATGCAGTGATTTTCATATTTCCCTTGCCATTATTACAAAGCTCTTTTCTCCAGAAAAGCTGCCAAATAGACACATCATTCACGCTTGCTCAGGCTGTTGCTGCCTGTTGGCGTGTCCCGCTCTATCAGAGCCAGTAGAACTCCTGACCCCATTGGACTTGATCCCCAGAGATTTCAGAGAAGGAATGTATTTTTTTCCTTAGGCCTTTAGCTGCCAGGCTTCCCCAGTACAGAGCGACACAATATCAAAGCCATTTTATTCACTACTAAATTAATTATGTTGTTAATTGGTTAACCTAGGGCAGAATGTATGGAAAAAATGCTTAATATGTGTTTGTCGGCAAGAGTGGATGGAGCAGGGCAATGGAGATGCACAGATTATGACAATGAGATGTTTTGAGAGTAAAACATTGGAAGATGATACACAGTCAAATGTTGTAAAGTGTTGCTAATATTGCTTGAATATACAGCATTCTCTAGAATCAAATCACAGACGCTTCAGGATTGAGTGTAAGTAGTTCTGGTATCTCTTCACTTTTTTATGCTTAACTGGCTATCTTACCACTCTCCTGGCTGCCTGGTGTACAGGCAGCATGGCACAACATGGTAATAGGGTGGTGCCAGTTCAAACAGTGAGCTCAACAGCTGGATCCTGGCTTTGAGTCCTGTTCTAGCAAAAGGACAGGATGCCACTGCAAGCATAAAAAAAAAAAAAAATAGAAAAAGAAAAGAAAACAGGAAAAATTTCCAAAAGCAAAACATCTCCAGAAATGTGCTGCAAAGAAATAAAGCATAATTAAATTGCCCAACTCATTTTAGCCCCAAGGCTTGAAAATGTCAGTAAATAAATTATTGGTTATGTAAAGATAACTCTTTTCTGCTAATAGAAGAAACAAAGCCATGAGGTGTTCCTTCTTTGATCCATAGCAGGAAACAAAAACATAGGCAATATCACCAAATGGAGAAAAAAAAGACATATCCTTTCATAGCTGTCAGTACTCTCCTTGCTTTGGAAGGGAGGAAGGCAGGTTATCGCTTGTGTATGTGTGAAATTCAGCCTTGTTTGCAGTATGATTGTATAAATAGCACTTTATTAAAAGCTAACTGTTATTTCCAGACTCTAAACTTAAACACAGACAAGTTCAGGGATAGATATAAAATCAATATAGCTCTTCAAGTAATGCAAGCAACATTTTGAAAGGCAACTCTTTAGAGTGTAACAAGTGATTTACTGATAAGGTTGCTCTGCTGATTCGTTTGTTGCTGATTTGCTATACCTTGCCCATTAACATGACTGCAAAATGGGACTGTGAGCTTGGTTTGATTCTGCTGGAAGACTTCTAGTTCATCCTCTGGAAAAAAACTGAGAGCAGCATATCTCATACTTTGTAAGAGAGAACTTGTGACACTTAATAAGAAGCCACAGTGTGTTTTTATATAAAACATGCTGTGCATTTCAGATGGTCTTCTAATCATTCTGCTAAAAATCTTGTTTTATTTTGGAACAACTAGGTGTATACAAAACTCTAGTAGTGCATAAGCACAAGTGGTGAAATAGAAAAGACCATGTCTTTAACTATTCCTATTGCCTTTATATGGATTTTTATGAAATGACACATGAATTTTGCAGTATTAATATTATTTTCCTTCTGTTACATGGACTGAGGTGAGTACAGTAGCCATTAAACAAAGTGCTCATATTTCCTCCACGGCCCCATCTTCCTACCTTAGTTTCCTGGTTTATCTGGTTCTGAGTACCATCTAACAGGTGAATGTCATTCATTTCAGAGACATTGGTTTGATGTCAAATGTGACTTAGGCTTTGAGGTTGATGGGATGATAAGCAGCCCACCGTTTCCCCCTGTGGGAGATAATGTCTGCACCAACCTGCCTTTTTACATTCAGAGGTCATGTCCAGTTGAGAGAGCAACATGTACAAATGGGATTTTAGGTACACATTACCTTTTGCCCCTGAAAATACAGGGGGGTTGTGGCACAATAAATATGCAGGTTTTCCTTCAGTCCTACCTGTTCCTCTGACCAATCAAGCAATTTTAAAAATGTACACAATTTAGCTTAGACATGCTTTTCTCTTTAATTAGATCCTTCACCAGAAAAGTCTGCTTTTCCAAGCACAAGTCAGTCAAAAGAAGGAAAAAACTCCAAAAGCATATAGTGGACAATTGGTTTTTTAATATATAATTGCTGTGATGAGCACAGGAAAAGAACTGTATGGTTTGAGGACAACAGATGGAATTGCTTCTGATTATTTTTTTTTTTCTGAAGAGCTTTTTAAGTGAATTCAATGATAGTGATAGTACAATTTTGACCATATTTTTTATTTAGTATTTTAGCTCTCTTATTTTACTGCCTACTCTAAACTAAAATATAAAAAGAGGACATATAAACGCATACTGATACAGTGCTGAGTATGTGATGGGAAAATATCTTACCACTTGGTAGTCCATATTGTGAAAATATAATTTTTTAATTATGGTATTTATGCATAAGCACCATATTTTCAACCAGTGTGAGTTTTAACAGGTGAGACATCATTTTGCCCAAGGGAATACAGAGTTTATGGCAGTATCACTGCCAGACCTCTAACTGCTGTTACCCTGACACTTCATAGTGACACTAGTGACCACGACTGTTATGGGTGTAAATTCTGCACGCATTGAGCTTTTATACACAAGTTGAAGGGTGAGGGAGGGAGGACAATGCTTCATGACTGGCTTTAGGGATATTAAATCCTTGCCAACCAGTCAGATGGATAGCGCACTGTTTCTAAAATTTGCAAGTCAAAGGGAGACAGGCCTAAATTCTTTCCACTATGAAACCCCCACAGTCCTCTGCCTTTCAGGCAGAAGCAAAAAGGAATGGAAAATTCCAAACTAACGAGCACTTCATTTTTTTTTTTTTTCTGCAGTGCTGTGCTTAGAAAAATTGCACTCTTTTTTTTTTCTAAGGCAAAGAAGTAAAATTAAAGTTGTATGACTGTTATAAATATTACATGTTCAGGGTATCAAGAGTACCTGTAGTTCTCTAGTTTCTGAGGGTGTTTTTGAATTAACCCTTTTATAGATACTGGCTGTTGGGAGGAAAGGATTCAGTCTTAGGCAAATGTTACACTGTTAAGGAGAAAGTATCCCATCCTAAAGGTTTGTGGTATTTGTATATATGTTGTTTGCATAACTGTTTTGTAGAAGTGGACTGTAGGGCACTGAGAAAAATAATGACTTGTCCAAGTTTCGCTGACAAGCCAGAGATGAAGCAAGAAATAACCCAATATCTTCATTCCAGATTCTCTGATGTTTTTTAATTCTTTCTGTTTTACTGAATATTAGAGATTAGTCAAGATAAATGTTGGTTCTATATTAAATACATTCAGCAGCAGCAGAATTCAGGATTTAGAAAACGGTGAACTTTTACTGAATTTCTCAAAGACTGCGACAAATATGGTGTCTTGTTTCACTGACAAGTTTAAGAAGAACTTCTGACAGGACTTTTGGGAGGAGTAATATAAGATAGAAGGAAATTGGAGCAGCCAGACTTCTTGGCTGAGATGTCCTCAGTCTGAAGGACCCACAGAAACAGGAATGGAGGTGCAGGAAAGCAGACTCTCCTGCTGATGCGGCCACAAAATGCGCGCTGTGCAGCGCATGGCACTCAGGCTCTGGAGGGTGCCTGGAATTCACTCACTCGGTCATGACCTTCGCTTTAGCAAAGTACTGCTCTTGCAGGGGATGAGATACTCCTAGATATCCTTCCTCTGTGGGTGAAACACACTTGTAGCTTTCTGCTGGGTCTTGTATAAGCAACAGACAGGCTCTCTATGTCCTTAATTAATCCATTTGAAATATCTTCCTACATAAAATTGGTCTGTAATTTCACCTACACTGTCCAGATGACAATGATTAAGAAGAGCTTCCATCTTAAGCCAAAGTCAAAAAGAATACTATTCATTTTCTTGTATTTTTTTTTTCTTGTGGTACTCTTATTGTTTTTTTAAGCTGCTTCACTTCTGCTTCTCCATTTACTCCAATCAATTTTCTCATTGGATCAAACTCTGTTTTTCCTTTTCAGCATAATACCTCAGCCACACTAGCTTTGTGTCTGCCTCCAGTCTTCATTTTGCAAGCTGCTCATAGCCAGTAATAATGATGTTGTTTCATTTTCTTCATAATCCTTAGCTGTCTTTGGGCTGGTTGATGTTCCCATAACTTTGGGAAATGTTACCCTACTGAAATAAATAAACATATTAATTAGATTGTCAGGTATTAACATAGACGGGACATCCCTAATGTAATTATTCTTTTGCGTATTAGTGTTTCAGGAGTGGATTGTTTTTGTATACAGAAGTATATGTTTTGGGGATCTTAAATTGACTTCTCTCTCTCTGTCCTGCAGAAGGAATCAGTGATATTTGAGAAAACTGTACTATTATGGATAAACTTATATATCTTTACTAATTGTATCACAGGCGGGCCAACAATTTGAAAATATATTAAGCTTTGTATTTAATTTATGTGGCATTTCTTAAACATTCTCCAACATGTCTATCTCTTTAAAGTATTGTCTTGCTTCAAAGCTAATTTTGCCTCTGACCACTATCTGATGAGAAATTCACATGTGCTAAATATACTTATGATAGTAATCTTATTTTCAGTCCTCCAGTAAACATCCTGATGGCCTGAAAGGGATATGAGTCTTCAATGGAGCTTCCCTGCCATTATTTTTTCCAGCAGATTTCAGGAGAAAGAAATGGTTAGAATGCTAAGCCATCAATACTTCTCTAATGTAGTTTAGCAATCATTTTGTCAATATAACAATAATATAGCAATAACAATATGTTCAATGAAACAGTAACAGTATATATAATAATGACAATTATGTTTGTCTCATAAAGGACTCTTAGTGAAAAAGGGACTACAGAAAGGCATTAATAGAAATGGATTGCTCACACATACAATATACTCCAGGTGTGAGTAGCATATTTCTCCTATGTGATAAATTTGGGACAGCAAGGAGTGTTGTAAAATAGCTGAGTTGTTCAACCAAACTTCAATTTGATTTTCTCATCTCTGGGCTACTGCTCAAAATGCAGACTGTGGCAACCCTCTGGTCAGTATACATGCATTGTTCTTGGATTGAAGTCAGTGAGACTCAGTCAGTCACTGAAGTCAGTGAGAATATTGCGAAGTCACCTCAGAAAGAGCAGACATTGTAATTCAGGTTTCTTCTGGAACAGATGTCATTGCCACATTTCATCGATCATTTTGTCACGTTTAGGGCAAATGGCATTGCCTGTATGGTTATGTGCCTTGTTTATACCACAGCTTAATTAGAACTCTTCTGATGTTTCTGTGCTAGTCCTCTGGCTAAAGAAATTTTAGTTCCTGATGTAGCTCAGACAGGTGACAGGGCTTAGGCAAAACTACACTGTTGGCAAGTAATTACTGCTGCAATGTCCTGCAGGGAGAAGAGGGCACCGTAGTACATGGCTCTTGGTTGCCTTAAAAGTATTTATGTAGCCTACAAGTAGCAATGTCTATATTTTCATATCTCCGCCTGAGCTGGTCTACACAGAAGGCAGCAGCATGGTCAGTGTCCATCAGACATTTCTGTCAGGGAAACAAGAAAGCTGTAACGAGATTCTGAAGGCTGTTGATGCAGACCTTTCAGATTACCGGTGAAGGACTAAAACAAAGAAACAAACAAAACCCACAAACAGCAGCAACAACAAAATTTTGAAACACAAAACCCCAAGATCTAAGGATCTGGGCATTGTTGTTGAAAAAAAGTGGAAGGGAATATATGTGAATGCTATACCAACAGTGGTTTTATTGCTGCATAGTTTTTTGAGATTAAGGCAATCTGTCAGAGTGGGATTATTTTTGAGAGTGAAAGCAATATAAAAGATCTCAGCCAATGTATAGAGAATACCAAAAACTGGGGTTTTGAGCTCTGAAAAAGAATCAATTTTATGAACTTTCTTTTCCAGATGCAGTCATGCAGAGCATGAATTTTATTAGAAATCTGAGCAACACTGTACTTATTGCATGCATATCAAAGTTAGGTGGAGTAAATTGCAAATTAAAACAATGATCGGGAACTAAACTCTTACTTTATTGTAACTGCATTTTAAATTTGAGCTCAGACCTAAGCTTTTGTAACTTTGAGACTATTATTAAAGATAATACCTGTAGAATCTTTTTCTGTCATGGTTAATTTGTAGGTTTTCCAGAAATTCCTAGTCTTATTCTGTGAGAGTCTCCATATTTACATCTTCATTCATGGTGGTAGTTCTCCTTGAAGATTTTCACAAAGTTAGGGTTGTATTTGCAAATTCCTCTCCATCAAAACAATTGAAATAGTAGTAGAAATTACATAATGAAGAGCTTTATCTGAATATTTAGCCCTGAAATTAAATAATAATTCAAATTATAAAATTTTTTATTTTTTTTTTTTTACTTAATTGCTTATCATGTCAGAAGATACAGATACATAAATGAACTTTTCTGGTAACATTCTGAATAAAAGCATAATTTTAGTGATCAGGTTAACATCTTCTTCTACTATCAAACTGACAGAAAACAGAAAAAATAATGCAAATTATTTTTTATAATTGGAAGACACATTCCTTCCACAAATATTTGACCTGAGTTAGAAAGTGAAGAAGATTGTAGTTGTCTCTTGGTGTTTCATACTCAAGTGATGTTGGTTATCTAACTGTAAAAATCAGTAATGTGGTAAAGAGCCACACAGAATTCTGTGTTACAGAAGGACATTTTATTTAGTAAATATTACTCTCTTTTATTTTTCTTAGGTAAAAACAAATACTTTTTTTTTTTTTTTTTTTTTAATTCCTTTGTGGTACACTCCACTACCTCACATGCGGGTTTGTTGCAATTTAGCAATACCAATAAATGTCTGAGCTTGTATTATTTTATCCTGTACCTTAAACTAAAACCAGATTTTCTTCATCTTTGGTTTCATATTTAAATGGAATTTGGTTATTTATGCAAATAATTTTTTAGTATTTTGCTGATTCATTAACTTACAAAAATCACTTTTGTCAATTTTGGGGAGCTAATTTAACCTCCTACTGTGGTGTGAAACTTCAAGAATGATGGGGTTATAATACCCGTGCTTCATTTAATAGCTCAGTTTACAAACTCTGAGGATTGTCATCCTTAGGTAAGGAAAAATGGGCATAGGCTTTCTACCCTTTTAAACCAAAATTAGTCAGTCAAGTGAATCACAGAAATATTTAGGTTGCTGGAGGTGTTTGAAGGCCATCTGTTCAATGCTTTTTCTCAAAGTAGGGCTAAAAGTTCAAAAGTATTCTGAAAGATGCATATCTAGGATCTGCTCAGTGACAAAATAACCTATTTATTATTAATATTATTTTTAAAATGTATTTACTTCTATTTTCCTATATAAAGGAAAATAACTGGCAGTTCTTCCAGAAATTAAATAGTGGGTCTTTAAAGCACAGGTTTCTGTATTGTATAACACAATCTGGATTATAGCAGTTTTAGCTCAGTGAAATCCCATAATTTTTTATGCATAATTTGCTAGACTAGTGATATGATTAACACTTCAGCTTGCTACAAATACTAAAAGACCTAGGAGGAAAACAAACTGTTCCTTTTCATTTAATAGATAAATAATGTGAAAGGCTGCAGGAGATTTCTCCAGTCAGTGATAGGAATCGAGATGAGACATCCAACTTTTATCCACTTGTTTGGAAAACCCATGTTCATTCTGTTCAGCTGTCCTCCCCATATGCCCTAAAATACATACTTCTCACATAGCTAGAAATAAAATCTAGGTTTCTGTTTCCTTCTAGTTCCTCCAAACTACATTGCTTCAATACCATCTAGTAACCATAATAGCAGAAAACTGGTGATTTTTCCATCTAGGTCTTAGTTCATACAGAAGCTATATAAGTTGTTTGAGTATTAGAATTCCATGGTCAGAAATTTAGAGTGCATGTAAGAAACAAAATGACCAAGTTTTTGACCGGACAAAACAGCTGAGAAAGAATTCAAATGGAATGTAGTGATTTAGCAACATGAACAAATCATCTGCAATGAACGCCAATGTTTTGCAGTAAAGATTTTTGTCAATCTTTCATCTGAAATTACACAATTCAGTAAAAGTATTTTAGATTTCAGCCATTTCTCAGACTTGGATTTCTGTGTTTCTCCTCAGTGTCACAGTAGATGTGAGAAGCTGTGAAAGCAGTTACTCCTATCTTTTGGACTCAATGGTCACTTTGTATTGTTTTATGTTGATTAACTTTTGCAGAGCCATCCAAAAGTAGCAAGGGAGATAGAGTCCGAGGTGGTGATATGAAAACACAGAAAGTTTGGTTCTCAGGGACCTGGAGACCAGTTTTGTTTACTGCACACTTCATACCAACTTATGCAGTTTGACACAGAGAAATGCCAGATTTGGTGCCTTGGATGGGGTAATTCTGGATGTAGGTTCAGGCTGGGAAATGAGATACTGGAAAGCGGTGCTGTGGAAAGGGACCTTGGGGACCTTGGGGTCCTGGTTGATGGCAAGTTGGATATAAGTCAACAGTGTCCTGGCCAGGAGGGCCAGCCCTGTTCTGGGGGCATCAGGCACAGCATGGCCAGCTGGGCAAGGGAGGGCATTGTCCCACTCTGCTCTGAGCTGGGGCAGCCTCACCTTGAGTGCTGGGGCAGTTTTGGGTGCCACAATATAAAAAAACACATGAAGCTGTTAGAGATCCTCCAAAGGAGGGCAACAAAGATGGTGAAGGGGCCTTGAGGGGAAGTCATACCAGGAGCAGCTGAGGTCACTTGGCTTGTTCAGCCTGGAGGAGACAGAGGGGAGACCTCACTGTGGTCTTCAACATCCCCATGGGAGCAAGAGGAGGGGCACGCACTGATCTCTTCTCTCTGGTGACCAGTGACAGGACCTGAAGGAATGGCATGAAACAGAGTCAGGGGAGGTTTAAGTGAGATACCAGGAAAAGATTCTTCACCTAGAGTATGGCTGGGCCCTGAAACAGTGTTAAGGAAACTTTATCTAACAATCCAGAAGCCACTCTGGAAGTCCCTCTCACACCACCTGAGCTAGGAGTGAAGCCCCTTTGCAGCTACACACCCCGCACTCCCACAAGTCAGGCCAGGTTTTGTTACTAGCTCGACCCCAGATTTCCCACAGCAGCTCAGACGTCTCGATCCTTACAACAGTTTAATCATGATGCAATAAGTACCCCCCCCCCCCCCCCATCCCCCCTTTCCTCCACAAGAAAGAACTTCAGGCTTCAGTGAACCCCTAGAGGATTTACCATCTGAAAAAAAGGAAGAAAACACAGATAACAGAAAAATAATTTAAACAGGCAAGAAGGAAAAAAACCCCAAAACCTGGAGAAGTTCCCAAATCAATGTATAAGCCTTTCCAAAATGTCACTAAGTTATTCTCATAAAGAAGCTTAGCTCTCCGTTTTGGCACTCTTCATCCGCTGTTTTTGTGAGAGAAAGCAAGAAAGAGACTCAGGTGAGACTGGAAATTTTTGATTCCTTGGTCATTCCCTATGTAATATTTGGATTATTTTTTCCTTCCACACTTAAGAAACTTGTATTGACTTTCATTTACCTCACCAGAGACCAGGGAAGGAGGAGTATCTAATTCCCTCAGTGAACCTGATCTCAGCTGGGAACACCTCTCCTTCTCTATCTGTTCTTCTCTTTGTTCAACTTCATATATATGTATCTTCAAGTGTATTTTTTAAGGCCAGAAAGCTCAACAAGGCGAGAATCCCTTGTAGAAACTGTTCAAAGAAAGTGTATCACAGAATGATTTACAGATTTTTCTAAAAAGCAGTATTTTAAGTCATGAACAGTTCTTTTTATTTTTTTAAAGAACAAGGAAAGAGCTGTAGTAATTACCTTCAGTCAGCATAACCCTCAGCATTCATTGCTGTCACAGAATAGAAAAATATTTCTTCTTTGTATTTCTGGATGCAATGTTTTCCACTTTTAACTGCAGTATAAAAGGACAATGATTTCCTTCTCCACCCCCAGAAGAGTGAGAGATGAATGTTTAATTAGAGCCAGAATTTGTAATGTTCACAGAACAATTTTTCCCCATAAGTGTCTTGGCTGATATGGATACTGTTTGTAGCTCATCTCCATACATCCCTTCTATCTGCTAACAACAGAGCCCTGCTGCAGTTGCTGCATAAGCAGTTTTTGCCTTTTTAATAAGGAGAGGGGAAGTCTTGTGGTTCATCCCAGTGGTACAGTTTAAGAGAAAAACAAGAAATGAGGCAAACAAGGGCAAAGAGAAGATTCTTTTAACTCTCTGATTGCTTTTGCCACGTTGCTTAATTTACACTGGTGACAGAAATTTTGGCAGTGTGTCTGGTGCACCTCATTCTCCTTCACTGCCGAGAAATATCAACTGGATGCTGTCAAATGTCTTTTACCTTGCCATTTTTTCTTGCATTACTTGTCATAGCTTGTTATCTCTTTTGAGTGTTGGCTCCCTCAGGTTGCTGTGGCACGTCAAAAAGGAGGAGGAGAAATAACAAACTGTTCAAATGGGATCTGTTCAGCAGGGCCCTGGTGAGAGAAAACCTGTGGAAACAGAAAAGAAAACTCATGGGGAAAGCAGAGAAAAATGAAGACCAGGGCAGTGACTGCCTTCTATTTTAAATTTCTTATAGAAATCACCAGCTGTTTTCCTTAACTTCTGCCCATTTAAAGCAATTATAATGGAAATAATCTTATTTGTGTGTAAAGCAGATATTTGCTGCAATTTGTTGAGGAAGTACATTGCCATAGTCTCCCAAATCTTTCAGAAACAGGTGGGAATCTAAGGGCTGTGTTTTTAAAGTGCGTTTGCCTGGCAGAAGCTGCACTGACCTGCACACTTTGCATCCTAATAGCCAATTTAATTGCCCTTCTCTGATTCCAATGAAACCACTTACAGAAAGACAGTGCACTGTTGCCAGGCGTAACATTCAAACCCCAAAGAGAAGTGGGATATAGGAAAGGGTGTGATGTTCATGTTAATCACTAATTCCAGTAAAAATGAAATACTGGGGATGGAGGGTTATGTGATCACAGACATATTGCTGGAAGGAGCTGTAGCATCTCATTTATGGAGCAGTGAAATGTAGGAATGGTAATAGCTTGAGTTTATATAGCACCTTCCATCACAAAGGATTCAGAGGTGATTTACAAACTTAAATTGTTACATAGATGGCACTTATAAAACAGAACACAATTGCTGTTTTCAGAGTAATGGTCTGAAACGCTACAGATTGCGTTAGTGCTACTGAAGTGATTTGGGCTGTTATTGGAGAATAGGTAGAATTCTTTATTTTTGTAGAATAAAAACTGAATCATAGTGGCCAGCCCATGAATGAGCTGCAACAGCTGTTAAAATGTGCTTTAAAAAGCAGCACAATGCAGGATCCAGCGCATCTGGGGAAGGTCTCTCTTCACATAGAAACTTTTGGAGTGATTCAGTAAAAGCAGTAGCATTACCATCCCATGGAAAAAATCTGTGTATAAGAGATCCTGATCTCTCTGGAGGTGGTTTTCAAGAAGTTGTGACTTCTACATTTCCTGAAAATTATGTCCAACAGCTTGATGGCCCAAAGCACTGCAGGAGGAAAACAGGCTTGCAGTCCAGGTTCCTGGGGAAAAGAGGCCTCTGCTGAATTTGCAGTCTCTCTCCTGCGACTTTAGGCTCCCTTGCAGGCTTCCTGCCCAGATGCTGGTGCTGCCTGTGATTTTTAAATGTGATTTATGGGAAAATAAACTGAGGGCAGACTGTATGAGAAGTCCATATAGGTGTATCTGACACCTAGAGGAGCTATCATTTTTTGTCACTCATTATACCTTTGAGTGTGATTGGAGAAGTGGTCTGGGTTAGCTCAGCTACAAAAAGGCAGATAGAGGCAACTGCTGTACAAACTGCAGCTCTTTTGCCTGACTTCCATGATGCAAAGTGTTATCTCCCATGCCTTTACAAGTGAAGTTACAGCACCACTCTCTCCAGCACAAATGTGTTTAGTCACTCATCTGACTATAAATCTTTGTTTGTATAGACTGAAAGCACATGTAGGTGAAAAGAGGTTCCAATGACTTCTACTGCTTGGCTACTAATTCCATACCAATCAAGAGGAAGCGTGCTGACACCTCATGCAAATGGTTCTTCTGCCCTGTGCCTGCATTCCTGTGCAGTTATCACTGCACAATATTAAATGGAGGTTGTTTTCATCAGTGGTTTCAACAGTTTGTAAGAATGGTATAACATACACACTGTAAACTGTTACTGTGAAGTGTTTGGAAATATTTAGAAGATGGGCAGAGGAACTGTGTGCTTTTTGTTTCAGCAATAGATTTAATCAAACAAGCTGTTGGGAAGCAGTATCCATTTTTATTTTTGTTTTCCTGTTGTACTGATTCATTGTGGACCCATCCACTCCATGCAGTCTATTCTGACTTCAAAAAAATAATGTTTCAGATGCAATGCATTCCAAGCACTTAAAATTGAAGGAATGTGTTTTTCTGGCTATGTGAAGTTTATTAACAAAGTAGGGATTTAAAAAAAATTTAAAAATTTCTACTGAAAGATGTGAGATCAAGTCGATTCTAAGCAGAGTGTTGGCAAATCTCTGTGTGGTAACAACTGTAACTATGTGACTCCTGTGCAATTTACTCTGGAAAATGCAAGCCTTAAAACTTTGCGAAGCAATCTGAAAATATTTTTTCCTGTCCTGAACTTATTCCAATACAAAGTGAAGGGTAATTTTAAATCCAACTGTAGCTATACATACTGATCTACATAATGGGATTTGTAGATTAAACTTCATTACGGCAAGTAGCTCACAAAAGCCTCCTCCAAAGTGCAGCTCTCTCCCCAAAAATGCACCACAGATCAACTGGTCACAGTCTTTTACCAAACACTCATGTATTTGTACCTAAGTAGACTAAAAATCAAAAGGAGTATTGCTTCAGAATATGTATCTTGGTTCTGTTAAATCTGGAGTAAAGAACCACTGAAGTAGAAGAATGCTATGGGCTTTTTTTTCCCTTGGTGGGAAATGGGGAATTTGCTCAGAAATAATAAAGTTAAAATAATCAACTATATGTAATCCTTCTTTACAAATGCTTGTACAAAACTCAAAGCTGTTCTTAATTCTTACCCAAGAGATCAAATATTCTGCACTGGACAGGTTGTTTTTCGTGCTAGATAGAATATCCAGAGACCATGCTTCTATTTTGTTTAGCTAGTAGTCTGATGCATTTTCCTACTATTGTTCATGTCCTAATAGGTTTATTTCTTATATATGAGTTAGAAGTTGATGAGAGCAAATAAGACAATAATACACTTCCATGTATTCAGTTCTGTACAGTATAGCACTTCAACACAGAGATGCTTAAATTTAAGCCTGTGCGTGCTTACTTTGTTCAGTTGTGTTCTTATTGTTCTTTTCAGATTTTGTTCACTATTTTGATAACACTGTTGTTGATGTCAGTGGATATTCTGTCTCTGAAAGAATTCACTAGAACAAAAAGGAAATTTGAGGGTCTGACACAATCTATAAAAGGTTGAAATTGCTTGCACCAGAAATACTGGCACAGAAAGCAGCTTTTACACAAAGGATGGTAATAGTGTGCAGCTCTATCCAGCTGAAATTACAAGGAAAGGTTACAAAGACATAATGTGACAACCCAAATTAGATTTTGGCAAACTGGGCAAAACTAACACTTTACCCTCAATTTTTTTTATAAGATTTCCAATGTCCCCAGTGGTCAGGACCTTAAATTTATTTCTTATAAGAAAACTGGAGTGTTCAGTAGTAACACATGTGAATTAGAAGAGAACAGGGGGAAAGGAAGTCAAACAGCAAAAAAACCCCCAAAACCAAAAAACAAACAAACAAAAAAACCAAACTAAACAACAAAATCCAGAACCCTCCCCCCCCCAAAAAAAAAACCCCCCAAAAAATTAGAAGCACTTCTATTTATATGAGAAGAGGATAACAGTGTGTGCCTAGAAAGCTAAATTTCTGTGTGTAGATCTGAAATGTTGCTGTTTTATGAAATTCAGTGTTGATCAAAGGGAGAGACTCAAGCTGTTAGCTTCTTTGAATGAATGCTAAAATATGTGTTTTACTACAATTTCAGGTACTTTTCAGATGTGTGAATGCCATCCCTGTTGGCTAGGCTTGCTGGGGCTCCCCGGAGGGAAGGTGGGTGCAGGACCATGTGCTGCTGCGGCTGAGGGGCCCCGGCGGGCTCCCGCTGCTGCACTGCTTCAGTGCCAATGCTTTGCACCAGGCAGCTCATCGGGGAGTCCTGATTTAGAGCAAAAATATTTGCTGCTGTCTGTTTCGCTGATGGCCAGTTTTTGTGGGAAGGAAGGGCCCTTGGAGACGGCAAGCCAGGCTGCGCTGTTACCTGCTCATGCTTAGTTAGCAGCAGGCTGAGGCAGACCTGGGAAAAAGCTTAGCCTTTGCCAGGAGTGGTTCTAGGGAAAAAGAATCTGTTCACTGATGCAGAAAGTCTTTTCTTGTGCGAAGTGTCCCCGGCTCGTTCAGGCTTGTTTCCCAGAGTGGCTGTAGGCTCCTCATGCGGCAGTTGGGGCACCACCGGGAGCCTGCTGCGTGTCCCGTACGCATCGCCCGGCTGCGGCTCCCGGCGCGGCGTGCCCGCCCGCGGGCATGGCCCGGGGGACACGGCCCAGGGGACACGGCCTCTGTCCATGGGGCTCTGCTGGAGCTCAGCACGCCCCGTGCCCGCGGGCATGCCACAGGGGGACACGGCCTCTGTCTGTGGGGCTGTGCTGGAGCTCAGCAGCCCCTGGCTGCGGGCATGGCCCACGGGACACGGCCTCTGTCCGTGGGGCTGTGCTGGAGCTCAGCATGGCCCTGGCTGCGGGCATGGCCCAGGGACACGGCCTCTGTCTGTGGGGCTGTGCTGGAGCTCAGCATGGCCCTGGCTGCGGGCATGGCCCACGGGACACGGCCTCTGTCTGTGGGGCTCTGCTGGAGCTCAGCAGCCCCTGGCTGCGGGCCCTGCTGGCACACCGCCGGCCGCAGTGCTCACCCTTGGCAGCACTGCACGGCGCGACCCAGCCGCTTTCCAGCCACGACGCTCCTGTGTCTCCACAAAAGCTGATCCACTCGTGTGGGTGCCCCCAGCCCCCCGCTTGGACGATGCAAGGATTAAAGTAGGAGTGCATTTCTTCTTTTCTCTCTGCCTGCTTGTACAACCCGCTGCTGGGGACAAGGCAGCGGCTGCCAAATTGCATCCTACATCTGTTCTTTTCCAAATGCGCCTTTGTTAGGTGAAAAAGGAGGCCTCATTATTGGCTGTAAGTATGTAGTCACTTAGGAAAATAAGTCAATAAGTAAACATCTGAGTGAACAAATTGGTGATTTGCATCTCCTTGTTCCCTGAATGCGTTCACAAGTGGTGAGAAAAAGAGCCAGTGTCTCCAAACAAGTCCACGTGGCATTTCCCCACAATACAGTTTTTCAAATAGACTGTCTGGCTTTTTCAGCCAAATGATATGTAGTGAAGTCTGGAGAGAAGAAAGATGGATGTGTTGGATTTAGTAATATGGAGTACTGAGGTACAGGTACAAAGATTACATTCCTTCTGGAATACTTCTGATTTACTCCTAAACACAAAGTTGACCATATGGAGAACTTTCTGTGTCTGAAAAAAAGCAGCTCACTATTTCAGTTCTGCAAGGGAAACTTCTGCTTCTTGTGATAGTAAATCTCTGGCCTATCCATTTTTCTATTCAGCAGACTGAAATTTAGATTCAGGAACAGTATAGAATTAGAGGCAAATAAACTGTTAGAGAAACTCTTAAGTCATATTGACTTAAGTGATGAGATCATGCCAAGAAAGTTAATGCAGGCAGCTCTGGGGGAATGCTGATCAACTGATTTATTCACCTCTGTTTGTTTTAAGCAAAAACATATGTCTAAGGAGGATTTCAAAGCAGATGAAAAAGCTGAAAAAACCCAAGTTTCCTTTAGACCCTTGTTGTCTTCACTCCATTGACTATATATTTTTCATGTACAAATAAAACAGTATGAAGAGATGAAAATGCAGCATAAATGCCTTTTAAAGTATCTCTTTAATTCTATATTGACATTTATTAAAAAGTAACATTGGATTCCAGGTTGTGTGGTTCCACATCAGTAGGGCAGAATTTGGCTGTATGTTTTTGCTTGCCTTTTTCACTGCTGATCACCCTTGCCCACTTTGGTTATGCTCGCAGCCAATGCCTGTGGCTTTCTTATAAATTATTTCCTATAATTTATGCTTGACTGTAAGTTGGTACAAAGATAGCTTGATAGCCCAAGATCTAAAGTAAGTTTAGGCTATTTCAAATTCTACATGAACATTGTCCACATAGACACATGGTCCCTTGTTAAATGAACGAATCTTTTTGGTTAGTTCCCCCCTGCATGGAATCCAATCTCATCCTGCAGTATACATTTTTTGAGTCTGTTAGTGTTAGAAAGAAACTGGATCCAAATTTGATTAAAAAAAAAAAAAAAACCTCTTTGAAATAGAACAAAAATTTCATAAAAACTTGCATGAGGACGCACAAAAGGATTCTAGGAACACAAAAATATATTTTATTTCTAGACTACAATTTTTCTTGGAAATGAATACATATATGATGTGTACAACAAATTTGTGCTCTTAATTCAGTATGGACTTTAATACAGTTAGTAACCCATCAGTATAGACTATAGAGCATCTGCACCAAGGCACTGATGAAGATTTTGAATATTGTATTTTTAATATATTTAATAGGTACTTACAAGTTTAGTTGTGATTGACTAGCAGGCAAATAGTGCATGTTGCACATACAAACATACAGCTCCAAGGATTGACTGTGTAAATTAAATTTGTTTAACTGTGATTGTGCATTCATCTGCCTGTTTCTGTGATAATGAGATGGAAAGATTACCACATCAACAATGAAAACCCACACTCATGAGGGATTTTGCATCTCTGTTTTGAATCCGTTCTCATAAGAATTCCTTGCATGTGCCTAGTTTTATTTATGTTTCTGCTTACATAAGAATTTAAAGGCTATCTTTTCAGCATCTGCATGTAAACATTGAGAAACACATTTAGCTCTACACACCACGAAGGAAGCATGCTGTTCTCTGCAAGAACATGTTTTTTGTTCTTAGCTGTTCAGATCATTAGATGTTAGATTATCAAAGTATTGACAGACATTGTGTCTCTGCCCCCATATTCATTACCACAACTCCTCTTTGCCAAAGCATAACCATAAAGCTGCTTAGCAAAGAAGGAATCTGCTTCTGGGAAACTTTTCAAGAGCATTGTAATTGAGTGGCTATGGACTGACCAGCATTGCTTGAAAGCTCAAGTCCATTTGTTTGAAAGGGAGAGAAATGAAAAAGAGCAGGTTTAGGCTGAATGTAATGGGAAAATGTCATATGGGCCCAACAGTGCTCTCCACTGTGGAATGGTTAAATAAAACAGTTGAGCTGGATTAAAATTTAGGTAAATAAGTGGTGGAGAAAAGTCAGAGAAGTGTACCTCAGAGAATGATTTTACATGGTTTCAGGAAATGACCAAATAATACCTTCATTCTTATCTCAGTTATTCGTCTTAATGTGAGCCAAAAGCTCTCCAGGTCTCTGAAGAGGCACATGGCTCATCATTTTTCAGTGTGTACAGATAACAGAAATGAAACTCCAGATTCTTTCTTTCTCTCTAACTAAGGCACTCATTGTTAAACCTGATCCACTCTTAAGAAAAGGCCTTCCCCATTAGGCACATAAATCCTAGTGAACATAAGCATTCCTAAGTTGCAGCATGATGGAGAATTTGGATGTGAGCAGAATCTAAGGTACCTTTGAATTCCTGAAGCAAAGGTCCTTGTTTATTAGCACAGGAAATACTGCTCAGGACAGGGAGTTCTAGAGATTAACCAGGAGTTAACACTGAATATATGAAAAGCATTTGTTGCATATGCAACTCATGACAATTATATATGTGAACAGAAATTCACCAGCAAGTAATGTTTACACTTCATATTTCAAAAATACCCCCACCTTTTAACCACAGCTGAAGTCTCTCCTGGCATAAACTATGGCAATATTATGTTTATGTTTGGAATTGTAAGTCTTTGGTATTGTTGAAAGAGATAGTCCTGGTGGATCCAAAAGCCATGGCTTTAGGAACATGAAAACCATTCTGAAAAGACCCTCCTAGATGACATATAGAATCATCTTTAAAAGTAATACAAATAAATATAGAAGTAATGGGGAAGAGTGGAAGTAGAAGCACAGGTTAAAAATGCAGGCAGCGAAGAAGAGGAGCTAAAGAAATTGGTGAGATATAAGTAGAAATATAATTAAAATAGTAAGAGAGATTTTAAAGGATGTTAGGAATAAAAATCACCTTTATACAAGATAAAGAATATAAAATTAAATAATACAAAAAATTTAAAAATACAGAAACATTCAGTTAATAATTCTGTTCAATGTTTGAAGAGAAGTAAGAGATGAAATGGTGGATGAAATGAGTTTACCATCTGCAGTGAAAGCGAATGTGAAATCTGTTATAATTAAATGCCATAGAATCAAGAGGCACAGAGAAGTGCAATTAAAATCTTAGAGGAATTATCCAAACAGCAGAAAGAGCTGAGTCAGTATGTGATTGAGACATAACTCTAGGACTGGACATGGATAATTACCTGTGTAAGACAGGCTTGTTGGAAGCTTAGATATCATAAACAAAAGCACATGAGGGTCCGCTGGGTAAACATTGAACTTGAACAAATTTGGCCTCAGAGGAGACAGATTTTCCCCTGTATTAAGGTAATTTAGCATGGGAACTGCTCACCAAGGAAGGTGGCAGACTCATCAGTTGTAGACTAAAATGAGATGAGATAACTCTTAGAAGAGTTGCATCTCAGGAAAATTCTATTCTGTATATAAACCAGGTCAGACTAGATGATCAGAGCAGTTCTTTTTGGCCACAGCATATATAAATTATAAATTAAACTCTAACTAATTTAGAAAATGATGCTTCAACCCAAACTAGAAACTAATTTACTGTTTCCTGCATTAGACTCTTCTCTCTTATCATGTATCCAGCAAAACTGTCATTGATTTTTTATTAATTAATGGCACAAGTTTCTAATGTGGTCTGTTTAGTGGCCATCTAGTACTTAGGTTCCTTTTGTGTGGCTGATGCATGTGCACATATAATGAATTATATATTAAAAAGGACTGTAAAAGAACTTACACTGAAAAGAAAGTATGAGAGACAACAGGTGGGCAAAACATCCTCATTGAAGGGGGCTGAGGGATGGTGCAATATTAGGTAGAACTGAAGGGTTTCTTTTGAGTACAAGAAGGTGCCATATGGTCAGACATGCCTGAATGTGTTATGGGGGCTTTTCAGCAAGACCAGCTGCTCTAGCACAAGGCTTACAATTAGCATTAAAAATGACTAGGGGAAATTTTTATGAATTGTCAAAAAAAACATACTCAACAGTGGAAGGTACCACAACCCTGGAAATACAGAGGGCAGCTGCACAGAATCTAGGCCTACATAAATATTTTCAATATCCTTATTTTAGAGGATGTTGGCATCCTTAGAGAAGCTGAGTTGAGTCATTAAAGTTATTCCTTGAAAAGCCTTGAAACATTTATTTCTGTTCTATGGCATCTTCTTCCAGAGGTATCTGAGCAGTGAAGGACGTTTTGTCATAGGCTCAAATAAAAGACAGGATACATCTCCTAGCATTTAAAATAAATTTGGAATGGAGCGGCAGTAAGAATGCATGTACTAAGTGAGCTTTTAGGTTGAGAAGGGTTGTACTGCCTTCTTTCTGATCACTTGGAAGGGTAGAGTGAACCTGGTAAACCCTGTGAAAGATACCCTGCTTTTATATTCTCAGTGGCATTCTGTGCTTTATGGGTACTTTTCACTTGCTCAGATACTGTTCCACAAGAGTCTGCTTAATTATCTTTAAAGTATAAAGAAAACAAAAGAAAAAATAAGCCAGATAAGAATGCCTCAAAACAACCTGTTATACTTGGAACATAGTGGGTTTCATATATATATATATATATATATATATGTATACATATAAACTTATATATAATTTGTATTATATAGTATTTATTTACTTATTTGTTTATTTTTGTAGCTAGCTGAATTGGTTGTGCTAGATAACCTACAATGATTCCCATATTTCTGGGAAAATATCCATGATGGACTGGGGAAACAAATTCTTTACTTGTAATACATGCAGTGGTATGTATATGGATACTTGTTTCTGTAGCTGAATGTGGGACAAGTGTGTAAAAGGTGATAGAAAGCTTCAAAACTTAATGTGTCATCTCAGCTGGCATTTAATGTGCACTGTATATGGTGCCCTTATCTGTCGCTCTCCATACAGCTTGTTAAGAAGCAGAGGCAGTGGTTTGCTAATATGCTCATATATACAAGTACTGTGCAGGAGTACACAGTGCAAACTGAAATGTGGATCATTTAAAAAGAGGATTTTGTCCAGTGATTTCATTGGGCAACAGATCAGGCCCATACCATTCATTATCATTTCTGTTTAAAGTCCCCGCAGTTGCTTCTGAAGAGATGTACAAACAGCAGCAGCAGAAAATCTTTATTTCTCAGCAACTAGTTAAAGTCATTCACTGAAGTATTGTGTCTGTCTGAGGGAGAGCAAAAGTGCTTGTGCTGCAATAGGGCAAGATAGGCGCCATTGGAGATTTTCCCTGCAGTGAAACCCCAAGTCTGGGACAACACTGTAGTTTTTATGAACTCTGCATAAGTCAGTTTGTATTACCATCATAGCTCATGGTCCTTGGCACAGGAAGAAGGATTAATAAAAAAAAATCTTAATACATTTCTCAGGGCCTGTATCTGCCTGACTCTCTGGGTGTCTAATTATCAGTCATAGCATGGCCCTCCTAGAATGCTGCGCGTATTTATCATTTGAGGTGTTTTTTCAGTCTGCTCTTTTTCTTGTAGAAAAGTAATGAATTCGTAGTGCAAGCTGGGATGTTTCTAATATCCCCATAATACGGAATTCAGGTGCATCAGATGCTATTCTTTGCCCAGTCAATTACTGATCTGGAGTAATTTTGTTTTTCCTAAAAATTGAACAGTTGCAATCTTAATACAGTGCTAGATAGTTTTAATATATCATTACTTATGCAAGTAGAACTATTGGTTACAAAGCATAAGTGATGGCAGATAGCTTCTTTTGTTTCTCAGTGTGTTTGGCCTCAACATCTCAATTCTCAGACAGCAACTCTTTTTCTTCTTCTATACTAGGCACATTTCATATTGTATTACTGAAATGTACAGCTGTGTTTAGTAGCTCCATTCTCACACATTTAAGAATAGCCATGCCTGATTTTTTTGAGATAGTGCCAGTATTCCAAATGGCTTCTCTTTTGTTTTGGAGAAGTTAAAGCTGAATTTTGGCATTTATCAGTTCTGAAGTTATGTTCGATTTCAACAGCTTTTTTTTTTTTTTTTTCCTAAGATGCATCATTTAAAATAACCCTCAGTAATTACAAGAATCAGTCAGGATGTTGCTGAGTGCCTCCTGTGTGTGTTTTTTGGAAAGAGGCGTGGGGCAGGACGCGGGGAAGCGGGAGCGTGTGCGCCAGCCCTGCCCGGGGAGCGCTGTCAGCACCAATCCACCTCGGCGCCTCCCCGCTCTTCAATCAGCCTTTGTGGCCCCTCGTCGCTTGTTGTTCAAGCTGTGTGTCACAGCCAGTCACAACAGTTACTTCAAGCAAATTTTCACACTCTTTGGCTCAAACTGCTGGCAGCATTCCTAAAGACTCTGAGGAAATAATTCCACAAAGTGGCATAAATTAATGTGACTAATTAACATGATGTTAATTATTTGTAAATTGTATGTTTGGATACACATTACTTGAGAGGCATATGTTACATTCAATGTTTACTGAAACAAGTGACTGCTAATCGCATCTCCTGAGTGTTCCTTTCACAACAGTCAGCAAATAGAGGCTTCTCTAAAAATAAAAATTGTGTCCTAAGGGAATGCATGAACTATAGCATGCAGTGAAATGAGGAACTGAAGTAGAGAGTTACCTTCGTGATGGCCTAAGAAGTGTGTTGAAATGAGTTTCATAGGTAGTAACTACTTTCACATGTAAGTCAGGACATATATTCTATATTAGCAGAAGGTTTTTAAATGATCCTTTCCCACGCCAGTGGCAAAAATAACCAGAGCTCATGTAATTAAAAGTTGCACACAAGGACAAGACCTCAATTTAGAATTGAAAAACCAACAGTAACGCAGTTGTTTTCTAACTTTTGAGTTTCTGATGTGATGCTGAGACCATCCTCCTGCATCATTAGCAGCAATTGCAGGCACTTGAGTGATAAGTGCAAGAAGGGCAGAAATGTGACCTGCTCAGTAACCTGTGACTTTCTCAGCAGGAGAGCCTGGTGTGGTGGGTGACAATGTCTGCAGTCACCCACTCCCACTGCAGCTGGCACTCAGTACACATTGTGCTGCGCCCACACGAGTTCTCCTGTGCTCTGGAGGGCATAGACTGATCACGCTGGTGCTCATCAAGGGGCGCTGCTTTTGTGACCAGGGACTTTGGCTCTGAATGCCACTGCTGAGGGAGTATAACAAAGTGCAGTAAGTCCAGTAGAGTGGTACCACAGGCCATATAGTCCCTTTATTAAATTGGTCAAGCTCCATTATTTAGAATTGTTTTCTCAGTACTACTGTCAGAAAATTATTTTAGAATATGAGGTGGTAATGCTTGAAAACTCTTTTTATAATTTCTAGCTTACATTTCTCCATGATTTCTTACAGCTATTCTTTTTGGTCATACCAACATTCTCTTTTAGATTAAATAGTTCTTTTGCTTCTCCCACATATCCTCTTCCAGCTTCATTTGCATCACATCTTTCAAAGTTCAGGTCCATAAAAGCTTAATTACTTTAAATACTGGTTATTATTAAATACTGCCATAGCAGCTCCCTAAACTCACTTGCCACCTGACTGCACATGCACTAGAGTTGGTGCAAAGCAGAGGAAGGGACCATGTGTTTGTAATATACAGGCACAGAGAGAAATATAGACGGAGATAAAAAAGAACAGGCATAGCATATCTGTCAATTACATTAGTAAGAATTTTGAGAAGTGAGTTTTCAATCACAATACAGCCATATTCTAGATATTAGGGAAACTTTTGTATTTCACCCTTTGTCTTCATCCTTCCATACTTCCCATTCTTTCTTCACAGATCAAGATATACAAGCTTCCCAGTAAAGAAAAAGAGTATGACTTTTTTTAATTTTTTTTTTTTTTTTTTTAACACGAGCAAACAACCTGTTTTTCTAACATGCTTTCTTCTTTTGGAGAGACAGAAGCTGCTTTTGTTGAAAGTTAAAAGATAAAATTTCATCTGAGGCAAACATCTAGCCTGGAAAATTTCAGTGAAAAAATTACAGCTTGGCAAAGACGTAAGCAACTGAAACCAATGTATTATAATAAAAAATATTAGGCAAACTTAGCCAGAGCTCTTGTCTATAATAAAAATATATGCAAGCATACATATGTATATACCGTGCTATTTTCTTATATGTGTAATGAATAATGCAGTTCATTATTTTTGGAACTGTATCATTTGCAGTACTCTTTCAAGCCAGCTCCTGAATTCAATGGGGCTTATTGTATATGTAAAGTTTAATACATGCATAACTCTTTTGCAGAATCATATCGTACAATATTAATGTGGTATTCACATTATGAATTTACCTGCCTGAAAATCCAGACTTTTTAAAAATATGGCTGTACTCACACTGACAATAAAATTAGAAATCCTAGCATTCTACATTTTCATGTTTTTTTGGTGTGTAAAATGGTTGCATATATTGAAAAAAGAAGACAACATGTAACTCCTGGCTTGTTTTTTCTTGTAAATTGATTGGGGTTTTTGTCATTGTTTTTTCTTTCCCTGGAAGGGGAAGGGACTATACATGCAGACACAGATTGTACATTTTGCTTGTCTAGGGAGTATTTGAGTGCATTGAGTTCTCTACTGGCAAGGGTGGGGTGGAAGTCCCAGTTGCTGCTGTGCTGAGGTGCAGATGTTGAAGAGGCTGGTTTGGGGCATGTGTTGGCTTAGCTCTGCTTGCATAAAGAGCCTTCCATGATCAGATGCTCTGAGAATCTGTTTTGTGACCAGGATCCTGATCTGTTTGAACTCTCTCAGCTATTAAGTTAAAGGAAAAACTCAACTCTGGGCATGGATGCGCCACCCAGACTGGGATTTGGTGCTGAAATTAAACAGAATACAACAGCAAACTTTTTTTCCAGAAAGTTACAAGTTCCAGACACTTTTCGAAAGAAACTTAGAAGAGCTTTATTATGCCGCAGTTCATACTGACTCTGAATTCTCTGTACAATGCATTTTCAGATAAATGGAAAAGGGTGAGTACTGGGAAAAGTTTTTGTTCCATATAAACAAAAATTACAATTTTGTATTTTGGAGGTTTTGCAGTTATGTTGAACTCATTCTGTGGTTTTTGAAAAGAGAAATTACAAAAAAATAAGGACTAACAGCAGGTCTTTAAGCTGTGAAATCTTTTTGAAATGGAAATATTTATATATCTGTTCCTCAATGGAACTTGCAGAAATTGCAGAGGAGAAATTGCAACCTGCAGGCAGAAGAGCTGGTGCTGGAAGATGCACTTCAAGTCCCAAGAAATACCATCTCACTAAGCAGACATGCTAAGGACTGTTTCTTTGGGGATCCAGTTTCCCCCATGGCGTAGTCCTTCAGGGCTGAGACCTTGCCCAGGCAGCTGGGCAGCTGAAAGGAAAGCTGTGGAGCTGTGGTTTGTTCGGTCACTCCACTCCACAGCACTCAAGTCATCACTGGGTGTTTCAGGCACAATCCAGCTGGGATTAGTCAGAGGACAGGCCGAGACCTTGTGGAATCAGCCATATACATGAATGTAATCTTAGGGATCTGACACAGGCCCAGAGATTTGGTAGGGAAAACTGGCTTCCATTCAACTGCATAACAACTTGTAGTTTTCGTCTTCCTGCTGACTGCACTCCCTGTGCTGATCAGCCCAGATAGGAGCTGTTGTAAAGTCCCTGTTGTAAAGGTGTGTGATGTACAGCTGGCAGCCAGTGCTTGCTAATCCAATGGGTTTCACTGGGAGTTCAACCAGAGCCCAAAGACTGGGACAACATGGGAAACCCAGTGCTCTCTCTGAATTCCCCCAGTCTTCAAGTTGTATTTTGTAATGGTACAAGGAGAAATTTTGGGAGGCTGCTGGCTTTTTTTTAACTTAAAGGTCAGTTTTGTTGGTGAAATGGAAATCAAAGAATCTCCAACAGATAATGAGGAACAAAAGGGTCAAATTAGGTGCCTAAAATTAGAAGTACCTCTCTGTCTGGGTCAAGTGAACTGCTGTCTCTTAGGGAGTTTAAAATTGAAGACAGCACTTAGTTTACACCCTGATTTCCTACTGGGAAAAATTGTGCCAATACATCAGATGTTTTTAGTTTGAGCATATACCAATTCACAAATATAACCACCTAAGGTTCAGTTAAACTGCAGGCATAAAACTTTTCATCTATGCATCACCTTTCTTTTAGGGGTGCTTCTATTTGTAAGTTATATTCCAGGGAACATGCATTTCCCATCAAACAAAACTGAAAAATCTTCTTTTACTATATCCTTAAGGGACATGTTCTTGTTCCACCCTTCTCTGCCTGATGGGTGACACATGGGCCAGATACACCCACCAGCCTCTTCAGTTTCATGTAACAAGACACAGTTCCAGCCCTTGTTAAGACACCTATTGGCACTGTGCATCTCAAACATGATAAGTATCAGAACGAAAATCCAGCCCAGCATCTCTGTGTTAAAATTAGACATGCACAAAAAGTCACATGAATGTGATGTTCTTGTTAACTATATCCTTAAAAACTGCAATGACTTTCAGTGGTGTGTTTTAAGAATTTTGTGATAATATTGTCACAATTTGCCTGTCCATTACTTAGATATCTCAAAAGGATGGATGTCATTTAAAAGTGCAACAGTGATGTGTTTGCTTGATTTATAGTCCAGTCTTCTCTCTAGCTTTCTGGCCTTCAGTGGGATTTCTATTTTCTGTTAAATCCTAGCATAATGGATACCACAGCTGCAATGGACAGCTGTAATTTTTACTGACTTCTGTCTTGATGTGTGTGACTCAGCTATGCAGTTTTCTAGTCAGCCAGTGTGTTTTGAAAATGGTTTTCAATAATATCTGTATATATTGTTTAATTAATAATAGAAAATGTTTATTCTTTTGAACTTCTCACTGTTGAAAGAGAAAGAAAGTGTGTCTGTTTTGTATTTAATAGTAGCATTCCCTAGGTGCTTAATGAGAGAATGTACAGGACAGATGTTTTGGATATACACAGAATGTAACCCACAGTAGAGTATTTAACTTTTTGAAATTACATTTAAAGTCTAAGTCACATGAAAGGTAAAGCAGTCACAAAACACTGAAGTGGTCATAAAATCTTATTACTAAGAGCACAGGATCCTTAGTACCTAACACCATGTTTTTGTGCTTGGAGAAGGGTTTCTTGCCATCACTTACTAACTCATTTTTCACCCCTGCACAAAAGCATTAGAAAGTACCTTCATCATCCCTGAGCTGAAATCAAATTGATATACCCAGCTTTTCACTAGAATATCCCAACACATTCAACTTGTCATGTTCTACGCTGGATCTTGTCCTTTGAATGACATCTGATACCTCATATAATTGAACAGGAACTGTATGCTGCTATTGTTGGGGTTTGTACTTAATACCAGGTAATACACACTTAATGTAACCTTCTTGAAAAGCTGAATATTTTCTTCCAAACAACTTTTACTGTGATAACAAGTGTAAGCACACACTAACCTCATGTCACTTCTCTGTGGAACCAGAGAAGAAGGAAGAAATGGAGTGGTGTGCCCCAAAAACATGCTTAAACTTAGCTTTTTGCACAAAATCCCCTGAGAGTAAGAGCTGTCCCTGAAAAACAAGACAAATATGTCACACAGCAATTTGGCCTCTCTGGTTTGTACCTAATATGCCAATGAACATCCCATCATCTCCTAAAGGAAGCCTAAATTACTAAATGGTTTGCAGATGAAAAGCACAGTGCAAACTACAGTTTAAATATTTAAATAATATTTCCTCCATTGCATTAGGTAGAAATCTGTTTGCTGTCAACATTTAACCAGTCCAGCCTAGAATTTTGTACGAAAAATCAGTTAATCACAAGTCTATCTCTAGGCTATATAAGTCTCTCAAATGTTCAGTTCCAGGAAAATTGCCACAGGGCTAATGTGTATCCAGCACTGAAGCATGTAGCACTCTCCGTGAGATCTACTGTGATAGAAAAGTGGAAATAAATGCCTTAGTCTTTCCAGGAGGATGTACATTAGTGTAGTAGTTGGCCATTTTTAGTACCATTTGATATCTTGTAAGTGCATAAAAGTATTGAGAATTACTACTCTATCAGGTGGTTTTCTAGCTCTTCTCCAGGTGAGAGGGTTTTGCTGTTAGCAGAGGTATTTTAAGAGAGGAAACAGTGTCAATACATCCATTTTTTTATCTGATTGCTATAGCTATTTAACATGATTCTTTACACCCTTGGTCAGGAATAATCCTAAATACAGTCTGCTAATTAAAACTGGAATGGTTTTGGATTCCTTGGAAAATTTTTGGTCAACTGCCAAGTGAGTGGTCAGCAGAGACACTGGATACTTATGACAGTATTCAGCTTCTAACTATCAGAGTCAAATTCTGTATTGCGTTGATAAAATTGAGAATGTAAGGCTGTAAGAGGCAATGCAATAATAAAATTAATAATCTTTGATACTTGGAAAATTAAGATAGTGAAGTACATTTTGAATATTTACAATTGAAACTTTTTTAGCCTTGGAAATAAAGATTTGCTGTTATGACCAGGAATGTTGTTTATTGTTCCATTTAAGAGAGTTTGACTTTTAGATGGTTTAATACAAAGACTATCACTGTATGAAAAAAATCCAAACTTGTTCTTTTCACCTAGCTATGATTTACATGACTAATGCAGTTAATATAATAACACAGGTAAGGGTCTTCACAAATATACCAGCAATGGTATTATCCCTTTATTTATCTTTTGGTATTTACCTTTGCATCTGTGTGCTGTTGATTTTTCCTGTTAATAGTTTATTAATTTTGTACTCTCTTGTCGAATAACTTTCCATTAGAAGAAATGCCTTGCATGCAAGATCAAATATTGTGCTATGTACTCCACTCATTAAAGAATCAATAGCTGTTTGCTTTATTGTAAGTAGCTCATTCAAAGTAACAGCTTGCAAAAGTAATAGTAAGACATCTCCAGTCTGTTTTTTCTGTTTCCCTGGATATAAAAGGAGCAGCTGGTTAGAATCTGTTCTACTATATTAAATAACATCCCAGTAGGAACCGCTTCTCTCTCAGAGAAAAATCCAACACTGACTTACCAAAATGTGCAGAGTGTTGATTATACTTCAGCTTTTACTTTAATTTATCCTGTAGGTTGTGTCTAGGTACATGTTGCTACTCTTCTACATATGATTTTTGATTAATGTATTTCTTGATTATTTAAATTAAAATCTCATAAATGGCAAGGAACATTAGATTTTACAAAGTGAGGGTGTACAACTCAGATCCTGAATTCTGATTTGAAAGTCCTTTGGGAGGGATGAAAGTCCTGTAAAAATATTTTTGGTGGCAGCTACAATATGTTCACATATTATGTATCTGGGAAAAAGCAGTGTGTAAGAATTTTCAGAAGAGCATTGTGTATGATGAATCTGCAAATTAAATTCGCAGGGATTTATTTTATTTTATTTTATTTTATTTTATTTTATTTTATTTTATTTTATTTTATTTATAGTGTGTAGACATTTGTCACATAGCTTGGAAAAAAGCTGTAAGTTAGAAAGGGTATGTCGAGTTCTACAGAGTTTAAAATGTTTGAAGAGCATTCTGTTTAGGTGACGTCTTTGACTACTACTAAGTACAAGGTACTCGTCTGAGTGCCAAATGTAAACTGTTAAGACAGCTTTTAGGTATGTTGGCCTATTGTATGTAATTTTTCGAAAATTAACATGACAATACTTAGATTTTTAAAGCTTTCCCTTTATTTTGTAATTAAGATTTGTTGGTGATTATATTTGGAATGTGTTTGTGTAGGTGTGCATAGACATACACCCTTAGATATGTGTATAAAATAATGAGGTAACCATTCATACAGTAGTGAGCTATTTAAGCTTAAACATTGGTTACAGATTCATTATGCTGTTTGACATCATTATATCTGTGTGAATAAACCATGAATTATTCTTCCATAGCAAACTAAGCCTGTATTACTAAAATAATTAAAACAATTAAAAGGTAAAGTAGTAGTTAACCAGAAGCTCACTCTGATGAGTTAAATTTTACTTGATATCCACTCCACTGCGCAGAAGTGTGAAGGAATTTCATGCAGACCTTTTCCTACACTACACTTGCAAGCAAGCAGTTGTTATTATGGCTTTCAACTAATCTAAACACAGGATTTTGTCCAGTAGATTATGTTGCGTCTATGCATGCTTGACATACCAGGGCAGCCTTTAGAAGCTACACAGGAGACCAGATACCACCAAGGGCACCCCTGGCTTGTTCGTAGAGGTAGAGAATCTGTTCTGGCACATGTGAGCTGTGTAAATTGAGGCCAACTGAGGTGCTCCATCAGGAGCCAGGTCAGCACTACCTTGTGCCACGTTGCCTTGCTCTGGCATGGGGATATGCAGTGCTGGGAACAGAAACCCTGCAGTCGCTGAGGAAAGGCCAGGGGAAAGACTCTCTCATTCATGGAGTCACAGAAACAGAGGCAACATGTTACAGAACAGATTCCTTGTTTGTTTGGAGCCTTTCTTTAGATGATAGAACAGGATTGTACTCCCTCTGTTTGCTTGGGTTTTCTTTAGGAAAGGAATTTTAAAAAGGAGCGAGCAAACATGTACTACCATCCTTGAGAGAGGTCAGTAAAATGCGTGTGCCACATGATGGGTTACAAAGAAACTTTGTCATTAGAGATAGAGCAGGTTCCAGTAATGTATGTACAGCAAATGAGAAATTATTCTGGCACCTGCAGTTCCTGTAGTAATAGAAGCAGCTCATGCAGTAGTGAACTCTAGGTTTTTACCTGTTTTTTTGCTATTTTCCATAATGTGAAATATTGGGGCATATCCTCTCTGACTTTCCTGCTCAGACTGTTGTAGTTCCATGCAAAAGCTTGTGGAGAAATTCAATACCACAGTCATGTAAGTTGCTGCTCTAGAAAATTAAGCATAGGCTAGCTCATCACATAGAAAAACATGAGTTATTCTTATATTCAGCTGTATATGTGGTACTACATATGTAACATTTTAACAGAAAATAAGAGAAGGTACTGTGGTAATCTAGGAAATGGCTAATCTTCCTCTGTTTTTCAGCTGTTCCTTACCAATGTACTTGGTACTATGCCTTTAAACTTCCATTTCTGGTATTGAAAGTGTAGAGGAAAATGGATTCTGGCTGATATTCCTCACTAATAACTTAATTCAGGAAACAATAATTTTCATCTTCATTAACATCATTGATTCAGTCTTCAGACCACTTTTTTTTTTTGTCATTCTTCACTTGCTGTCTGCAATCAATTTTTTTATTTTTCCTTCTTGGAAGAAATTATTGTTTCTTTCATTCCTCCTCTTAGCTCTAGCTTTGCCTTCATGTATGCTACAGCATGTACCAAAAGGTCGTACTCATTTCAATAACCAAACAATCTCTGAGGTGGCAGCAGCATTTCTTAGTATTCTGTAACAATTTGGGGAAACAGGATTAAATTTAGCGCAATGATGACAGGAACCCATTCACTATCATGGATAGGTCATATTTAAATTGTAGAAACATTTTACATTACAGGTTTATATTCATAAATTCCAGGATGAAGGAAATAAATTCAAAACCTGTTCTTCAAAGCATGTAAGTGAGAGAAGAAGGCTCTTACAGAAACTAAGTTTATTCATATGATAGACACTGCACCAGAGGAAAAGGGTCATCACTCCTGAGCTTTAAACAGGATTTTAAACATCCCACACCCAGATCTTTAAGTCACTTGGAGCTAAGGCTGCAGAACTGACCTTAATGTAATATTCTGGAGGGAACTATGGTGATTTGACATATTCTTGGCAGTATTTCCAAACTTACGGCTGAAATACCCTACAGGCTTTCCTTTGGGAAGTGTTTGGTAGCCCCCATCCCATTGTCTGACTGCAGAGGTGATTGTCCTGTGATCCAGGTAAATCAGGAGTGAACCATATGGCAGCCACACAGCTGTCATGTTCGCCTCCTGAGTCATGCTGGGTCATTTCAGCAGCCTCCATCTCATCAGGAAGGGCAGGAGCATCCCCAGCATGTCCCAGATGGACATTGTGGAGTTCCAGAAAGCAGGAGAAGGCACTGAGGCAATCCCAGGAGGCACGGCTGGCCTGTGGTCTGGGCCTGGGCAGTCTTTCATTCAGAACATCCTTGCAAATGAGATAGAATCCTGCCATATTCACTATTTGTGCTTCCTTTCAATGTGATGTTTAAAGCTCAGGCAAGCTGCAGTGTTACAGCCTGGTCAGACCTTCCTTTCAGCTGTGGATAGGCGTGTTAATTTAGTTACATGCTCTCAGAAACATTCTTGTTATCAGTGCTTAGTGGTTGCCTCCTGGGCAAGTACAGTTCCCCAGTAAAGATCTAAAAAGCTCCAGGAAAAAATGGGTCTAGTGGTGCAGAACATTTTCCAAAAACTCTTTCCACAGCCACATAATAACTACTGAATTTAGGCTAACCACTATGCTCACTTACTTCCTAGCAATAGCAAACTCAAAACACTCTTGCTAGACTGATGAAGTCTCTAAGAAGCCTGGAAAATGTGCTGTTTGAAGAGCAAAAATTCATATATTTGTAATTTTTAATTTTTCTGCCTATTACTTATTTTCTTGCTATGCTCCATACTAAATGAGAAGGAAGCTGGATAGATTGCCATAGGTCTATGCTTTTCAGTTCTTTTCCTGTATTGTGCATATGCTGAATGCTTAGTTTGTTAATAGATATAGGAGGATAGTTATGTTTTAAATAAAGTTTCATAAAAGAATGTTTATTTCTTGCTACACATTGTATTATAAGGATTTATATAAAATCTGTGTCATAAATTATACTTTTTCTTACAATTGTTTTAGATCACTGCTGGTTAATAGCCAATTTTAAAGTGCTTTAGTTAATTTTTTTGCATATAAGTTGTCTTTATTTCATAGGTTGCTGTGAAATAAAGTTTCTTTAATGACAATTTTCCTAAGAGGTGATTTACTACAGTCTCATTTTGTCTGACCTTTAAATTAGTTTTATGCAACCACAGTATTAGAACATTCAAGCAAATGCAACATAGATTTATCAAAGTTATTATCCCAGTCTACACTGAAGAACTAGACATTGAGAAAATGTGGTATGCCTGATATGAGTCAAAGTTGAGCATCTGATACAGGATCACACATGGGAAATTATTAGTCCAGCTGAACAAGGTGGATGGAAGTAGTAGCATTGCAGAATGGAATAGACCTGAGTAAAAAAGCCATCACAACAGGTTGTGTGAAATGGAGAACTGTCACACTAGAAGGAACATATCAGTGGAATTTTTCAAGGAACAATCTAGAGTACTTGGCTTACTTAACATTTTAATGAATGGTTTAGGCATAAAATGTAGAACTGGAGGAATGGAATTTGGTATGTCAAAAATACTGTGAGGCGTCATTTATGCAAAGGATGACCAGAATATTATGCAGGAGAAATTTTATGACCTTGAGGACTAAAGTAATAGAAATAAGATTAAATTTAAGAATACTGACAGCACTTCAGGGCTGCTGGAAAGAATTTCTGCTGGACACTTACCAGTTGAAAACAGAGGAGGCAAAAGACCTGTGTGTAACAATCAGTCATAGAATAACTATGAGTCACCAATATGATACAGCTGTGAAGAAAGCAATATGATCCTGGAAAGTATCAAATGAGATATTTCCTGTGGAGATGGGGAAATGTTAATGTTGTAGCAGCACTGGAGAGCTTGGTTTTTGAAAAACTGTACACCTGCTTTTAAGGAAGATTAAATCCAAGTGATGAAAGTGTTAGGAAGGGTTATAGGGATGATTAGAATGATACAGAAGCAAACAAAATGTACTGCAAACAAAATAAAAGGCTGTGATTTGTTTAGGGTAGTAATATATGGGGGAGAGGAGATAGATTTCTGTCCACATGCTCTTTGGGGGGGGAAAGAGCAGGGTTGGAGAAAAGTGGCACTTGAAACTAAAAACAAGTAGGCATGAGTGAATATAGGCTGGAAATTAAAAGAGCAGTTCTAGTGGTCAGATCAATAGGGTCTGAATCAGCAGCAGCAGTGAAGAGGGAAATGGACTGGTTTTAAGACAGAGCTCAGTAAACTCATGGAAAGGTTTATATGGCGTGATTTTCTTATGATGTGATTTGCTGAGTCAGTTGGGAATTAAATCTGCAGATTTATGAAGTCTTACATTCTTCATTGCTTAATCACCTGTGTATGCATCATATGTGATGAATACAGCTTGCTTAGGTTGTGTCAACTTACTGATCCTCAAATTGATATTCAACAGTGAGACAAACTCTCCATGAGAGGTATGGAAAGAGGATCTTTATTCGTAACTACATCACTCAAAAGTACTCAGATGTTCTCATTCATACCTGCAGCAGTGCTCAAAAGTACTCAGAATATTTATGTATTTATTAGGCTTACTATAGACTTTATAAAGGCCACATTACAATCTAAAAAAAGTATGGAATTATTTAGCTGAAACCTACATTTCATAATTTTGGCAAAGGAAACAGAATGTGGGTGCAAATGAAACTTCTGGGCTTCTAAGAGGATGCAAACCACCTTTAATACCAGTAAAATTTACTGATATTATTTACTTATTTTCTGACATAAGTGCAAATCTTAAAAAAAACAAAAACCAGTAATGTCTGTTCTCCCTATTGCATGCAAACTTCTTCAACTACTTCACTGGAAAAGTGTGGTAGTAAGTTTTATAGAAGTAAGGGATTGAATTTGGCACAGAATATGAAAGGAGCCCCTTGGATGTTAAGATCCTTGCAATGTGAATTCCACCAGTAGAAAATCTATCAGGATAATAATTTCTATGAGGATGCAAAGGCTCTGGTTAGATAAAAATGTTAACTCTCAGATGCTTGTCAGAAACAATTGAAAAAATAGGAAAGTTTTCCCATTAAAAATGCTTGCAATAGGCTATTCCAATCTTAGGAGATAATAATAATTTTTAAAATATATGCAAGAAAAGAAAGGGGGTCTGGCAAATAAAGGTTACCTAATTTCAACCATGAAGTGTTCCTTCACTTTACTCCTTCATAGTCATGGATTGAGGGTGGGGGAAGGCAAAATGTCTTAGTATGTCTTAATAGGGCACTTTAAATCATAAGAGTTGCTATTAAGAGAAAGGAGAAGGAAATTCTTAAGGAGGTGAGCATCTTGGATTTGCCTGGCTCACACTGCTGCAGAGTACTTGTCTTGGTTGAAAAATATTTTAGTATTTCAATTACAGAACCCTCTGGGCTCTTTGCAGAGCACAGTATCCACTGCTTTACCATTGCAAAATCTGCAGGAGATTGTGCATATGTTCTGCAAAGAATCAATTCTTCCAGTGTAAACATCCTCTTTGCAGAAAGTTGAAACAGAAAAAAAATGCATTACACTGACATGTTGCTAAGCAGCATGTCAAGAACCATCTATATCTTTTGTATTAGTACACTTCCCTTCCTCACACCTTCATCACACAAGCTGTTATGGTACTTATGTACCCATAATATGGAGAGAAATTACATAGAAGCTAGTTTTTCCTCATTTCTTCTCTATTTCCCTTTTTTGAAGATCCAGTATTAAAGAGGAGTCCTTGGTGGGTCTAATCTGGTTGAGACATTACTAGTTTCAGGTCAGTCCAGGGCTTTAGGCATTTTTGGTGTAGATGATTAATTCATTAGTTGATGGGCATGCTGTTGTGAAGCCTTTTGGGTCTGGGTTACTTCCAGAAGTAAAATGAAAATCTTGCCAGAAGGGAGAATATTAACCTTAGAAATAAAACTGACCTCTCTAGACCATGAGGAGGTTAGCAGTATTCTGCTGGAATCATTAAGAACTACAAAATGGTGACTGACAGAAATAAAGCGGTAATTAGAAAGCATTAGCAAGTAGGAATTTTGAGATGGTTTGCACTGACCCCTAATTTATGTTGTTTGCCATATCTTTTATTCACTGGAGTAGGGGTAGCTTCTTCCTAGCAAGTTTTCATGGGTAAAGTGTTACAGTTTCCCTCTTGCTCTCCCAGAAACATTTGTGTGAGTAGTTTCAGTGACATATGTTTGTAGAGTGCATTAAAGACCTTTTGATAATTGATTACAATTTTTGCAAGGATTTATTTTATGGTGGTGACATTCCATGGTTTTAAAAGCATTTATTTACTGTGAAGCTATTACTATTACTATCAGGACACACTGTCTTCCTGATAACAAATCTCTTCCAAAATGAACAAGAGCTTTCCTTAATTTAAAATTTCAGTGTTGAGATTATTTTTCATTATTGCAGCTATTTAATAATCTCTTCCAAGTCCTTTCATATTTTCAAGGTCAAGAATTTTTAAAAGGACTTATGGGACCCAAATTTCTTTTTGCTTCTGTCAGACCAACTGTGATGAGGTAATGGTGTTCTGCAAGTTGGCATTGGAACAACAAATTATACATCAGCGAGGGCTCATGCCTTTTTTCCTATGTGCCCTGTGACTATATGACTAATAAAATGCCTATTTTTATTGTGTGTGGTCCAGCTTCAGAATAATAATCATCCTTGAAGATTAAATGAATGAAAAATCAATTTAGCAATCAAATATTTCAGCCATAGTGGGTGGCTGAGTTAAGAAGGTATTATAAGCAGAGTATAATTTGTTCAGACATATAGGCAGTTGTTGGATTTCTTATTCAGCCATCAATTACTGCAAAATGGTTAGCTGAAATTACAATTAAATAATGGTTGCAAACCACACTGTTAGAGCACAGTCACGCATGGAAACAGCTGTAGTTATTTTAGAAGTGACCATCGCTGCTGTTTTTTACTGCTCTTCCTCTGGAGGTCACAGACATCAGAAAGGGGCTTTTGTCATACCCTGCCTTGCTCAGGCAGCTTCAGCCACCACCAAGCCCTGGTTTGGGCAGGAGCCTTCACAAGCCCTTGTGGTGTCTCCTGGGCTTGTAGCTCCCAGCAGGGTGAGAGCAAGCAGCCAAGGCTGGTCACGTCCTGCCCTGCTCCCACTCTGCCTCAGGGGGGTTGCCTGTGAGCCTGGTATTTGCTTAAGTGAAGAAGTGGTCCTTAACCCCTTTCAGGATGATAATATCATCTTTCATGCCTGTGTGCAAAGAGGGACTCCCTGAATAATACATGTTCGCCCAGTGCTACTGTGGCTGGAACGTTGCTGCTCTAAGTACTGCAGTAACTTTTATTGTCTTACAATTGCGCTTCTGTCCAACTGTGCCTAGCTTAGGAACTAGGCTATAAGAGCAGTATTTTCAGAGAAAATATTTTAGGCTTTCTGTTTCAATTCCCCATGTTTAGTACCCATCTTTATGAAATGAGTGAGAATAATTAATTGCTTCTTGATTAAATAATTGCCCCCCAGTTTACTGTGTGCCATAGGACATTACAGAGGACGTGAGAGAGGCTTTGAAATTTGCTCTCAAGATTTCTAAGGGAAAATGATGATAAATTAAGAATTTGGACCTCCTCATGAGTTTGTGATTCCATTTCAGGGCTCAACTTTTCAGGGAAAAGCAGTGACTTAATAATCCAAGCCAAGTAATTCCTTTTTATTCATGGTACAAGGGGTTTTAGTATTTTCTATCTGTCTCAGAGCATTATGTGCTCACTTACATATTGGGTGGAAAGGTTGTTCTGTGCAGGCTTATCTGTTGCAATATTTCTAGATATCCTGTTTTAAACCATTTGCTAGTAGCCATATGTATGCAATACATCATGAACAAATGCCAAAAAAAATCCTATAAAAACATATTTTGTGTCGTGAAAGAGGATGTAAGTTCAGATGTGCTTCAGTGCTACACCACGGATGTGTCTTTTTAGCAGTTTTACATGTAGGCGTTTGCTATTAGGTGTTTGCTATTGTTAAAACTGACAGCTACAACCCCCTCTTTAGGTGAGCCTTTTAAAAATAAGTGTAATCTACATATGGTTTGCATATTTTAATTTGTAATTTGCATATGTTAATTGACAGTCATTGCAGCAGCAAATGGTATTGCATGTAGCCAGCCTAAGTTGCAAGAGTTACAGGAAAGTTTGCTCAAAGGCTCAGGAAAGACTGAGCTACCACTGATTGTCCCCAGTGATGCTGAGGATGGGGAGGGCTCTGTACTGTACACTTCAAAAGTGTAAAGAATAAACACAATCGTTGATCTCCTGGTTTTAAAACACATTTTACAACTTTGGAAGGGAATTATTCCCTGCTGGCAGTGCCTTCTATGGCAGTAAGCTTTGTGCCAGATCATACAGAAAATTGCGCTTAAGGTGAGCCTACTTTTCTAGAACTTTTGGGGGAAAGAAGATCCTAATTTTACCAGTCAGATAATATATGAACTAGCTATCTCTTGTACCCATGCAGAGGAGTCAGGAAGCAGAACGGCAGTGCAGAGTGAACCACATGAACTCACCACTTTGTAGCATTGAAAACGAGATTCATTTCTGCAGATCACCCATGTGTTTTGCAAGAACAAGACAGATCAGCATATTGAAAAACATCTATTGGAGGAGACATCAAAGTTTTTTGCTCAAAAAGGTGTTAGATAGGAAATGACATAGTGGGGAATAACTACTTCAATGATATTTAGGTTGCTGAATATTGCAACAGTTGACCTGTATTGGAGTAATCTTGTAACAGGAGTCCCCTGGGATTCTTCTGCTCTGTAGCAGACACACTGGCATCAGTTTATGTATTTTCTAGGCCACTACATTTCAAATAAGAGCAGTTTCATATTACTACTGTCAGTGATGCATTCTGAAAAAATAGTGAAAAAGACAAAAAGAAAACCTGTACAATTTTCCATCACAGTGACACCATTTTGGTATCAATAATATGGATCATCCATCTTGCAGTAGTGTTTTCGTGTGGTTAGCAGACAAGTGGCCAATGACTCTTCCCTTCAGCATATCTAATGTCACCGGCAGTACAGTTTTTATTTCAGGTTTCAGCAAGACTTCAGCTTAGAATCACATTTAATAAAGACAAGGTAGAAATTCCTGGTAGATCTAAGAGAACAATTCATAGATGGGCAGGTAGTTGGAATAATCCCCTATAATTGTCATCTCACTGTTCCCTTTAAGAAACATCCCTTGGCAGTCACAGTCTTGGGAGTAGTTTGCAAATGCAGCAGGGGGAACTGCTGCATTTGCCTAGGGTGTGTCACCCCAATGTACCACAGTCAGTACAAGCAGCATGGTGGAAGGAGATGATTATTCAACATCAGTTGGCTAGTTATATAAAGGATTTTTTATTTAAAAAGATTACTGTAAAATATATAAAAATATTCTTAATTTCTGGAATCAATGGGGAGACAAAAAAGACACCACAACATAGATACTATAAATTTTTTCTATGACACTGGAGTGTAAACATAGGCATTTCTATTAAGAAAAATAAAAAAAAAAAAGAATTTTTCTTGATTTCTGATCCTATTTGGGTTAAAATTTATTCCTCATAAAGTAAACGCCACTTCTTCTTGACACTGTTAAGAGTGTCATTCCTCAAGTGTAACTTGTAACTGATGCAGTAAACAAAAATGTTGTTTTGTTAATACTACCATTTGCTCTTAAATCTTCTCACAGTTGCATGAAAACCTGTGTTTTGAAATTCAACCATCCCCATCACCTTTCTTATGATTCTGAAGGTTTGGGTGCATTTATCACTACTCAGAACATACAGAGCACAAATAACAAACAAGCAGCAAACACAAATTTCTCAATGAAATGTTTTGGGTGAGCCTGTGAGTGACTTCCATGTGAGTACCCCTTTGAAGGACATTGAATGGAGCAGACAGCTTACAACATGGGAGAGTAAAATGTGAATGGGATGACATACAAGTGATGAAACTCAAGGGGAAAAAA
Organism: Pyrgilauda ruficollis; assembly: GCF_017590135.1. NCBI lineage: Eukaryota > Metazoa > Chordata > Aves > Passeriformes > Passeridae > Pyrgilauda > Pyrgilauda ruficollis. The sequence continues at coordinate 10,622,231 of NW_024508100.1, read as the reverse complement.
GCAGGTGGAAATAGAAGAGGAGGAGCAAAAGTTCAGCTTCCCTAGGCAGCATCCCCACGCAGAGCAAAAGCTTCCTGTGAAGTTGCTCTTTGGGGGTGTAGCCTGCCATCTGCCTTGGAAGTGGTGGATTTTTAGGAGGCATTAAAGGTGACAAAAGTCATTCAGAGTCACTGTTTGTGACTATGCTGCACACCACCTCATGGGAATAGCTCTGGGAAATCAGACTCTTGCTGCTTTGCTGACAAAATGTGTGTGTGGTTGGAAGCTCCTGTTCCACCCCAGTAGGATACTGCATGAGTGTGTAGGCATAGATTAATATCCTGGAGAAATTCAGCATTACTTTGCTAAATGTGTACTGCTCCTGAAGTGGGCACATTATGGACACAAAGCTTGTGCTGTAAGAGGATTGGTATCTTCTTCTTTCAGAAATGTGGGGCCCTGTACCCTGTGGGGCCAGTGTCAGGGCAGTGACAGGGGAGACTCAGTTCTGTGGTGTGGTAAAACCAACCCACCCCCGAATCTTGTCTGCAGCTATGTGACATGCACTGTGGAACATCGTGCAGTCAGTGTGAGCACCTCCTGGGTACAAAGCCTGGGGAGGAGAGGTTTTATATCACATTGGTTGCTGTGAATTGTTTTCTATGTTTTCTTGCATACATTCAAATATTTAATGGGTTATTTCTAAGTTCAAAGCCATAGCTCAGCCCATCAAAGTAATTTCAGTCTCTTTCAGTGGCGAGCAAAATTACCATCTCTATTTAAGGCCCACTTGTCTCTGAGGTTCTTGCAAAAGCAGGAAACAACAAGAATTTCAGGCTCAACAGCCTGAAAGAATAAACTTCCTCACATGATTTTTAGTACTTCCTAACTCTAACCAGATGTGAGGTATGCAAGAACAGCGTTTTAATTTATAATTGTAGTTGTGCTGATTCTAGGAACAGGAGGATAGGAGTGATGTGGTTAAAGTACTGTATGAAATACAAGACTGCTGATCCAAAAAAATTTTAAATGTCATGTTCAGTCCAAGGCTTGTGCTGAGGTCTGGGAACAACTCCTATTTATCTAAATTGCTTTATGCTTCACTGTGGACAATTTTTCCTCCATTTCTATTTTTTTTTTTTTTTTTTTTTTTTTTTTTTTTTTTTTTTTTTTGTAGA